>NC_057801.1:68296366-68896366 GCF_018294505.1 Triticum aestivum
TGAAAAAATGGTGATGTTTCATGGCTTTGCGAGAGGAACACCTACTTCATGCATGTCAACCCAGACCGACACCTTAGTTTTGTAGTGTGACTATGTGCCAACATGGACGAAACGCACCCAACTTTTGCGTGCGCGTGTGAGTGACCCCCACCGCCTCGCACGCCTATTTTCAACGGAATCGGGGTACGAACGGAAGTTGCGTCACGCCGGGAGACCTTTTCTGGGTATTTCCATGGAGAAAATCGTAGAAAATGCATCGAGTGTCGGAACGCACCCCAATTTTGCAGGTGTGCTTGTGTGGCCTACTGTTGCGTGTAAAAAAATGGCGACGTTTCATGGAAAAAAAGAAATAAATAATAAATATAAAAACTCCCGTAGTGCGGACGGATTTACTTAAGAAGATTAATGTGAATTATTGCTGTGACACTCCATGATTATGGAGTGCGAGAGCATAATTTATGTTAATCTACTTAAGTAATACCGCCACACTAGAGGACTTGACATTGCAAGTAGAGTACGATATTTAAACCAGTGAATAAGCATGACAAGAAGCAATGTGGGACTAAACATTAGCATGTTGGGCGGTGGCCGCCGTCGCTATAGGTTGTGCGCTATCGTGCCTGGGCCCAGTCAGTGAACTAATTATTTTTCCTTTTCATCACCGTATACCGCCACGCACGGCGAAACCCTATCCACCCAGACCACTCGCCCCCGTACGCCGCCCCGTGCCCCCAAGTAGCCCTACCACGATCGCCCCAGGCGCGTAACGACTTCGCCGCACGTGCAGCGCCGTCCATCGCAGTCGACCATCAACAGCGCGCATTGCCACAGACTGCCCCACGCCCGCAGGCGTAGATCGCCGATGCTTGGCTGCCTGCTTTCCCTCCGCCATAGCCGTTGTTCGGCGGCTGTTGCCCAGATAAAGGTCACGTTTCCCACCTTGTAAAATTTCTCTCGATGCTATTGCGTAATCATAGGTATTAATAGTAAAAACTTAACATGCAGTATGTACATCGATGGTGTGATTCCATGTTTCATAGAGAAGTGGATAAGTCTCGTTGAAAAATTTACCACCGCTCAGCGATTTAGGTTCTACGAAACAAGCTTGGAAGAGATGTTGATCATTCCGTCAGTACAAATGAGTGATTTTTTGCAGCATTTTATGATGTCAGGGTTATAACCCAAACAACAAAAAATTCATGATACAAGAAGATAGTGGCAGTAAAGGCCTTATTTCACTTAGACCGGACGACACGTTTTCAATATTTGGGTTTAAGAATGAAGGTGAGGATGTTTTTTGCATATTTGCGACAGAAGGAAAAGTGTTAATAAAGAAAATTCCTATTAAATACATTCACAAAAAAAGGTCACATAATGATAGATGACTTGATTCAAAAAATTGTGAGGAATAAATCCGCCGACGATGAATTTCTTCGGATGGCTGTTCTTATTTTGCTGGGGACTATTAATGCACCCATGTCGGCTGTCTCCATACCAAAGGAGTACTACACGTTGGTGCATGACGTGAAGCGGATAAGCACGTTGAATTTTAACGTGTTCACTTTGCGAACTTGTTTGACGGAGATTGGTAAACTCAAGCAGGGCGGCCGTGTGAGGCAATGGCCATGTGGAAACCTAGCCCTACTCCAGGTATGCTATTAATTAAAGCTATTTCATATTCCTTCAACTTATGTGTTCGTAATTTATTTTGTCATTTGTTTTGTAGTACTTATATTGGGAGAAGGTGCAGCCAACCACCGGCCCGAAAAATGACCCATTGTCGTTGCAAGTTCCCCTAATGAAAAAATGGACTGAATCTAAAGTGGGGAAACGAGACAAGTACGACCTGGAAAATGGTCGTGGTCATGGATTGGTAATATTATAATGCATATTTAACAGTACATTGATTATGCATTGAGAATGTTATGTACTCATGTTTTCATTGCATACTCACTTTGCAGATTAATGCTTGCATTACGAAAGAGTATAGAATGAAAAAAACTTGCAGATGAACAAGCTGAAAGTAGTAAGAAACATAGTAGCCGAATGTCATCCGTTACGGGAAAGAAAAAAGTGGACTATTTGTCCTGGGTCCCTGCTAACCTAAAGCCTTTTATGGACCGGGTTATGAATGATATGAAGGAAATTTGTAAGGAACTGTTTCGTATGCTGGAGTTATGCGTACAGGTAAAAATGTAGCAATTCTGGTATGCAATCTATTAAACTCGATAAATTGATAAAAAGATATAACATGTGACTAGGCTTACTTTTGTAGAGAGTGTTAGAGAAAATGAATAAAACAGGTGTACGGTACAAACCGAGCACAATGGCAGAGGAGGAAGAAAATTTGTATGGGCAGAATAGTGAGTCCAGGTATGAAAACAAGTATCCTAAAAAAGAATTTCAGTATGATGACAAACACACACCTAATGGCTGAAATGTCAGTGGGCATTATGATCTGGATTCTCAAGAAGGGGATTCGTTCAAATTCAGTACTGCTCACTTGTGTAGCTTTAAAGGTGAGAAGGAGGATCCTATAGATGTCCCAGAGCAGTTGGAAAAAAAGAAGCATCATCTCTAAAAACCGATGAAATAGAAGCTACAAGATGACAAGTGCAACAAAATGAGCAAAAAGTGTCACAGGCCGTGTCAGATGGTAATAGCGAGATAGAAGAGAAGAAGGAGGTGATTCCAAGGAAGCGAAAGCGGTGTGCGTCAAAGTACACGAAATCTCCTTATGTTAAAAAGACTCCGAGAAAACGTGCGAAACGTTCCGCGAAAACGAGTAAGTTAAACATGGTATGAATATTTTTTTGAAAATTATATAGTACAAATTTGTACTTTAACTTTATTGACTTGTGCTGTAGAACTGTTTAATGAAACAACCCCTCAATTTGATCATTTTGTGGATGATATGGTGCGTGCCGCTGTGCAGTACGTGAAAGCGTACAAGCACTCACCCAAACATAAGAACCGTGAAATATTCAACAACTGTAAAGATGATGGACTTTCTACGACAAGAGTTTGCTAGATACTTAACCATGCATGGTCATCCGGTGATGTATGTACTTTTATTGTCATGCTTATGTCATGTGTTAAGCATGTTGCATCCATGTTAAATTTAGTCATCTATTTCAGGTAATTGACGCTTATGCGACGTACATATCGGATTCAAGTATCGTCATGGACAGGTATCTTGTACACACACATAGGTCTTACTAGTTATTGAACACTCGCCCAAAGTCAGTAAAACGAGGGAAGTCGGTAGACGATCCAGAAGGTTTAGCACATGCAAATGAACCTCTCAACAGATGCATGACATAATATTTTGCAAAACCGAAGGTACCATTTGTATTGCAGAATTGTATTTTCATTACTATCTTATGGGAAGCCGAGCTTACTAACAATATTTAAGTTGTAAAATAGGCTTATTTTGCTTTAAATAAAGATAAAAACCATTGGATTACATGTGTTATGCACGCTAGAAAGAAAGAGTTCCAAATTCTTGATTCTTTGAGGGGGGGAAGAAAATATCTCTGAAGCTACCAGGAAATTCGTTGAAAATTTTGTAAGTTTCGTATTCATGTGTGTACAATTAACCATATAATTTGTTTACCGTATGTAGTCAACATGTTCATATTTTTTTGTCAGAGAGAGCAACTTGCAGGAGATATCCAAGATGCAAATGACAGTGCAATTATGTCATTCCCTACGACATGCCTCAACAAGAAGATGGGTGAGTTACATGTTGCATGTGCTTTCAAAATACATTAATTGATTCAGTGCTATCTTACTTAACGTGCTTTGAAAATTGCACTTATGTTTTTTTAACACAGGAACTCATGTGGGCTGTTCGTCCTTCGCTGTTTTCAATACTGGGACGGAGAAAAATTTATTACTTCTATTTCTCAGGTGGGTACATTTTTAGTATGAAAGATTAGTACATCATATCATATATAAGTGATGAAAATAAAATTATTTTGTCCCCCGAAAATAAGCTTACAGAAGTGAAGAACAAAGTAATTCGACTTGCGAAGAGGAAACAAAAACAAAAATATCATACCCGAATTCTACGTGATTTTCGAAATATTATGTGTTCATGAGTGAGGATTGTGTGTGGATGCTTTATTTTTTATGTGAGTTTCAAATATTTTTCACATGTCCAGTTTATGTACCCTGACAAATTTATTAAAAGTATATTTTAATCATTTAATATTTTAGTATTTAATTTATATTTTATGTTCAATGAGTGTTCTCGCGAATGTACGATTTGGGGTTTTAAAATACCCAGATGATATATGATGACAATGTCTCAGAGGCGAGCGTCGCGCATGCCGGACGAGGCGAGCGTCGCCCGCGCCGCACGTTCGCCGCGACATGGCGCACGTGGGCCGCGTCATCTAGCCAGCGGGCCCGCACCGCGCATCGCTCCAGGGTTGGCCGTTGCCGGCCCCGAGGTTGATTCTACATCGGCCCGTGTGCGCCCCTCTGCGCCCGAGGGCGGCGTCAGCCTCGGGATCGCCCTCTGCGGTGGCTCCTGAATCCTCCTCGTACGTAGCGCCTCTTTGCGCCCACTGGCACCATGCACGGGCCAGCGCCTGTTAACGTTTTTTTAAATTAAAGCAACCGGCGGCTGTGCAGCGCCTCCGATCGCCCAACATGCATGATTTATACACAAAATCATATATTTGTACGAAATTTTTTATACATTACATATCATATTAAGAACAATGCCTATAGCGCCAAGAAATATATATTATAACGTAAAATTTGTTAGTCGCATATCATATTAAGAACAACGAGTATAGTGCCAACAAATATGACATAAGTAAACACCGATTACTAATAACCCACAAGTATAGGGGATCACAATAGTTTTCGATAAGTAAGAGTGTCGAACCCAATGAGGAGCTAAAGGTAGAACAAATATTCCCTGAAGTTCTATCGACCACCGATACAACTCTACGCACGCTTAATGTTTACTTTACCTAGAACAAGTATGATACTAGAAGTACTTTGTAGGTGTTTAGATAAAGAAGCAACAAAGTAAATATAGCGAGTGTGAAAAAGTGGTTGTAGGAGTTGTGGAATTGTCCCTAAGCAACTGACTATGTTACTAGACCGGTAATCACTATTGCAATTCTATTTGAGGGAGAGGCATAAGCTAACATACTTTCTCTACTAGGATCATATGCACTTATGATTGGAACTCTAGCAAGCATCCGCAACTACTAAAGATTCATTAAGGTAAGACCCAACCATAGCATTAAAGTATCAAGTCCCCTCTATCCCATACGCAAACAACCTACTTACTCGGGTCTGTGCTTCTATAACTCACGCCACCCACCATAAGCAAATCATAAACATATTGCAAACCCTACAACGGGAATCCCTCATGCTTGCGCGACATGGAGGGCACAATAGGACAGCACCAATAATAAAATATGCAATTCAAACCAATCATAGCAATTCATCAATCACCGATAGGACAACGAAAATCTACTCAGACATCATAGGATGGCAACACATCATCGAAAAATAATATGAAGCATAAAGCACCTTGTTCAAGTAGAGGGTATAGCGGGTTGCGGGAGATTGGACTGCTGAATATAGAAGGGGGAACGCGACGAAGATGTTGGTGAAGATGACGGTGGTGTTGGTGAAGATCGAGGTGATGATGATGGCTCCCGGCAGCGCTCCAGCGGCACCGGGAGCAAGGGGGAGAGAGGCCCCCTTCTTCTTCTTCTTCCTGGACCTTCTCCCAAGATGGGAGAAGGGTTTCGCCTCTGGTCCTTGGCTCCCATGGCTTGGGAGGGGCGAGAGCCCCTCCGAGATTGGATCTATCTCTCTGTTTCTGCGTTCTCTTCTCACTCTGTTTCACCGTTTCGTGTATATATGGAGATCCGTAACTCCAATTGGCCTGAAAACTTCGCCGTGATTTTTTTACAAATATTAGTTTTCTTGCGGCAAAAGAACAGTGTCAACCGCCTTATGGTGGGCTCACAAGGGTAGGGGGCGCGCCCAGGGGGGCAGGCGCGCCCCCTTGCCACGTGACCACCTCGGGCACCGTCTCGTGTGGATTTTTCTTCCGGAATTTTCCATATTTTCCAAAAATAAGCTCGGTCCGTTTTTATCCCATTTGGAGTCTGTTTGATATGGATATTCTGCGAAACATAAAACATGCAGCAGACAAGAACTAGCACTGGGCACTGGATCAATAAGTTAGTCCCAAAATAGTATAAAAAGTTGCCAAAAAGTATATGAAAGTGAATAATATTGGCATGGAACAATCAAAAATTATAGATACGACGAAGACGTATCAGCATCCCCAAGCTTAATTCCTGCTCGTCCTCGAGTAGGTAAATGACAAAAAAAGAATAATTATTGATGGGGAATGCTACCTAGCATAATCTTGATCATATGTATAATCATGGCATGAATATTAAGACATGAGTGATTCAAAGCAATAATCTATCATTTGACATAAAAACAATAATACTTCGAGCGTGCCAATAAAGCAATCATGTCTTTTCAAAACAACAAGGCCAAAGTAAGCTTATCCCTACAAAATCATACAGTTTGGCCATGCTTCATTTTCGTCAGACAAAATGCCCCCATCATGCACAACCCCAATGACAAGCCGAGCAATTGGTTTATACTTTTAACACGCTTCAGCTTTTTCAACCCTCACGCAATACATGAGCGCAAGCCATGGATATAGCACTATAGGTGGAATAGAATATAATGATGGAGGTTATGTGGAGAAGACAAAAAAGGAGAAAGTCTCACATCGACGCGGCTAATCAACGGGCTATGGATCTAGTAGGGATTGCCATGCAACGGATGCACTAAGAGCTATAAGTGTATGAAAGCTCAACAAAAGAAACTAAGTGGGTGTGCATCCAACTTGCTTGCTCATGAAGACCTAGGGCACTTGAGGAAGCCCATCGTTGGAATATACAAGCCAAGTTCTATAATGAAAATTCCCACTAGAATATGAAAGTGACAACATAGGAGCCAATCTATATGAAGAACATGCTGCTACTTTGAAGCACAAGATATGAGACTCACTACATGAAGAACATGGTGCTACTTTGAAGCACAAAGTGTGGAAAAAGAGATAGTAACATTGCCCCTTTTTATTTATTTTCTTTTTCTCTTTTTTTCTTCTTTGGCCTTTCTATTTTTTATTTTTGGCCTTTTTTTGGGGGGACAATGCTCTAATAAGGATGATCATCACACTTTTATTTACTTACAACTCAATACTGGAACAAAGATATGACTCTATATGAATGCTTCCGGTGGTGTACCGGGATGTGCAATGATCTAGCGTGGCAATGACATAAAAAACGGACAAGCCATGAAAACATCATGCTAGCTATCTTATGATCATGCAAAGCAATATAACAATGAATGCTCAAGTCATGAATATGATGATGATGGAAGTTGCATGGCAATATATCTCGGAATGGTTATGGAAATGCCATGGTAGGTAGGTATGGTGGCTGTTTTGAGGAAGATATAATGCGGCTTATGTTTGACAGAGCGTATCATATCACGGGTTTGGATGCACCGGCGAACTTTGCACCAACTCTCGAGGTGAGAAAGGGCAATTAACGGTACCGAAGAGGCTAGCAATGATGGAAAGGTAAAAGTGTGTATAATCCATGGACTCACATTAGTCATAAAGAACTCATATACTTATTGCAAAAGTTTATTAGCCCTCGAAGCAAAGTACTACTACGCATGCCCCTAGGGGGATAGATTGGTAGGAAAAGACATCGCTCGTCCCTGACCGCCACTCATAAGGAAGACAATCAAAGAAACACCCCATGCTTCAAATTTGTCACATAACGGTTACCATACGTGCATGCTACGGGACCTTGCAAACCTCAACACAAGTGTCTCTACAATCCACAAACACCCACTAGCATGACTCTAATATCACCATCTTTATATCGCAAAACTATTGCAAGGAATCAAACATATCATATTCAGCGATCTACAAGTTTATGTAGGATTTTATGACTAACCATGTGAATGAACAATTCCTGTCATCTCTGTAAATATATATAAGTGAAGCAAGAGAGTTTAATTCTTTCCACAAAAGATATTCCCACGCTCTAACAAATATAAGTGAAGCAAAAGAGCATTCTACAAATGGTGGTTTTCTATGTAAAGAGAAACAGGCAATCCAAACTTCAAATGATATAAGTGAAGCACATGAAGCATTCTACAAAGCCATACTCAAAAGATCTAAGTGAAGTGCAATGAGAATTCTATAAATCAACCAAGGACTATCTCATACCAGCATGGTGCATAAAATAAAAGTGAAAACTAAATGCAAAAGACGCTCCAAGACTTGCACATAATGCATGAACGAAACGAATTCGAAAACATACCGATACTTGTTGAAGAAAGAGGGGATGCCTCCCCAGCATCCCCAAGCTTAGACGCTTGAGTCTCCATGAATATTTACTTGGGGTGCCTCTGGCATCCCCAAGCTTGAGCTCTTGCCTCTCTTCCTTCTTCTCACATCGAAACATCCTCGATTAGACACTACATCCACACAAAACTTCAACAGAAAACTCGGTAAGATCCGTTAGTATAATAAAGCAAATCACCACTCTAAGTACTATTGCAAACCAATTCATATTTTGTTTTTGCATTGTGTCTACTGTAATATAACCTTTTCATGTCTTAATCCACTGATACAAATTGATACATTCATCGAAACAAGCAAACTATGCATCAAAAACAGAATCTATCTAAAACAGAATAGTTTGTAGCAATATGAACATTCACCATACTTATCTTACTTGAAAACTTCTTCCAACATTTGTAAAAATAAAAAATTTGTACAGCAGGACAATGCAAAAAGAATCAGAACCATTTGACGTTCCAGTTAAAAATGTAAGATCGCGCACTACAGCCAAAGTTTCTGTCCTGCACCGTACAAACCAACAAGCATTGTAAACATCCTAAAGGCAAACCTTGGCACATTAATTTTATAATACAATGGAATTGTACAAGGGGATAATTATTTTCATTGAAAAGTTTCTGTAATTAAGATTCACAAAGTTCCCATGGGCATGAACAATGTTCAAGGACGCCCCCCACTTTCACAATGCTCGTCTCTCTCAGTTTCACTTCTCTTTTTGAAAAGTTTTCAGTTCCCCTCTTTATTTTTGTTGTTTGTAAACTATATGAAAGCACTCAACAGAAATAAATGACTCTCTAAAACTTCCGGGTTGTCTCCCTGGCAGCACTTTCTTTAAAGCCATTAAGTTAGGCATTTAGTGCTCAAGTAATGGATCCACCCGGATCCCAAGGTATATCAAAGCCAATTTTAATTAACAATGATTTGTAATTTAGTAGTGAGCACAAAGTAACATATATCATGCAACAACAAAGTCTAACTCTCTTCCTATGCATCGGCATGTCATAAAAGAACAATTCATGCACACCAAGTAAAGGCCAATGCATAGTATAAGCAGTTTCTTGCAATTCTATCGTATTGGAAAAAATAAAGAGGCGGAGATATAGTTCCTCTTTCATAATAATTGCAGGTACGAGCAGAAAGCACATGCATATTACATTCATCAAAATCATCATGTGCAATGGTAAAAGGCAACCCATTAATATAATCCTCAATGAGCACAAACTTCTCTAAAATAGTGTAGTTTGGAGAATTTAAAAAGATAATAGGACTACCATGCGTGGGTGCAATAGCAACAATTTCATGTTTAATATAAGGAACTATAGCAAGTTCATCTCCATAAGCATAATTCATATTGACATCTTGGCCACAAGTATAGCAAGCATCATCAAAAAGGGATATTTCAAGAGAATTAATGGGATCATAATAGTCATCATAGCAATCATCCTTCGGTAAGCATGAAGGGGAATTAAACAGTGTATGAGTTGAAGAGTTACTCTCATTGGAAGGTTCGCACGGGTGATCAATCCGCTCTTCCTCCTTTTGTTCTTCGCTCTTCTCATCATCTTTTTCATCCAATGAGCTCACAGTTTCATCAATTTCTTCTTCCATAGATTCCTGCAAAATATTTGTCTCTTCTTGGACAGCGGAGAATTTCTCAATTATGTTTTAACATAGGCATTAGAAGCATAATTATCATAACAATATTCAAGTATGGCAAAACTTTCAGAATTGTAAAGAGTAGCATCATACTTTTCAATCAAATAGCAATTTCTAAAGCACCCTTAAAAGCAACAAATTCTTCAATTTGTTGAACATCATAGTAATTATAAACACCCTTAGCATACAAAGATACGATTCAATTATCACTAAACTCACATTGGTAGGGAAGGTGTTTCTTAGGGTTTTCAGAACAACAAGTAAAATCATATAGATAACATAAATTCCAAGCATAGCATTGCAAACGCTGAATTTGATCCCATACTAGTTTCCCTTTATCAGATATACGGTGTCGCACATAACAAGCATGCTCATCTAAAGATTTGCCCTCAACTAAGCTAGTTGGGGTTTCAACACGAGCACATAGGGATCAAAGGTGATCCAAGTAAAAAGCTTCAGTAGTGTGATAGATTTTGAGTGGTTCTTCAACCACTGGTTCAGTAGGTACAACTATTTTTTTTGGTATTTTGCGTTTCCTACCCATAACTAAAGATGGAAAACAACTAAGAACAGCAAATAAAAATTACTTAGTGATAAAGCAAACAAGCACGCACGAGAATATTCACCCCACGCTATGACTCCGCGGCAAAGGCGCTAGAAAAAGGTCTTGATAACCCACAAGTATAGGGGATCGCAACAGTTTTTGATAAGTAAGAGTGTCGAACCTAACGAGGAGCTAAAGGTAGAATAAATATTCCCTAAAGTTTTATCGACCGCCGATACAACTCTACGCACGCTTAATGTTTACTTTACCTAGAACAAGTATCAAACTAGAAGTACTTTGTAGGTGTTTTCGGGTAAGCTTGCAAGAAAGTAAAGAACACGTAAATATAAACTAGGGGCTGTTTAGCTAAAGAAGCAACAAAGTAAATACAGCGAGTGTGGAAAAGTGGTGGTAGGAGTTGTGGAATTTTCCCTAAGAAACTGACTACGTTACTAGACCGGTAATCACTATTGCAATTCTATTTGAGGGAGAGGCATAAGCTAACATACTTTCTCTACTTGGATCATATGCACTTATGATTGGAACTCTAGCAAGCATACACAACTACTAAAGATTCATTAAGGTAAAAATCAACCATAGCATTAAAGTATCAAGTCCCCTATATCCCATACGCAAACAATAGGACATCACGCTTGCGCGACACGAAGGGCACAATAGGACATCACCAATAATAAAATATGCAATGCAAACCACTCATAGAAATTCATCAATCACCGATAGGACAACGAAAATCTACTCAGACATCATAGGATGGCAACACATCATCGGAAAATGATATGAAGCATAAAGCACCATGTTCAAGTAGAGGGTACAGTGGGTTGCGGGAGAGTGGACCGCTGAATATAGAAGGGGGGAAGGCGATGGAGATGTTGGTGAAGATGACGGTGGTGTTGGTGAATATCGCGGTGATGATGATGGCCCCGGCAGCGCTCCGGCGCCACCGGGAGCAAGGGGGAGAGAGGCCCCCTTCTTGTTCTTCTTCCTTGACCTTCTCCCGAAGGGTTTCCCCTCTGGTCCTTGGCTCCCATGGCTTGGGAGGGGCGAGAGCCCCACCGAGATTGGATATATCTCTTTGTTTCTGCGTTCTCTTCTGGCTCTATTTCATCGTTTCGTGTATATATGGAGATCCGTAACTCCGATTGGCCTGAAACCTTCGCCGTGATTTTTTTTCCGAATATTAGCTTTCTTGCGGCAAAAGAAGAGCGTCAACCGCCTTACGGTGTGCTCACGAGGGTAGGGGGCGCGCCTAGGGGGGCAGGAGCGCCCCCCTGCCTTGTGACCACCTCGGGCACCGTCTCGCGTGGATTTTTCTTTCGGAATTTTCCATATTTTCCAAAAATAAGCTCCGTCCGTTTTTATCCCTTTTGGGCTCCGTTTGATATGGATATTCTGCGAAACATAAAACATGCAATAGACAGGAACTGGCACTGGGCACTGGATCAATAAGTTAGTACCAAAGATAATATAAAAAGTTGCCAAAAAGTATATGAAAGTGAATACTATTGGCATGGAACAATCAAAAATTATAGATACGTCGGAGACGTATCAATTAGAAGTCTCCCGTATCAATGTAACGAAACAAATATATAAGTACTATTCTTTAATATAACCAAATAAATCGTCAACTCTAATCAGAAGTTGTTCTTCTTATTCAAACAATTCTTTCCTATGATCATCATGCCATGTTCTTACATAGAAAAATTGTAATATACGTCAAAATTTTGTAAAGTATGAACTAAACAAGAAAAGAACGTTAATGAAAAGGTGTGCACATACTTTGGATTCTGAGGACAATTGTTTTTGAAATGACCTTTCCCTCTACATAAACCGCATAGGCGTACAGGAGGTTTCTCATCAAAACCTTTGGGTCTACCGTTTGTAATCACGCCAGGTACCTTACCACGGCCTTTATTATTCTGCCCTTTCGGTGCTCCTTTCATATTGATTTTTTCTCGATCACCAACAAAAACATGATCTTGATCCGGCACAAAAGCATCATCATGTGCAACTCTATGCTGTCTCATATAATCTTCCTCCTCAACGTCCTTGTTTGTTATCACATCCTTCAGAGCAACCTTCAGTTTATCAAATAGAAATGGTTTATGACATGCCGCATGATTTGCTTCCGCAGATAAAATAGTCAACTCACTGTATTTAGTTCTCTCCTCAGTACCTTCCCATCCCCATGCGAAGAGATCGCTAATGCGTTTCACGGGTAGTCCACCTCTAGCATTCTCGCTGAATCTTCGTAGCACTAAGCACTTAGGTAAGTCCTTCACGTTCAACCTGGCTAAAACATAAAGAACATGCTTGCATGGAAGACCTTTACGTTTCATACTATCACAACTGCACTTCACTGTTTGTTCTGAATTACTAGGTGTATAGTCCACTTTGAATCTCAGTTGCTTGTTATTTTTCCATGCCACTATGAATCTCCTACTGACGGCTCCACTGAGTCTATCTATGATCTCAAGATCCGCTGCCTTCTTCATTTCTTCCTGCAAGAGGTAAAAGTTCACCGTAGTGAAGTCACGGGCAGCGGCTTTTTCAATGCATTTGAATGTCGATTACTGCTACAGGGAGTGTCTGTGTGGACATGCAGTCGTCGTGTGACTCGTTCTCACGGAGCCGAACAATGCAGTTCTCATAATGCACAACCATATCAACAATTGTCATGCTAGATTCAAGATGCATATGAAGGCAAGAGTTCAGACTCTCGCTCCTCTGGTTACTCCGCATACATGGGAAGAACCCACCGGTGAGATATGACGCAGCCCAAAGCCTTTTCTTCTGGTACATCCTACGCAACCATGTTTCAATTTTCTCCGACTCCCATTTAGCTCTTAAAGGTACCCATCTCGCCTCAAACTCATCATGTGTAGTAGCATAGTAAATACGAGACCCGAACTCCTTAAGGGACTTGTGGTGGAGGTGTTTCTGCATGTTTTTCTCAATATGCCACTAACAAAGTCGATGCCACACGTCAGTAAGGACCTTCCTGACGGCCCTTATCATGGCTGCGTCCCCGTCAGTCATTACAGACCTCGGCTTCTTCCGACAATGAGCTCTTAAGAAGGTCTGCAACACCCAAACATATGTATCCTCCATCTCATCTAACACAACAGCACAACCGAACACAGTGGTGCAACAATGATTGTTTAGACCAACAGAAGGTATGAATGGCATTCCGTACCTATTCATCTTGTAAGTGCTATCGAAGACGATTACATCACCAAAGTCAAGGTAATCCTGACGTGACTGAGAATCACACCAGAACATGTTCTTTAGCTTGCCTTCTGCGTCAATAGTGTGCTCAAAGAAAAAGTCTGGATCCCTTGCCTTTCTCGTCATCATGATACCAATCGCAGTTTCCACATCACCCTTTGCTAGCAACTTCATTTTCTCCCTATAACACATGTTATAAACCTTCCTCCTCCCGAAACCAGCCCATGCATATGATCCATACCTACTAACGAAGTTGTCATAAATCCAATGTCTTTTGAGCCCAGCACCTGCCATTGCTAAGATCTCGAGCTTCTGGTATTCCTTTATCTGATTATGAGATCGAAGATATATAACTTCATCCGGTCTAGCAAGAGTGTGACTATGATCACCGCTGAAACTGCTGACATACCAAATTGAGCGCTCTCTGTCAACCTTCGTAGTTAGATGGGCCTCGCAATAGCACCGAGTCTCCGCCCTCAGCCTGCGCTTCTTCCCTTCCATGGTACAAAGCCTGTCGTTTCCCAAACCTTGAACAAAGAAACCTCGTCAAGCGCCTACGTGCGTCGATACCATTACTATATTTCAAGTTGTCCTTCCTAATGTTGAAGCCACGCTTTTTCGCATAGTCGTTATACAAATCATATGCCTCCTCATCTGTCCTGAACGTCGTGGACATCACCGTCCAATGCCTGTCCAGTGATTCTTGCTGGTATCCATTGTACCCAGTGTCAAAATTGCACTCATCACCATCGGCTTCATCATTGTTTTCGCACACGTCACAATCCTACCCTGGAAAAAAGTACAAACAACCGTATATGTCAGTAAGTAGTTGTATAAGGACTATCATATGTATTCACTTTCCACTACTTACTTTGCTCGAGCTATCATTATAAGATGCATCGATATCGTTTTCGTCATTGGCATCATCGAAAAAATTCCACTGATAGTACCCTTCCACTTCCAACTGCGCAAATTGTAAATATGATATGTAAATGCGTATTTAATTTCACTTTAAAATAACCTACATAAATCTAAACCTAGATGGCTTCCGCTTTCAGCATATGAATCATCTACATCCATATCCTCATTGTCATCATCCCATCCTATCTGTGCGCAGTCAAACATGTTATTGTCATCGCAGATGCTTGTATTTAATATGGTTGAGAACATGCAGACCACTTACATTGCCACTGTAAGACTCATCCAAACTCATATAATTTTCGCCGTCATGTTCGTCTTCATCCAATGACAATGATCCGTCCTCGCTACTGCCATCATCACCGTCATATCCTATTTCACCCTCAATCTATACACGTTCATATATAATCAAAGATCCATTCAAACATCACGTAACATCTTCGCAATTAAAATCCGTTCTTAAATTACTATGCCAGCGCCTCGCGTACCTCGTTGCCTTCGTCAGACATGAGGCGGTTGTCGCCGGATACGAGCTGACGGCGGCGGAGGCGTCTGCCCGACCGAGGCGGTTGTCGGCGTAGCGCACAACGTGTACGGTTTTTTCGTCGGCCAGGTACTGCCGGAGATGGCGGTAGCGGCGGCGGCGCGAGAGGGGGCGGGTGAGGCATCGTGAAGATAGGGTTCGCCCGATCATTTTTTTAATCACTCGGGCATACGCAGCGGGGCTGGCGGGCATGCGGGCGGGCGTGCATGCGGACGTGGGCACATACAGCCGGCCGTACGCAACAGCGCTATACGGCGACGCGGGCACGCCTACGGCGGGCAGGTATTTTAATACGGCGTGTGAAATGACCGCCCTACCCTCTATACATTTGGGGGGGGGGGGGTTGTACCAAAGACCACCTCTTCATACTTACATTCATATATGACACAGTAATAGCAGCTCAATCTAATAGAATTCATCTCATTTCAAGTCATACAGTTTACAAACATATTACTTATACCCCGTATCTCATTTCAATTCATACAGTTTACTCTACGAGTATTCAGCCCCAACCCCATGAACTGCCTGCTCTGTTTTATCTTATCTGAACTAGTTGTACCAAAGGGTTTACTGATAGCAAGATGCATCCGCGTGCTGAATCCAGTTTCAACAATTGTATCAGTCTAGAAAATCAGGCAACGTATACACGGTTATGCAGCCGACCATACCTGCGCGTCCGTCCCGGATCCTGCAGATCAACTTGTTCTATCGAGTGTTCATATGCTTGTGGCCGGTCTGCAGCCTCGCCTGTTCCCACAGCAGTTGGCGAGCAGATGAGCACATCTGCACTTGATGCACTCGCCGCTGGCAACTCCCCGCCCGACATCGACAGAACGGGATATCGAAGAGGCTCCATTGGTATGTCACTGTCATTCACTTCCTCTATCAGCGTTCTACTGTTGGAACACACCCACGGCAGGGAAAACTCAGTTCTTGCAAGAACTACAAATCAAATCAATATAGGGTCGACGAAGCAGTCACAAGGGGCAAGAGTCGCACCTATTCATGGCTGCATCAAGAACTCCATGGCTGCCGGAGCCGCCTAACCTCCAGCCTAAGGGATGGAGCCACCGAAGCCGCCTCACCGCAAACCTAAGTGCTGGCGCCGCCGCCGCAGAGACGCTCTTGATAATACCAGAGCACACTAGTAAATGGTGGAGGTATGAGGCTGGTTGTCACGGGGAGTATCATATACTAGTATCATGCATATGATACTAGTGTATGATACTACATCCGTAATGCAGAGTATGATATGTTAGTATCATATAGTACTACATTTATTGCCATGCATGACACAAAGTAGCACATCATTTAATATTACACGGTATCATGATATGATACTCAAGCATCTCTTTCTTCATTTAATTCTATGAGATCTCATCAAAATTGCTTAGTTGGCATGCATAATACTACCTATGATACTAACATTGCGGGCAGCCTGAGACAGCTCGGCCCACCTACCCCACATCTCCATTTAATGCATCACACTGATGTCGTTAGCACGCTTGAATCATGGACCAGAAATTTGTTGACGTGTCAAGCCACGGCTCTGACGCCCGATGTCCACGGCCCGGAAGAGACAAGCACTTTAGGTCCACCGTCCAGGAGATTTTCTCAATTTCCTTCTCATTTCCACGCTGTCTGATGCTCCCGACACCGGCCCCATCTCTTTCTCAAAACGGATCACGACGCTATATTCGGTGGTACAGATAACGAGATCACTACAACTTGTGATCAATTCCTCCGCGTCCGATATTCTTACATATCATCTCTAGACTCTCGACAACAAAAAAGAACCATCTTACTGCAGTAACTTATAACAAACAGAAGTTCTGATGGATACTAAATTTTAATCAATATGCAGTCATGTTGTTTTCTATGGTACAATCATCAATTCATCATTCTCTACGATATTAACTATTGGAACTCTGACATATATCGCTCATGAAGTTTTGTTGTATAGAGAATATGATGCCAAGGTATGATCCATCCTCTTTGTACTTTAACATGTGTCCTACATATACTACCATCTACCTCCCAAGTTAATTAGTTTTGCTCGGCCATAGAAGCTTTACTTCCCTTCTGAATCTTTCATCCCCTTTCATTGGCATGAGTGGGACAAAAATCAGGTGAATTGCCTCTTGCAAGTCATGCTGTAACTGGCGCTCCTATATCAGCCACCCAAACAAAATCCAATGGACAGGATTGAGTCAAAACCAAACAAATAATAGTGTTATTTTTTTGAAGGAACCATATATTTCATTAGTCAAACTGTTTACAGAGATTACACATATGGTCACCATACGAGACACAAATACTTGTCAAGCAACTTTGCACAAATAATTCCACAAGATGTGAAACTACTATTCCACCTTTGCAGAAACTCATGCCTCGCCGAAACATAGTCCACAAACATCCTCCGCCGCCACCATGGCACGTCGGAAAAAGATGAGAACAGCCGCCATATCAAGATCTAGGAGAGCACCATTGCATACAAAGATGCTTTTTGAGCCGTTGAAGCAGGTCGTCGCAAGTGACGAGACCGAGTCTTTGTGGCGCGTAGGCCAGGGATCTTCCCCGTGGTCACCAGATCTCGACGCCGTCAACTTCATCCGATGTAGTCAAAGAAGTGGAACGTCATCGCCTGCCATCATCCACACACTCAACTGCATGATAGTAAACACAACTACAGCAGCCGACACAACCATCACCCGCGAGAGCGCCATCGGACGATCACCAGACACGAACCTCGCCAGATCCAGAGATCGGCGAGACAACCGAACCACCTACCCCCCGACGCCACCAGTTGCAGCGACGACAAGATGGAGGAAGAGCAGAGGCAAATTATTTCGATGCGACGCCACCTCCTCCATGAAAACAGCGCCTCAAGGAAACACTAGGCCAACCCTAACTACAGACCTATGCCGAAGCAACAGGGTCCCCACCCCTCCGGCCGCCGGAACGGTGGACGGAGGTGGAAGAGACCGGCGGCAGCAACTTGGAGGCCGGTGTGGTTAGAGGCAGATGCGTCCCCTCCTGGTCGCCTGTCTCGGGCGGTTCAAGGAGCGAACCGCTACAGAGCGTACCCTGCCAAGTTAGGATAAGCAAATACTAGTGTTCTTCCGAACAGGGTGTATCCGTTTTCAAGCATACCACACAAAATGAGAAATTCCCCGCTCGCGCAATGACGCATGAGTTTCAAGAGATATGCATCATTTTAGTAGCTTGCTCCTCGTTTTATCCTAGATCCTCGTTTAGGGAATTTCTAACTGATTCCCTATCCAGCAGTAAGGAGGTATATTTGAGTTTTTTGTCCTCTAAGGCACACCTAGCCGATCCCTTATAATAGTTAGTGGAGTAAAAAATTTACTGCATCCATATTCATCAGAGTATATTTACTCCGGCTCACACCAGTCGAGTAAAATTCTCTCCCTCTTTCTTCCTCTCCTCTGACCCTCTTCTCCCTCTTGCCACGCCGCGGGCGTGGCCCTGTCCCAATCCGTTGCCTCTCGCCTCTCAATGGCCGGACGCAATGGCTGGAGGTGCTCCGTGCCGCCACGCCCATGGGTTATCGTCCATCACCGCTACCTCGAGACGTGCCGCTCGCCCGATCGGCCCGCCGCCACGCCCATTGATGACCCACAAGTGTAGGGGATCTATCGTAGTCCTTTCAATAAGTAAGATTGTCTAACCCAACGAGGAGCAGAAGGAAATGATAAGCGGTTTTTTCAGTAAGGTTTTCTCTGCAATTACTGAAATTGTAGGTAATAGATAGTTTTGTGATAAGATAAATAGTAACGAGCAATAAGTAAATAAAGTAAATAAAGTGCAGCAAGGTGGCCCAATCCTTTATGTAGCAAAAGATAAGCCTGGACAATTTCCAATAATAATAAAGGAGCTCTCGAGGACACATTGGGAATTACCGTCAAGCTAGTTTTCATCACGTTCATATGATTCGCGTTCGGTACTTTGATAATTTGATATGTGGGTGGACCGGTACTTGGATACTGCCCTAACTTGGAAAAGCATCCCACTTATGATTAACCCCTATTGCAAGCATCCGCAACTACAAAAAGGAGTATTAAGGTAAACCTAACCACAGCATTAAGCGTATGGATCCATATCAGCCCCTAACGAAGCAACACATAAACTAGGGTTTACGCTTCTGTCACTCTAGCAACCCATCATCTACTTATTACTTCCCCATGCCTTCCTCTAGGCCCAAATAATGGTGAAGTGTCGACGTTCACATAACACCACTAGAGGAAAAGACAACATACATCTCATCAAAATATCGAACGAATACGAAATTCACATGACTACTAATAGCAAGACTTCACCCATGTCCTTAGGAACAAACATAACTTCTCACAAAGCATATTCATGTTCCTAATCAGAGGAGTAATAATAATATGCACAAAGGATTTGAACATATGATCTTCCACCAAGTAAACCAATTAGCATCAACTACAAGGAGTAATCAACACTACTAGCAACCCACAGGTACCAATTTGTGGATTTGATACAAGATTGGATACAAGAGATGAACTAGGGTTTTGAGAGGAGATGGTGCTGGTGAAGATGTTGATGGAGATTGACCCCCTCCCGATGAGAGGATCGTTGGTGATGACGTTGGTGATGAATTCCCCCTCCCGGAGGGAAGTGTCCCCAACAGAACAGCTACGCCAGAGCCCTAGATTGGTTCCGCCAAGGTTCCACCTTGTGGCGGCCGAGTTTCGTCCCGTAAGCTTGCCCACAATTTTTTCCAGGGTAAAAGTGATGATATAGCAGAAGATGGACGCCGGAGGCCCACCAAGGGGCCTTGGAGATAGGGGGGCGCGCCCTATAGGGGGGGGCCTATCTCCTGGACAGGGTGTGGGCCCCCTGGCCTATTTCTTTCGCTCAGGAATTCTTATTAAATCCAAAAAGTTGTTTCGTGGAGTCTCAGCACTTTTGGAGCTGTGCATAATAGGTTTCCAACGTTTGCTCCTTTTCCAGCCAGAATTCCAGCTACCGGCATTCTCCCTCTTCATGGTAAACCTTGTAAAATAAGAGAGAATAGCCATAAGTATTGAGACATAATGTGTAATAATAGCCCATAATGCAATAAATATTGGTATAAAAGCATGATGCAAAATAGACGTATCACCCACCACCCGATTTGAGGAATTCTTGGAGCTCCTGCTGCCACCTTCAACGCTACCTCGAGCCGCTGCCGCTCGCCTGATCCACCCACCGCCACGCCCCTCACCCGATTTGAGGAATTCCCGGAGCTCCTCGCCGCCGTTGTCGACGGGGAACTACCTCGGCGTCCAGCAGCGGTCGGGGACGGGGGGGGGGGGGGGGGGGGGGTGGGTGGGTGGCGGGAACCACTGACCGACGGCGGTTGATCGGCTCGTTTCACAAGGCCGAACTCGCCGCCAAGGAGTACGACCGGTGGCAGGTGATGTACCACGACACCGCTGTCCTGCTCAAGTTCCCTTCGGGACGGCTCCGCTCCATGTTGTCCCACCGGAGCCGGGGGTGGTGGGCGCTCGGATGGTGCGGAAGGAGGATCGGGAGTGCCTCGAGGCAATTCCGCCAATGAGGTGGAGGTGATCGACGCCGAGGAGTGGTGGAGCGTCTTCCTCGGCAATGACGACGACGGCACCGTCCCGGACCCGGCTCTCACCGAGGGTGGTCTCATGAGGAAGGACTGGCTTGACCTCCACTTCCATCGAGTTTTAGTTTATGTTTTTAGTGTAGTTTAGTTTAAGTTTGAATATGTTTTTAATGTCCGCTAAATTTAGAGTTTCCGCTACGTTCGATAAAATTTTAGTGAAGTATATATACTTCACAAAGTTATTTTTGGCCGAATACTTCGCTATATCTTAGGGGTCCGTTAGAAATACCCATAGTGTGTGTACTAATGTATCGTTTTGTATCGTTTGGCCTGCGTGAGTTTTATCATGGATCCTTGTTTGAACAGCAGCAATCGGCGGCGAGGTCGGCGAGGTCGGCGCTTGCATTTGCAATGATGGACAAGCAGTGACATGGCATCGGACTCACCATAGCGGTCGCGGCGACGGCCGAAGGCTGCTGTGGCGGTGACGCGGGCGACGGGAGAGGTGGTTCACCGGACCAGAGACGTGCAACTCTAAGGTCTTGGTGAAGTTGCAGGCGCTAGTGCATGGGCACAAAATGCGGAACCAGGTGAACATGACGTTGAGGTGCATGCAATGCCGGTGCACACCTTGCGTGATTCTCCTGGCCGGAGTCCCTGTTTGCCGCCCGCATGGCCGGAGGTAGCAGTAGCAAGTCGATCTACAACATTGACCGATTCATGTTCTGGGATTCCAAGTGAGAACCAACCGCCACTTCGTAAGAGCATCTCCAGCCATTGCCCCTCAGTGGGCTCGAAAACTCACCGCCTGGGGACGAACCGGCGCGAAAATCGGCCTGGGGGCAAATGGGTTCCCAGCCGCCGCCCTAGGTCACCCCCAGGCTCCGCTATTGGCCCAACTTTGGCGCACTTTTGCCCGCTATCTAGCGCACTTTCGATGCGAAACGGCCCACCATCGACGCAAAATCGGTCCATATTTACCGTGCTTCGGCGCTTTGAGCTATTTTTTATCACATGGTTCGTCACAGAAAATCAATAAAAACCAAATAGTTCAATACAAATCATATAGTTCAACAAATAAAAACTCATATTTCATCACATATCGAGCTAGGCGTTACCCTTGAGCCTCCATAGGTGCTCCACTATATCCTACTGCAGATGTTGATGTACCTATGGGTATCAGATCTCCTGACGCATGTTGAGGAAGGCAGTCCAGGTCACCGGTAGCTGGTGATCAAATTGAGCAAGAGGACCCTGCCTGTAATACGGTTTAGTGTCGAACACTGGCTCTTCCTGCTCGCTTTCACTGATCATGTTATGCAAGACAACACAACAAGTCACGATCTCCCACATTTGATCTTTCGACCATGTCAGAGCGGGGTACCGGACAACAGCAAATCAAGATTGGAGCACACCAAATGCCCGCTCGACATCCTTCCTGCAAGCCTCCCGAACCTTTGCAAAGTGGGAGTTCTTGCCTCCTGGCACAGGGTTTGAGATATTCTTCACAAATGTAGACAATCTCGGATAGATGCCATCTGCTAGGTAGTATCCCTTGTTGTAGTGCCGCCCATTGACCTCGAAGTTGCATGACCTTCAACCAGCTTGGCAAAGACAAGAGAGCACTGTAGTACGTTGATGTCATTGTGAGTTCCTGGCATACCAAAGAAGGAGTGGCAAATCCAAAGGTCGTGTGTGGCCACTACCTCAAGTACCACACTACAACCGCCTTTTGCGCCTTTGTACATCCCCTGCCAAGCAAATGGACAGTTTTTCCATTTCCAATGGATGCAGTCGATGCTTCCAAGCATCCCAAGAAATCGCCTTGCTTCATTATGTGCTAGGATCCAAGCAGTGTCTTCAGCATTGGGTGATCGCAAGTATTGCGGTCCAAACACTGCCACGACTACCCTGCAGAACTTATAGAAACACTCAATGGTCATGGACTCGGCCATGCGCCCATAATCATCCAGTAAATCACTGGGAGCTCCGTATGCAAGCATCCTCAGAGCTGCCATGCACTTCTCGATTGAGGTGAATCCAAGTGTGCCAGAGCAATCCTTTTTGCACTTGAAGTAGCTGTCGAACTCCCGCATGGAATTCACAATCCTGAGGAAAAGTTTTCAGCTCATCCAATAACGAAGCCGAAATACTTTGTCGCCATGCAGTGGAGCGTCAGTGAAGTAGTCGGAGTAGAGCATGCAATAGCCTTTTAGTCGATGCCGGTTCTTTGCTTTCAGCCGCCCCGACGCAGAGCCACCTTGCCGCGGCTTTGTATCATTTGCGAGCAGGCCGCCCAGGGTGGCGAGTACCAGGAAAGGCTCTTGGTCCTAGAGGCCAGCATCGGCTTCCTCCTCCAACAGCGCCGTGAGCGCCTCCTCGTCGTCCAAGTCCATGACCGAGCAGGCAAATCGCCGAACACCTGGTGGGCGGGGCGGGTGCACAGCTGCCGGTATCCCGCCATGCACGGCCGGAGCGCCAAAAAACAGGCCCAGGAAGGTGGTGGAGAGGTTTTCACGGAGAAACCCTCTCTCTTCTCCGACAAGGAACAACCTATCTAGCGGTGGTGGGCGGTGGGGCAGCGCCGGGATCAGCAAGGTGGCGGGGGGCACATTGGGGAGGGGGCGAATCTATTGACTTTTCGCTTGAGAGTGTGGACCAGACATGGATTTTCCTTCTGCCGGAGCCCCCAAGCGCCCCCAGTGCGTTGGGTTTGGCCTGGGATAGCCAGGCCCAAAAACGGGCCGAGCCGACGGATTTCGGCATCTTGGGGGCACGACTGGGGCCTTTTTTGGTGCCGGCGCAAAAAAAGTCGCCCTTGGGGGGCTGTTGGGGGCGCGTCTAGAGATTCTCTAACTAACTCTATGTCCTAGCGATATTCATGGTTTGCCTCAATCCTGTCCGTTGGATCTTGTTTGGTTGGCTGATATAGGGCGCCGGTTACAACGTGACTTGCAAGAGGCAAGTCACCTGATCTCGGTCCGCATGGGTGGTGCATGATCTTGAAGAGTTACCATTTAATTTTTTTTTCTCAAGTACTAACTCAATTTTTAGTGTGCATTTCCAGTTAGAAGTCAAAACTAAAACTCATATATGTAAACTAAAATAATCCTTAAAAAATCTTTGTATGATTTGTGGGATGGCACACCATGTGCATAGGGGAGGCAAGACAAGGTTGAGATAAAGGGTCGTTGGAGGTAGAATATGTTTGGAGTAGACCAAAATTGGTACCACCTATGGCCATCGAAATGTTATATTTTTTGTACACTACTAGGAAAAGGCCTGCTAGTGGCGCACCTGTTTTGCCTACTAATGGCGCACTACAGGTGCGCCACTAGCACCACGCCATTAGAATTTTTTTAATAATGGCGCACCAGGCAGTGCGCCACTAGTATAGTCCACGGTGCACCATTACTATCTAACTTAGTAATGGCGCACCACATAGAAGTGCGCCATTAGTAACAAATTTTTTTAAATAATATTTCAGATTTTTTTTCAATTTTTCTTAATCTCGGGTCACTATGGCTTAATCTCGGGTCAATATGGCTTAATCTCGGGTCAAATCGCACTAAGTGGTCAAACTTCGCGGAAGGTCACCCATCCTCACACTACTCTAGCCTGAGCATGCTTAACTTCGCAGTTCTATCCAACCCCAGCACCACCTCACTTAACAGGCACTTGTTGATATATCTACCATATCAATCCTATTAAACCTTGTTGATGTCTAGGACTTTGTTCATGTTCATGAGTATGATGAAATTTTTAAAAATATTTCATACTTCCCCGTCATATTACGTATCATTTTTTGAAAAAAATTCCAAAAAAAAATTTGAAACCAATTTTTTTTCTGTTACTAGTTGCGCACCTAGCAAACGGTGCGCCACTAGTAAGTTTGAATTTTTTTGCCTCTAGATCTTGAAAGCCCCGTAACTTTTTTACTATTAGGTTTTCGAGGTTTTCTGTTAAATTCGGATGTAACTTTTCGAGTAGATGATTTTTCATATAAAAACATTTTAATCCGAGTTCGTACGCAAAAGTTATGCCCATTTTACAAATTCCATAGAGATTTTGCAAACAAAGTTGAAATTCATATTTCTAATTTTTTTTCCAACAACTAGACCACATATCACATGAGAAACTTATTTTCTTTTATTTTTTTGACATTTCCATCATTTTCTTTTATTTTTTTAACTGAAAAGGCTGTCCACGGGTGCACCATTACTAGTTTTGAAAAAAAAAATGAATTTTTTTTTTGAAAAAACATTACTAGTGGCGCACCACATGTGTGGTCCACCATTAGTGTCCATATCATCTATAGCCCTTTTTCTAGTAGTGGTATATGTTCTAATTATTCATGCTAAGTTTTTTTAGAAAAGGAGGATGACCCCCGGCCTCTGCATCTGGGAGATGCATGCGGCCACTTTATTGATTATTCTCGAGGACCTTACAAAGTATTATAACAATATGCTTGAATCTGCCATCTTGGCAACATATGCCACTACTCCTATCCATATGATGAAGGGGTGCTAGCTGGGCCAAATACCCAGACCACTCACCTAAGCCTATCATCAAAAGGCAGAAGCCCCAGCCGAGCAACATACCGGGTATGGAGCATAAACTAAACTGACGCACTCACATGTGTCGCCGCCGCCACCTTTCATAGGCCCGTCTTCAGAGCAGATATTGAGGCTTCTACCTTGTTAGGCCACTCTGCCATCGACGCCACCATGTCGCCAGACAACTACCTCCTCCTGCGCGAGTCCATCACCGCGCATCGGACGCTGAGTCTCCACTGCGCCACGCCGCCGAGATCCGCCATCATTAATGTGTAGGATGAAGCACCGCTCCACCAAAAAAAATCCGCCCACTGGTCCCTCGATCCCGTTTATGCCTCCAAGAATGAAGCCCCCAAGGAGGAAAGGACACCAACGCACCACCGTCATCAGATCTACTGATCTAGGGTTTCCCCCAAGGTAGCGGATAGAGGTCTGAAGCTTCTCCACGGCGATGCCTTCATGAAGGTAATGACACAAAAGAGTGCTGCCAGTGCCGGTCTTGTTGGGGAACACAGTAATTTCAAAAAAATTCCTACGATCACGCGAGATCTATCTAGTTGATGCATAGCAATGAGAGGGGAGAGTGTTGTGTACGTACCCTCGTAGACCGAAAGAGAAATCGTTATGACAACGCGGTTGATGTAGTCGTACGTCTTCACGATCCGACTAATCCTAGCACCAAAGGTGCGGCACCTCCATGATCTGCACACGTTCAGGTCGGTGATGTCCCACGAACTCTAGATCCAGCTGAGGTCGAGGGAGAGTTTTGTCAGCACGACATCATGATGACGGTGATGATGAAGTTACCGACGCAAGGCTTCGCCTAAGCACTACAACAATATGACCGAGGTGGAAATATGACCGAGGTGGAAACTTGTGTGTCTATGGGGTTCCCCCTCCCCCGTATATAAAGGAGTGGAGGAGGGGGCCGGCCGGCCTCCTATGGCGCGCCCCAAGGGGGGATTCGTACTCCTTCTAGGAGTAGGTTTCCCCCCTTTTATAGTCCAGCTAGGAGGGGGAAGGAAGGGGAAGATGAGAAGAAGGAAAGGGGGGCTGGCTATCGGTGTCAAAACTGGCAGATCTCGGGTAGGGTGTCCCAAGCTACGTGTCTTAGGATCGATGGTAACATGGACACATGATTTTACCTAGCTTCGGGCTATCTTGAAGAGATAATACCCTACATGCTGCTTTTGATTGTATTCGATGTGTATGATTACAAAGTTGATCTACATTGAGATTATATGTTGTGGTCTAAACCCTAGAGGTATGATGAGAAATGTCATGATGATCTATTGACTAGCCTGGCCTTGGCTTATATAATGTACCAGAGGCCTAGGATAACAAGAGTTCTAGTTAAATACGCCGGCGGAGAGGTGTCCTTGTCTTGATCACCAAGTCTTGTGGAATCTTCCTCGCATATACATCGGCTTTCCGAACTGGCCCATGAGCAAACGGCCATGGGGGTCCTCGGCCCAATCCAACAGATCGGGAGACAACATGGTGAGTACCCCCTAGTCCAGGACACCGTCAGTAGCCCCCTGAACCGGTCTTCAAGTTGGGGACGCTCCTCGATTCTTCCAAACGGTTCTTCATCTTTGGTCATCGGTCTTGAAAACTGGTTCAACAAATCATCTCATCTCCGATCTTGAGGTTCTCCGAAGTGAATCCGAAGAGTTTACACATCGGGTATCCGAGGAACCCCTTTAAGTTCTCGGCTTTTATCGCTGCCTTGTTATTTTTTAGGCCACACCTCGGGTTTGAAGTTGTTTCCTGTGCGGCGGTATCCTCTTGCAACCGAGCTCCAATGTCGAACTGCATTCAAGATATCTTTTGCAGCCGAGCACCAACGCCGGACTATATCTGAGCTCCAACACCGGACTATATCCGAACTCCAACGCCGGACTATATCCGAGGTGTCATAGATCACCTTGGTTTGAAGGAGCCATTCGAACCCAAGCTTTATGCCGGACAACTTCCGAGTTCCAACGATGGTCAGCGTCCGAGGTGTCGTAAACTACCTTGGTCTTCTAAAAGATTGAACGAATTCAACCGAGCTTAGTGCCAGAAATGCCCTCTATGGATCCGGTCACTTGC
The DNA here is from genome assembly GCF_018294505.1 of Triticum aestivum. Taxonomy (NCBI): domain Eukaryota; kingdom Viridiplantae; phylum Streptophyta; class Magnoliopsida; order Poales; family Poaceae; genus Triticum; species Triticum aestivum. Next base: position 68,323,970 of record NC_057801.1, read on the forward strand.
GCCCGAGCTTTATGCCGGACTACTTCTGAGGTGGTGCACCACCCTGACCGCGGGCTGATTTTGTGTGAATATTTTTAATTGGTGCAATTTATTCTCTTCCGAAATATATAGCCAGTATATGTATATCCAGTAGCCCTCAAGGTGTGTGTCGGTCTAAAACCCGAGATGCACCTGAAGGAAAACATAAAACTGCTGATGCTAGTAGCCCTAGACTCAGGTCAATTCGCAAAATCAGCCTGAGGATCAACTCCTAGCTCGGCAGCATAGATAGGAATAGAAAAGCAGTGTAATATATTAGAAATAATGATCGGCGGACAGGCCCCTGAAAGAGGGTTGTGAGAAGTCGCCGTGATATATTAGCTTCATGCCGGATAAACCCCAGATGGTACTTATTGTTGTCCGAAGATGCGTTTGCGCATAGTTTGGTCAAGCTGAACACTGAGCACTTTGAATTTACTGCATTGAATAGGCAATGCAGCAGCTCCGGAGACACTGGTCGGGTGGCAACACCAGATCAGGGGATCGATGTACCCCTTTAATATTTGTAAATGATAAGCACGAAGCCCAGTAGCCCCCGAGCCTTAATGTGGGCACGGGTGGCCGAATTAAGGATCGATATCCAGAGTAAAATCACAAAGTATGTGTAATGATTCTATGTATCAAGTACTCTACATCATTAATGCTCGGATCCGCATTGTACAAAACTTTGTTCACCGACCATCAGCTTCAACCTCCTCGTCCAGCTGACGAGGAGTGTTTGTCCTACTTTATAAAGCCTTTATGAGGGCAAAGATTTACGACAAACAAGGCAATCCGGCAATATGGTTTTATAAACAAAGGTACGTGCAGAGATATGTTATATTACTTTTTAACGTAAGAAACATCTTCCAAAGAAAATAGTCCCGCTATCGGTTCCTTTCTTTGGGTTGTCATGCTAAGCATGATGTTGAAACCTTAGCTCCGATCAATGTGGGCGCAAAATATTGAAGATTTAGTTTGGGCAAAGTTCCCGAACTATGTGGTCTATAGAGAACCTAAATTTTCACTTCCGTCATTGCCGACCAATTATATCCTTTAAGAGTGCTATCTTTCGGCTTCACCCAGTCTGAGGTACTAACTCAGATGACCTGGTAGTAACAATCACAGAGGTGCTCCCTTTACTGCCTAGCCGAACAATCGGGAACGTAGGGGTAAGCACAGGAGCCAGGCAACCCAGCTTGGCCAGAATCTTAAGTCAAATTGATGCATATTTATGGCTTTATAACGATGATTACGGAAGGCAACCCTTGTATATTAAATACAAGCGCCAATGATATGTTTATTTTGACTCTGTTGCGACCGTTTTTGAGTTGAAAATGGCTGTCGGTGTCAAAACCGGCGGATCTCGGGTAGGGGGTCCCAAACTATGCGTCTAGGCGGATGGTAACAAGAGACGAGGGACACGATGTTTTTACCCAGGTTCGGGCCCTCTTGATGGAGGTAAAACCCTACGTCCTGCTTGATTAATATTGATTATGTGGGTTACAAGAGTAGATCTACCACGAGATCAAAGAGGCTAAACCCTAGAATCTAGCCTATGGTATGATTGTTGTTCGTCCTGTGGACTAAAGCCATCCGGTTTATATAGACACCGGAGAGGGCTAGGGTTACACAGAGTCGGTTACAATGGTAGGAGATCTACATATCCGTACCACCAAGCTTGCCTTCCACACCAAGGAAAGTCCCATTCGGACACGGGACGGAGTCTTCAATCTTGTATCTTCATAGTCTTGGAGTCCGGCCGATGATGGTAGTTCGGCTATCCGGACAACCCCTAGTCCGGGACTCCCTCAGTAGACCCTGAACCAGGCTTCAATGACGACGAGTCTGGCGCGCATATTGTCTTAGGCATTGCAAGGCGGGTTCCTCCCCCGAATAATTTATAGAAGATTGTGAACACCAGGATAGTGTCCGGCTCTGCAAAAATAAATTCCACATACCACCGTAGAGAGAATAATATTACACAAGATCAATCTGCTGATGTATCCTGTGGCGTGACGTCACACCACTTCCAAGCCTTTACTCGAATTGTTTTTATTGTTCCACCTCAACGCGTTTAGCGAGGCAGTTTCCTTGGCACGTCTTGTCGAAGCAGAGATCGTGTTCCCCTTATTCCGGGATTCCCATCAATACGGACGTGGGTAACCCAACCGCACCCGTTGCCACGCCCCCTCCATCGAAGGCGGGTTTCAAATGGTCACGGGGATGGCTCTTGGTATTCTACCTCTTTATAATGAGACCAAGGCCTGTTCTTTTTATTCAATCCTCTATCGAATCCGCCCCTCTCCCTAAGTTCCAACACCCAGGGCTCCAAATTCAGGTACCTTCGATCCTCGACAATGTTCGGTCCTGATCTACGAGGCCGGTGGATGCCCTCCTCCGTCACGGAGGAGGACGTGCTAAAGCTGAGAGATGCTAGGTATTTAACCTACGAGATTTCGCATAGGCTGCCTGCCCGAGGGCAAATTATCCCAACTCCCGAGACTGGCGAGATCGTCGTGTTCATGTCTCACTTCCGTCGGGGTTTAGGCTTCCCGACGGATCTCTTCATGAGGGGGCTCATGTTTTACTATGGGCTGGAATTCCACGACCTGGCTCCGGAGTCCATCCTCCATATCTCATCATTCATTGTCGTTTGTGAATCCTTCCTCCGCACTACCCCTCACTTCGGCTTATGGCTCAAAACCTTCAACGTGGAGCCGAAGATGATTGAGGGGCATCAGGCAGTGTGCGGCGGGGCGGTTATAAGCAAGAGGGCCGAAGCTCCATGGCCCATGGGCTCTTTCCAAGAGGAGCTCGGCTTGTGGCAATAGGAGTGGTTTTATATCACCACTCCTCGGGGCAGCAGGCAGAAGCCGCCGCCCGTCTTTCGCTCGGGCCCTCCATAGCAGCTGACATCATGGGTCAACAAGGGGCGTGACTGGGGGCCGCCCAAAGACTCCCCCCTGTTGCAGGACCGGATTCGAGTCCTCCAAGAAAGGGAGATCAATCTGGTCGCAGTGGTGCAGGTCATGTTGATCCGGCGCCTACTGCCCTGCAAACGTCGCCCCCTCCGTCTGTGGGAATTTAGTCCGGAGGGGCCGCGAGCTCTTCAACACTTCATGGGTTTCACTCCCATGGAGATGTATAAACTGTTCTTCGGATCGCAAGAGACGCATCCGGAATTGACCGAGGACGCTGGCCTAAGCTGCAATCGCCCGGATACTCAAGTAAGTAGCCCTGTGTCTGGACACACCATCCATTTATTTATAGTGATCTTGCCTTTTAACCAGCTATCCCTGGACAGGAGTGGATAGCGCAAGAAAAACTGATACGGTGTCCGGCCCCGCTCCCTAAGACCACGCAGGATCCCGTGTTAATCAAAATGTTGGAGGTTGCACCTTTGAATGAGGGCGAAGGGGGGCACAGGGAAACTGTCACCTCTGCCAAGGAGGCATTTAGTAAGGGAGGAATCGAGAGTCCCTCCTTCCAGGGGGAGAAGAGGAACGCTTCCGAAGACCCGGAGGCCAAGGCCTCAAAGCGGGGAAAGAAATCTGTACCGGAAGGTCCTGCGCCAGAAAGCGCCCCGGCCGTACTGTCTCCTCGGAGGAATCAGCCCTCTAACGAGCCGTAAGTGAAAAGGGGGATCTTATAATTATCAGACACCCCTGCTTAATGTCTAAAGGTAACGAAGTTTTTACCTTGTAGTTCGGATCCCAGCCCATCTCAGCACAGCTCATCTTTGGGAGACCTTCGTCCGGAGATGATGGAAAGCAAAAGGCCTTCATCTGCCGCCCCATCGTGCAGGGCGGACGACCCTGAGGTGTCATCGTGGAGAGTCTCCCCGAATCCGGCGGGACCGGAGAGTTTGGCGCCCATTAGAGTACGGCTGGTGGAGCTGCAGGATTTTCTTAAGAGGGCGTCCATCTCAGAAGATCACCGCACATTAATGGGTGATATGATTGAGAGGATCTCGTCCGCCGAAACCGGGTTGTATGAGGCCGTCGGAAGTTTACTGACGGGATTTGAGGTACGCAAAAAATGACATACCTGTTGACAGTTTTGCACATGAAGTGCGCCCTGTATAGATAGTAGCCCCCGAGACTTGGCATGCTGTCGAAAACGACAGCGTGCCTAGGATCGTAATCTCGATTATTAACTGTCGCCTTTCCCATGCAGGTGGCGGAACGTTCGGTGGCCAGCCGGACTAATGAATTTGCCGAGCTGAAGAAGCAACTCGACGCTGCAGATGCGGACATCTCGCTGGTCAATAGACGACTTGATGAGTCACAAGGTATGTGGTTGCCCCGCGGTTGGTTAGTAAGGGAGCTGACGCCCATTTCTTACAAATTGTATGCTTAGATGCAGATGGTGCTGCTGCTGCGGAGGACCTTCGAGCAGAACTTGCTCAGGCCAAGGAGCAAGCCAGAAAAAGCGAGGTGGCTGCCTTGAAGGCAGCGGAAGGGCTAGAAGCCGAGAAGGCTGCTCACTGCCGAAGCAGGGAGGAGATGGCTGGAATGGCCATAAAATTAAGAGTTGCTACCGACCGCCTGGAAGTTCTTGAAGGAGAATGCCAAACGGAGCAAGAGGACCTGAAGAAGGCCGATGCCGAGGCCAAGGATGCCTGTAGTGCGATGCGGGCTATGAAGGAGGAACTGCGTCAGGTCGGAAACATTGTGACTGGAAAGCCCTTTATGCTGCGTAGGAAGTTCACGGATCCGAAGTATGCTTAGCTGGGCCGATTGTACGGTGCGGAGGATCCTTATCTGGACTTGGCGGCGAGTGCGGCTGACGCAGTTGTGCACTTTCAAAGCCAGGAGGATCATGAAATGGAAGAGCTTTTCTGGTCTCAATTCCATAGTCTGGAGCGTCCACTTCCGTTGAGTGATCGGCTGGTTGAGTGGGCTGAGCTGAATAGATTGTCCGTACTGGCCATGACGGATGTGGTAACTCATCTGTGGCCGAAAAGGCCCAAGCCGAAGAGTTATTTTGGCTTGTTGCAGCAATTCCTTGGGGCAGTGCCGCATATTAAGGCGATGAAGCGGTCGGCATGCATAGAAGGTGCGCGGATGGCTCTCGCCCGTGGTAAAACATACTGGGCGGAGATGGATGCCACCGCTGTTGCATCCCGGGGTTCGGACAAAAGCCGATTCCCCACTGAGCATTACTTTGAGGAAGTCCTGCAGGGCGCTCGTATAATAGAGTCGCAGTGCTCGAAAGATGTTATGTTTGAATGACATGTATGATTTCTAAGATCATGTTTATAATGCAATGACTTTTTATACTTGTGTGTTCAAGTATTGAACTATCTCCTGTGCGGCCGTATATGTATGTATAATCTGAAAGATGGCAGTCTTTGGCTTCAGCCCCCACGCACATGGTGCGGGGGTGTTTGCAAAAAGAAAACACTTTTTTTACACTTAATCCAACGTCTTGGTCCTTTTAAGGAGGTGATAGCATAGCAAACTAGGCAACCGGACTATAATGCTTTATCACTTTCACTTAGCCATAGGAGCTCGAATGTGGGGCTACTATATAGCCCCTGATGGCACCGCGCTTCTCCGAACTTGGGGCGCGTATGTGCCTGACCGGGAAGCGGTCCTTCGTCAAAGCGGAGGAATTCTAAACATTCCAATGGTCGATCGAGTGGTTGACCAGTCTCTCGCTATATCATCACAGTCAGTTTTCGGCTTTCTCTACTAAGGTGCTCTCCCGGCCGAACCGCGGCACAATCGCAGTAGTTCTCCTAGTGCCACGTTAGCCGATGATACGGAACGTAAGGCAGCAAAACACAGGAGTCGGGCAAACCCAACATTTGACCAAAGACATGATTCCGAGCTGATGCATATAAGGCCTAACTCGAGACGCCGAACACTCCCTGAGGTGTTCGGTCTTTATGATATCGGGCAGAATAAAAGCCCTAAGCCCCTAGTGTCCAGGTACAGGCGGGAACTTCTGACACGGCCGATGCCAAAACGCCAGCCTCCTCCTCGGCTCTGGTAAGAAACTCGGGGGATGTTTATCAACAAGAGACAGTGAGAAAGGTTTACGCAGGGTCTTAATCTGAAAAGAATCCTTGCAACGGGTCCCTACTGCACGTCTGCGCCTGTGTCTCCGTTGTGCTGTATTCTGGACGGGTGTAGCACGTGCTTCATCTGTAAAAGAGAAGGACTTAGTTTCTAAGAAATATCGTGCAAAAAGTGTATCAAAATAAAGTATAATTTGGAAGATGAAGAAAGTTGAGCTTTATTAGCTTTCATCATTTATGCGCGCGGCCCCCTAAAAAAGGGGTATGCGGCTGGGAAGCCCCTTGTTAAGTTACGCCGGACTCGTCTAACCATGTCCGAGGTCTAAATGACCTGTTTTTAGGGGCTTTGACCTGCAAGGTCGGAATAATGTGTGGCTGTCTAGGCAGCCGCACATTCTCCGTGGTCGAGAGACACCTGGAGTCTTAAGAATATGCCACGTGGACCGGGCATTTTTAAGCGTAAGAGACGCGTAATGTGGTATTGCATTGAAGCGGGCGAAAGCTGCACGCCCCAGTAGTGCTTAAGGGCTACTGCTAAATGGGGCGATGGAGGGTGAGCTTTTCGCGACGGAGGTTGTCGGATGAACCGAACACGACCCCTAGTGGTACAGAGCCTGTAAAATTGGCTAAAAAGGCCTGGCGTCACTCCTTTGAAGGAAGTGCTTGCTATGGCGAATTTTGGTGGGTTCTATCCCCAGTCTGCGGACGGTGTCCTGGTATAGCAGGGGCCGCGCTGCGTGTTATCACGTGAAGTGAGTTCACTGTTTTGACTTCTAATGGGAAAGTCTTTTGGTTTCCGGAGCGCTGCTTTTGGGTTTCGTCACTTTCACTTGGTGTGTCGAGCCCTTTGTGTTCGGCGTTAAGTCGGCCGGACTGCTTGAAGACCCAACAATCTCTGTGGGTATGGTTTGCAGGCTTCCCGGAGGTACCGTGTATTTGACACAGTCTATCCAGAATCTTGTTGAGGTTGGATAGCTCGTCACTGTTATCCTTTAAGGGCAGTGTTTTGTTGTTCGGCCGAGAGCTTTTGAATCCGGCGTTGACCGCCGTACTATTTGGGCCATTCTCCTTGTTCCGGCGCTGATCTTTTTTGCGTCGTGATTTCCCATTTCCATCCCTGATTTCGGATGTACTCGGGTCGCTGGTGCTGCATCTAGCCAACCAGCTGTCTTCCCCCGCGCAAAAGCGGGTCATGAGACTTGTTAGTGCGGCCATTGTTCTTGGTTTTTCCTGGCCGAGGTGTCTGGCGAGCCATTCGTCTCGGACGTTGTGTTTGAAGGCTGCTAAGGCTTCAGCGTCCGGACAGTCGACTATTTGGTTCTTTTTAGTGAGGAACCTGTTCCAGAATTTGCGTGCTGATTCTCCGGGCTGTTGAGTTATGTGACTTAAATCATCTGCATCCGGAGGCCGGACATAAGTCCCCTGAAAATTTGCTCGAAACGCATCCTCAAGCTCTTCCCAACTCCCAATCGTATTTTCTGGGAGGCTTTTAAGCCAATGCCGGGCCGGCCCTTTGAGCTTGAGGGGAAGGTATTTTATGGCATGGAGATCGTCTCCTCTTGCCATGTGTATGTGTAGGATATAATCCTCAATCCAGACTCCGGGGTCTGTTGTTCCGTCGTATGCCTCTATGTTTATGGGTTTAAATCCCGCTGGAAATCCATGATCCAGTACCTCGTCGGTAAAACATAGTGGGTGTGCGGCGCCCCTGTATTTGGGTGTGCCGTTGTCTTCAAATGCTCGGCTGGTTGTGTTACTTCCTGGAGTCTTCTTTTTTGGCCCATAGATAGACCTGGCCGGGTTATCCTTTTTCTGAAGATCTTTATGCTGATCATATGCCGGCTTGTGTGTGGCGCCCCGTGTTGCTCTTGGCCTGTCATATGGTCGTCTATCCGGCCAGGCGGCCCCTTTCTTTTTTGACTGCGGGGGCTCGAAGGCCTCCTCGTCAAATTCGGGCAACAGCTTGCTCTTCGGGTAACTCTTTGCCTGGTGACTAGTGCCATATTTATCTGCGGTGTTGAGTACTTTGCTCCATCTCATTCTGAGTGTGTCTTCCGCTGTTTTGAGCTTCCGCTTTTGCTTCTTCAAACTTCTTGCAGTGGCGACGAGCCTGTTATGGAGATTCATATGCTCTGGTGATGTGAGATCATCTTCACCGGGGATGGGTTGCTTGTCCGGTTCATGTCCGGCTAGCATCTTGTTGACGTGTGCGTCGTCCACTGCTTCGCCCTGCTCTAGGGTCGGGTCCATATGGGTACCGTTTTTGTCGATGCCGGTCTTCGGGCGGCGCTTGCGTCGCTGCTTTGTTTGTCTGTTGGGGGAGTTGTCCTTCGCCACGTCCCGTTTTTCCTCATTGTCGCTTCCTTTTGGTGTGTTCACCATGCATACGTTGTGGGATGGGGTGGCTTTCCTGCGCCCGTTAGGCGCTGGTTCTTGGTCGTCCCCGGCATCGTCGTCCATACTGTCGATGTCCTCGCAGTCGTAGTCTAGCATGTCAGTTAAATCATCGACAGCGGCTACCAAGTGGGTGGTGGGTGGGCTTTGAATTTCTTCGTCGTCCGCATCCCAGCTGTCCTGACCATAATCTGGCCAGGTCTCTCCTGATAACGAGAGGTATTTTAGCAAACTCAAGATGTCACCGAAAGCTGAGTGTTGAGAGACGTCCGCTGCGGTGAACTCCATGATCGGCGCCCAGTCGGATTCGATCGGGGTGGGCGCGGGAGGTTCGGACTCTGGGACCTTGGAGTCACGAGCTTTATGAGGGACGAAGTCAGTGTTTGGCTCTATCGCTGTAGAGGTTGAAGCCCCCGAGGCGGTGTCTAGGCATCCATCCTCGATCTGAGGAGCTGGCTCCAAATTGAAGATCGGAGTGGTTTCGAGTGCGGCCTCCAGGGTACTGTCCGGCGGCAGAGCTAAATCATGCCCATCGTGACAGTACGGCATGCTCGGCTGTGGCTCGAATCCGTCGAGGATCAAGTCCCCGCAGATGTCAGCCGTGAAGTTCAAACTTCCAAATGTGACCTGACGGCCAGGGGCATAGCCTTCGATCTGCTCCAGCTGGCCAAGCGAATTGGCCCGCAGTGCGACACCGCCGAATACGAAGATCTGTCCGGGGAGGAAGGTCTCGCCCTGGACTACATCGTCGTTGATGATCGAAGAAGCCATCGAGCCTATCGGTGACGACACAGAGGAACTCTCAATGAAAGCACCAATGTCGGTGTCAAAACCGGCGGATCTCGGGTAGGAGGTCCCGAACTATGCGTCTAGGCGAATGGTAATAGGAGACGAGGGACACGATGTTTTTACCCAGGTTAGGGCCCTCTTGATGGAGGTAAAACCCTATGTCCTGCTTCATTAATATTGATGATGTGGGTTACAAGAGTAGATCTACCATGAGATCAAGGAGGCTAAACCCTAGAAGCTAGCCTATGGTATGATTGTTGTTCGTCCTATGGACTAAAGCCATCCGGTTTATATAGACACCGGAGAGGGCTAGGGTTACACAGAGTCGGTTACAATGGTAGGAGATCTACATATCCGTATCGCCAAGCTTGCCTTCCATGCCAAGGAAAGTCCCATCTGGACACGGGACGAAGTCTTCAATCTTGTATCTTCATAGTCTTGGAGTCCGGCCGATGATGGTAGTTCGGCTATCCGGACACCCCCTAGTCCGGGACTCCCTCAATGGCCCATCGTCGGCGTCCACCCCCTTATAGATGCTATGCAGGGTGCTTTCATAGTAACAAAACAACCCTTAGCCGACGTCTAGGTGCCCGAAGGCGGTTGTGTTAGCGGAAACGAGGCAGTCAGATATGCGGGCTTTATAACTTTCACTTAGTCATAGGAGCTTAAAGTTTGGAGGCCAGCTACTAGCCCATGGTTAGTGTTCGGCGATAGCCGAGGTCAAGCCGTAAACACTTCGGCCAATGTTATGAATGGCCTGTTATTTAACACAGTCACCGGATCGCTGACCAGTTTACGCTTATTGTGACAATCAGTTTTCAGCTTTCTCCACTGAGGTGCTTAACCATGCGAGCTGGAGGCACAATCACAGTGGTTCTCCCTTTGCACACCTATCCGAACAAATGGGAACGCAGGAGGAAAGCACAGGAACCGCGCAACCCAACTATTGACCAAAGACACAATTCGAAACCAATGCATATATAGCAATATTCGAGAATGTTTTTTGCAGAATCTCTAAAGGTGTCCGGCGTTGCACTACGAGACTTATGCTGGAAACACACAAACAGTTTAAAAGTGCCATAGGATCAAAAAGCAAAAAACTTATGTAAAATCTTAACGTCCAGACTAAAATGAGATTTTGGTGCCAATCCGGAAATTGGTCTTTTTTTAAAAAAAAATTGTGCTTCTGTCGTGCTTTAACATGACACATCCGATCTCAAGACTTCAAGCGGGTTAGCCTACGGCTTCAAGCTCCTTATCCTGAAGGCAGAGTGGTTCTCCGAGGCCAGTTAAGCGAACTAAACTCGAGCGGCTTTAGAGAGAAGCTAGGCTATCCGGCTATTGACCATACACTCGAGTTGAAAAGGAGCAGTAGAAAGAAGACTTTGCAACGACCAAGAAGAAAACACATTATTATAGAATGGCTCATGTAAATTTTAAGAGCCCCCAGTTAACATGGGTAAGGGGAGTTTATTTTAATGAACAATGTATGTGAGCATGGTCGAACCGAACACAAGTTAAAAATTTAAAACTTTGAGCATGAAAGTGACTTAGCTGGTTAATGTGTTCGCTATTGATGACGCGGTCCGAGCTTGATGCGGGACAAGGTTCCATCCCCCAAGCCGGTCCCGAGGTGGCTGAGCGAAGAGCTCGGCACTCTGAAGTGGTGACATAGCACGGCCAATGCAGGCCGGCAGAGTGATGCCGAAATCCCTGGCCTGGATTAATGAAGTGTTGACGAAGCCCCCCGTCCAGCCGGGTGACGTGGTATGTCAGTACATCGAGGTGACAACACTGCCCAACCCGAATCATTTTCCTGTGCACAAAAAATAGTGCAAACTGGAGAAAATAGTAATAATAATAAATTAAAAAATGTTTCATAATAAATAATTTATGCAAAGTGAGTAATAAAAGAAATATGGCCTGTGCGCCGAACACTCGATGAGGTAGAGCTCTCTCGGTGATGCCGAAGTCCCCGAGGCAACCGAATACGTCGGTATGGTGGCTCGACCAACAAGGTGATCATGCGAGCCGATTTATGCTAAATGGGACGACGACGTCGTCTTGCCGAAAAGACCACGTGACACAGTCGAACTCCATTACCTGCACATGTAAAATAGTGTAGGCCAACAATAACAATATAAATATATAAAAATCCTCGCGTAATTAATTTGTGCAAAATAATTTATTGAAAATATGTGGCCTGGCGCCGAAGTCAATGTTGATGCAGGGCGTCGGCGTGATGCGGCAAAGGCGTGGCAAAGTTTGAATTCACAGGTCGGTCCGAGTTCCGGATGCGGCGTTCGCCGAACTATGTACGGAAACTGACTGAACCACCACGCGACCGTCGTTAATGTGGCCACCATTTGATGGACCTGTGTATAGATGATGGAACAAACAAGAGTAATAATTCCTTGGGAAAAATAAACCCAAACAAGCAAACATTGCTAGGATTAATAGCACCTTTTATATTTGTTGTAGCAGTCCGAAGAAAAGTGACTCTTAAAATTGGGACTCGATCCGGATACCCATTGCCTGATGGGTGGTGAAGCGATGGCATGGCGATGCTGGTAACGGTTGGCTCGCCAAGGCAAAGCCCCCGGTCCAGCTAACGTGACGAAGCTGGCGGCTGGCGACGCTGAAGTCTCCGGAGTAGGTTGATGAAGGGATGGCGAAGCCCCCGGTACAGATGAGGTGATGGAGCAGGTCAGTAATGAGACGTTGCAGCTGCCATGTCATCCGAGGTGTTGAAGTAGTTCGCGTGATGGACATCGGCTCGAAGAAGCAATGGTGCGTCCATGCTGATGCAGTTTGTAACTCGTGGCGTGGTCAATGACGGCATGATGATTTATCCTTCGTGATGCCGAACTTTTGTTCGACTTGCTGAGATGATGATCCGAAGAAGTTGAGCTTGGCTGAACAAAGCGACGACGTGTCTAGCGCAGGTCGTCAGCCGTGGAGCAACGTTCTCGTACTGGTTTGACACCGGCGCGATGGTCAAGATCATATTGTAAAAGACTTTAAAATTTGTGGGATGTGTTTGGGAACAAAAAACAATACCCCCCAAAAAATTTCCTTCAAAAAGGATGTCCGAAAGCCCGTTCATAAAAAAGATGAACTCGGGTCGGATTCTTTCTCACACAGAAAACAGATCTGAAAAGTGATGCACTAATCGGAAGGTTTCCGGAGTTTGGATGGTCGAATCGAGCTGAAATTTTGAGGGGTGGTAGGTATAGGAATTACGCAGCTGATCAATAGTTGGATCTTCCAAAGGATGTCCGAGCTAAATGCTGGACATCACGCTCCAAACTCATCCAGATTCCCGTCCAGATTCGACGGGGCTCCGGTACATCGGGGACCGGCGGAGATTGCTCCATTGGACCGCGGCAAAATTTTAAAGTGTTGTTGTAGACTCAATTCCGCACAATTCCACCAAAGGAATCATCAAAGCGATGCTCGAGAAGGTGGTGGTAGCTGATACAAGTTCGTTGTTCGAAAAAATGGCACGGTCGCCCGAGGGCATTGTTGATGTTGAGCCCCCAAGATCCATGGATAATTCCTCCGTGATCTTGATAGAGATCGGAGTTGATGTTGATAAAGGCCCTCGTCTGAACATGATAATTAGAGGAAGGGCACAGTCCTCGGTCAAGCCAAGGTTACAAGTCGAGGCGGTGACGAAGACGCTGATGTCGCAGTTGATCTGCAGGTGAGTCATTGATCCGTTTGCCGACCACCCAGTGGAGCTCTCAATGAAAGCACCATTTTCGGTTTCAAAACCGGCAGGGGGTCCCAAGCTGCGTGTGTTAGGATCAATGGTAACATCACTAGTAGGAAAAGGGCTATAGATAGGACTGATTCTAATGGCGCACCAGGTAAATAGTGCGCCACTACTATATACTAATGGCGCACCAGTTGCTCATGCGCCATTAGTGTGGAAGACACTAATGGCGCACCGTGCTCACGGTGCGCCACTACTATTGATTTTTTTCCCATTTTTCCAGACAAACTAATGGCGCAGGATGACAAAGTGCGCCATTACTAGTTAGAACTAGTAATGGCGCACGACCAAGACAGTGCGCCATTAGTATATTTTTTTTTTTACTTTTTTGCAAACCTAGTAATGGCGCACTATGCCAAAGTGCGCCATTACTAGTTTAAACTACTAATGGCGCACTTTTCCACAGTGCGCCATTAGTATACATATGTTTTTTTTACTTTTTTGCAAAATGGCGCATTTTGTGGTGGTGCGCCATTAGTAACCTGGGACCAACAAGATATTTTGGACTGCCCACCTACCCACTCACTTTCCCCACTTCATTTTCTCCACCTCCTCCTCCAAGCTTGTCTCGGCTGCCTCCTCCTCCTCACCTCATTTCCACCATAGATTCATCAAAATTAAGTGGTGAAATTACCTTTTTTGATAGGTAAGTAAGGGGAAAGCTATCTTCATGATGTAGATCTACTTTTTTTCTCCCAAGCTCGCTCCAACAACGTGCACATGCACTTTTTGTGCCCTAGCTAGATCTATGTATGTTTGTGGTGTTGCTTGTGTTTGTGGTGTTGCATATATGTTTATGATTGTAGGTACCGGTATTTGAAATGCGATAGTTGCCAATATTTTGCCAGAATATTGATTCATTTCCGTTTCGGCGAGAATTTTGGCACTATGCATTCTTTTTGGTCCTATTTTTAGGGAAGGTCATGCCAAATTTTTTCTTGGTTCTAAAATATCGTTTTGCACTACCCCGCAGGCGACCATGGTCCTCACGATGACCGAAGGCATCGTGAATAGGTTTTTGAGCTCCGAAAAGGCTGAGATGCTTCAAAAGAACGAGACAGAGATAAGATGTTCGTGTCGAAGATGTAAGCTGAAGAGCCTTATTGCGGACCCGGATTCCGGGCAGGTGCGGGACCACCTGCTCTTGCGTGTATGAAGGATGCAGGCCCGAGGATACCCGCCTGAAAGTAACGTTCATGGCTCTGGAGATGAAGGTAAAACACAAAATGACCGACGCATGCTTCGACGAGAACATGTCATTCTGGCACGAACGTCTTCCCAAGGGGAACAAGTGCCCGACCAGTTTTGAGGAGGCGAAGAAAATCGTGTGTCCTTTGGATTTACCGCACGTGAAATACCATGTGTGCATGAACAATTGTATCATTTATCAGGACGAGCACGCGGAGTCTACCATATGTCCGGTGTGCGGCATCACTCGATACAAGATGAGGAAGAAAGCTCCTCGAAAATCAGTGTGGTACTTTTCGATCACTCCTCGTCTGAAGGAATGTTTCGCGGACCCTAAGGTAGCAAAGCTCCTGCGTTGGCACGCGGATAGGGAGGAGAAGAAGCGGGAAGATGACGGAAATGATCCGGAGATAAATAAAAAAGACAAGATGCTGAGTCACCCTAAGGATGCGAGCCAGTGGCAAGCGTTGAACTTCCAATACCCAGAATTTGTGAAGGATCCAAGGAACATCATGCTGGGCGTGAGCACCGATGGAGTCAATCCGTTTGGCAGCCAGAGAAGCACACATAGCACCTGGCCTGTGTTTGTGTGGATGTACAACCTTCCCCCCTGGTTGTGCATGAAGAGGAAGTTCATTCACATGAGTATGCTAATTGAAGGGCCGAAACAACCAGGGAACGACATCAATCTATATCTGGGGCTGCTAAAGGAGGAGCTAGACACGCTGTGGAAAACGCCAGCCAATACGTGGGACGCCGCAGAGAAAGAATATTTCCCTATGAGAGCCGCACTGCTCACGACGGTGCACGACTATCTCGGTTACGGATATCTCGCGGGGCAGGTAGTCCACGGATTTTCTGGATGCATAAGGTGCATGGATGACACAACGTATCGCCAGCTAGATAGAGATCTCGGGTCTTCGAAAACCGTGTTCGTGGGACATCGAAGGTGGCTTCGCGACGATGACCCATGGAGGAAACGCAAGGATCTGTTCGATGGTGAAACCGAACCCCGAAAACGCCCGTGTACGACGAGCGGCGAGGAAATAGATGAGCTGTTGAAAAATTGGAAAGACTACCCACTGCCGGTAAAGAAGCGAAAGGCGCCAGAGCCGGGAAAGAAGCGAAAGGTGCCAGAGCTGCTGCTGAAGGTATGGAAAACGAGGTCTGTTTTCTGGGACTTGCCATACTGGAAGATCCACCGTGTGCCTCACAGCCTTAATGTCATGCATATCACGAAGAACGTGTGCGAGAGTCTGCTTGGTACCCTGCTCAACATGCCAGAGAGGACCAAAGATGGGCCGAAAGCAAGGGCAGACTTGAAATCAATGGGCATCTGTCAGCAGCTTCACGCTAATGATGATGATGATGATGATGATGAGGCGAAGCAGGACACAGAAAGTCGTCGCAAAGGCAAAAAGGCCAAGAAGACCGGAAATGACTACCCTCCCGCGTGCTTCACTCTAAGTCAGGAGGAGATCGAGCAGTTTTTCACCTGCCTGCTAGGAGTAAAACTTCCTTACGGTTACGCAGGGAAGATAAGCAGATACCTAGACCCAGCGAAGCAGAAGTTCAGCGGGATGAAGTCTCACGACTGTCACATGCTGATGACGCAGATACTTCCAGTTGCAATCCGTGGGATCATGGACGCGCACGTCCGTGAAACGCTATTTGGCCTATGCAACTTTTTTGACGTCATCTCTCAGAAGTTGATTGGCGTGAGGCAACTCAGAAGGCTACAGGAAGAGATCGTGGTGATACTATGCGAGCTTGAGATGTACTTCCCGCCCGCATTCTTCGATGTTATGGTGCATCTGCTGGTCCATATCGTGGAGGATATCATCCAACTCGGGCCGACGTTCCTGCACAGCATGATGCCGTTCGAAAGGATGAATGGTGTCATCAAAGGATATGTTCGGAACATGTCACGTCCAGAGGGAAGTATAGCCAGGGGCATTCTGACCGAAGAGTGCATCTCCTATTGCACGAATTATCTAGGCATCGAGAACCCCGTTGGTCTGCCCGTCAACAGGCACCTCGGCAGGCTCGCTGGATGGGGTCACCGTGAGGGTCGCCGCGAAATGCATGTCGACTTCGAGGGTCGACTCGCCGACTTTGAAAGAGCAAACCTAGTTGTGCTACAACACATAGACGTGGTCGATCCTTGGGTGGTAGAGCACAAAACCTTTATTGAGAAGACGTACAATGACCGAGGCCAACAGAGGACGGACGGAGATATACTCAAAGAGCAAAACTCATGTTTCACGCGTTGGTTCAAGCAGAAGCTTCTGTCGTACCCTTTACATGAAGATTCTTCTGCGGAAGAACAACTCATATTCGCCTTGTCACAGGGCGCCGAGCACAACCTGATGACCTATGAGGCGTACGATATCAACGGCTACACATTCTACAGCGAGGACAAGGACATGAAGAGCGATGGTTATCAGAACTCCGGGGTAATGATGGAATCCTACACCGGTAAGGACAAGGACATATACTACGGAAGGATCGAGGAGATCTGGGAGCTGAGCTACGCTGGAGAGAAGGTGCCGATGTTCCGTGTCAGATGGGCCAAGAGCGTCCTAAAAGAAGACCGATATTTCACCACCATGGTTTTACCCGAAGCCAAATCCAAGACCGCGGGCGCAAACGTCACCGTGAAAAATGAGCCATGGGTACTGGCTTCCCTAGTGGACCAATGCTTCTTCATTACCAACCCGCCAAAGCCTAGTCGTGTCGTCGTGAGGAGAGGAAAAAGCAAGATCATTGGAATGGATGGAGTAGCCAATGAGCAAGACTTCGACAAGTACGGCGACCCGAAGATCGAACATGACGACTACGATGAAGTAGCAGCACACACCACAAGAAGAAGCAGGACCACCCTACCTAAAGGACGTCCGTTCCACAGAAGAACTCCATTTGCAAAAAAGAAGGCCAAGAAGATTGTGAACAGATAGCTAGCTAAGATTAATTGTATTTAAATCGTAGTCTTCATTTCTCGATTGTATTTCATGGGCAGTTTTTGATATCATGAATATTTTAAATTTCATGGGCACTTTTTGAATTCATGAGGACACTTGATCTCGATCCCCCTCCATCTCGATCTCAATTCCCCCTCCATCTCGAGCTCGATCCCCGCACCCTCCCCCGCTCCACCGTCGCCGCCGATGATATTTTCAAGTAAGAAATTTGAACATATTTTTTAAAAAATTATTACTGCTTAAAAAAAATTACTGTTATAATTTAAACAAGTTTGAACATATTTAAACACAAATAAATATAAAAAACAGCATTTAAAATGCATAAAAAATATTGGGGAGCCTGGGAATCGAACCCAGGACCTCCTGGTGTGTGTGCTGCGTGCTGACCAGTCGGGCTAGTGGGTGGGTTCTGCTGTAGATAGGGTTAGGCTGTAGATATGGTTAGTGGGCTAGATTAAAACAAAATTCTAATGGCGCACCGAGGGGAGGTGCGTTATTAGAATAGTCATACTTATGGCGCATGACTGGACAGTGCGCCATTAGAACCCTCCCCCTAGCTATCCTCCCTCTCTCTCGCCAGATCCCCTTCGACCCTCTCTCCCTCGCCACCAGATCCACCCGTGCGCTGCCCCGACCCACGACGCCGCCGCCCCGACCCTCACCGGACTCCACCCCCGCCGCCCCCGCGCCCCCACCCCCGCCGCCCCGAACTTCGCCGGACTCCTCCTCGCCGTCTGCGCCTTCTTCCACATCCTCCAGGCCTCCGCCGCCGCCGGCCGCCAAGGCACCAACCACCTCCTCGGCCGGGGTGCTCTTCCTCGCGCTCTTCTCACCAACCACGATGCCAGCCACCTGCTCCATCGTCTCTGGCAGAGGTTACTCCACCTAGCTGCAGCACTCGTGCGCTTGGCGGCTAGGGTTTGCCTCCAGCCTCTCCCCTCCCCCATCAACGGGAGGAGCACCCGGTGCCCCCGCCCTCGAGTTCGTCGACGGCGCCGTCCTCCAGCCGCAGCCACCGCAGGTACAGAGCCCCCAATTCCATCTTCCCCCTCGCCCTCGATTCTTTCAGATGCAACTCTGTGCTCTCCATCTTTCAGATGTTATCGTGTACAGGAGCAACTTTGCACCAATGCATGATTTCAGATGTTATCGATATATGGCCCGTTGATAAATTTGTACTCCAGCAAGTTTACTCCAGTACTCAGTTTAAAATTCAGATTACTGTTAAATGACAGTAATTCAGTTTACTGTTAAATTTCAGTTTCACAGGCTAGTTTCCAACAAACAAAGCCTATGCTTATGAAGAATAAATCAGCTGAAATGAGATACTGATCCTTTTTACTTTGTTTGTTCAAATTGTTGGAAATTTTAAGCTCTCAATCACTGAAGGCCACTTTAGTTCTTTGAATTCAACCATTTAGGTGAGCTACAACTAGGAGGATTTTGGAGTAGTACTCTGAAACTGTTGCTGTTAGAACATGCTGTTACTTGCTGTCAGTTAACTGAATCAGTACAAAACTCTTCTATGGAGTTAACCGAAGATCAGCAAGCAAATCAAAATCTACAACACATTTTCTTCAGTCCCTAACTAACAACACAATTTCTTCAGTCTAGTGATGCAGAAATTTCTTCAGTCTAGTGTAAATGTAACTGACTACTGGTCAAATACTCTAGTGTATTTAGTGTAAATCTAGTCTGAAACTAGTAGAGCTCTTGGTGATTTGCAAATTCAGCTTAAATAAAAATTTGGTACATGACTACTGATCATGTATGAAAGATGTTGCTACTGTATGAGCACAAGAACTACTCAATATATAATTGATTTTGTAGAACAAGTCTTGTTGCCAGTCTTGAACCAATAGATAATCTTAATTGAAATTTGACCATGTCTGGTTGCCAGCCCTAATGAAAAAAGCAACTGAATTTCCAACAACCTGCTAGGTAGAACAATCCATTTCCAACAACCTGCTAGGTAGAACAATCCATTACTACATGATTGCAACTGAATTGTCAACCCTATGTACTATGTATGCTGTGGCATGTGGTGTGGTGTGAGTGATCAGGTTTCAAGTGATTTTGAATTTTTATGATTTTTATGCACATATATATGTGTATGATGATCCTTCTTTCCTGCAGTAGTATAACTAGGATATATATTAAAAAAGATTGTTATATTCCTCCCTGGTACAATAAATAATAAACTAAAATAGTTCCTGGTACAAAAAGAATAAACTATACATAGTTAATTTCTTCATCTTTGAATTGTTTCAGAAATTGGTATGACCAAAGATGCTATTGTATATAAATGGGCTGCTGTAGAACTGTTCTTCATCTTTACAGTGCTGTTGTATAGAAATATGCTGAAATTTCTGCTCTGATTGTTGCTCAAAGAAATTTAGCAAAAAAATGGGGTCCTGGGAGACGCCGCAACTGCTTGAGGCCCTTGAGAGGCCCTTCGTGTCGTGATGATTTTGCAGGTACCCGGAGAGGCCCTTGAGTTTGCCGGAATGTCGATTAACTTCCGTTCCGGCAAATTCGGGTACTCCATATGTCCTATTTTCAGCAAAGGTCATGCTGAAATTTTCTATGAATTTTAGCATGATTTTGCTAAAAATCGGACATATGAGGTAATCGCTACTAATGCATGGGCCGGGGTATCTTAGTACTTAATTAAGTAGGATCAACTGCCCCTTTATTCTTGCTGTATTAAACCATAGGTGGCAATAGAGCCAAGTGATTAGTGCCAAGTGATTAGGCCCAATCTAGGGTGCCTCGGCATCGATAAACCCTAAATGATGAAAACTTAACTTGGCTGCCCCGGATGCCTCGATGTCGATGAGAACCTAAATTATGTACGCTTAGGCTTTTAGGGTGCCTCGGCGTCGACAAACCCTAAATGATGAAAGCTTAGGCTTTTAGGGTGCCTCGGTGTCGACAAACCCTAAATGATGAGACCAAGATCTTGTTCCTTGACAATAACCAACTTTTTGACCAAACTTTTTTCCTATTTAGAGCGAAACATGGCCGACAATGATGAGGCCGGTGGTTCGGGCGGCAAGCAATTCTGGGAGCTGTCCCAGGAGATGGAGGAACAACCTCACCGCTATGAGGACGCCACGGAAGACACCGATCCGGATTACACAACCCCTAGTGGCGTCGGGGATGACACCACTGATGGTGCCGCCAAGGATGCCACCACTGATAATGGCGGCGCACACACAGATGGCAGCCAATCGAAGAAGCAAAGGAAGGACCGGCGTCCGAATGCGCTCTGCACCGTCAAGGAGGAATTCACTCAAGTGGACTCCGACGGGAATCCAATGGAGCCCAAACATATAGTCAAGGGGTACTCGGTTCAGCTCGGGTGCATTCTCCGGAGCACCGTCTCGATCAACACCAAGAACTTTAGGCATAAGGACCGAGGGAATTTGCGCAACCTCCTCTTCACGAAGCTGCACGAACGATACAAGTTCCCCGCTGAATTTGAAAACACACGCCTCTCAGGGAATAAAGTGAACAGTGCCGCCCTCACGAAGATGAGCACGGCCCTGTCTACTTGGAGAAGCGCGGTGAAGAAAATGATTGATAAAGGTGATAGTTATGAGAAGATCAAGGCGAAATATCCTTTGATGAGCGAAGATGAGTACAAGGAGTTCAAGATCAAGTGCTCGACCAGTGCAACCTCCGAATCAAGTCAGTGGGGGAAAGTAATGCGGGAGTTGAACTTAGGGGAACACAAACTCGGTCCCGGCGGTTACAGAGTGGCGGAGCCTATATGGGACAAGGAGGACGCGGAGCGTGCCGAGCAAGGCCTACCGCCCCGCTTCGAGAAATACAGCGGTAACAAGCAGACCAGGAACTATGTCAGGGCCCGGTACAAGGAGGACCCGATAACAAAGGAGCTTAGCACGGATCCGAAGACCAGGGCGCTTGAGCTTGTTCTGGTAAGGAATACACCCCCGCGTAATTATCTCCATATGGTTGCACTCTAATTAATCCCCAATATTTCTAAATGGTTCACGTTCCTTTCGCAGGAAACTGAAAGCAGTAGCGCGGGGTCGTCTCAGAGCTCCCCTTTCGACACCCCTTTAAATAGGGCACTGAACATAATGAAAAGCGAGGATAAGCTCACTAAGCCGACGTCAGCTGGTCGTGTGGCCGGCAAAGGCTTGTCCACAAAATGGGGGTCATACTATACCGCTGGTGTGCGGAAGGAGAAAAAGTCCAGCTCGGAAAGCCAGACGCGCGAGGTTGAAGCACTCAAGGCACAAGTGGCGCGGATTCCGGAGCTTGTCCAAGAGCAAGTGGAACAACAACTGGGAACGAAGCTCAACGCCATGGTGCCTACGTTGATTCATGGGCTGACGACGTAGATTACGGGCGGTGAACAGGGGCCTCCCCCGGTTCCCAGCTTCACGGCCAGCAACTCGCACAGCGCACAGGAGGCGCCATTGGTGTCTCCGGCGGCGGCGCCATTGGTGTCTCCGGCGGAGGCAGTATTCTTGTCTCCGGCGCCGGCACTGGCATTGGAGCTTAATGCACCCGGGTGTACACCGGCCGGCACCTCACCAGCAAGCGCCCCCTCCGTCAGTTGCATGCCCGCCATTGGCGGTGCCTCAACATTAGCCGAGCTCGACGGCATCACGGTAACTAAGCCTCTCGGCCGATGACTTCATCTCCTTGCTTTTGACTGGGCATCCCTGACACCCTGTACATGTTTTCGCAGGGCACCGCCGACGTTCCTTGCACTCTTCTGCACTTCGTGGGCGCCGAGTTGGTCGATGTCGCCAAGGGAAGAATCGTTCAACCGGGCAACCACATGTTCCACGGTAATCCGATGCCACCCATAGTGTATAGGGTTGAAGTGGTTCGGGTGCTGCCAGGCTGCGACGAGCTGTTACGTTCGGTTCGACCCGCTGGGGCCGACGAAGAAGATGAGATGACCCTCAGCGCCTGCGTAAATTGGCCGCTGCTTTGGCCGAAGAGCCAGATTCGTTTGGGGGCGGGGGACACCACCCCACAGACAAGACCGCCAGTCGTGCCGGCGCCAAGCCATGGCAAGAACGCCGCAATGCTACCGGACCTGCCGGACATCCCTATGGCACAGGATCCGGACAGCCCTATGGCACAGGATCCGGACGACGACGACAACAACGACGGTACATTTACAAAAGTCGATAAGTACTTTGCCGAACATGTGTACGCTGACGAGTTCTGCGGGCCTCTTTCTCAAGAACCCAACCAAGACGACCGCAATCTAGCTGGTACGGCGGAGAAATCCAATTGCAATAGGCGTCGTCTGGCGTTCAGTTCTCAGGAGACGCCTCCAGCTCCCGCCTTCACCGAGCCTCAGATAGCTGAGGTGCGAAATATTATCAGCCCCAACACGCTCAAGAAGGCGGTCTGTGAGCAGAACTCAGTCCCATTACAGGAGATCAAGAAGAAGGGACGGAAACGAAAGACTAACAAGGGCGCCGGTGCGAGCCAGCCGGCACCGAGTTCGATCCGTGCTCAGGACGGGCCACCTTCACCTAAGGATATCTCGAGGAGGGTGCATGTGGCGGGTAGGGCGATGCTACCGCCAAATATGCTGAATGCTGCAACCGGTGCTATGCGGAGTCTGCACGACAGTGTTCTTTCTTTGGAGAAGCGGCGTCTCAGAGAGAAGGATGTGGCATACCCGGTTTTCATGGCCAAGGTGCCAGAGGGCAAGGGCTTTGTGGATGGCGACATCGGGGGTACGATCGTCCTGCGGTTTGATGACATCTTTGCTATGTTTAACCTTCATCCGCTGCACTACACCTTCGTTCGGCTGTTTTCGCTGAGTATGGAGATGCGGATCATTAGAGACAAGACCCCGGACATCGTGATAGTCGACCCCTTCTACATGCGTGCCAAGCACTTGAGCAGCGCTGGGGACCGCCAAGTTGCGAGTTCACACCTCGAAGGCATCATTCTGGCAAACCCAGATAAGGATAACTTCCTTGTGGCTTACTTTCCCGAGTAAGTCATCCCTTAACCGCCCCGTAACATATGATTTCTTAGATTTCGATCGATCTTTTTTTTCTAACATTCCATGTTCTGTGCAGTGACACACATTTCACACTCATCCTCTTAAGCCCGAAATATTCCATGGCCACGTATTTCGACCCGAACCGTAACTCCAAGATAGACTACACAAATGTCAAGAAAGTTCTTGATGATGTTCTCCCCGGCTACACCAAATCTAGAGGCACCTTCACCAGGACTATTCGTAAGTACGGCAAGCACATGTTCTCACACAATACGAAGTTCTGCTGCGTCAAGCAGCCGCCTGGCGGTCAGAAGGATGCCTACTACGCCCTCCATCACATGCGGGCGATCGT
Source organism: Triticum aestivum (assembly GCF_018294505.1). Taxonomy (NCBI): domain Eukaryota; kingdom Viridiplantae; phylum Streptophyta; class Magnoliopsida; order Poales; family Poaceae; genus Triticum; species Triticum aestivum. The sequence continues at coordinate 68,347,511 of NC_057801.1, forward strand.
AAGGGACCATCATCAACTTCTGCTACCAGATAATCTCAAAGATTGGGCCGCGAACTTGTCGGCAATCCAGGACGCGGACCTCAGACAAAAACTCTTTTGCATCCAGTCAGACTTTGCGGACATCATCCATCAAGATGTCCTTCATACGTCGGGGCAGTTCTACCTAAGATATCAACCGTCCAACAATGAGATAGATGGAATGCTACAAATTCAGGGTGACAACGACCGCGATTTCATGACCATCACGACAGACGGCGGCTTCATCCACGCTCGTGTCCATTGAGTTGAGTCGAAAATAGTGATGTGTAGTTCTGAAACATTGATTGGCTCATGTTGAAATTAAACTTTAATGAATTCGTATGTCTCTTTGGTTTGGACAGTCGTTCAACTTAGATGTAATCGATGCTATTTATTAGTAGGACCATGAATCGTGCTATTAATGTCTTGCTTTTCTCTTCCGATCCTTTTGTTGCATACTTACATATTGCTTATGTATTGTCTGTTGTTTGGCTTGTGCATAGAGATGCCGTCGTATGTCGTGTACAAGGGTAAGGTTCCCAGAGTCTACGACGACTGGGAGGAGTGTCGGAGACAGGTTCACCGTTTCAGCGGTAACAGTTACAAAGGGTACACCACTAGAGCGGAGGCCGAATCTAGATATGCCCGCTATCTAGCGGGAGAGAGGAGGGAGCGTTGGAGGAACCGGATGAAGACCAGTTTGATCGCGATGATGCTCATCGTGATGACCACAACTCTCTTTTATGTGATGGTAGTTTAGATGATCGATATCGACTTGTAATGTGAAGACAAACTCGATACTCGCGGTCTTGAGACTTGTAATGTTTTATATTTGTTCGGTCTTTTGAATTCGGAGACTAATATGATGAATTGTATTCGGAGACTAATCTTCTATTGTATTCGATGAATCTGATGTTGTTGTGTGCTGCTGTCTATATTTTGTCCAATAATATATTTTGTAACCTGTGCAAAAATCAGAAAAGCAAAAAAAAACCAAATATTCATACTAATAGCGCATCAAGGCAGAGTGCGCCATTAGTATGCCAAAGGATACTAATGGCGCATCAAGGCAGAGTGCGCCATTAGTGTGACAAAGCACATGGTTACATATGCCCCCCCCGGGAGGCACACTAATGGCGCATGGAGTTACATACTAATGGCGCACTGCCAGGTGCGCCATTAGTATACTAGATACTAATGGCGCACCCGTGGTGCGCCATTAGTAAAAAATTCTAATGGCATGCTACTAATGGCACATCGGTAGTGCGCCATTAGTAGGCAAAACTGGTGCGCCATTAGTAGGCCTTTTCCTAGTAGTGCATGGACACGGGATTTTACCCAGCTTCGGGCTCTCTCGAAGAGATAATACCTTGCATGCTGCTTTTTATTGTATTCGATGTGTATGATTACAGAGTTGATCTACCTCGAGATCATATTTTGTGTTCTAAACCCTAGAGGTATGATGAGTATTTCATGATGATCTATCGACTAGCCTGGCCTTGGTTTATATAATGTACCAGAGGCCTAGGATAACAAGAGTCCTAGTCAAATACGCCGGTGGAGAGGTGTTCTTGTCTTGATCACCAAGTCTTGTGGAATCTTCCTCGCGTATACATCGGCTTTCCGAACAGGCCCATGAGAAAATGGCCATGTCGGTCCTCGTCCCAATCCAACTGATCGGGAGACGACGTGGTGAGTACCCCTAGTCGAGGACACCATCATCGCCCCCTCCCAATTCGGATTGGGCTTGTGGGGGGGGGGGAGGGGGCGCCTTGATACGTCTCCAACGTATCTATAATTTATGAAGCATTCATGCTATTTTATTATCTGTTTTGAATGATTACGGGCTTTATTATACAATTTTATATTACTTTTGGGACTAACCTATTAACCGGAGGCCCAGCCCATATTCCTGTTTTATTGCCTATTTCAGTGTTTCGAAGAAAAGGAATATCAAACAGAGTCCAAAAGGAATGAAACCTTCGGGAGCGTGATTTTTGGAACAAACATGATCCGGGAGACTTGGAGTACAAGCCAGGGAAGCTTCAAGGAGGCCGGGAGATAGGAGGGCGTGCCCACCCCCCTGGGCGCGCCCCCTTGTCTCGTGGGCCCCTCGAGGCTCCCCCGACCAACTTCTTTCTCCTATATATTCCCATATACCCTAAAACATCAAAGGACAAGATAGATTGGGAGTTCCGCCGCCGCAAGCCTCTGTAGCCACCAAAAACATCTCGGGAGCCCATTCCGGCACCCTGCCGGAGGGGGGATCCCTCACATGATTATTCTACTGTAGTATTCATGTTTTATAGATTTTGCTTCAATAAAGTGAAAAGTAAGACCTTTAGGATAGCTTACGGTGATAGTTGTGTTGATCCTGCTGAAAATCAGAAACTTTTCCAGCCAGTAAATTAGTTTTGGTAATTCACAGAAACGTGTTCGGATCTGACTCTTTTTGATATGGATTGGTACACAAATTTCTTAGGACTCCCTAATTTGGTAGGATTATTAGAGTTCCATAAGTATATGTTTGATACAGATTACTACTGACTGTTTTGTTTTTGACAGATTCTGTTTTCTATGTGTTGTTTGCTTATTTTGATGAATCTATGAGTAGTATCGGAAGGTATGAACCATAGATAAGTTGGAGTACAATAGATATTACACCAATATGGATTTACAATGAGTTCATTACAGTACCTAAGTGGTGGTTTTATTTTCTTATACTAATGGAGCTTACGAGTTTTCTGTTGAGTTTTGTGTTGTCAAGTTTTCAAGTTTTGGGTAAAGATTCGATGGACTATGGAATAAGGAGTGGCAAGTGCCTAAGCCTTGGGATGACCAAGGCACCCCAGGTAATATTCAACGACAGCCAAGAGCCTAACCTTGGGGATGCCCGGGAAGGCATCCCCTCTTTCGTCTTCGTTCATCGGTAACTTTACTTGGAGCTATATTTTTATTCACCACATGATATGTGTTTTGCTTGGAGCATCATTTATTTTGTTAGTATTTGCTTGCTGTTATTTGGAATAATGTTTTGCATTCATATTTTCAATAAAAATGTCAAGGATAGCCTTTACCATGCTTATTTTGCTAGTATACATGTTGCTGTTTGAAAACGGAAAGTTTACCGCTGTTGCAAAAATTTCCTAGAAAAGTCAGGGAATGGTATAATGTTGAAACTTTTTGCATATTGAGCTCTGATAAATAGTAAACAACGTAGTATTTTTCTCATAATTTTTGGAGGTAGGGAAGTATGATGAATCTTGCATTCTTTACAGACTATATTGTTTTGGCAGATTGTTGTTATGTTTGCATTGTTTGCATATGTTTGCTTCTTTAATGATTATATTTGAGGATAGGAGTATTAAATATGCAGAGGCATTTAGTATGCAATGTTGAATAATAATTTTAGTGATTTGTTACAGTAGAAAATGATAAGGTTTTGCATTGGTTTATACTAACCTATCTCACGAGTTCTTGTTGAGTTTGGTGTGGATGAAGCTTTTTGATAAAAAAGGTAGAAACCATGGTATGAGAGGGATTAAGGAGACACAAAAGTTCAAGCTTGGGGATGCCCCGGTAGGCATCCCACCTTTCTTCTTCAACAACTATCTGTTAGTATCAGTTGAGCCTAAGTTTTTGCTTCTTCACATGAGTTGTGCTATCTTTGCAATGTCATTTTATTTTGTTTTGCTTGTTGTTTGAATACAATACCAAGATCTGAAATTCTCTAATGAGAGAGAGTCTTCACATAGTTACACAATTATTTAGCTACTCATTGATCTTCACTTATTTCTTTTTGGAGTAGTTTTTCATTTACTCATGTGCTTCACTTATATCCTATGAGTAAATGGTTGAATGAGTTGAATGTGATAAATCTGAAATTATATATGTCTCATTCACTTATCCCATGGGGAGTAATGACTTCACATCTAAGAAGTAGAGGTTGTAAATTTATTGAAGGTTAGAAAGCATTGTATTGGTCATTTGAACATTTCATGAAGGAATATTGAAGGAAGAGAGATTTCACATATAAATATACTATCATAGACATCTCTTATAATTGTGAGCACTCATTAAGTATGACATTCTAAAGATTTGATGTTGGACAAGGAAGACAACGTAATGGATTATGTTTTCTCACATCTCAGTTAAAGTATATTCTTATGGATCATTCAAACATGTTGAGCTTGCCTTTCCCCCTCATGCTAGCCAAATTCCTTGCACCAAGTAGAGATAGTACTTGCGCTTCCAAATATCCTTAAACCCAGTCTTGCCATGAGAGTCCACCATACCTACCTATGGATTGAGTAAGATCCTTCAATTAAGTTGGCATTGGTGCAAGCAATAAAAATTGCTCTCTAAATATGTATGATCTATTAGTGGGAAGAAAATAAGCTTTATACGATCTTGTTATGGAAACAATAAAAGCGACGGACTGCATAATAAAGGTCCATATACAAGTAGCAATATAAAGTGACATTCTTTTGCATTAAGATTTTGTGCATCCAACCATAAAAGCGCATGACAACCTCTGCTTCCCTCTGTGAAGGGCCTATCTTTTACTTTATGTGTTTTACTTTATGCAAGAGTCAAGGTGATCTTCACCTTTCCCTTTTTCATTTTATCCTTTGGCAAGCACCTCGTGTTGGAAAGATCCTAATATATATATCCAACTGGATGTAAGTTAGCATGAAATATTATTGTTGACATCACCCAAAGGTGAATATGTTGGGAGGTGAAACTATAAGCCCCTATCTTTCTCAGTGTCTGATTAGAACTCCATAACCATTAGTATTGCGTGAGTGTTAGCAATTGTAGAAGACTATATGGTAGTTGAGTATGTGAAGTTTGCTAAATCAAAGCTCTGACATAGACCCTTCATGAAAATAAAATGAATTGCAATTGTTTGATGACTAAGAATGAAGTTTGCTAGTTTTCAAGTTTAACAAGTGAATAGCTTGTTACCTGTTCGTGAGAAGTTTTATGAAATGAACTACTGTTATGACATATAATCATGCTAGAAAAGGTGATTGAAGTTTTCATTCATCAAACTTGTGCACCTTCTAGCATTCACACTTCATAAATTCTTTCTTTTATCATTTACCTACTCGAGGACGAGCATGAATTAAGCTTGGGGATGCTGATACGTCTCCAACATATCTATAATTTATGAAGCATTCATGCTATTTTATTATCTGTTTTGAATGATTACGAGCTTTATTATACACTTTTATATTACTTTTGGGACTAAACTATTAACCGGAGGCCCAACCCATATTGCTATTTTGTTGCCTTTTTCAGTGTTTCAAAGAAAAGGAATACAAACGGAGTCCAAACGGAATGAAACCTCCGGGAGACTTGGAGTACAAGCCAGGGAAGCTTCAAGGAGGCCAGGAGATTCGAGGGCGCGCCCCCTGTCTCGTGGGCCCCTCGAGGCTCCCCCGACCAACTTCTTTCGCCTATATATTCCCATATACCCTAAAAACATCAGAAATCAAGATAGATCGGGAGTTCCGCCGCCGCAAGCCTCTGTAGGCACCAAAAACCTCTCGGGAGCCCGTTCCGGCACCCTGCCGGAGGGGGATCCCTCACCGGTGGCTATCTTCATCATCCCGGCGCTCCCCATGATGAGGAGGGAGTAGTTCACCCTCAGGGCTGAGGGTATGTACCAGTAGCTATGTGTTTGATCTCTCTCTCTCTCCCGTGTTCTTGACTTTGCACGATCTTGATGTATCATGAGCTTTGCTATTATAGTTGGATCTTATGATGTTTCTCCCCCTCTACTCTCTTGTAATGGATTGAGTTTTCCCTTTGAAGTTATCTTGTCAGATTGAGTCTTTAAGGATTTGAGAACACTTGATGTATGTCTAGCCGTGCTTATCTGTGGTGACAATGGCATATCACATGATCCATTTGATGTATGTTTTGGTGATGAACTTGTGTGTTCCGCCCATGAACCTATGCATAAGGGTTGGCACACGTTTTTGTCTTGACTCTCCATAGAAACTTTGGGGCACTCTTTGAAGTACTTTGTCTTGGTTGAATAGATGAATCTGAGATTGTGTGACGCATATCGTATAATCATACCCACGGATACTTGAGGTGACAATGGAGTATCTAGGTGACATTACGGTTTTGGTTGATTTGTGTCTTAAGTTGTTATTCTAAGTACGAACTCTATGATAGATTGAACGGAAAGAATAGCTTCATGTTATTTTACTACGGACTCTTGAATAGATAGAACAGAAAGGATAACTTTGAGGTGGTTTCATACCCTACCATAATCTCTTCTTTTGTTCTCCGCTATTAATGGCTTTGGAGTGACTCTTTATTGCATGTTGAGGGATAGTTATAAGATCCAAGTATGTTATTATTGTTGAGAGAACTTGCACTAGTGAAAGTATAAACCTTAGGCCTTGTTTCCTAGCATTGCAATACCATTTACGCTCACTTTTATCATTAGTTACCTTGCTGTTTTTATATTTTCAGATTACAAAAACCTATATCTACTATCCATATTGCACTTGTATCACCATCTCTTCGCCGAACTAGTGGACCTATACAATTTTCCATTGTATTGTGTGTGTTGGGGACGCAAGAGACTCTTTGTTATTTGGTTATAGGGTTGCTTGAGAGAGACCATCTTCATCCTACGCCTCCTACGGATTGATAAACCTTAGGTCATCCACTTGAGGAAAATTAGCTACTGTCCTACAAACCTCTGCACTTGGAGGCCCAACAACATCTAGAAGAAGAACGTTGTGTCGTAGACATCACGCCCCACCTCTTACACTAGTAGAAAAAGGGTCAAATGTGAGACACATTAGTCCCGGTTTGTAACAGAACCGGCACTAATGTGTCCATTAGTGCAGGTTCCAACGGCTAGCCGGGAGGAGCTCTTTAGTACCGGTTCGTGGCAAACCTTTAGCACCGGTTCGTGCCACGAACCGGTACTAATGAGAGTGGTGGCAGGATGTTGTCAGAGTGGGGCCCTTCCAGCACCTTTAGTACCGGTTTGTGGCATGAACCGGTACTAATGGTCGTCCTATATAAATCCTTTGTCCACCCGCACTCTGTTCTTCCCCCTTTCCCCTCTCCCTCTCCTCTGTTCTTCCCTTCTTCCTCTCGAGTTCATCACAAAATTTGCCCCAAATTTGTCAAGATTTGCAGGCCCTCATCCATTCAAATGATCACCAAGGTTAGCAACTTTGTCCTTTCATCTCTCATTGCTAGATTAGCTCTTGCATTGGTTTATATAGTGATTAATTGTGGGTTTTAGTAATTTGGGAGGAAGTATATGTGGTAGTATTTGATTTATATGAGGTCAAAATAACACTTAGTTTGCATATGTAGGTGTGGTTTACTTAGTGCCTTCTAAATCTCCGTCGTAACCACCGTCGATCGCCCGCACCGTCCCGTCGCCGGCACCACCTTGTGGTGAGCCTCTTGTTCATGAAATTTTATATAAAAAATTGATGTTTGTGTGATTTGGATATATAGTTACTCGTATAATAATTATCTTACCCGTACGTTGTTTGTTATACATAGTGCCATGGTTTTGATATCCGTCCCCGTCGGCCCTCGTCCTTGTTATGATTCGGATGTGGTATATTCTCTTTTAAAACTATTTGTTGCATTTCGTGTTTATGACAAATTATGCCCATCAAGTTGACATAGATATTTTTATCTAGGAGGTATGTGAACCGGAAATTCCAACCGACCCTATTGTCGAGAGGTTAAATTTAGTTGAAAGAGAAAACGAGTACTTGAAAGAAAAATTGAAAAGAATTGAGGGGGAGAAGATGGAATTGGAGTTGCATGTTGCCGATGTCGTCGATGATCACAAGATCAAGATGGAGAAAATGCGCTTGAAGATTAGAAAGATTAGAAAATATGCCATCGATAGTGAGGCTTGGTATCATTATGCTGTTGGATCAATTGTTACCTTAGTTGCGATCTTGATCGCATTTGTTGTTGCATTTAAATGCTTTAGCTAGAGAGTTATTTGTTTGTTGCATTTAAGTGTTGTATGAACTTTATGTATGAACTTGTATTAATTTGGTCTATTCGGTGTTGTGTAATGAAGATGAGCCGGCAATGGATGTACGATGACCGATGCTCTCCCCAGTTCGTTGAGGGCGTGCATACTTTTCTGCTTGCGGCTGAGGCAAACAAGCGGGCGGATGGTTTTATGCCTTGTCCATGTGCTGGCTGTAAGAATGGTCGCAATTACTCTACGTCAAGAACCATTCACGTCCACCTGTTTGAGTCCGGTTTCATGCCCCACTATAATGTTTGGACCAAGCACGGAGAAAGAGGGGTTATGATGGAAGACAATGAAGAAGAAGAGGACGACGACAGCTATCCTGGCCATGGGTTCCCTGAATACGATGATACAACAATGGGGGAAGAAGCTGAGCCGGTAATGCGGGAAGAAGCTGAGCCGGCAATGCGGGAAGAAGCTGAAGAAGAGGCATCAGATGAGCCCGTTGATGATCTAGGTCGGGCCATTGCCGATGCAAAGAGAAACTGCGCAAGTGATTTGGAGAAGAAGAAGTTGCAGCGCATGTTAGAGGATCACAAAAAATTGTTGTACCCGAATTGCGTAGGTGACAAGAAAAAGCTGGGCACCACACTGGAATTGCTGCAATGGAAGGCAGAGAATGGTGTATCTGACAAGGGATTTGGAAAGTTGCTGGTAATGATAAAGGATATGCTTCCAAAGGACAACGAATTGCCCGAGAGTACCTACGAAGCAAAGAAGGCTGTCTGCCCTCTAGGGTTAGAGGTGCAGAAGATACATGCATGCCCTAATGATTGCATCCTCTACCGCGGTGAGTACGAGGATTTGAACGCTTGCCCGGTATGTGGTGCATTGCGCTATAAGATCAGCCGCGATGAGCATGGTGATGTCGAGGGCGAGCGCCCCAGGAAGAAGATTCCTGCCAAGGTGATGTGGTATTCTCCTATAATACCACGGTTGAAACGTTTGTTCCAAAACAAAGAGCATGCCAAGGCGATGCGATGGCACAGAGAAGACCGTAAGAAAGACGGAAAGTTGAGAGTACCCGCTGACGGGTCGCAGTGGAGAAAAATCGAAAGAAAGTACGGGAAGGAGTTTGCAGATGACGCAAGGAGCGTATGGTTTGGTCTAAGCGCAGATGGCATTAATCCTTTTGGGGAGCAGAGCAGCAACCATAGCACCTGGCCTGTGACTCTATGTTTGTATAACCTTCCTCCTTGGTTGTGCATGAAGCGGAAGTTCATTATGATGCCAGTGCTCATCCAAGGCCCTAAGCAACCCGGCAACGACATTGATGTGTACCTAAGGCCATTAGTTGAAGAACTCTTACAACTGTGGAATGGAACAGGTGTACGTGCGTGGGATGAGCACATGGGGGAAGAATTTGACCTAAAGGCGTTGCTGTTCGTGACCATCAATGATTGGCCTGCTCTCAGTAACCTTTCAGGACAGACAAACAAGGGATACCGCGGATGCACGCACTGTTTGGATGATACCGACAGTATATATTTGAATAGTTGTAAGAAGAATGTGTACCTGGGACATCGTCGATTTCTTCCGAGCAGGCATCCCGTAAGAAAGAAAGGCAAGCATTTCAAAGGTGAGGCGGATCACCGAACGAAGCCTCGCCACCGTACTGGTGCTGATGTACATGATATGGTCAAGGATTTGAAGGTGATATTTGGAAAGGGTCCTGGCGGACAACCTGTTCCAAAGGACGCTGACGGACGCGCACCCATGTGGAAGAAGAAATCTATATTTTGGGACCTGCCATATTGGAAAGACCTAGAGGTCCGCTCCGCAATCGACGTGATGCACGTGACGAAGAATCTTTGCGTGACCCTGCTTGGCTTCTTGGGCGTGTATGGGAAGACAAAAGATACACCTGAGGCACGGGAGGACCAGCAACGTATGCACGGAGAAGACGGCATACATCAGGGTCATGCAAGCTACGCTCTTACCAAAGAAGAGAAGGAAATCTTCTTTGAATGCCTGCTCAGTATTAAGGTACCGTCTGGCTTCTCGTCGAATATAAAGGGAATAATAAACATGGCAGAGAAAAAGTTCCAGAACCTAAAGTCTCATGACTGCCACGTGATTATGACGCAACTGCTTCCGGTTGCATTGAGGGGGCTTCTACCGGAAAACGTTCGATTAGCCATTGTGAAGCTATGTGCATTTCTCAATGCAATCTCTCAGAAGGTAATCGATCCAGAAATCATACCAAGGTTACAGAATGATTTGGTGCAATGTCTTGTCAGTTTCGAGTTGGTGTTCCCACCATCCTTCTTCAACATCATGACGCACGTCCTAGTTCACCTATGCGAAGAGATTAACGTTTTGGGTCCTGTATTTCTACACAATATGTTCCCCTTTGAGAGGTTCATGGGAGTCTTAAAGAAATATGTTCATAACCGTGCTAGGCCAGAAGGAAGCATCTCTAAGGGCCATCAAAATGAGGAGGTCATTGAGTTTTGTATTGACTTTATTCCTGACCTTAAGCCGATTGGTGTTCCTGAATCGCGGCATAAGGGCAGACTGGATGGAAAAGGCACGCTAGGAGGGGAACAAATAATATGTATGGACGGACATTCTCTCACTGAAGCACACTACACAGTTCTACAGAATTCCGCCTTGGTGGCTCCGTATATGGATGAACACAAGAATTTGCTACGCTCCAAACACCCGGAGCGGTCTGATGACTGGATTACACGTGAACAAACCAGGAGTTTCGCCAGCTGGTTGCAGACACGTACCATGCATGACACCTCTATTGAAGATGACCTGTACTTGCTGTCCCAGTTACCATCTTCGAATATAATGACTTTCAAAGGGTACGAGATAAATGGTAATACATTTTACACGATCGCCCAAGATAAGAAGAGCACCAACCAAAACAGTGGTGTCCGCTTTGATGCAGAAACCAAGATGGGAAAGGAAACATATTATGGTTATATACAGGACATATGGGAACTTGACTATCGACGTGGTTTAAAGGTCCCTTTGTTTCGGTGCAAATGGGTCAATATGACACGAGGCGGGGTAACGGAAGACCCGCAGTACGGAATGACAACAGTGGATCTCAACAATCTTGCGTATGCAGACGAACCATTCGTCCTAGCCAATGATGTGGCACAGGTTTTCTATGTGAAGGACATGTCTACCAAGCCAAGAAAAAGAAAAGATAAGGAAGCGAATGCATCGTACGATGAGCCAAAGCGGCACATAGTTCTTTCTGGGAAGAGAAACATCGTGGGAGTGGATGACAAGACAGACAAGTCAGAAGATTATGAAAAGTTTGATGAAATTGCTCCATTCACAGTGAATATTGACCCGAGCATCCCGTTAAATGATGAAGATTTTCCATGGTTACGGCGCAAAGGGACACACGCGAAGAAAAAGTTTCACACCCAAAGATCTGGGATGTGATCGGCTTCACTAGCTATCATCACTTTCTTCTGTGTTTCGCACCGAGAGGGGAATCTCTGTAATAGTTAGGGTAGTTATGTGTTTTGGCATTTGAAACGCGAAGAAATTTTATGTGCAAACAAATTCACACTAATTTCAAATAATTCAAAATTTAAACTATTCAAATTTGAAAACTACGGGCACTAACAGAAAGTTTGTAATTTTTTGTACCTAAAGAGGCTGTGTCAGCCTCCGGTCAGGCTATGGCCCCACCATCACCATTTAGTGCCGGTTCGTACCACGAACCGGTACTAATGAGGTTGTGTCAGGTAAGGCTGGGGCCCCACGAGCACCTTTAGTACCGGTTCATGGATGAACCAGACGTAAGCTGTTTTTTAGTCCCACCTCGCGAAGTGAGAGGGACTAGGAGCGGTTTATAAGCCCTGAGTGCAGAGACGATGAAGAAGAGGATCAATGCTCACGTTGCTTAGCTTCAAGCCTTCAGGAATACGGTAGACTGCACGGAGCTATGCGCAGTGCAGTTTACACTATTCCGAAAGGCTTGAAGCAAATTAACGAGCATTGCACCTCTTTTTTATTTTTAATAACTTATTACAACTCCGGACTTCTTCTGTTATGGCAAAAACTAATTGCACGTCGACATTTCTTTTTTTTAAGTTTATAACTCCAGACTTTGACCATCAAGTTTTGCAGAAAAGAAAAAATAGCAGAAAAGAAAGAAAAACTATAGCTAAAAAAAAAAAAACTATATAAAAAAACTACTCAAAAATAAATAGAAGAAAATAAATATAGCAGAAAAGAAAAAACTACTCAGAAATAAATAGAAGAAAAAATAAAGCAGAAAAGAAAAAAATATATTTGCTATTTTTCAATCATTTACAAAATGACCGTGAAATTGAAAATCACTACAAAATGAACTCTGAAAATGTTGAATTTTGGCAAACTAGATGAAAAACTACTCACAAATAAATAGAAGAGAATAAATATAATAGAAAAAAAAAATACAAAAAACTACGCAAAAATAAATAGAAGAAAATAAAGCAGAAAAGAAAAAAACTATAAAAAAATTGGGGCGCTGCCCTGTGGGCCTGATAGGCCACATGTGTGTAATTACAGGGCTTAAAGGCCCAACAGACTCACAGGGCAGTGCGCAGAGTTTAGGCCCACAAGCCTGCTATACAGAGGAGTTCGAAGTGGTAGCCGCGGCTGGGTTTATAAACCAGTGCGGCTGCCCTTCGCCTGGCGAGGTGGGACTAGACTTTGGGGTGGCAGCGCGAGGCCTTTAGTACCGGTTGGAGCCACCAACCGGTACTAAAGGGGGAGCCTTTAGTACCGGTTTGTGCCACCACCCGGTACTAAAGGGGGTCGCTTCCCGCCGCTTGGGCTGGCCAAAACTGGCCTTTAGTACCAGTTGGTGGCACAAACCGATACTAAAGGCCCCTCCTATATAAACAACACTTGCGAAAATTTCATTCTCCCTCTGTTTCTTCCTCTGTTTCCGTTGTCTCCGTCGCCGTCACCGCCCCCGTCCCCGTCGCCGCCCTCGTCTCCGTCGCCGCCCCCGTCCCCATTGCCGCCCCCGTCCCCGTCGCCGCCCTCGTCTCCGTCGCCGCCCCGGGCCCGTCCTCATCGCGCCATCCTCGCGTCGCTGCCCCGGCCCGTCACCGTCGCCCCGCTGTGAGCTCTCCCCCTCTAACCCCTCTCCCTCGCCCCCGGCGGCCACCATGGGCGCCGCCCCTCCCCGAGCCCATAGACACACACACACAAGCATGATGAACACACACACACATATGTATGAATTAATGCATGTATATATTAGTATATACGTATTTTGTATGTTTAATTAGTTTAGATTATTTAGATTATTATTTTTTCACTATTATATATGTATGAATGCATGTTAGATGGATATAATTAGTGTTTAATTAGTATGGAAATTTTTTATATAATGTTGTTTTTCAGTTTTTTAATGGATGTATAGAAGTTGTGTTTTCTGTTTTTAGTGTTAGATGCTTAATTAGTATGAAATAGTATATAGATTTTTGAAATAGTAGAAATGTTAGAAATTTTAGTTATAAAAATCCAATCATTAAAAAAATGTTACTTTTTGCGGGCATATAGCTAGTATTTGTTCTTGACGATGCTCGGCCCGCATCCTCGCCGTCGACCCGTCCGCGACGACGTCCAGCCGACCCATGTCCGGGACTGGGCTCCGCCGGGCTGGCACTGGGAGGTGCTGCCTAGAGGGGCGCGCCGCTTGATGAGGAACCCGGCCCCGGGTCCGGTCGTCGACCCTGATCTCGTTTGGTGGCGTTCGCGTGGGCCAGTTTCGGTGCGGAGGGACCCAGCCCCGCCGGAGGTGGTACGTCGCCGTGTCAGGGAGGAGGACGAGCACGTCCATCGCTACATGGTTGCGTTAGAGGGCGGCAGGTTCTCCAATACCTGGCAGTATCTTCGGGGATCTCACTTCAGCTATGATCCTGTGAGGGTTCCTTCTCTTTGGGTGTCCACCGCCCGCGCCGCAGGAACCGCGAGTGTCCTAGATTCTTCTGTAGTATTCGATCTTTAATTAGCTAGCCAGTGATGTACTATTCAATATTATATATTATTCGAGACGATGTATTCGAGATTATATCTATTATTCTAGACGAAGTATTCGAGATTATATCTATTATTCGAGACGATGTAATTTGAATACTAAATTGTTTTATATTTCTTTTGAATTAGTTAAATAAAAGCTATGGCAGACAATACCGACAGAGAGGGAGAACAGACCATGTTCGATATGATACGCGGGCCAGATGATGATCAGAATGAAGAAGATTATGACGGCTCCGAATTTCTAAACAACACCGGAGAGGGTGATATGATATTCGATCGCGACGACCGAATTGATGAAGTCATGAACTACGATTATGACGATGACGAAGAACATGTTGATCCTGAAACAACAAAGACCGGCGAGGTATATATATTTATATAAGCAGGTATCTGGTGATCATCACATGTTTTAAATGACTTGAAGATATATTAACGAATCGATCTTTGTTCTTTCAGCCATCCGGATCGAGCAAATCTTCAGGCAAAAGGACGAAACGAGGCCCGAACAAAAAGTTGAAGGAGGGCGTAAAGTACAATATCGAGGCAGTCAGACCTAATGGCGAACCATTAGCGCCTAAGAAGATTGCGGACAAGTTCGTTCGTCAGTGCGGAGTTCTTGTGAAGGACCAACTCCCGATCTCCCTTCAAGAATGGAGAGAGCCAGCAAAAGACAAAAGACAAAAAGGCAAAGAGGACGCTGCTCCACGTCCAGATGTTACTTTTGTCGACAAGAATCAAAAAGATCTGCTTTGGGATACTCTCATGGAACATTTCACCCTACCAGATCATTTCACAGAAGCAGATGTGCAGAAAGTCAAGGACGCTGCTCTTAGGAAGATGGCGGTTGCATTCAAGAACCACAAGAATCGTGAATGGGACAAGTACGTCAAGGGAGGAAGGAAGACTCCAGTATTCGAGGGAACACTAGAGAACCAACGTGCTCATTGGGACGATTTCGTGAAATTCAAGGATTCGGAATTAGCTAAGGAACGGTCGAGAATAAACAAGAAGAATGCCGAAAAAAGGATAAGTTCCATAAGCTGGGGCCAGGTGGCTATGCGGTGGCAATGCCTAAGTGGGATAAGTCTGAGAAAGAGATGGAGGATGCAGGTGCCACTCCGGTTACTAAGAGCTGGCCCCCCAGGGTCAGGACTTGGTTCTATGCGCATGGGGGGGAGTTGGACCCGAAGACAGGCAATGTTTCGACGAGGGCAAGTCTGAAGGGAGCCGACGATGCGATACTTGTTGCAATAGAAGAGGCACGATCGGGGTGTTCCATCCCAACAGAGAGAACGACGAGCTTACGCGTGCCCTGGGAAATCCTGAACACCCGGGAAGAACACGAGGCAAGGGCGCTATTCCGTGGTATGAGGGGTTTTCAGACTGGAACACCGACTACAGAACCCGTGCGAGAAAGAAGATTGCGGAGGAGAAGAAGAGGAAGATGGAGGAGGAGCAGAGGAAGCGGGACTATGAACGCCTTCAAGGCCTAGAAGCAAGTCAAGCGGAATTGGTAGTCAAATTCCAGCGGCAGCAGGAGCAGATCGACTCACTTACCCAGCAAAGGGGGTCTCAGCAGCTGCAGCAGCTAGCGAATGATCCAGCATTGGATAGCACCGCCCCATCCATGCCGAGAAGCAGCGTGGGTTCCGCCCCGGACGATGCAATGCTGGGTAGATACCCCGTGGATGACATCACGGAGAACACTAGCTGCGAGCTACACGTCAAAATGAAGAACATATCCATGAAGGTGGCGGACGCCGTTGCTTTTACAAATCCCCCCGAGGCAACCTTCCATTGCAACCCGATTCCAGCGGGCTATGCTCGTGTCTTGGTTGATGAGGTGGTGGACCCATATTCGGAGCTAGAGCTTGACATTCCTGGAGGTGACGACGAGCGCTTTCTCGGAGAGGCCAACCATCGTATCATCCTATGGAAAAAGGATTGCATCATCTTTCGAAGGCCACCGACACCGCGTCAGCCGACTCCTCGTCGAAGTCCGCCACCGAGTCAGCAGTCTCCCGCTCCTGCAAGTCCACCAAGTCCGGCAAAGTGTCAGGCCACTCCTCCTCCAAGTCCGGCAAAGTGTCAGGCCACTCCTCCTCCTCCAAGTCCGCCACAGCGTCAGACGTCCACTCCTCCTCCAAGTCCGGCACAACCTCAGGCCACTCCTCCTCCAAGTCCGGCACAGCTTCAGGCGGCCACTCCTCCTCGTCCAACTCAGCCCCGTCAGCCGTCTCCGCCGCCTCAGCAATCGCAGAAGAGACACCCCGCAGCTATGGTGCGTAGCGGTACGAGTCGAGGTAGTACAGGAAGTACAGGCGGAGGCAAGCGATATAAATATGGTCCAAGCCTCACGCCTCTTCCGCAGAGGGCTTATGACAGGTCCGAGGAGGAAATCGCAGCCATATCGAAGGCCGAGGTGGAAGCCCATTTTGCACCGAAACCGCCACCGCCGCCAAGGGAGAAAGTGCCTGAGGAAACGATTGACCACTTCATTCGTATGGCTCAACCACCAGCTCCCAAGCCTGTTGACACAGACTATGAGCGCCACATCAGGAAGTTAAATCGAGCACGTCTACGTAAGGAGGCGAGCTCGGGATCGAGCAAACAAGAAGCAGCTGTCAAAAAATGCGGGAAAACCATTCCCCAGCTGGGAGAACAGGCGGCGCAATCGATCCCCTCGCTTGTTGTGCCAACAACACGTGACAGTACGCACGCCCAATATTATTGTGGGCAAACAGTTTACGTTCCTGAGGTGGGCAATGTGGTAATAACGGAGGACCATATAATGCAGGCTGAAGTTCTCAAAATCACTGTTGGACAACTCCTCGAGATCGAGCCCATGCCTGTGCTTAGAGAGGATGAAATAAAACGGAAATATGTCCGGGGCCAACCTTTGGTCGAGCCAGACAAGGTCAAGAACCTCCCAACGAGA
This sequence comes from Triticum aestivum, assembly GCF_018294505.1. NCBI lineage: Eukaryota > Viridiplantae > Streptophyta > Magnoliopsida > Poales > Poaceae > Triticum > Triticum aestivum. Next base: position 68,364,523 of record NC_057801.1, read on the forward strand.
ATGTATGAATTGCATCAATGGTACATGAAAATTACCAAGATGTCAGATCGATTGTCCCTCATGGTGAATGTCAAGGAGGATCATTACTTCCATGAGAAAGCTCTGTCCGTTGAGTATTCTGAACTGTTTCAGTTATACAATCAAGACGCACTCGACAAATCTATCGTCAGTTGCTATTGTCTGTAAGTGATTTCTTTCTGTAATTTAAGTCTCAAGCTAGCTGTAGTGATCCTTTTGATCGTCAATCATTACCTGTAATTATCCTCACTATATTCTTTTCTGTGGTATTATGCAGGATGAAGATGTATGAAATGAGAAAAGCTGGACGCTATGGCATTGGGTTCATTGACCCAAACACCGTTAATGAATACACATGGCGAATAAATCCACATCATCAAAAGGACGTAGAGGACAACATGCTAGAGTTCTTGAAGCGCCTCAAATACAATGAAGATATACTACTTCCTTACAACTTCCAGTGAGTCACACTGTCTTGTACTACAAATTCTCTGTTTTTGCCTACTAGCTAGCTACATGTTTTTGCTTACATATGCCCGCTTAATTAAGACATGCAAACGTGTGTGCATGCAGATTTCACTGGGTCTTGTGTATCATTAAAGTTGACGACGGAACAGTTGAAATACTGGACTCACTACTCAAAGTTAAAACTGACTATAACATCTTGTTTGGGATAGTCAACAGGTAATTTCAATCATTATTAACTATATATCTCGGCCTATTTAGTTCGTCATTTCATGATATGAACTATTTAATAACCCCTTTATTCATTTTCTTTGTCGGCGGGCAGGGCTTGGGCAAGGTTCATCAGCGTCACGGAAGGCGAATGGAAAAAAAAGCTTAAATGGGGAAGACCCAAGGTAAGTAATTAAGTAGTACTAGCTAGCTAGCTAGCTGCCATCTCTTTAATTATCATGCTTGATTAATTATTATCTGATCAAATTCCATTCTCGTAAAGGCCCTGAAGCAGGCGCAGGGGACTGATCTGTGTGCATTCTGCGTTTGCGAGAACATTCGCATGATGGCGTCCGAAAGGAGCAGATCTCAAAGACAGGAATGGGTACGCTTGTCAGAACACTATTCACAATTTTTACACCATTATCGATATCTAGTCACACAACTAATACACATGCATATTGATCTCCTTCTTAACAGTTCAGAGAGGTGCGGGAGAAGCTCCTAGAAACGGAGCGCGTAGAAGCACTTCAAGAGGAAATAGCGGGATTTTTGCTCGACCAGGTCATAAATCCGAAGGGAGAATACTATTACCCGCTACCGCCCCCATGAAAACCACTTCCAATTGTCATCGTGCTCCGAAGGCACCAATTAGGCTAATGCCACTGGCTCCGAAGGCAACATGCATATGTAGGAGAAATTGTATATAGCTAGCTATACATTTGTGTATGTGTGAATTAATTAATATGGTGGTTTGTGAGACATTTATGATATATATATGCATGATTGGTTCTACTAGAAATTCTATATATATATATATATATATATATATATATATATATATATATATATGCATAACGTGTACAATGTGTAGTATCGTAAAATACCAGCAAACGAAAAAGAATTAAAATGGAAACACAAAATTAAATGAAAAAGAAATCATAAAACTAAAAAAAACCCAAACCTTATAGTACCGGTTGGTATAACCAACAGGTACTAAAGGGCTCCAGCCCCCCGGAGCTGGCTCGTGCCATGTGGTTGCCCTTTACCACCGGTTCGTGCTGAACCGGTACTAAAGGGGGGGGGCTTTAGTGCCCACACTTTAGTGCCGGTTATGGAACTGGCACTAAAGGGCCTTACGAACCGGTGCTATTGCCCGGTTCTGCACTAGTGTTAGCCGCCTCCTCTCTCTTCCACTAAAGCCCATATAGGCCCATTAAGCCTCCGAGGGCTTCCGGTAACCCCTAGGTACTCCGAAAAATGCCTGAACTCATCCGAAACCATTCCAGTGTCCAAACATAATCTTCCAATATATAAATCATCATGTATCGACCATTTTGAGACTCCTCGTCATGTCCGTGATCACATCCGGGACTACGAAGTACCTTCGGTACATCAAAACACATAAACTCATAATACCAATCGTCTTTGAACATTAAGAGCACGGACCCTATGGATTCGAGAACTATGTAGACATGACCGAGACTCACTTCCGGTCAATAACCAATAGCGGAACCTGGATGCTCATATTCCTACATATTCTACGAAGATCTTTATTGGTCAAACCGCATAACAACATACGTTGTTCCCTTTGTCATTGGTATGTTACTTGCCCGAGATTCAATCGTCGGTATCATCATACCTAGTTCAATCTCATTACTGGAAATTCTCTTTACCCGTTCCATAATGCATCATGCTACAACTAACTCCTTAGTCACATTGCTGGCAAGGCTTATTGTGATGTGCATTACTGAGAGGGCCCAGAGATACCTCTCCGAAACTCGGAGTGACAAATCCTAATCTCAATCTATGCCAACTCAACAAACACCATAGGAGACACCTGTAGAGCATCTTTATAATCACCGAGTTATGTTGTGATGTTTGATAGCACATTAAGTGTTCCTCCGGTATTCGGGAGTTGCGTAATCTCATAGTCATAGGAACATGTATAAGTCTAGAAGAAAGCAATAGCAATAAGCTAAACGATCATAGTGCTAAGATAACGAATGGGTCTTGTCCATCACATGATTCTCTAATGATGTGATCCTGTTCATCAAATGACAACACATGTCTATGGCTAGGAAACTTAACCGTCTTTGATTAACGAGCTAGTCAAGTAGAGGTATACTAGGGACACTCTGTTTGTCTATGTATTCACACATGTACTAAGTTTCTGGTTAATAAAATTCTAGCATGAATAATATACATTTATCATGAAATAAGGAAATAAATAATAACTTTCTTATTGCCTCTAGGGCATATATCCTTCAGTCTCCCACTTGCACTAGAGTCAATAATCTAGTTCACATCGCCATGTGTATTAACACCAATAGTTCACATCTTTATCTGATTAACACCCATGGTTCACATCGCCATGTGACCAACACTCAAAGGTTTACTAGAGTCAATAATCTAGTTCACATCACTATGTGATTAACACCCAAGAGTAATAAGGTATGATCATGTTTTGTCTGTGAGGGAAGTTTTTAGTCTATGGGTCCGCAACATTCAGATCCGTATGTATTTTGCAAATTTCTATGTCTACAATACTCTGCAAGGAGCTACTCTAGCTAATTGCTCCCACTTTCAATATGTATCTAGATCGAGACTTAGAGTCATCCATATCAGTGTCAAAGCTTGCATCGATGTAACTCTTTACGACGAACTCTGTGTCACCTCCATAATCGAGAAACATTTCCTTATTCCACTAAGGATAATTTTGACCACTGTCCAGTGATCCACTCCAGGATCACTATTGTACCCTCTTGCCAAACTCATGGCGAGGTACACAATAGGTCTGGTACACAACATAGCATACTTTATAGAACCTATGACTGAGGCATAGGGAATGACTTTTCATTCTCTTTCTATTTTCTGCCATGGTCGGGTTTTGAGTCTTTACTCAACTTCACACCTTGCAACAACAGCAAGAACTCCTTCTTTGACTGTTCCATTTTGAACTACTTCAAAATCTTGTCAAGGTATGTACTCATTGAAAAAACTTATCAAGCGTTTTGATCTATCTCTATAGATCTTGATCATTAATATGTAAGCATCTTTACCGAGGTCTTTCTTTGAAAAACTCCTTTCGAACACTCCTTTATGCTTTCCAGAAAATTCTACATCATTTCCAATGAAGAATATGTCATTCACATATACTTATCAAAAAACTATAGTGCTCCCACTCACTTTCTTGTAAATACAGGCTTCACCGCATGTCTATATAAATCTATATGCTTTGACCAACTCATCAAAGTGTATATTCTAACTCCGAGATGCTTGCACCGTTTCCTAGATGGATTGCTGGAGCTTGCACACTTTGTTAACACCTTTTGGATTGACAAAACCTTCTTGTTGTATCATATACAACTCTTCTTTAAGAAATCCATTTAAGGAATGCAATTTTGACATCCATTTGCCAGATTTCATCAAATGTGGCAATTGCTAACATGATTCGGACAAACTTAAGCATCGCTACGAGTGAGAAAATCTCATTGTAGTCAACATCTTGAACTTGTGGAAAACTTTTTGTGACAATTCGAGCTTTGTAGATAGTAACACTACTATCAGTGTCCGTCTTCCTCTTGAAGATCCATTTATTCTTATTGGCTCGCCGATCAACGGCCAAGTCAATCAAAGTCCATACTTTGTTCTCATACATGGATCCCATCTCAGATTTTATGGCCTTAAGCCATTTCGCGGAATCTGGGCTCATCATCGCTTCCTCATAGTTCGTAGGTTCGTCATGGCCTAGTAACATGACCTCCATAATAGGATTACCATACCACTCTGGCGTGGATCTTACTTTGGTTGACCTATGAGGTTAAGTAGTAACTTGATCTAAAGTTTCATGATCACTATCATTAGCTTCCTCACTAATTTGTGTAGGCATCACTGGAACTGATTTCCGTGATGAGCTACTTTCTAATTTGAGAGAAGGTACAATTACCTCATCAAGTTCTACTTTCCTCCCACTCACTTCTTTCGAGAGAAACTCCTTCTCTAGAAAGGATCCATTCTAAGCAACAAAGATCTTGCCTTCGGATCTGTGATAGAAGGTGTACACAACAGTCTCTTTTGGGTATCCTATGAAGACGCACTTCCCCGATTTGGGTTTGAGCTTATCAGGCTGAAGCTTTTTCACATAAGCATCACAACCCCAAACTTTAAGAAACGACAGCTTAGTTTTCTTGCCAAACCATAGTTCATACGGTGTCGTCTCAACGGATTTAGATGGTGCCCTAATTAACGTCCAAAATGATAGTGGTAAATTAGTAAGAGACATCATAGATCGCACCATATCCAATAAAGTACGGTTACGACGTTAAGACACACCATTACGCTCTGGTGTTCCAGGTGGCGTGAGTTGTGAAACTATTCCACATTGTTTCAAATGAATACCAAACTCATAACTCAAATATTCACCTCCATGATCAAATCGTAGAAACTTTATTTTCTTGTTACGATGATTTTCCACTTCACTCCAAAATTCTTTGAACTTTTCAAATGTTTTAGACTTATGTTTCATCAAGTAGATATACGCATATCTGCTCAAATCATCTGTGAAGGTCATAAAATAACGATACCCGCCGCGAGTGTCAACACTCATCGGACCGCATACAACAGTATGTATTATTTCCAATAAGTCTGTTGCTTGCTCCATAGTTCCGGAGAATGGAGTCTTAGTCATATTGCCCATGAGGCATGGTTCGCAAGTATCAAGTGATTCATAATCAAGTGATTCCAAAAGCCCATCAGCATGGAGTTTCTTCATGCGCTTTACACCAATATGACGTAAACGGCAGTGCCACAAATAAGCTGCACTATCATTATTGAACTTATATCTTTTGGCTTCAATACTATGAATAGGTGTATCACTACGATCGAGATCCAACAAACTATTTTATTGAGTGTATGACCATCAAAGGTTTTATTCATGTAAACAAAACAACAATTATTCTTTGACTTTAAATGAATTAATGTATTGCAATAAACATGATCATGCTAAAAAAACACCAAATAACATTTATTTAGGTTCAACACTAATCCTGAAAGTATAGGGAGTGTGAGATGATGATCATATCAATCTTGGAACCACATCCAACGCACATCGTCACTTCACCCTTAACTAGTCTCTATTCATTCTACAACTCCCGTTTCAAGTTACTACTCTTAGCAACTGAACCAGTATCAAATACAGAGGGGTTGCTATGAACACTAGTAAATTACACATCAATAACATGTATATCAAATATAGCTTTGTTCACTGATGCCATCCTTCTTATCCACCAAGTTTCTAGGGTAGTTCCACTTCCAACGACCATTTCCTTTTCAGTAGAAGCACTCAGTTTCAGGCTTGGGTCTAGCTTTGTGTTTCTTCATGGGAGTTGCAACTTACTTGCCATTCTTCTTCAAGTTCCCTTTCTTTTCCTTTGCCCTTTTACTTGAAACTAGTGGTCTTGTCAACCATCAACACTTGATGTTTTTTCTTGATTTCTACCTTCGTCGATCTCAGCATCGCGAAGAGCTCGGGAATTACTTTCGTCATCCCTTGCATATTAAAGTTCATCCCATGCATATTATAGTTCAGTCACTATATTATATGGAAGATTAACTCCCACTTGATTCAAGCGATTGTACTAATCAGACATTCTAAGCACATGCTCACTAGTTGAGCTATTCTCCTCCATCTTGTAAGCTAAGTACTTTGTCAGAGGTCTCATACCTCTCGACTCGGTTATGAGTCTAAAATATCAATTCCAGCCCTTGGAACATCTCATATGCTCCATGGCGTTACAAACATTTTTGAAGTCTCGGTTCTAAGCCGTAAAGCATGGTGCACTAAACTATCAAGTAGTCATCATACCGAGCTTTTGTCAAAACTTTCATAACGTTTGCATCTGCTACTGCAATAGGTCTGTCACCTAGCGGTGCATCAAGTACATAATTCTTCTGTACAGCAATGAGGAAAATCCTCGGATCATGGACCAAGTCCTCATCATTGCTACTGTCATCTTTCGACTTATATATCTCTAGGAACATATAAAAAATAAACGGGGAGCTACATTGTGAGCTATTGATTTGCAACATAGATATGCTAATACTACCTGGACTAAGTTCATGATAAATTAAAGTTCAATTAATAATATTAATCAAGAACTCCCACTTAGATAGACATCCCTCTAATCATCTAAGTGATCACGTGATCCATATCAACTAAACCATGTCCGATCATCACGTGAGATGGAGTAGTTTTCAATGGTGAACATCACTATGTTGATCATGTCTACTATATGATTCATGCTCGACCTTTCGGTCTCAGTGTTTTGAGGCCATATCTGCATATGCTAGGCTCGTCAAGTTTAACCTGAGTATTCTGCATGTGCAAAACTGGCTTGCACCCGTTGTATGGGAACGTAGAGCTTATCACACCCGATCATCACGTGGTGTCTCGACACGACGAATTATCGGAATGGTGCATACTCAGGGAGAACACTTGTACCTTGAAATTTATTGAGAGATCATCTTATAATGCTACCGCCATACTAAGAAAAATAAGATGCATAAAAGATAAACATCACATGCAATCAAAATATGTGACATGATATGGCCATCATCATCTTGTGCTCATGATCTCCATCACTGAAGCATCGCCATGATCTCCATCGTCACCGGCGCGACACCTTGATCTCCATCGTAGCATCATTGTCGCCTCACCAACTATTGCTTCTACGACTATCGCTACCACTTACTGATAAAGTAAAGCAATTACATGGTGATTACATTTCATACAATAAAGCGACAACCATAAGGCTCCTGCCAGTTGCCAATAACAGTTACAAAACATGATCATCTAATACAAAAATTTATATCTCATTATGTCTTGACCATATCACATCACCACATGCCCTGCAAAAACAAGTTAGACGTCCTCCACATTGTTGTTGCAAGTTTTACGTGGCTGCTACGGGCTTAGCAAGAACTGTTCTTACCTACGCATATAAAACCACAACGATTTTTTGTCAAGTGTGTTGTTTAACCTTCAACAAGGACCGGGCGTAGCCACACTCGATTCAACTAAAGCTGGAGAAACAGACACCCACTAGCCACCTGTGTGCGAAGCACATCGGTAGAACATGTCTCGCGTAAGCGTACACGTAATGTCGGTGTGGGCCGCTTCATCCAACAATACCGCCGAATCAAAGTATGACATGCTGGTAAGCAGTATGAGTATTATCGTGCACAACTCTTTGTGTTCTACTCGTGCATATAACATCTACGCATAGACCTAGCTCGGATGCCACTGTTGGGGAACACAGTAATTTCAAAAAAATTCCTACGATCACGCAAGATCTATCTAGCTGATCCATAGCAACGAGAGGGGAGAGTGTTGTCTACGTACCCTTGTAGACCGAAAGCAGAAGCGTTATGGCAACGCAATTGATGTAGGCGTACGTCTTCACGCTTCGACCGATCCTAGCACCGAAGTTAAGGCACCTCTGCGATCTGCACATGTTTGGCTCAGTGACGTCCCATGAACTCTAGATCCAGCTGAGGTCGAGGGAGAGTTTTGTCAGCACGACGGATTGATAACGGTGATGATAAAGTTACCGACAGAGGGCTTCGCCTAAGCACTACAACAAGATGACCGAGGTGGAAATCTGTGGAGGGGGGCATCACACACACCTAAACAATCAACTTGTGTGTCTATGGGGTGCCCCACTCCCCCGTATATAAAGGAGTGGAGGAGAGGGCCGGCCGGCCTCCTATGGCGCGCCCCAAGGGGGGATTCCTACTCCTACTAGGAGTAGGTTTCCCCCTTTCCTAGTCCAACTAGGAGGGGGAGGAAGGGGAATAGGAGAAGAAGGAAAGTGGGGCCGCCCCCCTCCCAATTTGGATTGGGCTTGGGGGTGGGGCACCCATTGGCCACGTCCTCTCTCTTCCACTAAAGCCCATATAGGCCCATTAAGCCCCCGGGGGGTTCCGGTAACCCCCCGGTACTCCGGTAAATGCCCGAACTCATCCGAAACCATTTCGATGTCCAAACATAATCTTCCAATATATAAATCTTCATGTCTTGCCCATTTCGAGACTCCTCATCATGTCCATGATCACATCCGGGACTCTGAACTACCTTCGGTACATCCAAACACATAAACTGGTAATACTGATCGTCATCAAACGATAAGCGTGCGGACCCTACGCGTTCGAGAACTATGTAGACATGACCGAGGGTCACCTCCAGTCAATAACCAATAGCGGAACCTGGATGCTCATATTGGTTCCTACATATTCTATGAAGATCGGTATCGGTCAAACCACATATATAACAACATACGTTGTTGCCTTTGTCATCGGTATGTTACTTGCCCGAGATTCGATCGTCGGTATCAACATGCCTAGTTCAATCTCGTTACCAGCAAGTCTCTTTACTCATTCCATAATGCATCACCCCGCAACTAACTCATTAGTCACATTGCTTGCAAGGCTTATAGTGATCTGCATTACCGAGAGGGCGCAGAGATACCTCTCTGAAACTCGGAGTGACAAATCCTAATCTCGATCTATCCCAACTCAACAAACACCATCGGAGACACCTGTAGAGCATCTTTATAATCACCCAGTTACGTTGTGACGTTTGATAGCACACTAAGTGTTCCTCCGGTATTTGGTAGTTGCATAATCTCATAGTCATAGGAACATGTATTAGTCATGAAGAAAGCAATAGCAATAAACTAAACGATCATAGTGCGTAGCTAACGAATAGGTCTTGTCCATCACATCATTCTCTAATGATGTGATCGCGTTCATCAAATAAGAACACATGTCTATGGCTAGGAAACTTAAGCATCTTTGATTAACGAGCTAGTCAAGTAGAGGCATACTAGGGACACTTTCACACATGTACTAAGTTTCCGGTTAGTACAATTCTAGCATGAATAATAAACATTTATCATGAAATAAGGAAATAAATAATAACTTTATTATTGCCTCTAGGGCATATTTCCTTCAGGTCTTTGCATCAAGCTGAGAACGAGGTTTTAATCGGGTCCGCTCGAAGAACCTCCATCAAGCATCGTGTGCATGGGTCGCCGCCAATCTGAGCCGCCGCGCATCGAGCAGGTCGCACCTCCCAGATAATATATGTCCAGAGGGCAAACCACGCATTGCACCGACCCAACCACCAGGCCCTCCATGCCGCCACGTCCGTCGCCGCAGACCTGGCCGCTGCCGCTGAATGCAGCAAAGGCCGCGGCCCGAAGCAGGGCCGGTCGCCGCACCCGCCACCATCGCCGCCCAAGGCCGAGGCGGTCGTCGCCGGTTAAGGCAGGCCTGCCACGCCAGCAAGGCTAGATCGGCCGTACCACAACATGCCGCTGGGCTCCGTACCGCCCCCATGGAGCGGGAGAGAGGGAAGGCTCACGCCACCGCCGTCAGCCCCCCCGGGCTATAGGCCGGCGGTGTCCTTCGTCGGTGGATGAGGGATGGATGTAAGGACGGGTAGCCCCCGGCGGCTAGGGTTGCGATCCCGCCCGAGTCGCTCGATCTGGGGTGACATGCGGGGGGGGGGGGGGAGGTGGGTGCGTGGGGTGCGGGGATCCGAACTTCTGCTTGATGCACAATTCAAAGTCTCTAGGGGATTTGACGAAGATTTATGATTTTGGATAGGTTGGAGTAGAACCACGAAGAAAACATGTCGACGGTGATGCTCTCTAAAATTGTGCAAAGTCTTTCTAAATAGAAGTCTTGTTTTCTTATCTCTACTTCTAATGGAGCAGTTGGTAGTCTCCATTTCAGGGTTTTTTCATCCCACCTCTCACCTTTGCTGGTTTTATTCGTAGGTTTTTTTTCGTCCCCTCCCCCACTTCACCGGTTTATTTGCATGTCACCCTCTCACACAACAAAAGAAATCTGAACGGATCAAAACTTTCCATGCTGGCAATGTTATTTAGTAATGTGGATTCAATCACCATAAATCTTTAAAGATTAAATATCTACTCCTAAAGGAGCAGCTGGTAGTCTCCGTTCCAGGTTTTTTTCCGTCCCACCTCCGACCTTCGCTGGTTTTTTTGTTATTTTTTTCGTCCCCTCCCCCACTTCACTGGTTTATTTTCACGTCGCCCTCTCACACAACAAAAGAAATCTGAATGGATCAAAACTTTCCATGCTGGGCAAGTTATTTAGTAATGTAGAATCAATCACGATAAACCATTAAAGATCAAAAAATGTAAATTAATAAACCTTACCTTAAATTGCTCAATCACATTAATTAAAAAATGATTTTAAGAAAAATCGTCCAATCACATTAATTAGGAAACAAATAACCGATTTTAAGAAAATACTCCTAATGAATGAGTTGGTAGTCTCCGTTACATGGTCTTTTTTGTCAGGCTTTTTTTTCGTTTGTTTTTTTGTCTTAACTCCATCTACCACCACCACCCTTCCACACCTCCCCACCACGTCCCCACACACATAACACATAAACCGGTGGAGAGAAAACCAAAAAGAGCCATGTTGAAACCTAAGCACATCCTCCCCCTCTGCACCTCAATCCTCGCCTCTTTCCTTCTGTGCCTGCTAGAAACCGGATCCTCTAACATTAAGAAAGAAAGTTAGAGAAGCTACGATACCCTAACTTTCCTTCTTTCTATCCATATGATTATGGCTAAAACAAATCTCTACTCATAATGGAGCCGTTGGTAGTCTCTGTTCCAGGTTATTTTTCATCCCACCTCCCACCTTCGCTGGGTTTTTTTCGTCCCCTCCCCCACTTCACCGGTTTATTTTCACGTCACCCTATCACACAACAAAAGAAATCTGAATGGATCAAAACTTTCCATGATGGGCAAGTTATTTAGTAATGTAGAATCAATCATGATAAATCTTTAAAGATCAAATCTTAATTAATTAACCTTACACTACTAGAAAAAGGGCTATAGATGGGATTGACACTAATGGCGCACCAAACAAGGGGTGCGCCATTAGTATATACTAATGGCGCACCACCTTCAGATACGCCATTAGAGTTGAAACTACTAATGGTGCACCTGGCCCAAGGTGCGCCATTAGTATCAATTTTTTTTTGAACTAGTGCGCCTGTCCAAACATACTAATGGCGCATCCAGACACAGTGCGCCATTACTAGTTGTAACTAGTAATGGCGCACCCGTCGGAAAGTGCGCCACTAAAGTTGTTTTTTTATTATATTTTTTATTCCTTTTTTTGCAATACTACTAATGGCGCACTGTACAACTGTGCGCCATTACTAGTTTAAACTAGTAATGGCGCACTGTAGAACAGTTCGCCATTAGTATGTTTTTTTTGCAAAACTACTAATGGCGCACCGCCAGTAGGTGTGCCATTAGTAACCTGGATTACTAATGGCGCATTTAGTGCTGGTGCGCCCTTAGTAAGTGGGCAGCAACAAGATATTTTGGACAGCCTCTCCTACCCACACTCACTTTCTCCCCACTTCATTCTCTCCACCTCCTCCGTGTCTCGGGTGCCTCCTCTTTTTCACCTCATTTCCACCATAGATTCATTCAAATTAAGTGGTTAAATTACCTTGTTTTGATAGGTAAGTAAGGGGTGAAGCTATATTTATGTTGTTCTCCCTACAACAATGTGCACATGCACTTTTTATGGCCTAGCTAGATCTATGTATGTTCGTGGTGTTGCATATGTTTGTGGTGTTGCATATGTGTTTGTGTTTGGAGGTGTACCGGTATTTGAAATGCGATAGTTGCCAATATTTTGCCAGAATGCTGATTCATTTCCGTTTTGGCGAGAATTTTGGCATTAAGCATTCTTTTTGGTCCTATTTTTAGGGAAAGTCATGCCAAATTTTTTCTTGGTTCTAAAATATCGTTTTGCTCTACCCCGCAGGCGACCATGGTCCGCACGATGACCGAAGGCATCATGAATAGGTTTTTGAGGTCCGCGAAGGCCGAGATGCTACAAAAGAACGAGACGGAGATAAGATGTCCGTGTCGAAGATGCAAACTGAAGAGCCTTATTGCGGAACCGGATTCCGGGCAGGTGCGGGACCACCTGCTCTTGCGTGGTTTCATGGATGGATATCGGTGGCAAGGTGATGAAGATGACTACGAAGTCGTCCATGGGGGCCGGGCAAGAAATGAGGAAGGGCAGCAAGACAACCACCGCGGTTTGGGCGGGCGAGAAGACGAAGAATCCCCAGGAGATGATCACGATGGTGATGCTGTACACAGTCATCATGTAGAAGATGCAGGACATGATGATGAGGAAGATGCCGGAGCAGACGGCGGGCATGATCATGAAGATGATGATGCCGGCGGAGCAGACGGCGCTGGACCATCGATGGGCTGGGTGCAGGACCTCATATTCAAGAGCTGCTTCTCAAGCAGACGGATAACGCAAGAGCTGCCGCCCGAGAGAAAGCCAAGATGGATCAACTTGAGTTAGACGCGGTTACTCCATTGTATGAAGGATGTAGGCCCGAGGATACCTGCCTGAAAGTAATGCTCATGGCTCTGGAGATGAAGGTAAAACACAAAATGACCGACGCATGTTTCGACAAGAACATGTCATTCTGGCACGAACGTCTTCCCAAGGGGAACAAGTGCCCGACCAGTTTGGAGGAGGCGAAGAAAATCGTGTGTCCTCTGGATTTACCGCACGTGAAATACCATGTGTGCATGAACAATTGCATCATTTATCGGGACGAGCACGCGGAGTCTACCATATGTCCGGTGTGCGGCATCACTCGATACAAGAAGAGGAAGAAAGCTCCTCGAAAAGTGGTGTGGTACTTTCCGATCACTCCTTGTCTGCAGCGGTATTTCGCGGACTCTAAGGTAGCAAAGCTCCTGCGTTGGCATGCGGATATGGAGGAGAAGAAGCGAGAAGATGACGCAAAAAATCCGGAGATAGATAAAAAAGACAAGATGCTGAGTCACCCTAAGGATGCGAGCCAGTGGCAAGCATTGAACTTCGAAGACTCAGAATTTGGGAACGATCCAAGGAACATCGTGCTGGGCGCGAGCACCGATAGAGTCAATCCGTTTGGCAGCCAGAGAAGAACACATAGCACCTGGCATGTGTTTGTGTGGATGTACAACCTTCCCCCCTGGTTGTGCATGAAGAGGAAGTACATTCACATGAGTATGCTAATTGAAGGGCCGAAACAACCAGGGAACGACATCAATCTGTATCTGGGGCTGTTGAAAGAGGAGCTTGACACGTTGTGGAAAACGCCAGCCAATACGTGGGACGCTGCAGAGAAAGATTATTTCCCTATGAGAGCCACACTGCTCACGAGGGTGCACGACTATCTCGGTTACGGATATCTCGCGGGGCAGGTAGTCCACGGATTTTCTGGATGCGTAAGGTGCATGGATGACACAACATATCACCAACTAGATAGAGATCCCGGGTCTTCGAAAACCGTGTTCATGGGACATTGAAGGTGGCTTCGCGACGATGACCCGTGGAGGAAACGCAAGGATCTGTTCGATGGTGAAACTGAATCCCGAAAACGCCCGTGTACGAGGAGCGGCGAGGAAATAGACAAGCTGTTCAAAAATTGGAACGACTGCCCACTGCCGGGAAAGAAGCAAAAGGCGCCAGAGCCGGGAAAGAAGCAAAAGGCGCCAGAGCCGCTGCTGAAGGTATGGAAAACAAGGTCTATTTTCTGGGACTTGCCGTACTGGAAGATCCATCGTGTGCCTCACATCCTTGATGTCATGCATATCACGAAGAACGTGCGCGAGAGTCTGCTTGGTACCCTGCTCAACATGCCAGAGAGGACCAAAGATGGGCCGAAAGCAAGGGCAGACTTGAAATCAATGGGCATCAGGCAAGAGCTTCACGGTAATGATGATGATGATGATGATGATGATGATGATGAGGCGAAGCAGGACACAGAAAGTCGTCGCAAAGGCAAAAAGGCCAAGAAGACCGGAAATGACTACCCTCCCGCGTGCTTCACTCTAAGTCAGGAGGAGATCGAGCAGTTTTTCACCTGCCTCCTAGGAGTAAAACTTCCTTACGGTTACGCGGGGAAGATAAGCAGATACCTAGACCCAGCGAAGCAGAAGTTTAGCGGGATGAAGTCTCACGACTGTCACGTGCTGATGACGCAGTTACTTCCAGTTGCAATCCGTGGGATCATGGACGCGCACGTCCGTGAAACGCTATTTGGCCTATGCAACTTTTTGGACGTCATCTCTCGGAAGTCGATTGGCGTGAGGCAACTCAGAAGGCTACAGGAAGAGATCGTGGTGATACTATGCGAGCTTGAGATGTACTTCCCGCCCGCATTCTTCGACGTTATGGTGCATCTGCTGGTCCATATTGTGGAGGATATCATCCAACTCGGGCCGACGTTCCTGCACAGCATGATGCCATTCGAAAGGATGAATGGTGTCATCAAAGGATACGTTCAGAACATGTCACGTCCAGAGGTAAGTATAGCCAGGGGCTTTCTGACCGAAGAGTTCATCTCCTACTGCACGAATTATCTAGGCATCGAGAACCCCATTGGTCTGCCCATCAACAGGCACCTCAGCAGGCTCGCTGGATGGGGTCACCGTGAGGGTCGCCGTGAAATGCATGTCGACTTTGAGGGTCGACTCGCCAACTTTGAAAGAGCAAACCTAGTCGCGCTACAACACATAGACGTGGTCAATCCTTGGGTGGTAGAGCACAAAACATTTATTGAGAAGACATACAATGACCGAGGCCAACAGAGGACGGACGGAGATATACTCAAAGAGCACAACTCATGTTTCACGCGTTGGTTCAAGCAGAAGCTTCTGTCGTACCCTTTACATGAAGATTCTTCCGCGGAAGAACAACTCATATTCACCTTGTCAGAGGACGCCGAGCACAACCTGATGACCTATGAGGCGTACGATATCAACGGCTACACATTCTACACCGAGGACAAGGACATGAAGAGCGATGGTTATCAGAACTCCGAGGTAACGATGGAATCCTACACCGGTAAGGACAAGGACAGATACTACGGAAGGATCGAGGAGATCTGGGAGCTGAGCTACGCTGGGGAGAAGGTGCCGATGTTCCGTGTCAGATGGGCCAAGAGCGTCCTAAAAGAAGACCGATATTTCACCACCATGGTTATACCCGAAGCCAAATACAAGACCGCGGGCGCAAACGTCACCGTGAAAAATGAGCCATGGGTACTGGCTTCCCAAGTGGACCAATGCTTCTTCATTACCGACCCGCCAAAGCCCAGTCGTGTTGTCGTGAGGAGAGGCAAAAGCAAGATCATTGGAATGGATGGAGTAGCCAATGAGCAAGACTTCGACAAGTACGGCGACCCGAGGATCGAACATGACGACGATGATGAAGTAGCAGCATACACCACAAGAAGAAGCAGGACCACCCTACCTAAAGGATGTCTGTTCCACAGAAGAACTCCATTTGCGAAAAAGAAGGGCAAGAAGATTATGAACAGATAGCTAGCTAAGAACGATTGTATTTAAATCGTAGCCTTCATTTCTCGATTGTATTTCATGGGCACTTTTTGAACTATCATGAATATTTTTAAATTTCATGGACACTCGATCTCGATCCCCCTCCATCTCGATCACTATCCCACCTCGCCAGATCCGGTCCCCCTCGCCGCCGAGCACCCCCCGGTCCACCGGCTGCCGCCGCCGACCCCCCGCACACTTGATTCCCCTACTCAACCGCCGCCACCGACCCCCCGCACACCCCTCCCCTACTCAACCGCCGCCGCCGACCACCCGCACACCCCTCCCCTAATCAACCGCCGCCGCCGACCCCCCGCACCCCCCGCACCCTCCCCCGCTCCACCGGCATTACTGTTTGATGATATTTTTAAAAAAATTATTATCGTCTTATAAAAAAATATTAGTGTTATGATTTAAACAAGTTTGAACATATTTAAACACAAATAAGTATCAAACAACATTTTAAATGCATAAAAAAATTGTGGAGCCTGGGAGTCGAACCCAGGACCTCCTGGTGTGAGAACTAGCTGCTGACCAGTCAAGCTAGTAGAGGGAACTTGATGTGGATCAGGTCAGGTGGAAGATAACCTGTTGGCTCGAGCAGAAATCAAAAAAAAAATACTAATGGTGCACCAGGGCGAGGTGTGCCATTAGTATGGATGTACTTATGGCGCACCGTGGTGTGGTGCGCCATTAGTATTGTGCCGCCCCCATCCATATCCCGGCCGGCCCAAATTACCTATCCCCTCTCTCTCCCTCGCCCTCGCCCTCGATCCCCTTCCCCTCTCCTCTCCCGATGTCGCTGCCCCACCGCCTCGACGCCGCCCCGACGCTGCCTCGACGCCGCCCCGTCGTCCTCGTCTCCGCCCCAACGCCCCGACGCCGCGATGCCGCCCTCTCCTCTCCCGACGCCGCCGCCCCGCCGCCCCGTTGTCCTCGTCTCCTCGGCGCCGCTCTCCCCGTCGCCCCACCTCATTGGACGCCATCGCCCCGCCGCCCTCGTCGCCGGTGGCCCGGACGCCGCCCCGTCAACACCACCGTCGCCGTATTATTTTAGGAGTTCATTAGATGGGTTGATTGTGAGACTCCAAATACATGATGCATTGTGTTCCAAATTTTATATTGCTATCCATCGAAGTGTTTTTATACGTTATGTAGCGACCCGATCCAAATGGATCGAAGTCTCTGTGTTGAAGTGTCATACCAGGATTGGTATGCTGACACACACAGTACTCAAGGAATTATAACAGAGTTCAATCACTCACTTTATTACATCGAGGTCCTCAAAAGGCCATCTAATAAAAATAACTGCGGATGCTTTGAAGCTAAATGAGTCCATCCAACTCCACGGCAAACTGAGTGTAGAACAACGACCTATCGCACCTTAATCCTCGTCGGAAAAGTCTGCAACATGAGATGTTATAGCCGTGTAGGTCAGCACATGGATTATGCTGGCAATTTCACACCATAGATTAATAATGAACAATATCTATCACTACATGCATATCTGGCTGGTGGAGGCTCTAAGTTTAATTCCGCATAAAGATAATTTTTCCCTACAACAAAGGAATAAATTTTTATTTACTACGAAATTAAAATGCCATTATTGAGAAGGTTCCTCCAACTCAATCCAAAATTCCCAAAGTTATTAGTAACCCAATAATTTCATTAAATAGAGTGATGAGATCAACCAATAATTCACTTCTAGATACTCAAGCTGTCCATCACCAGAGACACGACTAATCATGATTAGTTTATACACTCTTCAGAGGTTTGCACACTTTTCCCCACAAGACTCGACCACCTCCATGATCGGAAGATCGAGACATAGCCTTTCTGAAGTATTTTCTCCAAACCCTGGGTAGATCGGTACACGTACTTTCCCCTACATCAGTCTACCACAGAAAAAGGTCACACAACTTACTCAACTATGCCAGAACCCATAATGGCTTGAGGCTTGATACGTCCATTTTGCATCATGTTTACCTACTGTTATTTATGTGTTTTTATGCATAATAATGCCTTTTGCAGTAATTCTAATGCATTTTCTCTCATAATATGCAAGGTTCACACAAAGAGGGAGAATTCCGGCAGTTGGAAATCTGGACCTGGAAAAGCTACGTTAGGCCACCTATTATGCACAACTCCAAACAAGCTGAAACTTCATGAGGATTTTTTATTGAATAAATAAGAAATATTGGAGAAAATAACTACCGGAGGGGAGCCACCTGTTGAGCACAACACACTAGGGCACAACAGGCCCCCCATGTGCGCCCTGGTGGGTTGTGCTCAGCCCAGCCCACCTCTAGTGCCCCTCTTCTAGTATATAAGTCATTTTGACCTAGACAAAAGTAAGGAGATGACTTTCGGGATGGAGCGCCGCCGTCTCGAGGCGGAACTTATTCCGCCGGGGGAACTTCCCTCCCGAAGGGGGAAATCATCGTCATTATCATCACGAACAACTCTCCCATCTTGGGGAGGGCAATCTTCGTCAACATCTTCACCATCACCATCTCCTCTCAAACCCTAGTTCATGTCTTGTTTTCAATCTTTGTACCAGAACCTCAGATTGGCACCTGTGGGTGACTAGTAGTGTTGATTACATCTTGTAGTTGACTACAATATGGTTTATTTGGTGGAAGATTATATGTTCAGATCCAATATGCTATTTAATATCCCTCTGATCTTGAGCATGACTATTATTTGTGAGTAGTTACTTTTGTTCTTGAGGTCACGGGAGAAATCATGTTGCAAGTAATCATGTGAACTTGATATGTGTTCGATATTTTGATAGTATGTATGTTGTGAGTCCCTTAGTAGTGTCATGTGAATGTCGACTACATGACACTTCACCATGTTTGGGCCTAAGGGCATGCATTGTGGAGTAGTTATTAGAGGATGGGCTGCGAGAGTGAAGGAAGTTTAAACACTAGTTTATGCGTTATTCCGTAAGGGGCCGATTGGATCCAAAAGTTTAATGTTATGGTTAGAATTTATTCTTAATAATTTCCTCGTAGCTGCGGATGCTTGCGAGGGGGTTAATCATAAGTAGGAGGTTTGTTCAAGTAAGAACAGCACCTAAGCACCGGTCCATCCACATAGCACCTAAGCACATGATGAAAGTGACTAGATGAAATTCCCGTGTACCCTCAAGAATGCTTTGCTTATTATAAAAGACCATTTTGGCATGTCCTTTGCCTTAAAAGGATTGGGATACCTTTCTGCACTTTTGTTACTACTATCGTTACTTGCTCGTTACAAATTACCTTGCTATGAAACTACTCTGTTAATTACAATTTCAACACTTGCAGACATTACCTTGCTGAAAACCACTTGTCATTTCCTTCTGCTCCTCGTTGGGTTCGACACTCTTACTTATTGAAAAGGCTGCAATTGATTCCATATACTTGTGGGTCATCAAGGCTATTTTCTGGCGCTATTTCCAGGGAGTGAAGCACTCTTGGTAAGTGGAAATAGGTCAGGAAAAATTATTACTACATGCTGAAATTTACTGTCACTTGTTACTATGGAGAAGAATCCTTTGAGGGGTTTGTTCGGGTATCTTCACCTCGACCGGAACCATAATTAGTTACCCCTCAACCTACTGCACCTACTAAAAATATTGGATATGAAATCCCTTCGGGTATGATAGAACAACTGATAGCTAATCCTTATGCAGGAGATGGAATCGAACATCCTGATATGCACTTGATATATGTAGAAGAAATTTGTGGATGGTTTAAGCTTGCAGGTTTACCCGGAGTTGAAGTTAAGACAAAGGTTCTCCCTTTATATCTGAAGGGAAAAGCATTGGCATGGTATAGGCTATGCGATGATATTGGATCTTGGAATTGGAATCGATTGAAATTGGAGTTTCACCAAAAAAATTATCCTATGCATCTAGTTCATCATGATCAGAATTACATATATAATTTTTGGCCTCGTGAAGGAGAAAATATCTCTCTAGCTTGGGGGAGGCTTATGTCAATGTTATACTCATGCCCCAATCATGAGCTATCAAGAGAAAATATTATCCATAATTTTTATGCTCGACTTTCTCATAATGATCGATCAATTCTTGATACTTCTTGTGCTGGTTCTTTTATGAAGAAGACTATTGAATTTCGGTGGGATCTTTTGGAAAGAATTAAACACAACTATGAAGATTGGGAACTCGATGGAGGTAAAGAGTCAGGCATTAAGCTTAAGTTTGATTGTTAAAATCTTTTATGAATACTGATGCTTTTCAAAAGTTTAGCACTAAATATGGACTTGACTCTGAGACAAGGTTGGAAAAAGCGGTAGGCGTAAGCAAGGAGGTTGGCCTTCGCCTAGTGCCTCAGCGGTGCTTAAGCGCCCTAGGCGCAGCCTAGGCGATTATATAATTTTTACTATTGGGGTGTATATGTGGTTATTATATGTGTATTTTATTAATTTAGGACATATAAGTATGTTAACAACCAGCTACTACGAATGGAATATGGCCCATTTGGCATCTCAGTGCAATATAGCATGATTTCTCGCTTGGGTAGGCAATTTCTTACTTGCTCTGCCTAGACTTCTGCTTATGCCCTAGGCGAGGCGTTGGGCCATTTCCTAGCGCCTAGGCGTGCCTAAGCGCCTCCTAGGCACTGCCTTTTCCAACAGAGCTCTGAGATAGTAGCCTCCTTTTGTGAATCTTTGCTACTCATGTTGATCTCCCTAAGGAGAAGTGGTTTAAATATCACCCAGCTATTAAAGAAGAAATTAAAGAACATGTACTAGGTAAAGAGGAAACTATTATTTATAATGTTGATCCAGTTGTTCCTATCGCTTATATTGAGAAACCACCTTTCCCTGTTAGGATCAAGCAACATGCTAAAGTTTCAACTGTGGTCAACAAAATTTGTATTAGAACACCTAAACCTGATGAACAAATCAAGGTAGAACCTAGTGCTTCTATGGTTAAGGATCTCTTGGAGAAAATATAGATGGGCATGTTATTTACTTATGTGAAGAAGCTGCTAGAATTGCCAGACCCGATAAAAAGGATAAACATAGACCCGTTGTTGGAATTCCCGTTGTCTCATTTAAAATAGGAGATCACTATTATCATGGTTTATGCGACATAGGTGCTAGCGTGACTGCTATTCCCTTTACCTTATACCAAGAAATCATGAATGACATAACACCCATAGAGATAGAAGACATATATGTTGCTATTAAACTTGCTAATAGAGACACTATATCACCAATTGGTATTGTTAGAGATGTTGAAGTCTTGTGTGGGAAAATAAAATACCCTACTGATTTTCTTATTCTTGGTTCCCCACAAGATGATTTTTGTCTCATTATCTTTGGTAGATCTTTCTTGAACACTATTAATGCTAAAATAGATTGTGAGAAACAAACTGTCGGTGCTAGTTTTGGTGATGAGTCTCATGATTTTAATTTTTCCAAGTTTAGTAGAAAACCTCATAAAAAAGAATTGCCTAGTAAGGATGAAATAATTGGTCTTGCTTCTATTGCTTTGCCTCCTACTAATCCATTAGAACAATATGTGCTGGACCATAAAAATGATTTACATATGCATGAAAGAAATGAAATAGATAATATTTTATTTGAACAATGTCCTCTACTTAAACACAATTTGCCAATTCAAACTCTAGGAAGTCCTCCTCCGCCTGAAGGTGATCCTGTGTTTGAATTGAAACAATTGCCAGACACTTTGAAATATGCTTATCTGGATGAGAAGAAGATATATCCTGTTATTATTAGTGCTAACCTTTCAGAACATGAAGAAGAAAGATTATTGAAATGTCAGGACCCCGACTCCATGCCACATCGATCTAGCATGTAACGCCTCATATCACTTTGTGACCTCACGCATGGTATTCCCACGGGTGTCGCCTTACCTTTGCCCGGGACAGTGTCGCTAGCATCCATATGATAAGGAGCCCTGGCTGACATGGCTAGTCGTAAACCCAAAGTGGCATAAACTTACAGGGACAGGCATCCATGACCCAACATCGAACGTGTCGGTCATCAGCGAGTGAATCCAGGCTGTAGCACTAGGCTAGCAGGACTCCGGTGAACCGGGCTGTAGCGGGCTAACCGGACTCCGGTATTCATCGCATGACATTTCCCCGAAGGGACAGACACAAGAACGAAGAAGGACACATGCCGGCCAGCCTAAGTGTTCCGGAGCAGTAGCAAGCTACCATGGCTCAGTGGAAGCACTAGGAGACATTTCCCGGTAAGATAGGCTACCAAGGATAAACAACGAGATAGTCAGATCCCACACATACCAAGCATTTCAATAACATACACACAATATGCTCGATATGCGTAAATACAACATGGCATCACAACATAACTCTACGACTCAAGTATTTAATTCAATAGGCTCCGAGGAGCGAGATATTACAAACATAGGTCTCGTGACCCAACATTCAGAGCAGATAAGTCAAAGCACATGCGGAAGCTTAACATGTCTGAGTACAGACATCTACAAAAGAAAAAGGCCGAGAAGCCTGACTAACTACCAGATCCTGCCGAGGGCACAAGATCGTAGCTGAGGTAACAAGCTAAACGTCGAAGTCCACGCGGAACTACTAGTGAGACTGAAGTCTCTCTGCAAAAACATAAAATAGGCAAACGTGAGTACAAATGTACCCAGCAAGACTTACATCAGAACTAACTACATATGCATCATTATCAACAAAGGGGGTGGTGGAGTTTAACTGCAGCAAGCCAGCTTTGACTCGGTGGCTATCCTGAACTGCGACTGCAAGTAACTCTTTTGAGGTGGCGCACACGAGTCCACATATTCACCAACCAATACACCACTATGGATTCGCTCCCGTCTCCCTACGAGAACGCCATCCATAGCACTCACGCTTATCTTACGCATTTTAAAGTATCCACTTTCACTTGTCTATGAACTGTACAGGCAACCCAGAAGTCCTTTTTCCGCGGACATGGCTATTCGAATAGATGATGTTAACCCTGCAGGGGTGTACTTCTTCACACACGCTCTCACCACTTACGGCCGTTTACACGACATGTACTCGGCAACCTTCAAGCGGAAGCCCAACGAGGGTGTCGGCCCCGACCTACCTAAACACTGAAGTCTCTAGTCCAGGTTTATCGCCTATTCTGGTTCCATCACCGAGGAGATCCGGCCGGAGTTTCGCTCACAGCCCCAAACGATGTGTGCGGGGTTCCCGAGACACCAAACGGGCGCCCGGTACACCGTGCCACGTGCCTACCGCATCACAGCCCACCCCTCCGGTCAGTGCTTCCCACAGCCTCCAGCATACTACAAACACCAGAAACTACTTGCAACTCCTGGACAGAGGACAAGGGTGATTAAGAAGCCGAGAGGGTCCATTGGTTTCGGGCCCAATGCATGGTAGTAACTATTTCACGGATCACAAACACAGAACTCAGTTCCTGAGGACGGTATCAGTGAGACAACCCACCATGTACTCCTACATGGCCTCTCACCGCTACCTTTACCAAATCGTATTCACACACTTTGCTCACACACACAGTAGAACATGTTCACACACCTATGATTCATTTCCGATGAATCAGACCTGACTCAACTCTAAGCAATAGCAGGCATGACTAACAAACATGAATGAGTAGGCACAATAGGGGTTCAAACAACTCCTACTCATGCTAGTGGGTTTCATCTATTTACTGTGGCAATGACAGGTCATGCAGAGGATAAAGGGGTTCAGCTACCGCAGCAAGTAACAGTTGAATCGTGTTGTCCTAATGCAGTAAAAGGGAGCAGGAGCGAGAGAGTAGGATTGTATCGGAATGAACAAGGGGTTTTTGCTTGCCTGGCACTTCTGAAGATAGTATATTTCTTCATTTGTGTCATCGATCACATCGTCGGAGTCACGTCTATCGAGAGGGGACAAACACCGACAAACAAGGAAGAACACAATCAATGCAATGCACAATATGATGCATGATCATGACATGGCAATATGATGTGGTTTGAGCTAATGCAACTAGCAGCAGGTTAAATGGAGTTGGTTTGAATCCAAGATTCAAATTCAAACTCCATATGTGAAGGTTTAAATGCCATTTATATGACTTGTGCTAAACAGCAGCTATAGGTTGTTCTAACATGCATGAGAATGATACAGATGGATAGATTGGATTTTTCTGATCATTTTTCATATATAATTTGTTTCATTTGGAGTTACGGTTGATTTTATATGATTTTTAGAAGTTTAGACTATTTTCTGGAATTTCCTGAATTATTTAAATCCAGAAAATGATTAACTGCGTCAGCATTGCGTCAGGGTGACGTCAGCAGGTCAAAGGCGCCAGCCCAGGTCAAACCTGACGGCTGGGACCCACATGTCAGTGTAACAACTAACTAACAGGGTTAGTTAGTGTTAAGTTAGCACTAACCTAGGTTAGTTAGGGCCTGGGCCCACTGGTTAGTGTCTAAACTAACTGTCAGGGTTAATTAGCACTAATCTAAATCTAACTAAAAGTTAACAGCGATGGGCCCGCACGTCAGTGACCCTGGGGGGATCAAACTAGGGTCAAACCGAGTCAAACGAGGTCAAACCTGCCGGCGACTCGACGCCGGCGAGGCCCGAGACAGCGGCGCGGCTCGGATATCGCCCACGGGCGTCCAAATGGGTGGCGGAGAGGCTCTACTGGTGCAACGCGACGAGGCGCGTCTAACGGGGCGAGCGGGAGCAGCTGGGGTGGACCGAGCTCATCGGAAGCGAGCTCGTGGCGGCGGCCGGAGTTCGGCCAACGGCAGGTTAGGCGATGCAGGGCACTACGGGAGGCGCTGGTGTATGCTACGTGCCCCTGGTAGTGCCCTGAGCACGGTGATGTGCTCCGTTGCGGCTCTAGGTGACGGTGGCCACGGCGGCGACATGTCAGGCAGGGAAGAGCTCTTGGCTCGGACGACATCGGTGTTAGAGGAATAAAACGAGCCAAGGGAGAGGGGGAAACGACACGGGAGCTCACAGCACGTGCAGCGGTGGCCTCGGCGAGCTCGGGGAGGCACCGGAGCGAGCGGGGCATCGAGGGGAATCTCCGACGGCCGGCGATGGAAACAAAGACGGTGGCGTCGATTCAGGCGTCCCGCGGGTGCGTGGCTCGGTGAAGGTGTCGAGGACGAAGTGGCGGAGCTTCTGGGCGCAGTGGTAGGGCGAGGGTGGCTGGTGGTCACGGGGTTGCTTGTCGGCGTTCTCGGCGGTCACAACGATCGCGGGAGAGAGGGACATAGGAGGAGATGGGGACGAGGGACTGTGCGAGGGGGTTCCAGGGGGTGGCATGGAGCTGCGGGAGACGTCCAGGGAGAGGAGGAGGCAGCCATGCAAGGAGGAGCTGGCCTCCTCGGCCGTGCGCGTGCAAGCACGCAGCTGCTCCTACTGGCAGGAGGAAGACGACAGGGAAGGAGGCGGTGGTTGGCTGGGCCACTGGAGTTGGGCCAGGTGGGCTGCGAGGTGAGCGCCAGGTACTTCTCTCTCTAACTCTCTTTTCCTATTTTTCTTTTCTATTTCATTTCCTGTGTTCTGATTTAGTTTAGCAACTAAATCATTTTAATAAATTCTGTAGGTCATTATATAGCTTGCTAAAATATACGCAAAGCCACTCACAAACTTCCAGGATATTGGAGTTATATTTAATATATAATAAATATAAATCCAAGCAAATAATTATTGGGTTAATGCAAATGGCCAAAATAAATATTTCTATGACTCCAAAAATATTGGTTTGAATTTTACCTCTTACCAATATTTCTAAAGAATAACAGGAACATTTTCTTGGACTCATTTGAGAAGATTTAAATGTTGGTTATTTTTAGAGGTTTTCTGAGGCTTTTGAAAATTCCTCAATTCAAGTTTCATTTGAATTTAAACATGATGCACACATGAAGCTAGCCTAGGTCAGACCAGAACTAGGGATGTGACAACTCACCCCCCACTAAACAAGAATCTCGTCCCGAGATTCAAGACGTGAGGTAAGAAGACAAAGGGGACACTATGTATCACAAACTTCACGATCCAACTGTCTTCTCGAGGGTGTTGATTTGTTGACTCAATCGATCTTGACATCTTTGCTTGCGAGGTCTTCATCCAACACGATGACGATAGAAGGAGACTCTCCAGAAAATGATCTCCTCGAAGATCGAGTATTCAATATCAACTCATGGAGTGAGAGGTAAGAACATCTCTCGAGCTGAGATAGGAAGCATTCATCCAAGGAGATGGAGTGGAACAGATGTTGAAGGTTCACTAGGTAGACAACATTTTCGCACTTAAGAAGGTGGTAATCGGTTGTCAACGCAGCGAGGAGTTGAGTTGCCATGATACCACAACAAGACACCTTAGGGATGGTGACTCGTAGATATATCCCCTTAAGTGGCAAAAGAATTACCTTTGATTGAGAGATCATTGAAACTCTTTATACCAGCCTAAGGCAAATCACAGTCGATCATTTGAAGGAGTCCGAAAGAATGACATTCTCGGGCCAGAATGGATGATGTGGATTACCTTGTTGAAGACAACACAAGGGATGATGTTGCTTATCGTCGGAAATGGATGGGACCCAAGATAGGATGGCACAATGACGGTGCAAGCTGGGAACAAAACACAAATGCTGGGAATGATTCTAGTAACTGGGGACAAACCCAACAGCAGAGAGTGATTCCACTATTGGAATGGTTATAGCATAACTGGGGAAACTGAGAACAATCCCGGTTAGTAACTATGATAGCACCTAGTGCTTGTGCGTGCTTTCAAGAACTTGAGCATCTCCATAATCATCAAGGTTTTACCAACATCCGTGTCAAGGGTGCTGACAACACAACATACTACCATGATGAACAGCGATGGATGATGCAAATGCAAAGGAAGATAACACTTTCTCAGATTTCACCTTAGCGAGGCCAACGGGCAAATCTGGACGATGAACCGAGAGACATTTAGCACTCCGCTTCTAATGTTCTCCTTGATGTACTAGCGTATCCCATTCATAGATATGGTTTGATGTCTAGAAAAACAAGTAAAAGGTCGGACTTCGGAAACACAATATCCATAAGGAATAACTAGGGAATAAATCCTACGAAATCCCTATGGGGAGGTGGTCAACTTCTTCAACCAAGATACTACAATAACAGGCCTTCCGGCTAGGTGTGTTGGCCACGACATCCACGTTACCGGGTACAGAGAGACCAATATTATAATTCTTAGGACACGTTCCAACCACCATATCTGCCTGAGATTCAGATCTAGTTGGTGTTAGAATAGTCTAGACTCATCAAGTCTAGAAAGAAAAATGAAAGTTTGCAACACAACTCGACGAGACGACATTGCGAGATTCTCGGGAAATGGACTACGGTAGTAAACTCCAAAACACGAGCTGGTTCTGCTACAAACATGTGAGCACATTGTCCCAGAAAAACACGATCACATGGTAGTCTTACAACAAAACACTACCGAGTTCAGATGGGGAATCCATCATCAAGGATATCGAAGTCCTTGCATAAGTTATACTCTTAAGAAGTAACTTCTTCTCCTTGAACAAATCAATCAGTGGCTTGGTGTGCTAGGGATACATATAGAATGAAGGTTTGAAGTCTCCGAACCACAGAATACTTCGCACGTATGCATGTCCGATTTGGGATGATTCCAAAGGAAGCAACATTGACTTTATCGGATTCACGGCAGCAACTTACATCAAATGCACGTGAATCAGAGGAAGTACCTTCTTTCGTCCAACACATGCTTCATGAACTAGCATGAAGAAATGCTTTCAAAAGTTTCCAATACTAGCTTGACATTCAACACGAATCATGGAGGAGACAAAATGTTGTCGATGGACTGAACAACAATTCATCTAGGTTTCCACATAAGTGAAATTCCAGAATTATGTGAACAAGTGATAGTATTGGTCAGACCAAAGGATATAATGGTGTATGCTCGAGGGATCAACCACGAGTAAGACAACATTAAGAACATCGTTGGTTCTGATTTGATTTGAGGATAGCCCACACTCAAATCAAAGTTTTTGCAAGAGAATAGATCCAACAAGTGGTCACAAGAATCAATCGATGAAGATATCGTCTTTCTTCAACACACACACAAGATATCCCTTAAGATGAACTAAATCGGACATGCTTCCATCTTCCAACTCTCCAAGTTGTTGTTCAGCTTAGCCAACTAGCTCAGGGGTACCCAACACAGACTCTTGGAGAAGAGGTGGTTTACAAGAAACCAACTTGATCACGAACTCAACATAGCGGCCAGGTGACAACCTGGTAACACTTCCGAGAAGATATTCTAAAAATCATGAACTACCGATATGTTACTAAGCTCGAGAACAATCTTGCTTTTCAGGGCAAGACGATATGATCAAATACGCAAGGATTGACAAAATCCTAACTCAACGACCGAAGAGTGCACCGGAAATAGGGACTAGGTAGCACAATCAACCTTAGGGTGACGATTGAATAATCAACACGGTAAGAATGAGGTTATCGTCCATTTAACTACCAAGCAACGGAATTGCTGGGAGTAATATTTCACACATCATGATTCACTTGTCGGCATTTCGGTTACAATAACACGGGGACCGATGAATGAATAATGATGGCGAGAAGTATCACTGCATCAAGAGTTCATAGAATGGTGTGCAATTCCCATGACGATTCTGACGTAAAGAGGGTAACACTCCAAGGTAGAACAGAACAAAAGCTAGATTAGCATTTTGATCTGCGAAGTACAATTGCTTTGACCCAATCCTGGATATGGGTGAGGTACTAGAGTTTGTTTCTCCTAGTCATTCCTGAATAGAATGGCTTGACGGACCACAAGAGTAATAGGCATCGATGAACGAATGCATGCATACTCTTGACTATCCATTGATAGACAAAGGTCAGAAAACAACTAAAAAGGGACAACTCAAAAGAACATATGATTTTTTTTGAGTGGCGGATGCATAGGTTAGTATGTCGAATCAAGTTCAATAGGTTTCTTCCGGATAACCCATGCAAAAAAGTAGAACTGACAGAGTCGCAATGTAGAATGGAGAACTCAACAAGGGCACTCCTGTTGTGATCTTTTGATCCAACAAACTTCTGCCATAAAGTGGTTCATAGTATTTGGAAAAAGGAAATACCACGAACTTCGAGGACTAACGCAAAGGTTACTAATAACCTAAGGGAACTAGCAATTACTATCAACATGAGGTAAGTGGGGTGAATCTCTGGTTCAGAACCCAGAAATAGAATGCCTACTAACTAAATGGCATCACGGGATGCTTTCGATAATGACGGCCAGAATCATCATACTGGAAACACATATCATGGCTAGACCACTAGATGATCCCCTAAAACACCTAGGGTCATAATATTAACTCCAACATATGTGTTGAGGCAATAAAATACCTCAACTCACTAATTTGTGTGATTAATCTGACCAAAGGGACATCAGGGACAGAAAGAAGGGATTTGCAAATGCATCAGACTGTTTAGAAACCTGGGATGACTCGGACAGCATAATGGCTGTAAATGCTCAAATGGATTTGAGACATGCTACAAAAATGGTGGTGTAACCACTCAGAAGCACAATATCAAGGTTTTGAGATCAATAGTTAACACACGGAAGTAGTAGAGACTGAACTGAGGCTTAAAACCAACAATCTTAAAAGTCTATGGATTAGTAACACGTCATCCTGATAGATAGATGAGAAGGCCTAGTTCTTAATCCCCGTAGAAGAGAAGAGGTTGACTCAGATCAGAAGGCCATGAGGTATAAGGAGTAAAAAGAGCCTTACGTTCCATCCCACAATCAATTCCCTTATATAACTAAAGAATTTCTATACTCAACTTCAACCAGTTTGGCTTGGTAATCCTACAGGAAGTCAGGCTCTGACACCAAAGCTGTCAGGACCCCGACTCAATGCCACATCGATCTAGCATGTAACACCTCATATCACTTTACGGCCTCACGCACGGTATTCCCACGGGTGTCGCCTTACCTTTGCCCGGGACCGTTTGCGCCTTTTGGCACACGTATATGACAGTGTCGCTAGCATCCATATGATAAGGAGCCCGGGCTGACATGGCTAGTCGTAAACCCAAAGTTGCATAAACTTACAGGGACAGGCATCCATGACCCAACATCGAACGTGTCGGTCATCAGCGAGTGAATCCAGGCTGTAGCACTGGGCTAGTAGGACTCCGGTGAACCGGGCTGTAGCGAGCTAACAGGACTCCGGTATTCATCGCGTGACATTTCCCCGAAGGGACAGACATAGGAACGAAGAAGGACACATGCCGGCCAGCCTAAGTGTTCCGGAGCAGTAGCAAGCTACCATGGCTTAGTGGAAGCACTGGGAGACATTTCCCGATAAGAGAGGCTACCAAGGATAAACAACTAGATAGTTAGATCCCACACATACCAAGAATTTCAATAACATACACACAATATGCTTGATATGTGCAAATACAACATGGCATCACAACATGACTCTACGACTCAAGTATTTTATTCAATAGGCTCCGAGGAACGAGATATTACAAACATGGGTCTCATGACCCAACATTCAGAGCATACAAGTCAAAGCACATGCGGAAGCTTAACATGTCTGAGTACAGACATCTACAAATGAAAAAGGCTGAGAAGCCTGACTAACTACCAGATCCTACCGAGGGTACAAGATCGTAGCTGAGGTAACAAGCTAAACATCGAAGTCCACGCGGAACTACTAGTGAGACTGAAGTCTCTCTGCAAAAACATAAAATAGGCAAACGTGAGTACAAATGTACCCAGCAAGACTTACATCGGAACTAACTACATATGCATCATTATCAACAAAGGGGGTGGTGGAGTTTAACTGCAGCAAGCCAGCTTTGACTCGATGGCTATCCTGAACTGCGACTGCAAGTAACTCTTTTGAGGTGGCGCACACGAGTCCACATATTCACCAACCAATACACCATTATGGATTCACTCCCGTCTCCCTACGAGAACGCCATCCATAGCACTCACGCTTATCTTGCGCATTTTAAAGTATCCACTTTCACTTGTCTATGAACTGTACAGGCAACCCAGAAGTCCTTTTTCCGCGGACATGGCTATTTGAATAGATGATGTTAACCCTGCAGGGGTGTACTTCTTCACACACGCTCTCACCACTTACCGCCGTTTACATGACATGTACTCGACAACCTTCAAGCGGAAGCCCAACGAGGGTGTCGACCACGACCTACCTAAACACTCAAGTCTCTAGTCCAGGTTTATCTCCTATTCGGGTTCCATCCGCGAGGAGATCCGGCCGGAGTTTCGCTCACAGCCCCAAACAATGTGTGCAGGGTTCCCGAGACACCAAACGGGCACCCGGTACACCGTGCGACATGCCTACCGCATCACAGCCCACCCCTCCAGTCAGCGCTGCCCATGACCTCCAGCATACTACAAACACCAGAAACTACTTGCAACTCCTGGACAGAGGACAAGGGTGATTAAGAAGCCGAGAGGGTCCATTTGTTTCGGGCCCAACGCATGGTAGTAACTATTTCATGGATCACAAACACAAAACTCAGTTCCTGAGGACGGTTTCAGTGAGACAACCCACCATGTACTCCTACATGGCCTCTCACCGCTACCTTTACCAAATCGTATTCACACACTTTGCTCACACACACAGTAGGACATGTTCACACACCTCTGATTCATTCCCGATGAATCAGACCTGACTCAACTCTAAGCAATAGCAGGCATGACTAACAAACATGAATGAGTAGGCACAACAGGGGCTCAAACAACTCCTACTCATGCTAGTGGGTTTCATCTATTTACGGTGGCAATGACAGGTCATGCAGAGGATAAAGGGGTTCAGCTACCGCAGCAAGTAACAGTTGAATTGTTGTTGTCCTAATGAAGTAAAAGAGAGCAGGAGCGAGAGAGTAGGATTGTATCGGAATGAACAAGGGGGTTTTGCTTGCCTGGCACTTCTGAAGATAGTATATTTCTTCATTTGTGTCATCGATCACATCATCGGAGTCACGTCTATCGAGAGGGGACAAACACCGACAAACAAGGAAGAACACAATCAATGCAATGCACAATATGATGCATGATCATGACATGGCAATATGATGTGGTTTGAGCTAATGCAACTAGCAGCAGGTTAAATGGAGTTGGTTTGAATCCAAGATTCAAATTCAAACTCCATATGTGAAGGTTTAAATGCCATTTATATGACTTGTGCTAAACAGCAGCTATAGGTTGTTCTAACATGCATGAGAATGATACAGATGGATAGATTGGATTTTCCTGATCATTTTTCATATATAATTTGTTTCATTTGGAGTTACGGTTGATTTTATATGATTTTTAGAAGTTTAGACTATTTTCTGGAATTTCCTGAATTATTTAAATCCAGAAAATGATTAACTGCGTCAGCATTGTGTCAGGGTGACGTCAGCAGGTCAAAGGCGCCAGCCCAGGTCAAACCTGACGGCTGGGACCCACATGTCAGTGTAACAACTAACTAATAGGGTTAGTTAGTGATAAGTTAGCACTAACCTAGGTTAGTTAGGGCCTGGGCCCACTGGTCAGTGTCTAAACTAACTGTCAGGGTTAATTAGCACTAATCTAAATCTAGCTAAAAGTTAACAGAGACGGGCCCGCACGTCAGTGACCCTGGGGGGTCAAACTGGGGTCAAACCAAGTCAAACGAGGTCAAACCTGCCGGCGACTCGACGCCGGCGAGGCCCGAGACGGCGGCGCGGCTCGGAAATCGCCCACAGGCGTCCAAATGGGCGGCAGAGAGGCTCTATGGGTGCAGCGCGACGAGGCACATCTAACGGGGCGAGCGGGAGCAGCTGGGGTGGACCGAGCTCGTCGGAAGCGAGCTCGTGGCGGCGGCCGGAGTTCGGCCAACGGCAGGTTAGGCGATGCAGGGCACTAGGGGAGGCGCTGGTGTATGCTACGTGCCCCTGGGAGTGCCCTGAGCATGGTGACGTGCTCCGTTGCGGCTCTAGGTGACGGTGGCCACGGCAGCGACATGTCCGCCGGCGAAGAGCTCTCGGCTCCGACAGCATCGGTGTTAGAGGAAGAAAACGAGCCAGTGGAGAGGGGGAAACGACACAGGAGCTCACAGCGGGTGCAGCGGTAGCCTCGGCGAGCTCGGGGAGGCACCGGAGGGAGCGGAGCATCGAGGGGGATCTCCGGCGGCCGGTGATGGAAACGAATACGGTGGCATCGATTCAGGCGTCCCGCGGGTGTGTGGCTCGGTGAAGGGGTCGAGGACGAAGTGGCGGAGCTTCTAGGCGCAGTGGTAGGGCGAGGGGTGGCCGGTGGTCACGGGGTTGCTCGTCGGCATTCTCGGCGGTCATAGCGATCGCGGGAGAGAGGGACAGAGGAGGAGATGGGGACGAGGGAGAGTGTGAGGGGGTTCCAGGGGGTGGCGTGGAGCTGCGGGAGACGTCCAGGGAGAGGAGGAGGCAGCCAGGCAGGGAGGAGCTGGACTCCTCGGCCGCGCGCGTGCGAGCACGCAGCTGCTCCTACTGGCAGGAGGAAGACGAAAGGGAAGGAGGCGGTGGTGGGCTGGGCCACTGGAGTTGGGCCAGGTGGGCTGCGAGGTGAGTGCCAGGTACTTCTCTCTCTAACTCTCTTTTCCTATTTTCTTTTCTATTTCATTTCCTGTGTTCTGATTTAGTTTAGCAACTAAATCATTTTAATAAATTCTGTAGGTCATTATATAGCTTGCTAAAATATACGCAAAGCCACTCACAAACTTCCAGAATATTGGAGTTATATTTAATATATAATAAATATAAATCCAAGCAAATAATTATTGGGTTAATGCAAATGGCCAAAATAAATATTTCTGTGACTCCAAAAATATTGGTTTGAATTTTACCTCTTTCCAATATTTCTAAAGAATACAAGGAACATTTTCTTGGACTCATTTGAGAAGATTTAAATGTTGGTTATTTTTAGAGGTTTTCTGAGGCTTTTGAAAATTCCTCAATTCAAGTTTCATTTGAATTTAAACATGATGCACACATGAAGCTAGCCCAGGTCAGACCAGAACTAGGGATGTGACATGAAAGTTCTAAGGAAGCACCAAGCTGCTATTGGATATACTCTTGATGATTTAAAGGACATTAGTCCCACTCTATGTCAGCACAAGATTAATATGGAACCTGCACTACTAGGGAAAACCTTATGCACAGAAGCTTATCAGTAGCGTGGTTTAAAAGGAGGCGCTACTGCTAATTAGTAGTACCAAGGGGTACAAAACCCGCGCTACTATTAAGTTAATAGTAGTAATGAGGGGTATAATCCCGCACTGCAACTAAGTGGTCTTCACCATGCCCCCCAGTATTGGCCATAGTAGTAGCAAGGGTTGTAAAACCTGCGCTACTGCTAAGTAAGTAGCTATGGCACACGTAAGACACCCACGCTATTACTAAGCGTGTCACCGTCCACCCCGGCCCGATCCACTCCCACCCCACCACTCTCTCTCTCTCTCATCCCTAAAAAAACTCTCTCTCTCATCCTTCCCACGATCCCGTTCCCGACTGTTCTCCCCATGATCTCCTCGCCACCGCCACCACTCACTCCGGCCGTTTCGTCTAGCACGGGTCGTGTGCAACACTCCCCCAAGCTCCCACCTTCCTCTGCTCCGATCCCCATGGAAGCCACCACTGCCGCCTCCATCGCGCAGACCCTTGCCTCCTTGCCGCTCCTCCACGGCACCCGCCGTAGCCGTGTGCGCGTGGCCGTGGCGCCGGAGGGGCAGAGAAGGGGTATGGTGGTGCTCGGCACGGCATCCTTGATGGGCAACTACTTGGTGCCGCTGGACCCCGCGCCGTCGGGGATCACGCGCCCTCTCGTCGAGATCCTGCGCATGACCGTGGCATCAGAGCGGCTGAGGAGGGGTAGGGCTTCTCCGGTATGGTGGAGGAGAGCGAGCTGGTGCCGTCCTACCTCGCGCCTGATGTCAGTATGCATCCTTCTTCTTGTAGACGTTATTGGGCCTCCAAGTGCAGTGGTTTGTAGGACAGTAGCAAATTTCTCTCAAGTGGATGACCTAAGGTTTATCAATATGTGGGAGGCGTAGGATGAAGATGGTCTCCCTCAAACAACCCTGCAACCAAATAACAAAGAGTCTCTTGTGTCCCCAACACACCCAATACAATGGTAAATTGTATAGAAGGACTAGTTCAAAGAAGAGATGATGACACAAGTGCAATATGGATGGTTGGTATGAGTATTTGTAATCTCAAAATATAAAAACAGGAAGGTAAGAAGTGGTAAAAGTGAGCATAAAAGGTATTGCAATGCTAGGAAACAAGGCCTAGGGTTCATACTTTCACTAGTGCAAGTTCTCTCAACAATAATAACATAACTGGATCATATAACTATCCCTCAACTTGCAACAAAGAGTCACCCCAAAGTCGCTAATAGCAGAGAACAAACGAAGAGATTATTGTAGGGTACGAAATCACCTCAAAGTTATCCTTTCTGATCGATCTATTCAAGAGTCTGTAGTAAAATAACACAAAGCTATTCTTTCCGTTCGTTCTATCATAGAGTTCGTACTAGAATAACACCTTAAGACACAAATCAACCAAAACCCTAATGTCACCTAGATATTCCAATGTCACCTCAAGTGTCCGTGGGCATGATTATACGATATGCATCACACAATCTCAGATTCATCTATTCAACCAACACAAAGTACTTCAAAGAGTGTCCCAAAGTTTCTATCGAAGAGTCAAGAAGAAAACGTGTGCCAACCCCTATGCATAGATTCCGAAGGTCACGGAACCCGCAAGGTGATCATGAAAACATACATCAAGTGAATCACATGAATATCACATTGTCACCATAGATAAGCACGGCAAGACATACATAAAGTGTTCTGAAATCCTTAAAAACTCAATCCGACAAGACAACTTCAAGGGGAAAACTCAATTCATCACAAGAGAGTAGAGGTGGAGAAAAATCATAAGATCCAACTATAATAGCAAAGCTCGCGATACATCAAGATCGTATCACCTCAAGAACACGAGATAGAGAGATAGATCAGACACATAGCTACTGGTACATACCCTTGGCCCTGAGGGTGAACTACTCACTCCTCGTCATGGAGAGCGCCGGGATGGTGAAGATGGCCACCAGTTAGGGATCCCCCCTCCGGCAGGGTGCCGGAACAGGGTCCCGGTTGGTTTTTGGTTGCGACAGAGGCTTGCGGTGGCGGAACTCTCGATTTATGTTATTTTATGGGGGTTTCTGTATTTATAGGAATTTTTGGTGTCGGTCCCAAGTCAGGGGGTCTCAGAGTCGTCCACGAGAAAGGGGGGGGGCGTTCCCAGGAGGTAGGGCTTGCCCTCCACCCTCGTGGATGGCTCGGGACTCTTCTGGCCCAACTCTTTTATCCCGGGGGCTTCTTTTGGTCCATAAAAAACCACCAAAAATTGGCACATCAATTGGACTCCGTTTGGTATTCCTTTTCTGTAGAACTCAAAAACAAGGAAAAACAGAAACTGGCACTAGGCTCTAGGTTAATAGGTTAGTCCTAAAAATAATATAAAAGTGCTTAGTAAATCCCATAAACATCCAAAACAGGTAATATAATAGCATGGAACAATAAAAAATTATAGATATGTTGGAGACGTATCAAGCATCCCCAAGCTTAATTCCTACTTGTCCTCGAGTAGGTAAATGATAAAAACAGAATTTTTGATGTGGAATGCTACCTAGCATATTTCTCAATGTAATTTTCTTTATTGTGGCATGAATGTTCAGATCCAGATGATTCAAAATAAAAGTTCATATTGACATAAAAATAGTAATACTTTAGGCATACTAACAAGTAATCATGTATTATCAAAATAACATAGCCAAAGAAAGCTTATCCCTACAAAATCATATAGTTAGGCTATGCTTCATTTTCGTCACATAAAATACTCCCGTCATGCACAACCCTGGTTTCATCCAAGCAATTGGTTCATACTTTTAACGCGCTTCAGCTTTTTCAACCCTCATGAAATACATGAGCGTGAGCCATGGATATAGCACTATGGGTGGAATAGAGTATGATGATGGAGATTGTGTGGATATGACAAAAAAGGAGAAAGTCTCACATTGACACGGCTAATCAATGGGCTATGGAGATGCCCGTCAATTGATGTCAATGCGAGGAGTAGGGATTGCCATGCAACGGATGCACTAGAGCTATAAATGTATGAAAGATCAACAAAAGAAACTAAGTGGTGTGCATCCAAATTGCTTGCTCACGAAGACCTAGGGCATTTTGAGGAAGCCCATCATTGGAATATACAAAGCCAAGATCTATAGTGAAAAATTCCCACTAGTATATGAAAGTGAAAACATAGGAGACTCTCTATCATGGAGATCATTGTGCTACTTTGAAGCACAAGTGTGGAAAAGGATAGTAACATTGTCCCCCCCTTTTTTTGGGCCTTCCTTCTTTGTCTTTTTTGTCCTTTTTTTAAGGGACCATGCTCTAATAGTGATGATCATCACACTTCTATTTACTTACAACTCATGAATTACAACTTGATACTAGAACAAAATATTACTCTATATGAGTGCTCCGGCGGTGTACCGGGATATGCAATGAATCAAGAGTGACATGTATACAAAAATATGCATGGTGGCTTTGCCAAAAATATGATGTCAACTACATGATCATGCAAAAGCAATATGACAATGATGGAGCGTGTCATAATAAACGGAACGGTGGAAAGTTGCATGGCAATATATCTCGGAATGGCTATGGAAATGCCATGATAGGTTGGTATGGTGGCTGTTTTGAGGAAGATATAAGGAGGTTTTTGTCTGATAGAGCGTATCGTATCACGGGGTTTGGATGCACCGGTGAAGTTTGCACCAACTCTCAAGGTGAGAAAGGGCGATGCACGGTACCGTAGAGGCTAGCAATGATGGAAGGGTAAGAGTGCGTAAAATCCATGGACTCACATTAGTCATAAAGAACTCATATACTTATTGAAAAAAACTTATTAGCGCTGGAAGCAAAGTACTACTACGCATGCTCCTAGGGGAAGGGTTGGTAGGAGTTAACCATCGTGCGATCCCGACCTCCACACATAGGGAAGGCAATCAAAAGAGTACCCCATGCAACACATTTGTTACACAACTTTTACCATACGTGCATGCTACGGGACTTGCCAACTTCAAAACAAGTATTTATAAATTTCATAATTGCCCAACTAGCATGACTCTAACATTACCACCCTTATATCTCAAAACAATTATCAAGCATCAAATTGATCATATCATCCAATTCACTTTCTATGATAGTTTTTATTATACCCAACATGGATGCCCATCATTCAAGGACCAATTTTATAACCATTGAAAATACCATGCTGTTCTAAAAGACTCTCAAAAGAATATAAGTGAAGCATGAGAGATCAATAATTTCAATAAAATAAAACCACCACCGTGCTCTAAAAAGATATAAGTGAAGAACTAGAGCAAATGACAAACCACTCCAAATGATATAAGTGAAGATCAATGAGTAGTCAAATTATTGTGCAAGTATGTGAAGACTCTCTAACATTTAAGAATTTCAGATCTTGGTATTTTATTCAGACATCAAGCAAAACAAAACAAAATGACATTTCAAGGATAGCACACATCATGTGAAGAAGCAAAAACTTAGGTTCAACCGATACTAACCAATAATTGTTGAAGAAGAAAGGTGGGATGCCTACCGGGGCATCCCCAAGCTTGGCTGCTTGAGACTTATTAAAATATTATCTTGGGGGTGCCTTGGGCATCCCCAAGCTTGAGCTTTTGTGTCTCCTTAATTCCTTTTATATCACGGCTTCCCTACATCTTAAAAACTTCATCTGCACAAAACTCAACAATAACTCGTGAGATAAGTTAGTATAAATCAACGCAATAACCTTATCATTCTCTATGTAACAAATCACTAAAATTATCATTCAACATTGCATACTAAATGCCTCTGCATATTTAAGACTCCTATCCTCAAATAGAATCATTAAACAAGCAAACATATGCAAATATAACAGCAATCTAGCAAAATAGTGCAGTCTGTAAAGAATGCAAGATTCATCATACTTTACTAACTCCCAAAATTGTGAGAAAAATACTAAACTGTAGAAAATTTATCATAGCTTATTATGCAAAAAAATCAACAAATTATCATATTCTTACTTTTCTATGGAATTTGGGCAACAACGATAAACTTTCTGTTTTCAAACAACAACATGTATAATTGCAAAATAAGCATGGCAAAGGCTATCTGAGCGAGTCCTGGACTAGGGGGTGTCCGGATAGCCAAACTATCATCATCGGCCGGACTCCAAGACTATGAAGATACAAGATTGAAGACTTCGTCCCGTGTCCGGATGGGACTTTCCTTGGCGTGGAAGGCAAGCTTGGCGATACGGATATGTAGATCTCCTACCATTGTAACCGACTCTGTGTAACCCTAGCCCTCTCCGGTGCTTATATAAACTGGATGGCTTTAGTCCGTAGGACGAACAACAATCATACCATAGGCTAGCTTCTAGGGTTTAGCCTCCATGATCTCGTGGTAGATCTACTCTTGTAACACACATCATCAATATTAATCGAGCAGGACCTAGGGTTTTACCTCCATCAAGAGGGTCGAACCTGGGTAAAACATCGTGTCCCTTGTCTCCTGTTACCATCCGCCTAGATGCACAGTTCGGGACCCCCTACCCGAGATCCGCCGGTTTTGACACCGACTTTGGTGCTTTCATTGAGAGTTCCTCTGCATCGTCACCGATAGGCTCGATGGCTTCTTCGGTCATCATCAACGATGCAGTCCAGAGTGAGACCTTCCTCCCAGGACAGATCTTCGTATTCGGTGGCTTTGCACGGTGGGCCAATTCGCTTGGCCATCTGGAGCAGATCGAAAGCTAAGCCCCTGGCCGTCAGGTTAGATTTGGAAGTTTGAACTTCACGACTGACATCCGCGGGGACTTGATCTTCGATGGATTCGAGCCACAGCCAAGCGTGCCGCACTGTCACGATGGGCATGATTTAGCTCTGCAGCCGGACAGTACCCTGGAGGCCGCGCTCAAGCCCGCTCCGATCTTCAATTCGGAGCCGGCTGTGCAGATCGAGGATGAATGGCTAGACACCGCCTCAGGGGCTGCAACCTCTACGGCGATAGAGCCGGACACTGACCTTGTCCCTCATGAAGCTCGTGACTCCGAGGTGCCGGACTCCTTGCCGGACAACGAACCTCCCTCGCCCCCTCCAATCAAATCCGATTGGTCGCCGGTCATGGAGTTCACCGCAGCGGACATCTTTCAACACTCACCTTTCGGTGACATCTTGAGTTTGCTAAAGTGTCTCTCGTTATCAGGAGAGCCCTGGCCGGACTGCGGTCAGGACGGTTGGGATGCGGACGACGAAGAAATTCAAATCCCACCCACCACCCACTTAGTAGCCACTGTCGACGATCTAACCGACATGCTAGACTACGACTCCGAAGACATCGACGGTATGGACGACGATGCCGGAGACGACCAAGAACCAGCGCCTACCGGGCACTGGAAAGCCACCTCATCATATGACATATACATGGTGGATATCGCAAAGGATGGGAATGGCGAAGGAACAGCGGAGGATGACCCCTCCAAGAAACAGCCCAAGCGCCAGCGTCAGCGGCGCCGCTCTAAATCCCGCCACAGCAAGAATGAAGATTCCGGCACCGGAGATAATAACACCCCAGACAGTGCCGAAGACAACCCACTCCAGCAAGATTCAGCACAGGAGGACGGAGACGCCAGCCCTCATGAGAGAGCGGCAGAAGAAGAGGTAGAGGATTATATGCCTCCCTCCGGAGACGAGGCAAGCCTCGACGACGACGAATTCGTCGTGCCTGAGGATCCCGTCGAACAAGAGCGTTTTAAACGCAGGCTTATGGCCACGGCGAACAGCCTCAAGAAAAAGCAGCAACAGCTTAGAGCTGATCAAGATCTGCTAGCCGACAGATGGACTGAAGTCCTCGCGGCCGAAGAGCATGAGCTCGAACGCCCCTCCAAAAGCTACCCTAAACGCAAGCTGCTCCCCCGATTAGAGGAGGAGGCGTATGAACCTGCATCACCAGCAGACAATACGGCTGACCGACCACCCCGTGGTCGCGACAGAGAGGCCTCTAGGCCCTTCACTAGAACCGTACCCCGGCATCGCTCGAAAAGCACAAGGCCACAGGGGAACGCTCCGGACTTGCGAGATATATTGGAGGATAAGGCAAGACAATCAAGATCGATCTATGGATCGCGTGGGCGCCCCATGATACGTGACGACAACCGTCGCGCCGGACACAGTAAGTCCGGCCGGGCCGAACAAAATAGACAAAGCTCTTTTGAGCTCCGTCGTGATATCGCCCAGTACAGAGGCGCCGCACACCCACTATGCTTCACAGATGAAGTAATGGATCATCAAATCCCCGAAGGGTTTAAACCCGTGAATATTGAATCTTACGATGGCACAACAGACCCCGCGGTTTGGATCGAAGACTATCTCCTTCACATCCACATGGCCCGCGGTGACGATCTTCACGCCATCAAATATCTCCCACTCAAACTTAAAGGACCAGCCCGGCATTGGCTTAACAGCTTGCCAGCAGAGTCAATCGGGAGTTGGGAAGACCTGGAAGCCGCATTCCTCGATAACTTCCAAGGCACGTATGTGCGACCACCAGACGCTGATGACCTAAGCCACATAATTCAGCAGCCAGACGAATCGGCCAGACAATTCTGGACACGGTTCTTAACCAAGAAAAACCAAATCGTCGACTGTCCGGATGCGGAGGCCCTCGCGGCCTTCAAGCATAACATCCGCGACGAGTGGCTTGCCCGGCACCTGGGACAGGAAAAGCCGAAATCCATGGCAGCCCTCACATCACTCATGACCCGCTTCTGCGCGGGTGAGGACAGCTGGCTAGCACGCAGCAACAACCTCAGCAAAAATTCTGGCAGTCCGGATATCAAGGACCGTAATGGCAGGTCGCGTCGCAACAAAAACAAACGCCGCATTAACGGCGATAATAGTGAAGATACGGCAGTCAATGCCGGATTCAGAGGCTCTAAACCCGGTCAGCGGAAAAAGCCATTCAAAAGAACTACTCCGGGTCCGTCCAATTTGGACCGAATACTCGACCGCTCGTGCCAGATACACGGCACCCCCGAAAAGCCAGCCAACCACACCAACAGGGACTGTTGGGTATTCAAGCAGGCAGGCAAGTTAATTGCCGAAAACAATGACAAGGGGCTGCATAGCGATGACGAGGAAGAGACCCGACCGCCGAACAATAGAGGACAGAAGGGTTTCCCCCCACAGGTGCGGACGGTGAACATGATATACGCAACGCACATACCCAAAAGGGAGCGGAAGCGTGCACTCAGGGATGTATACGCGATGGAGCCAGTTGCCCCGAAGTTCAATCCATGGTCCTCCTGCCCGATCACTTTTGACCGAAGGGACCACCCCACCAGCATCCGCCACGGCGGATTCGCCGCATTGGTTTTAGACCCAATCGTCGATGGATTTCACCTCACCAGAGTCCTGATGGACGGCGGCAGCAGCCTGAACCTGCTTTATCAGGATACAGTGCGCAAAATGGGCATAGACCCCTCAAGGATTAAACCTACCAAGACGACCTTTAAAGGCGTCATACCAGGTGTAGAAGCCAATTGTACAGGCTCAGTTACACTGGAAGTGGTCTTCGGATCCCCGGATAACTTCCGAAGCGAGGAGTTAATCTTCGACATAGTTCCGTTCCGCAGCGGCTATCATGCCCTGCTCGGACGTACCGCGTTTGCAAAGTTCAACGCGGTGCCGCACTACGCATACCTCAAGCTCAAGATGCCAGGCCCTCGAGGAGTCATCACGGTCAACGGAAACACTGAACGCTCTCTCCGAACGGAGGAACATACAGCGGCTCTCGCGGCAGAAGTACAATGCAGCCTCTTAAGGCAATTCTCGAGTCCGGCCGTTAAGCGGCCGGACACGGCTAAACGCGCCCGGAGTAACCTACAACAAGACCACCTGGCACGTTCCGAGCACGCGTAGCAGTGCGGCCCCAACCCCAGCCCCTGCAAAACGTCAAGACAGGTCCTTCGCATACACCATTACGCTCTGAAGATACCATGGGCATGGGGAGAGGGGCATGACCACGATAGGCCCAGAATGCGGCTCAACCACATCAGGGGCTCTCAAGTGTGTCATTCTTTTTTTCTTTTTTCTTTTTATTTTTACCCACAGGACTCCGTTCGTCAGAGGCCGTGTCCGGCAGCAGACCTGCCGAACTCACGATGCAACAGCCAGGGAAGGAGAAAGGCTACAACGAATATCCAGGTGGTCTCCATTACGAGCATTAAATCTGTTTTATACACCATTCCGCAGCCTACCCCTGGAGGGGGACATGTTTAATAGTCCCACCCCTTGCTTATCGCACCATTTGTATCGTTCTGCCTTTACAACAGTTTTTCTTGAATAAGTAATGCAACAACCTTTTGCTCCCAATT
Source organism: Triticum aestivum (assembly GCF_018294505.1). Taxonomy (NCBI): domain Eukaryota; kingdom Viridiplantae; phylum Streptophyta; class Magnoliopsida; order Poales; family Poaceae; genus Triticum; species Triticum aestivum. The sequence continues at coordinate 68,408,269 of NC_057801.1, forward strand.
GCATTTCTTTCTTATACATATGTTCATTTATGACATGTTGCATCCGTACATTTTGGTACGACTAAATACACCAGGGGCTTATGTTTCCCGCATCATGGTGTGATAAGTCCGAACACTTTCACAAGTGCGGCACCCCGAACTTATAGCATTATATGCATCGGCTCCGAATCATGTCTTGGGTCAATAGTTGGGTTTGCCCGGCTCCCATGTTTTGGTACCTTACGTTCCGTTGTATCGGCTAAGGTAGCATTGGGAGAACCACTGCGATTGCGCCCCGGTTGAGCTGGCGAGCGGCTCAGTGGAGAAAGCTAAAACTGACCGTCATGATGAGGCGAGAGCTGGTCGCTGTTCGAGAGGTTTTTTGCGAGTCCCTAAAGACTTATGCCGCTTAGAGCGAGGAGCCGGCTTTTGTCCGGCCCAGGCGTGGATAGCGCCCCAAATTCGGCCTTCCGAAGACTAGGGGCTTCGCCGAAATTTAAAATTATAGAATTCTATGGCTAAGTGAGAGTGTTCAAGCATTATAAGTCCGGTTGCCTTGTTCGTTGTGTTGAGCGCCTCCCTAGATGGACCCAAAAATGGGAACAAGAGTGCTCAAGTTTATCCCGAACACCCCAGCACTCGTGGCATGGGGGCTGAAGCCGACGACTTGCCATCTCTCAGATTTGATAAACAGCCGCACAGAAGGTAATATTTTAAATTAACAAGCGTTGCTTAGCGCATATGAACTAAGTTTTCAGCGCACAGGATAACAAAATGCGAGTCTACTCAAATATTACATCTTTGGAGCACTCACCCGCAATAGTGCGGGCACCCTTCAGGACACTCTTATAATACATCTCGGGCGTGCGGTGCTCCTTGCCCTGCGGTGGCGGGTCCGTCACAAGCTTCTGGGCATCCATCTTGCCCCAATGCACCTTTGCGCGGGCAAGGGCCCGACGGGCACCTTCAATATAGGCGGAGTGCTTGATGACTTCAACCCACGGGCACGCATCCACCAGCCGCCGCACCAGGCCGAAGTAGCTCCCAGGCATGGCCTCCTTAGGCCACAGCCGAACTATGAGGCCCTTCATGGCCTGTTCGCCCACCTTGTGGAGCTCGACAAGCTGCTTCAGCTGGTCGCTAAGGGGCACCGGATGTCCGGCCTCAGCATACTGAGACCAGAAGACCTTCTCCGTCGAGCTCCCCTCCTCGGCCCGGTAGAATGCGGCAGCATCGGACACGCTGCGAGGAAGATCTGCGAACGCTCCTGGAGAGCTCCGAATTCGGGTAAGTAACAGGTAATTAACACTCACATGCTTACTTTGCATGAAAAATGCCTTACCCGCCGCTATTTTCTTCAACTCCTCGATTTCTTGGAGGGCTTTGTAGGCTTCGGCCTTAGCGGCTTTGGCACTCTCAAGAGCCATTGCAAGCTCAGACTCTCGAGTCTTCGAGTCACGCTCCAGGCTCTCATGTTTTTTCACGAGATCCTGGAGCTCTTGATGTACCTCCGCCATCCGCGCCTCCTGCTTCTCCCGCTCGGTGCGCTCCGCGGCCGCATTACGTTCGGCCGCGGCCACCGCCTCCTTCAGGGTCGCCACCTTCTTATTGGCCCCTGCAATACCCACGTTATCCTTGTCATCCTTCTTGCAACCAAAATCCTTTTCTGTAAGGTACAATTTTAATAAGGTGTTACTCACCTTCCTTGTCCTCGAGCTGCTTCTTGGCACGGCCGAGCTCGTTCTCGGACCGCTCGAGGCTTTGCTTCAAAGTATTGACCTCCGCAGTCAATGCGACAAAGGTCAGCAGCGCAACCTGCAATCCCATATTGAAATATTTTTTATGACTCCTGCGTATATCTTTTTAGATCCTCAGTCCGGCTTTTCTTTCCGAACACCGAACCGAGCATCAGGGGCTACTGTCTATGCGGTACTATTTTACATATATCAAAATTCTTACCTCAAAGCCTGTTAGAAGGCTGCTGCAGGCTTCGGTCAGCCCGCTCTTGGCGAGCTGAACCTTCTGAATCACCGCACTCATAACAGTGCGGTGTTCCTCTTCGATGGAGGCGCCATTGAGCGCCTCCAGCAAGCTATCCGGCGCCTCCGGTTGGACGGAGGCTGCCGGCGTCACGGTCTTGCCCTTCTTACGAAGGGGCCGCCCGCCGGACTCCGGAGCCACTATGGGTTCCGGGGCCGAGTCCGGTGCAAAGTCCGGGAGGTTGTCTGCGACACCTCCGGGGCCTCCTCCTCCTGGTGGGTCCCTTCCCGGGATCCCACCTCGGCATCGTCCGCATCACGGGGGGTGGAGGCGGTCGGAAGAGAATCCATATCCGACGCACCTAAGGACCCGCTCGACGAAGCGGGAAGATCATCCTTGGGCGGACTGCAGGGTTGTATGCGGCATTAGAAAGACATTACGTGGCGAAAAGAAAAACCATGAAGTTATTCGGTAGTCCGGATACTTACGATCTCGCCAGGGGCTTGGCCCTTGGAGGCCAGTCCTCGTCGTCGTCACTGGCGTTGGCAGAGCAGTCCGGGGAAAGAGTTTTTCCCTTCTTGGACCCTTCGGCCTCCCTCGTTGGGGAGGCCTTCCTTTTCCTCCCTCCCCCCGCTGGGGGAGAGGCTTTCTTCTTCTCCTCCTCACCTTTGTGAGAGGAGTCTGCCTCGGAGTCATCATCCGATAGCACCTGAAAACGGGAACTCTTCCGAGTGCCCGTGGCCTTCTTCTTGGCCTTCTTCTCCGGCACCACGTGGGGTGCCGGAGCCAGCAGCCCCGTTAGGCGGGCGTCCGCTGGGTCCTCTGGTAATGGGGCCGGACAGATAGTCTGTTCGGCCTTCTTCAGCCAGCCCTGTCAAAGGAAAGGGAGTTTAGATCCCGCATAGAGTCAAACTATGGAAAACAAACGTCCCGTAAAGGACAAAATCACTTACCTCGTCAGCCGGACGCTGCGAGCTGAATCCGCGATCTTCGGTAGCGGATGCGGGAGCCTCGGCGCCCTTGAATAGCACCTTCCAGACATCTTCGTACGTAGTGTCGAAGAGCCCGCTCAAAGTCTGGTGCTGCGCCGGATCGAACTCCCACATGTTGAAGCCCCGTCGTTGGCACGGGAGAATCTAGCGAATGAGCATGACCTGGACTACGTTGACGAGCTTGAGCTTCTTGTCCACTAGCTTTTGGATACAGGCTTGGAGTCCGGTCAGCTCCTCCGAATCACCCCAAGTCCGGCCGCTCTCTTTCCAGGAGGTGAGCCGTGTGGGGATGCCAGATCTGAATTCGGGGGCCGCTGCCCATTCAGGGTCACGCGGCTCGGTGATGTAGAACCACCCCGATTGCCACCCCTTGATGGTTTCCACGAAAGTGCCCTCAAGCCAAGTAACATGGGACATCCTGCCCACCATGGTGCCTCCACACTCCGCTTGGCTGCCCTTCACAACCTTCGGCTTGACACTGAAGGTCTTGAGCCACAAGCCGAAGTGGGGCTGGATGCAGAGGAAGGCCTCACACACGACGATAAACGCCGAGATGTTGAGAATCAAATTCGGGGCCAGATCATGAAAATCCAGGCCGTAGTAGAACATGAGCCCCTTGACCAAGGGATGGAGTGGGAAGCCCAGTCCGCGGAGGAAATGGGTAAGAAATACTACCCTCTCATGGGGCCTGGGGGTGGGGATGAGCTCTCCCTCGTCGGGGAGCCGATGCGCGATGTTGCTGGACAAATATCCGGCGCTGTGCAACTTCTGGATGTGCCCCTCCGTGACGGAGGAGGCCATCCACTTGCCTCCCGCTCCGGACATAGTTGGAGGAGGTTGAGGTGAGATGTGCGGACTTGGGCGCTGGAGCTCGAGTTCGCGGAGATGGATAAGCCAAGGAGGAAGAAGGCGTAGGTAAAAGGGTTGGATCTTTATCCCCTTATATGGGCGGACAAAACATGCGTCCCCACCGGCCTGATAAAACTCGCTTATCCCCCAAGCGCCGCAATCAATGGCGCGGTTGGGTTACCCACGTCCGTATTGATGGGAATCCCGGAATAAGGGGAACACGATCTCTGCTTCGACAAGACGTGCCAAGGAAACCGCTTCGCTAAACGCGCTGAGGTGGTACAATAAAAACAATTCGAGTAAAGGCTTGGTAGTGGTGTGACGTCACGCCACGAAATACGTCAGCAGATTGAACTTGTGTAAATATTATTCTCTCTACGGTGGTATGTGGAATTTATTTTGCAGAGCCGAACACTATCCTGGTGTTCACAATCTTCTATAAATTATTCGGAGGAGGAACCCGCCTTGCAATGCCGAAGACAATATGCGCGCCGGACTCGTCGTCATTGAAGCCTGGTTCAGGGGCTACTGAGGGAGTCCTGGACTAGGGGGTGTCCGGATAGCCGAACTATCATCATCGGCTGGACTCCAAGACTCTGAAGATACAAGATTGAAGACTTCGTCCCGTGTCCAGATGGGACTTTCCTTGGCGTGGAAGGCAAGCTTGGCGATATGGATATGTAGATCTCCTACCATTGTAACCGACTCTGTGTAACCCTAGCCCTCTCCGGTACTTATATAAACCGGATGGCTTTAGTCCGTAGGACGAACAACAATCATACCATACGCTAGCTTCTAGGATTTAGCCTCCTTGATCTCGTGGTAGATCTACTCTTGTAACACACATCATCAATATTAATCGAGCAAGACGTAGGGTTTTACCTCCATCAAGAGGGCCCGAAGCTGGGTAAAACATCGTGTCCCTTGTCTCCTGTTACCATCCGCCTAGACGGACAGTTCGGGACCCCCTACCTGAGATCCGCCGGTTTTGACACCGACTCTATCCTTGACATTTTTTATTGAAAATATAGATGCAAAACATTATTCTAAATAAAATCAAGAAAATACTAATAAAACAAAATGACGCTCCAAGAAAAACACATATCATGTGGTGAATAAAAATATAGCTCCAAGTAAAGTTACCGATGAACGAAGACGAAAGAGGGGATGCCATCCAGGGCATCCCGATGATTAGGCTCTTGGTTGTCCTTGAATATTACCTTGGGGTGCCTTGGGAATCCCAAGCTTAGGCTCTTGCCACTCCTTATTCCATAGTCCATCGAATCTTTCCCCAAAACTTGAAAACTTCACATCAGGAAACTCAACAGAAAACTCGTAAGCTCCGTTAGTATAAGAAAATAAATCACCACTTAGGTACTGTTGTGAACTCATTCTAAATTTATATTGGTGTAATATCTACTGTATTCCAACTTCTCTATTGTTCATACCCTCCGATACTACTCATAGATTCATCAAAATAAGCAAACAACACATAGAAAACAGAATCTGTAAAAATAGAAGACTCTGTAGTAATATGTAACTTTCTAATACTTATGTAACTCAAAAACTTCTACCAAATTAGGAAACCCTGATAAATTTGTGTACCAATCCAGAGAAGAAAGAATCAGATCAAAATCACGTTTCTGTGAATTATCAAAACTAATTTACTGGGTGAAAAAGTTTCTGATTTTCAGTAGTATCAACACAACTACCACCGTAAGCTATCCTAAAGGTCTTACTTGGAACTTTTTATTGAAACAAAAGCTATAAAACATGATTAATACAGTAGCATAATCATGTGAACACACAAAACAGTAAAGGTAAATATTGGATTGTCTCCCAACAAGCGCTTTTCTTTAATGCCTTTCTAGCTAGGCATGATGATTTCAATGATGCTCACATAAAAGATAAGAAGTGAAACATAAAGAGAGCATCATGAAGAATATGACTAGCACATCTAAGCCTAACCCACTTCCTATGCACAGGGATTTTGTGAGCAAACAACTTATGGGAACAATAATCAACTAGCATAGGAAGGCAAAACAAGCATAACTTTAAAACTTTAAGCACACACGGAGGAAACTTGATATCATTGCAACTCCTACAAGCATATATTCCTCCCTCGTAATAATTTTCAGTAGCATCATGAATGAATTCAACAATATAACCAGCACATAAAGCATTCTTTTCATGATCTACTTGCATAGAAATTTTACTACTCTCCACATAAGCAAGTTTATTCTTTATGGCATACATATCATCACAATAATCATCAAAAAAAGGAGGCATGCTTTCATCATAATAAATTTTCTCATCAAAACTTGGGGGACAAAAAATATCATCTTCATCAAACATAGCTTACCCAAGCTTGTGGCTTTGCATATCATTAGCATCATGGATATTCAAGGAATTCATACTAACAACATTGCAATCATGCTCATCATACAAAGATCTAGTACCAAACATTTTATAGATTTATTCTTCTAGCACTTGAGCACAATTTTCCTTTCCATCATTTTCACAAAAGATATTAAAAAGATGAAGCATATGAGGTACCCTCAATTCCATTTTTTGTATTTTTCTTTTATAAACTAAACTAGTGATAAAACAAGAAACGAAAAGATTCGATTGCAAGATCTAAAGATATATCTTCAAGCACTCACCTCCCCGGCAATGGTGCCAGAAATTAGCTTGATGTCTACTGCGCACCCTTCTTGTAGACGTTGTTGGCCCTTCAAGTGCAGAGGTTTGTAGGACAGTAGCAAATTTCCCTCAAGTGGATGACCTAAGGTTTATCAATCCGTGGGAGGCATAGGATGAAGATGGTATCTCTCGAACAACCATGCAACCAAATAACAAAGAGTCTCTTGTGTCCCAAATACACCCAATACAATGGCAAATTGTATAGGTGCACTAGTTCGGCGAAGAGATGGTGATACAAGTGCAATATGGATGGTAGATATGAGTATTTGTAATCTCAAAATATAAAAACAGTAAGGTAACAAGTGGTAAAAGTGAGCGTAAACGGTATTGCAATGCTAGGAAACAAGGCCTAGGGTTCATACTTTGACTAGTGCAAGTTCTCTCAACAATAATAACATAACTAGATCATATAACTATATCCCTCAACATGCAACAGAGAGTCACTCCAAAGTCACTAATAGCGGAGAACAAACGAAGAGATTATTGTAGGGTACGAAACCACCTCAAAGGTATCCTTTCTGATTGATCTATTCAAGAGTCCGTAGTAAAATAACACAAAGCTATTGTTTACATTCGATCTATCATAGAGTTCGTACTAGAATAACACCTTAAGACACAAATCAACCAAAACCCTAATGTCACCTAGATACTCCAATGTTACCTCAAGTATCCGTGGGTGTAAGTGCATCAAGTGCCACCCCTAGTTGGTTTTGGAATATTTACGACAAACCTGGTTGAGGGACTAATGTGTTTGTGAGAATTGCAGGATAACACAGGTAGTAGTCCCTCATTGATTCGGTTTACCTACCGGAGATGACCCCTAAAAATGTGTGAAGACATTGAAGACAATGGTGGTCTGTGAAGCTATTCACGTTGAAGTCTATGACATGAGAAGACATCGAGTGAAGACTATGGAGCGCGAAGACTTAGTTGTTTCATTGTTTCCTTTTGTTCTTTGTTGAGTCATAGGAACCACCGCACTGTTAAGTGGGGTCCAAGTGAACAAAGTCAGAGTGACTGAAGTGATGCTCAACCAAATCCTATCACTACAAAAAAATACACTTCCATGATGATACGTGTTTGTCACAGTAGGTTGCGTTTTCTGTCATGCATGTACATTCATGACGATTTTATGACAGAATCAAGATAGTCATACCTGTGCTGTCGTAGAAGTGTTCCATGACATTACCAAAATTATCATCACGGATGTGTCCACTTGCATGACGATAAATCGCGTGTCACAGAAGTGCTTTCGTCAAGGGTACATGTGGCATCCACCATAACGGAACGTCGTTAAGCTATTGGGTCAGGTTTTGGATCCGATAACCCGTTAATAGCCCCGACCAATGGGGATTTTCCACATGTAAAATCATCATTGGATGGAGGAAACACGTGTCGGCTCATTGCTGGGACACATATCATCCACTCATTGGACAGAAGGAGCCTATGATACGTTGACACATGGCACGGCCCAACAGAGGCCCATTCCTGTGAAAAGGCTAGCCCGTTTGACTTGGTCAAAAGGTGGAGGGCCAGCCCATGGAAAGCCTGTTAACGGCCCGTTCGCATATAGCCCATTTACAGTCTGCTAACCCAAGGCCTGTTATGCCCTATTTGAATTAGGCCCAGTAGCGTCATCTGGGCCATCCAATATGATTCCAGCCCGTTTTCAATTTTGGCCCATATGAGGCCCTATGTAACTCTTGGCGTATTAACGGCCCATATGAGGCCCTATGTAACTCTTGGCGTATTAACGGCCCGGGGTGAAACTGGCCCGTAATGAATAGTGTATCACTTTACACCCATTAACGACCCATGGTTAAACTGGCCCGTAAAGAATAGTGTATCACTTTATACCCATTAACGGCCCGTTATTCCGTTGGGCCATTTCCAGCCCATGTTATCTTTCGTCCTTCTTAGAGCCCATTTATTCTTGGGCTCATTTCTAGCAATAGTTTACTTACAGCCCGTTACTGTCATTTTCTACTTGTGGGCCAAATTCAGCCCGTGGTTACAGTCGGCCCGTTTATGGTCCGTTAATACATTGGGCCGTTTTCATAGCATCATCAAATACAGCCTATTAACGATGGACCATTATGGTCGGCCCATGAACGGACGATACCAACTCTAGCCCGTTTACGGTCAGAATGCGGTCTGTTTGGCCCATGTTTGGCCAATCGATCATACGGCCCGTATAAGGCCCATTGATGATACGACCGTAGAAGGCCCACTGTTTCTACGGTCCGTAGAAGGCCCACTATTTATATGGCCTGTAGAAGGCCCACTATTTCTAAGGCCCGTAGGAGGCCCACTGTCACTACAGTAAATATTAGCCCATGGTTATTGTGGCCTAGTTTTAAAAAATAGGTTATTGAAGCCACTAGCAAACCGCAGAAAAAGAACTACACTGACTACAAGCAAACAAATAAACAAGACAACAAGGAAATAAATAAGCAAGCAACTTACACTAGGCTATCACGGCTATTACACATATTACATCCACTTGGCATCAAAGTTCGCCACCAGTGCAAATATAGGGAACACAGCAGCATATAAATGCTGCAGCAAAACAAGTCCAGAACTGAAACCACTTCAGAAGAGCTCAAGAAACAATATCATGGGTACCCATAATGCTGGCAAGATGCTTAGAAAGCTTATTAACTTCCTCTTGTTTGGAGCTTAAGTCCTCGAGCGCTTGCTGTAGTACCAGAAAGTATGCATCTGAATTCTGTAGGGACTTCCTCAGTCCTTCGGCTTCCTGACGCATAACATCTGATCGATGTCTTTCAACTTGAAGTTGAGACTCAAGAAGCCAAACTAATTCAGGCAATGAGTTCGAAGAGCTGGTGCCAGCAGTGGTAGCTAGTAACTCGAACACTACATCAAGATAGGACTTTGGGGTTGTCTCACTGTCTTCAATATAGTTTTTATCAGCTTTCTTGGAGACCAACATGGATGTCTCACTATCATGAACCTTATCTACATTACTTGCTTTACCATTACATAACAGGGTACTCTTCTCCAATATTTTATCCGCATTCTAAAAGAGAAACAAACAAACAGATCTCAGGTTTACAATGTAGTATATGAAACTCATTTTGGTAGACCAGTTCAGTAGTAAGGTGGACAGGATAACAACATGAAACAAACGTATATCTATGTAGTATGGTCACGGTATGGTCTATATCATTCTAGTTTATGTTGCCAAATCAAGATAGATACAGTTCAAATCATATCTATTTAAGACAGAGCAGCATAGAAAGAATATACGTGTGGGAAACTACACATCAATAACAACACTTGTAATGTGCATGGCATGGGAATATAACTATTTATACAATTGAAACTGAAATCAACATAGATCAAGTTACAACAGCAAACAGCCAAACACGTTGAAGAAACAGGTTTAAAACATACCTGTTGCGCCATTGGAATTTCAATTGCATCCTTCAAATTTGAAATTAGTTGGTATCAGTAAATACAGTGAGGCAAGAGCAAAGTAGTATGAACCATAGCTACGGAATCTGACCTGAGAACAATCCATCTTCTGCTTTAAGCGTTGACTTCGGGTTCGGAGTGGTGGTCCTCATGATTTGGGCACTGCAGTTGCCTTACTAACTGCTCGTGTTTGGGTGCCCTATGGTGGAGACGGTGCTGTGTCAACGTGAACTGGGTGTCTATCTTCCGAGATTGGGGTGAGAAGGGGTGTAGCTGGTTCTCTGTCCAACTGGGTAGGGGTACAATCTGCATGAGTGTGGGTTATGTGTGTGGGGATGGTTCTTGGGCAAGTACAACCATGGTTCTATCTGCATCGACAGGTAGCACGATCTTTTCTGAAGACCGTGTTTTTACTCCCACAGATACTGCCATCACTCCATCCAATTGAAATGGCTGATAAGCAAGAAAAGTAACTGAATGTACAGACATTGTAAGATAGACAGGTGCAATGGATAGTAGGGAAGAAAATAGGGCATGAAATAATTCACATTTATGTTGTCTAAGCAAATAGAATAGCAGGACATAATTTCACATATATGATGGCTAATTAAACAGGATAGCATGACACAATTTCACATGTATGATGGCTAACTAAACAGGATAGAATGACATACTTCAAAATAGGATGACTATGTAAACAGGATGACATGATATAAGTATACGATGTTTCTATTAAAGTGGTTGGCATGCCATAAATCACAAACATGCCGTTGATCGAAACATGATGGCATGATATAATTCACAGATAGAATGATATAATTTAAAATATGATGACTATGTAAACAGGATGAGATGATATAACTATATTATGTATTTAGAAAATGGTTTGGCATGCCATAATTCAGATACATGCTGTCTATGTAAACATCATGGCATGACATAAATCAAACATATGATTTATATACTAAGGAAGCGAGCAGAGGGCAATCGCATATATGACGTGTCAACTAAGGAGATGGCATTCAATATTGTGTATATGATGTAAAAACTAAGCATTGCAATACAACATATGCATTATATGAGTAATATAACCCTGCCAAGTTTGAGCATACACTTCAGGGGGATAATAGGACTGGTCATCTGCCTCTGAATCCTCCTCTGAAGAGCTATCTGTAACCAGCAAGATATCTGCTTCAGCAGGTAGCATTGTCTGCTCTAAAGACCTTGTTTTCACTCCAGATTTCTCCATCACCAATTCAAATGGCTGATGCACAGGAAGAGCAGTTGAATATACAAACATTGTTGACAAAAGCAATGAGAAATACAAAAAAAGGACCGCATGATACAATTTACATATATGATGCTTGCCTAAACAGCATGGAATTGCATAATTCACGTACATAATGCCTTGCAACAAGATAACATTGCATAATTCACATATATAATGTCTTGCAACAAGATGGCGTTGCATAATTCACATATATGGTAATTAGACACTAAACAGCTGGCATTCACACAAAGCATGTCTAAACTAAGCAAATGACATAGAAATGCAAGATATCATACGCACGATATGAGAAACATAACCCTGCCAAGTTAGGGCATGCACCTCGGGGGGGGGGGGGATATGACTGGTCATCTGTCTCTGAATCCTCCTCTAAGGAGCTATCGGTAACAAGCAAGACATGCGCTTCGTCAAATAACATTGTTTGCTCTGAAGACCATGTTTCCACTCCAGATTTTTCCATGACCGTGCCGAATGGGTGATGCACAGGAAGAGTAATTGAATGTACTAAAATTGTTGACAAATTTAACACGTAATAAGAAAATGATGGCATGATATAATTCACATATAAGATGACTGGCTAACCAGGGTGGCATTGCAAAAATCACATATATGATGCCTGGCTAGACAAGATGGCATTGCATGATTCACATATATGATAAAGAAACTAAACAGATGGCATTGACACAAAGCATGTCTAAACTAAGCAGATGACATCTTTAATGTATACAGTAAGCAATGCAAGGCACCATATGCATGATATTACCAACATTAGCATGCCAAGTTAGAGCGAAGACCTCATGGGGTAAATAGGAGTGGTCTTCTCCTTCTGAATCCCCCTCAGAACGGTTATCTTCCTCTTGATTATGATCCGAAATGGGTGGAGGGGGGGGGCTGCCTTTGCGCCCACCATGGAACGACGTCTGCATGAAATTTTATTGCCACGCAAGGCTCGTCTCTTTTGCTCTACATGATCAGTTCCATTGTGTACAATAACTAACATGCATAGGAATAAAACATAGTGAGATTATATAAGGAGTGCATGCACAAATCCAGAGTTATGGTAGCAAACTGTGGATAGACCCAAAACCAATGATAGCAGGAAGATAATAGCTTTAGTTAGAAAATACAGATAATGGCTCCTTTAATGTTTGTTTGCAGCCAACATGAAACTCACAGTAGACACCGGAGATTATCCAGATAGTAGACAAACCCAATATGTACCCCACAACCATTTAAAAACTCAAGTTTCAGCATTAGTTTGGACCTGACTCGGAGTCTAATAGGTGAACACGACGATAATGTAGCATGTCATCATATTAAGCGACGCGTAACGTAAGCAGACACGAGAAAGTGCGACCTCTCTTGCGGACCCGTGTAGTCCTCAAGGTCATCTGCTCAGTTGATGATGGTAATGCAGTTGTCATGGCTGCCAGCGGCGGGGAAGAAGATCTGAGGCGGCGAAAGACAGTCTGGAGAGTGGATCCCTGCTGTGGTGAACCCTTCTGTCGTTGGAGCAGCTGAGCTGGGGTGGAACACAGCGCCGCAGGAGCAGGACAAACCACACAAGGTTTTCTTTGACACATATGTGTAACAGAAGTAATTGAGTAAGGGCTTGTTTGAATTTGAGGATTCTAACAATGCATGGATAGGAAATAGACAGGAATAGGATAGGAATGCATGTGCAAAACAGAGAATTTAAAAACACGGGATTTCTGCCAGTCTGAGTGTTTGATTCCCATCAATTGGAAGATCACAGGATGCAAAAAAGCATGGTGAGATTAAGTCAAACCACAAGAAAATGTACGGTTATAATGCTATTATGCTACTATCTCTTAGTCTTGTGCTTGATGAGTAGGAATATGAAAAGGAGGAGAAGTGGAAATTAGAATTCCTACGATTTTTCTGTCAAGGAGACACTAAAGGAACAAATCCTACAGTTTTCCTTTGCTCCATTCCTTTGCACCAAATTCATGAAAAGTAGTACCATAGGAAACTTTCCAATTCCGATGTTCTTCATTCACTTTTCCTTTCAATCACTGGCGATTCTAGTAGGCAGGCTTGAGCAAGGAAAATCCTACACTAAAAAAATGTTTTTGTGCTACTTCTATTACTTTGGACCCAGGCCACTGCCATACTAGCTCAACTCCCAGGCCCATCGACAAATGCACAGCTCAAACGCGCAGAGATAAATAATGATGGCGTTCAAGAGAGTCCATCACGGATAGCTAAGTTGCCTGGTACCTCACTGCTTGTCATGTAGTAGGATAAAATAAACGTATTTCCTGTTACTACGAGTGCTCAATGGTCAATATATATAACATGTAGGGTAAAAAAGAGATGCAACAAGTGTACAACCACTTTGGCGAAGCCATGTCGATCTCAGCGTGATTGGGCTGGCCGGTGAGGATGCTCCGGCTGACTTTGCTGTCAGAGGAGGGGAAGAAGATCATAGGTGTCTGGAGATGGAGCCCGAGGTACTGCTCCGCTGTGATGGAGGGTCTCGTCGTTGGAGCAGCTCCGGTGAGTTGTACGACGCTGAGGCTGAAGCAGGACAAGAGAGACAACGAACAACGTTAACCTGAGTGGAATTCTAATAGCATCTCCAATACATGACGTAAAATACATAACCAAAAAGTGCTAGATGTAAAATACATCAGCCGCTCATCTCTCAACTTAACCGTCGGAACTGAACTTAACTGTCGAAACTAAACTTAACTGTCGAAACTGAACTTAGCTGTCGAAACTGAATTTTATTGTCGAAACTAAATTTTGCTATCGAAACTGAACGCACTAGCAAGGTGAGGCTACACGTCGATCGACTAACTTTTTCATCTCTGGTCAGTCGATTTTGCAGCTGTTGGATATGAAATCAAGGGCCTGCGGTCATCTTCAACTTCCACCCCCCTGAGCCGCCAGCCACCACCGGCAAAACAGCAGCCCCTCACCGCCCACGGCCGGTGGTGCGCCGCCCCGCCCGCCCTAAAAACACTCCCCACCGCCAGTCCGCTGCCGCCCATACCATCCCTCTAGGCCCCCCCGTGCCGAGGTTTTTCTCCGGCGATCCCCACGCCACCGCACCGCCAACGCCCCGCCACCGCCGACGACCACCACCCCCATCCTGAACCCTAAGATAGATAGTGGGGTACCTCTCCGGCGAGACCCCCTCCCCATTGCGGCTGGTTCTTCCTTCACCCCGACGAGCCCCCCCCCCCCCTCACCCCCTGAAAATTGACTGACCCAAAGGTCGAGTCAGTCGACTGAAGTGTAGCTAAATCGGAGCAGCATCGCAAGCAAGAGGAAGAGCGAGAGCAGCAGCGCGAGCAAGAGCAATAGCGAGAGCAGACCAGGCAGGGGACCGAGAGCGAGAGCAGAGCAATAGCGCTAGCGAGAGCTAAAGCAGCAGCAGCTCCTACTGATGTGGACATCGCCGCCGAGGGAGCAACGTCGTGGAGGAAGTGGCCGGCGACACCGCCGTGGATGGAGCCGCGCCGTGTCGGCTCGGGTCCGAGCGCCGGTAGCACCGTGAGATCGAATCAATAAGAAAATGCGGCGATTAGTGTACAACCTCTTTAGTGGCGCCGATTAGGCCACAGCTTCATCCGAGGAAACGGTGATGATGATGCTGTTCCGGTGGTGCAGGTGAAGACGGCGGTGTGGGAATGGAGGTGGCGCGAAAGACGAGGGGAACATCAGGGCATCTCCTTGGAGGTGGACGACGGGGTGGCTGAACCAGCGGGACGATGAGATCGACGACGGATCATCATCCAGTACGGTGGATGAGGGACATCGAGGTGTTAATGTGGACGACATCGTCGGGGAAGAGGCTCCGGCTGGGTGGTGGACGGAGCAGGGTGTGGTGTTTCGTCGCGGTTTTTCACAGCCTCGGTATACGAATGGGTGGGCAGATGGGATGGCAGTGGGGAACCATGACTTAGAGACGCGCTTGTCCGAAATGGGGTTAAGTTACGAAAGTACCCCCTACCGATTTGAGGCGGTTGTTGACACCAGATTTTGGCATGACATAAAAAGAAAATGAGATGGCTTCGAGTGAATGGGTTTTCGGCATGGAAAGTTCCACATCACTGAGAGGAACAACTTTTATGTTTAAGTCATAGCCATCCGACCTCATCTCTAAGGCCGAAGTTGTGCTCAAAATACGGGATTTTGTATTCAGAACACTGTTCGGCTGATTACGCCCCCAAGACGGCCTCGTATGGAAGAATTATCTACATAAATTGTCTTCGTCTCGTCGAAACAATCGGTTTTGATATAAAGATCATCGAAATCCGAGGTCGTATGCAAAAGTTAGAGCCCGCACAATGAGACCCTCCAGCGAGCAAAATATGATGCCCGGAACAAGACACGTATGTGGGTGTGTCTGATGAGATGCGTGAATAATTTGCTGTTTTGCACGAGGGATTTGACCCTCGGGATGACCTCTAATGAAAAAACGTTCAACATGAAAGATGTTCGTCTCGTCGAAAAGTTCAAGATTGCTTTTGTACTCGTTTCCATCCGACGTTGTTTGCCATCATAAAAAAGACCCGCAAGGTACAGTCAGTTTAAACTGAACAGATTTGGAAAGTTCGGATAAAACCAGTCCGAATTTGACTAAGGTTTTGGACGTGAATTGATGCAATTTTCTTGTAATGAAATCCTAGATGGATCCTTTTCTTGTACGGGAAGTCCAGCCGCCTCTTATATATGTTGGGCGTGATGGCCGATTGAACAACACACAATCGACAAATCAGTATACTACTTTACCCTAGTTTTTACATCTGTCCCTTGTTCTTTCTCTCTCGTTCTTTGTGTTGAAGGGTAGCGATCCTCGAGGTCCTAGGGGCGAGCGAATCGACCTAGGGCAGCCCATAGCCGCTGCGCGTCCAGACGGGGTCCCTCCCGGGCGCGTGGGGTTTTTGGGTCCTAAAAAGCACCCGCTGCATTGCTTGCGTACCGCGCTTCCGGACGGGTCTCCTTCGGCGTGAGCTGCGGTGCATCACCCTCGGCGTTGGAGGTACACGGTGATGTGTTCGTGTGCGAACACACTTTTTGGCAACTCCGCTGGAGATGAAAGATCAAGAATCATCATCAACTATGTCTAATCTCCCCAAGCCCTCAGAAGTTGACGCTGATAACATCATTAAGCCCGGTCTTGATGAACTATTGGATGAACATCGCCAAGCCTATGAATCGCGCAAGAAGCAGCGTGAAGAGGCTTTTGAGGCGCTCAAGAAGAAGCGCGAGGAGGAGGATTTGGAAGCGTTTCTGTCAAGTTTCAAGAAGGGCTGTCAAGGCAACATCACTCCGGTTGGAAACGTCAATTTTCCTCCCCTCATCGACAAACATGATGTAATCACTGTGAGTAAAGTTTTTTCTCTAGAGAAAGTGGCTGTGATTGAAAGTCTTGTTAGTAAGGGTAATGTGATGGCATACAATTCTTTTGTGGCTAGTGCTAATGCTCAGAAAAATATGCCTCCATCATCTAGTGGTACTGTTGGTATATCTGAGAACCCTAGTCCAATTTTACCTATTTCATCGGCACCACCTATGCAACAACAATATAATATGCCGTTGAATTTTTACCCTACTCAAACCAACCAGCTTGTGGCTGCACCTACATACCCTAATCATATTATGAGTGTGCCCAATTCAGTGTCAGCACCGAATCACTTTGTCACACCACCCATAGGTGCAAGCATGTTTGGTCTTCCGCCGAATTATGGTTCGGCGCCCATCACACAAGTTGCACCAATAGCTAGTACTCAGGTTGCTCCTATGTCATTGCCACAAACATCTTCATCTTCATCGGATCCAATTTTAGCTAAATTAAGGGAGGATTTGCATCAGATGTTTCTAGAAACTTTCGGAAACGAGCCGAAAGTAAAGAGTCGTATGTATCAAAAGCCTTATCCCGAACACTTCGATGCAATTTCTTACCCTCAAGGTTATAAGGTTCCTAATTTTGTTAAATTTAGTGGTGAGGGTACGAAAACAACTTGGGAGCATGTGAGTCAGTATCTAGCACAGTTGGGTGAAGCAGGTTCCATAGAGGAGTTGAAAGTGCGTTTATTTCCCTTGTCTTTAACTGGCACCGCATTTTCATGGTTTGCTGCTTTACCACATGGCTCAGTTCTCTTATGGTTGCTATTAGAGCAAAAGTTTCATGATCATTTTTATAGCGGCGATAATGAGCTAAAGTTGTCACATCTGACATCAGTTAGGCAAAAACATGATGAATCAGTCACTGATTATGTCAAGAGATTTAGAGACGTAAAAAACTAATGTTATAGCTTAGTGATAACTGAGAGAGACTTGGCAGATCTTGTTCTTAATGGTTTGAAAACTAACATTAAAGAGAGGCTAGAAAGTTATGAGTTTTTAAGCATTAATCAAGTCTTACAAAAAGCTTTCGCTCAAGAGAGTCGAAGTAAAGAGATTCATAGGTCTACAACCGATCGTCCTAGAATGCATCTGGTTGAACACAATGATGATAATTCAGACGATGAGGTTGATTTTTATACTACTGAGTTTGTTTGGTCCTCAAAGGCCAAACCCTATACATGCAATGCTCTTAAGCCGATTCGCAAGAATCGTGATGAGGAGATGAGGTTTACATTTGATATATCTAAGTGTGATAAAATATTGGATGCTCTCTTGTAGGATAAGAAGATTAGAATATCACACACCATACCACCGTTTGACGAGCTGAAACGACGTGCTTATTGCAAATACCATAATTCATTTTCTCATGCTACTAATGATTGCAATGTTTTTCGACGACAGATACAATCGTCCATTAATGATGGACGATTGAATTTTGCTGAGATGCAAGTTGATAAACAACCCTTTCCGATAAACACCATGGACTTGGAGGGAAAGAAAATGTTAATTCGGCCTAGCATAGCCGAATCTGCTAATAAAGATAATGTTGTTATTGGTGAACCCAGGAAAGGCAAGGAGGGCGACAAAGTCTTGGGAAGAGAGGTTGTGCTTGATAAGCAACCCGATGGCAAGGAAGTATTGAAGATCACCATAAAAAATCCCGCCCTCGGGGGGCAACCACAAGTACAAGAAGATACTTATGTTAAATTTATCAAGCCCAAGAATTCAGAAGTTGGCAAGTGGGGAAAGATTGAAGCTAAGCGCAAGAGAATCAAGCCAACTTTTGATATGCTGCTATCCAAATATGCAAGTCAAGCGGCCGGTTCTAGCTCTAATCGGCCATCACATTCGAAGCGTTCAAGATCGCTTCCGGAGCAAGAGTTTCGATGCTATGCAAGGCCATATGGGTCATTGGCGCCGACACCATGGATGTCACAACCCTCCTATGCGCCGTATTACATGAGACACTTCAATGGAGGATGGGGGCAGCCCCCAATGGCTCCTTATGCTTTGCATATGGGGTGGACAACACTTATAAGGCCTGCTCGCGAGAGGCTTTATTGTCCCACCCAAGGCCGTTTGAGTTATGGTGCTAATCGTCCAACAAAAAATTCTCCAAGTAAGGCCAATAAGAAAGTGTGGCGTGTTAAGTCACCTAATGCGGAAATTTCAAAATGCGACAAGCAAAAGGAGATCAAAAAGCCGGTTGTTGGTAATCTGGCTACTTCTAATGGTGATATTGTTATTGTTCGGCAGGGTTCCATGGTTGATGATCATGAGGCGAGCACAAGCAAGGCCAAACCAAGGGATCCCAAATATACTCAACCTAAGTGGTGTCCTCCCGGTTTAACTAAGACCATGAAAAGGAGATTACAACGCATGAGGAACCACGAGAAGGTAGAACACAAAAAGGAGAGGCAAAGGGACGAATTGTTTAGTGAAATTCGGCCCATAGCTCTCACAAAACAAGTGTGGAGGCCTAAACAAAAACAAAACACAGATGCTTCTACATTAGCTGCAGCAACACCTTCACCACCAAAAGAGGATGATGCGACCCCTATTACATCGTCCACACTACCTGAAACATCCCCTTCAATTGAGGAATCTTTAAGCCCAATATACACATGGGGAGATGAAGACGAGATGGTGGATTATGAATCTACGCCGGTTCGGGAAGGTATGGATATTAATATGGTATATTACTTACCTGCCGAGTTTCGTGCTATAGATGAAGAAGGGGAGGTAGCCCAGCTGAATTTTGGTCCTAAGAATGCTATTTTCGAGAAGCCAAGAGAACTGGTGAAACACTTGAAGCCATTGTACCTGAAAGGTCATATTAACGGATCGCCGGTTGCTAGGATGCTCGTTGATGGTGGTGCTGTGGTAAATCTTATGCCCTACTCGGTCTTCAAAAAGTTGGGTTTAGATGATGATGCATTGATGAAGACCAATATGGTACTTAATGGATTCGAGGGTAGAGAAAAGACAGAGGCCAAAGGTGTGATGTGCATGGAACTCACCGTGGGAAGCAAAAATTTGGCCACCACATTCTTCATCGCCGAGGTGCAAGGTAACTATAATGTTATATTAGGCCGCGATTGGGTTCATTCTAACCAATGTGTGCCATCTACCATGCATCAATTCTTAATACAATGGGTCGATGATGAGGTAGAAGTCATTCACGCGGATAATTCGGTTTGTGTTGCTTTGGCCGATGCATCGATGGATTGGAATCATCCTGATGTTACTTGCTTAACAGGGCGTGACCTCTCGGAGTTTGATTTCCTTAGTGCTACAAGGAACGCCCATCTCTTTAAAGCCGATTGGTGGTAATCGGTTACAAGGTATGGTGTGAACAAGAAATTAAAATCAATGGCCGATATAGAATTATCGCCCTAAGCATAAACATGGCCGATATAGAAGTTATCGCCCTAAGCATAAAATGGCCGATGGAGTGTTGACATCGTCCTTAGAACAAACACCGTGCATATTATTTTTCGGCGTGGAAGCTTTGCCGAAAAACAGGGGGGCATGTGTTGACACCAGATTTTGGCATCACATAAAAAGAAAATGAGATGGCTTCGAGTGAAAGGGTTTTCGGCATGGAAAGTTTCACATCGCCAAGAGGAACAACTTTGATGTTTAAGTCATAGCCATCCGACCTCATCTCTAAGGCCGAAGTTGTGCTCAAAATACTGGATTTTGTATTCAGAACACTGTTCGGCTGATTACGCACCCAAGACGACCTCGTATGGAATAATTATCTACATGCATTGTCTTCGTCTCGTCAAACCGATCGATTTTGATATAAAGATCATCGCGATCCGAGGTTGTATGCAAAAGTTAGAGCCCGCACAATGAGACCCTCCAGCAAGCAAAATATGACGCCCGGAACCACACACGTCTGCGGGTGTGTGTGATGAGATGCGTGAATAATTTGCTGTTTTGCACGAGAGATTTGACCCTCGGGATGACCTCTAATGAAAAACCATTCAACATGAAAGATGTTCTTCTCGTCGAAACGTTCAAGATTGCTTTTGTACTCATTTCCATCCGAGGTTGTTTGCCATCATAAAAAAGACCCGCAAGGTACAGTCAGTTTAAACCGACCAGATTTGGAAAGTTCGGATAAAACCAGTCCGAATTTGACAACGGTTTTGGACGTGAATTGATGCAATTTTCTTGTAAGGAAAGCCTAGATGAATCCTTTTATTGAACGGGAAATCAAGCTGCCTCTTATATATGTTCGGGGTGATGGCCGATTGAACAACACACAATCGACAAATCAATATACTACTTTACCCTAGTTTTTACATCTCTCCCTTGTTCTTTCTCTCTCTTTCTTCGTTCGTTCTTCGTGTTGAAGGGCAGCGATCCTCGAGGTCCTAGGGGCGAGCGAATCGACCTAGGGCAGCCCATAGCCGCCGCACGTCCAGATGGGGTCCCTCCCGGGTGCGTGGGGTTTTTGGGTCCTAAAAAGCACCTGCTGGATTGCTTGCCTACCGCGCTTCAGGACGGGTCTCCTTCGGCGTGAGATGCAGTGCATCACCCTCGGCTTTGGAGGTACACGCTGACGTGTTCGTGTGCGAACATCGGTTCTTTTGGTTCAGGGGTACCACGGGCATTTCGCGTGTCGGGATTTCACAGGAGGTGGGAGTTTTAGCGCGCGTTGTAATTTTGGAATAGCAAGGCGCGGGTTGAGATGGAGGGAGTTATCGAAGCACAACGAGACAAAGATATATCTTAAATATTTCGGGCTAACAAGGCGTGGGTTGAAGAGGCGGGAGTTTCGCAGCACGATAGACAGAGACGCTAGCTTGAATTTTCGGCATAACAAGGCGTGGCTTGAAATTTCGGAATAACAAGCTTAACGTGTACCCAAAAAAAAGACAATTTGCACCTCAACACACACACAAACACCATTTAGACTAGAGTAAGGTACACATGCATTGCACGCATGAGATTTGGCAACCAAATTATGAATAAATACCACATTATAGCATGCAAGCTTTGAGTCATGTATGCATGATGTAGATGTTCGTTTAATTCTTATAGTTCATTTTATTCATAATCATCTAGTTTTTATAAGAAAGCTAATCCATTTTAAGATTCATGGAATTGTGCGCTGTAAGACATAAAGTAAAAACAAATAATGGCAAATCATGTAGAAAAACATTTGGGCAATTCTGATACGGAAGATTCTAGAACAAATAAGAAGTGCTTGTGTTTTTATGTTTGTGCATTATGCTTAAGTTCAACCATGGAGTCTTCTAGATTATACATGTGGCGATATTCTGGTGGAATCTAGATGATATCGAACGGCCTTTAGTGCTCAACTTTGCCACCTTTGGACCATCGAATTCGCCTCATCCAAAGACCATCTTTCAAAGTTAAAGTTACCCGCACACAATATAAAAATAAATAAATAAAAAATATATATATAGGGGTATAGTTATAGATATGTGATGTGAAAGCCGCCCATCATCTCCAATTAGAATAGTGTGTCCATGCATAGATGCGACGTGGCCAAATGATGTCTGCCATCGGTATCTCAAATTCAAATCAAGGTGACCTTGTTCAATGTGTGTACATTACAACATGCTTGTTTCCAAACCACACCGCGCAGATCTTCATTATATTCATGCATGCATGGGTTTCAAACATCAGAATCTCTTATTCAAATATTTGAATTCAACTTTACATTGATTATGACCTCACCTATTCTTTTACACCCACACAGTAGTCTTCTCTTTATAACTGTACCACTAACTTTCTCTCGTGCATGCATGCACACACACTACCAGACGGCATTATCCATCGCACGCATGCAATCTTTTTCTTCAGGCCGGTCTCCCATGAAGGCACACACCCACACACATCCCCCTCTCCATCATATCGGGCATTCTTTACCTCTCACGCGTGCATGCGCAACGATCGGTGTTCCTCTATATATGTGTGTGTATAGCTAGGTCTTTCATAGTTTTCCGCACAAACCGATCAATCGATATATCCAGTGAGGTCTCACCCTCTTTCCCACGTCCACATCGATCAATCTATACCTCTCTATATAGGATTAACATATATAGCTAATACACCCACATTAATTATATACCCAACGTCCCCCTCTCATCATCCATGCCTTCCCCTTCATCTCTCAGACGCGTGCACAATGGCGAACACAGGGGGTAGTAAGGCCCCCCCCCCCCAAACTGTCAGGACCGGATTTTCGGGATATTAATTTCCCAGAAAATGGCCCTTGTGCTCACCAGCCCCAGGATTACTGTTAGATGATGAGGCACCAACTTGATACAAAAATTCCAAGCAAAATACAAAATATGTAGTACAATACCATTCTGGCCTATGAGTACAACAAATGGTTTCTAGTGGCTGATGGCGGAAGCGGTTTGTGGTTTATCAGCGTCTATGGGACTCCATTTCCCACAAGAACAGCTGACCTGGATAACTCCTATCTTCGCGAGGCTGCTATCACCATTGCTTAGGTTCCGGGGCTGTCATCGCAACACTCCTCTCCAAGCAAGAAATCTGGGCAAGACAATAGCCAGGGACAAGCCAGTGAGTACTTTGAATGTTCTCGCAAACATTATGAACACGGGTATAACATAACAAATGATAATCAAGCACTGAAATATTCTATGATCACAACGTCAGTCATGAAATAAAATCCATGATGCACGCAAGCGGGTGTTCATATAAAACATGAATATGCAATCAGAGAATAAAAATAGAGTGCACAGATCGGGCGTCTGAAGCGACGCCTTGAAAGGACAATAATATAAATCATGCCTCAGTCGGGCGTCTGAGCGACACCACATAAAGGGCTTATAAAGTAAACAAATAACAAGCATGCCACAGTCGGGCGTCTGTGCGACACCACATAAAGGGCTTATAAAGTAAACAAATAACAAGCATCACACAGTCGGGCGTCTGAGCGACACCACATAAAGGGCTTATAAAGCAAACAAATAGCAAGTATGCCACAGTCGGACGTTTGTGTGACACCACATAAAGGGATTATCAAGCAAACAAATAACAAGTATGCCATAGTCGGGCGTCTGGGCGACACCACATAAAGGGCTTATAAAAAAATAATCCCAATGAATATCCACAAGGTAGAATCGTCCCAGGGATACTCAATAATTCAAATATTATAATGGGTTAGTCCATAATAATAATAATCATAATTATCACAAGTCACAAGTCATGATTCATGTTCTGGTTTAGCAGTTTCTCCTCCGAAGACCGACACTAGGACCGATACTTGAGCCATCCCAGACTGTAGTCCTTAACCATGGACACGGCTATTCGAATAGATATAATCTCTGCAGAGGGTGTACTCTTTACCCACGAGTAACGGATTCCTTTAGTCCATCGGGACTAATTCCGTCTACGGTCTTTTAATTGAAAACACACCTCACCCGCACACACCAGCTTAAATTACCGGTGTTTGGAATCACCCA
This sequence comes from Triticum aestivum, assembly GCF_018294505.1. Taxonomy (NCBI): domain Eukaryota; kingdom Viridiplantae; phylum Streptophyta; class Magnoliopsida; order Poales; family Poaceae; genus Triticum; species Triticum aestivum. The sequence goes on from NC_057801.1 coordinate 68,432,358, forward strand.
CGACACCTGTCAAGCAAAACTCTAAGTGGGGAGGCTACAACCTCGATTAGAATGGGATCAAATTTATACCGCGCACTACTAAGGGGTGCCCCCCTCTCGGTCCCAACCAGTAACACCCATGCCCCCAGACCAGGTGCATGCCTACCGGATGCAGCCGGTATCTTCCACCATGGCCTCTCTGTACGGTGTGTGCCAAGAAAGGGGTTGACAACTTACTGAACCATACCCTACCCGCGGCAAGGTCAAGTGGTAGTACGAAACAAGTATGGGGGTTACTGGAACAAGACTCGATCTATGGTCGACTCAGGAGGTTTAAGTATTCCCTACATGATTAGCATAACGAATGTATTTTCAACCAAAGGCCAAATCACCACTCATCATACCCCGTCATGCCATACGGGACACAACCGTCTCGATGAGGAACTAGGGACAAGCTCGTGTCTACCCAAGACAGAGACTTTCTTGGCTTCCTCCCGGTATGCATGAAAGGTATACGAGGGTGATTACTATCACAACATATCAAATTTCAGTAGCACGGAATCATCAATATGCACTTATGAGTATGTTCATATCATCACAAAAAAATAACGAAAACTCTAAGACAAGGAGTGTTGTAACCGTATCAAACAACACACGATAATATTATGCTAGGGTTCAGAATGCTTGCCTTCAAGTTGTGGAGAGGCAGGGTGCATTCCAAAACTTTTGAAAGTTTTCTTCTCTCTCCAACAAATCCTATTTTTGAAAATATTCAAATTAACACATAGTTTGAAAACAGTGCAAAAAAATTTTGTGAATTTTTTTCAAATAAATATGAAAATAAACTAGACAAAATTTGAGAAAGGTAGGAAAAAGAATCAACTCATCTGGAGTTATATTTTAAAAGTTATAGCCAGTCAAAGTTTAGTCAAATTTCTGTTTTTTAAAAAATAATTAAAAGAAACAGAAAAAGAAAAACGGTTCAGGGGGGGGGGAAGCGTACTCTGGGCTTTACGTTTCCACTAATGCCAGCATGGACCAGCCCGGGGTCGCTGACAGTGGGTCCAGGGGGCCCACTGGTCAGGTTTGACTCGTCGCCCCCACCTCCTTCCTCCTCTGGCCAAACAGAGGCAGGCTCCGGCGATCGACACTATCGATTGGCAGCTCTTCGCATGCTCTGGAGGGCAGGGATGGATCCGCCAGTCCAGGGAAGTCCTCCTGGTGGTCGAGGGGGGTGTCGGGGATGGAGGGAGTCGCTGGCGGCGAGCTTCGTGGCGGACATCGGCTTCGGGAGAGTTGGGGCTTCGCACCACGGTGGTTCCCGAGCGAGTTTGAGGTGTTGGGTGGCTCTGCAAGATTGAGGGGAACGGGATGGTGGCACTGGTTGGACGGGGGAGGCTCTGGTTGCAATGAGCGGAGCTGGAGAGTGGCGGTGGCCGAACTAGCGGGAGGCGAAGAAGAAAGCTCCCCGCCATCGATGGCTGGCTATGGGAGCATCATAGGGATGGCCTGGGGTTGCCTGGGTGCCTGGTCGAGCATGGGGGTTCCTTTTATAGGCGGCCGAGGTCAGTTCCCGTGGCGGCCAGGGATAAGCTCGACGGTGAACCACCATTTTGTAGCTGCAGGGCGACGTGGCGATGGCTGGCGGGGTCTCGCAGGGCTAGGGGTTGAGCTCGAGCTATTCAGGGCGAGCTGGCGAGCGAGGGTGGCTCGGGCGGCGCTGTCCAGGGCAGAGGCCTGCTGTGGCCGGCCGCTAGTCGCCACGGCCGACCTGACGGCGGTGCTGTGGAGCTCCAGGGGCGGCTCTGCGGCGAGGGTGGGGTCAGGGCGCGCTGGCTGGGAGCGGGACGGGGCCAGAACGGGCGCGGGGAGGTGGCAGTGGGACGCGGTGACTCGGTGTGCGCGTTTGCAAAACGTGCTCTCTAGGCGCGCCCAGTGCACGCACGCCAGGCATTCGAAAAAATGCCAAGGCATGCCAGGAGGCTTGGGTGGGGTTGGGGATTAACAGGTCTAGGCTAGGGTCATCTAGGAGCTTAGTGGACAAGTTTGTTGGGTCAGAAGATCAAGTTCACAATGCAAACTAAAGATCATGCCAAATCTGTCCATGCACTCAAGGTGTTTGACAGAATGCCAAAGGCATCTAGGCATCTCTTGGGGTGGCCAAAATCTCCAGACCAGTGTCTCTTTAGGTGATTGAGGGGGTGGCAATGTTAGCTCGGCAAAACTAGAAACTAGTTAGTGCAAGTTTTTGAGAAAACTAAATCTGGACAGAAACTAAAGGCTATCATTTCATGGACCAACAACACTCCAATGGGTCCACTCTCCAGGACTTAAGGGTTTTATATGGAGGACTATAAGCAGGAAAAAGAATCATGGGTAATAGAGCAACATAAAATGGGGTTGCAGTAGAAAATGCCAAACCGGACCGGAGAGCAAAAGAGGATGTTTTGCTCAAATTTTTCAAAGAACAACAGTGGATTTTTGCACAAAGTTGAATTATATACTGCTATTGACATCCCCTAATTTTGGTGGATGTTTTAAAGAAATATTTAAATAGGCTGTAGTGCAAAAGTGCAACTGGATCAGATTTGAAAACTTGGGATAAAGCTCAAAATTTCCAAATGACTAAAGGATATTTTTGCATAAAAGTGATTTAGGAACATCACATGACATCCCCAAATTTTGGTGGGAATTTTAAATAAATTTAATAAAGGGTTGCAGTGCAAATGGGACCCTAAATCTTATGAAAAATCATTTTTAAAGAAACAGAGCTCTGGGAAAATAATTATATAAATAATTCCACTGATAAGAGAAGTGTTTTTCTTGAGAGGGTATACAAGTCCAATAATAGTTGAAAAGTTTTTACTTGGGGTGAAAACTCCACAACTCAGGAGAAAAGAGAGGTTCTGAAATCAAACAAAAATCGAGAAAATAAAAATTTAATTTCCTGGCGAAATTTTAATAAACAAATCATGGTAAATTTTTTGGGGTGTTACAACACTACCCCCCTTAAGAAAAAAATCTCGTCCTCGAGATTTGCTAAGGGTTGTTTTGAAAATATTACTCCTATTAGCTAAAACCAAATAGTTTACTCATCACACAAACTTTGTGTCGTCGGGGTTGGTTTTTGGTAGCTATGCCCGAAATTAAAAATGCAATCGTACATCAACATACTTATGCATGGCTACTATTTAAAATAGGGGTGCACAAGTAAACAACATTTAATTATGGCGATACAGGATCACACAATTATAGGGCGTGGACACCGTAAGACTCGGTACTACTCGAGCGACTCAGTCTACCTCGTTAATATCTAAGTGTGTGTACCTTGTGGACGTCGAGGCTTCTCCAAGGGTTTCACCGTCGGGATTAGCTAGAGGCGGTTGATGGACTGCAGGGTCGGGTTAGCGATGATAACCATCCTGGGGATTGTTGGCCACAATCCCGTTGGAGCGTGTTCCAAAAAGGCGACGAAGCACTTCTGGGGACACGAAAGTATTTTGGTCGATGGCTGGGGCAGACCTCAAGGACTCGATCGGGTGTCCGAACAACATGACTGGGTTGTCAGCGTTGGGCTCATCTTCTCCTCTCACCGGGGCTCGGCGAACTAGTTCTCCATGAGCTGCGATCAGATCAAGGGTGATTTGATCGAATAGTTCCTTAGTGCACTTACATAGCGCACTAGATGCAACAATGCAGGATCCGTCTCGTGATCTCCGTTGGCAACACGGGGTGGCCTACCATACCCGTCACGACTGGGGTAGTAGTGGAACGAGCGACAGTTAACTCTGGGCGACAAGTGCCGGAGTTGAACTATAGCCTCACGAACAGCTAGTTGGATGTCTTGTGGCTTAAAGGAAGTTGTCCTTCCGGTGAACCTGTAGGGGCATTGTGCGATAGACCCCTACCATAGACGTGCACAGTGGCCCAGAATTGACGGCTCTCACCGCTCATGGGTCCTTGGTACACAACATATTCCGGGAGCTCTTCTAATGCAAAGGCACGGCGGGTGAGGTTTGCTAGCACGGTCACAAAACCTCCAAGGATGGTTGCTGTGGTCTCATTTTGCACGACGGGGCCAGGCATTATAGCTCCGTTTGGGGAAGAGGTTGTGATGTGCTGTGTTGAGGCTAGCGTGCCCTTTTTATAGAAAAAGGGGACGGAGTCTTCCTTCGCGCGTTGGCAAATGAGATAGTTTAGGTGTCAGTCACTAGCGCGTGATCGATAGGCTAGGCTGATAGGTTGGGCACCCACTGCCAAAAAGGTGTCGGGTCACTGTGTGGCTATCTTACACGAGAAGCTTGGCCGGGGTTAGGTTAAGGTCTGGTGGGTTGGTTAACCTAGGTTTTTTGACCTAGCTAAAATTGGATTAGCCAATGGTCAGCCTGGCTCGGATACCAAGTTTGTCAGGACCGGATTTTCGGGATATTAATTTCCCAAAAAATGGCCCTTGTGCTCACTTGCCCTAGGATTACTGTTAGCTGATGAGGCACCAACTTGATACAGAAATTCCAAGCAAAATACAAAATATGTAGTACAATACCATTCTGGCCTATGAGTACAACAAATGGTTTCTAGTGGCTGATGGCGGAAGCGGTTTGTGCTTCATTAGCGTCTATGGGACTCCATTTCCATAGAACAGCTGACCTGGATAACTCCTATCTTCGCGAGGCTGCTCTCACCATTGCTTAGGTTCCGGGGCTGTCATCGCAACGCTCCTCTGCAAGCAAGAAATCTGGCCAAGACAATAGCCAGGGACAAGCCAATGAGTACTTTGAATGTACTCGCAAACATTATGAACACAGGTATAACATAGCAAATGATAATCATGCACTAAAATATTCTATGATCACAACGTCAATCATGAAATAAAATTCATGATGCACGCAAGCGGGTGTTCATATAAAACATGAATATGCAATCAGAGAATAAAAATAGAGTGCACCGATCGGGTGTCTGTAGCAACGCCTTGGAAGGACAATAATATAAATCATGCCTCAGTCGGGCTTCTGAGCGACACCACATAAAGGGCTTATAAAGTAAACAAATAACGCGCATGCCACAGTCGGGCGTCTGTGCGACACCGCATAAAGGGCTTATAAAGTAAACAAAGAACAAACATGCCACAATTGGGCGTCTGAGCGACACCACATAAAGGGCTTATAAAGCAAACAAATAACAAGTATGCCATAGTCGGGCGTCTGTGCGACACCACATAAAGGGCTTATACAAAAAATAATCACAATGAATATCCAGGAGGTAGAACCATCCCAGGGATACTCAATAATTCAAATAATATAATGGGTTAGTCCATAATAATAATAATCATAATTATCACAAGTCACAAGTCATGATTCATGTTCTCGTTTAGCAGTTTCACCTCCAAAGACCGACACTAGGACCGACACTTGACCCATCCCAGACTGTAGTCCTTAACCATGGACACGGCTATTCGAATAGATATAATCTCTACAGACGATGTACTCTTTACCCATGAGTAACGGATTCCTTTAGTCTATCGGGACTAATTCCGTCTACGGTCTTTTAATTGAAAACACACCTGACCCGCACACAACAGCTTAACTTACCGGTGTCTGGAATCACCCATGACACATGTCAAGCAAAACTCTAAGTGGGGAGGCTACAACCTCGATTAGCATGGGATCAAATTTATACCGCGCGCTACTAAGGGGTGCCCCCCTCTCGGTCCCAACCCGAAACACCCATGCCCCCGGACCAGGTGGCATGCCTACCGGATGCAGCCGGTATCTTCCACCATGGCCTCTCTGTACGGTGTGTGCCAAGAAAGGGGTTGACAACTTACTGAACCATACCCTACCTGCGGCAGGGTCAAGCGGTAGTACGAAACAAGTATGGGGGTTACTCGAACAAGACTCGATCTATGGTCGACTCAGGAGGTTTAAGTATTCCCTACATGATTACCATAACGAATGTATTTTCAACCAACAGACAAAATCACCACTCATCATACCCCGTCATGCCATACCGGACACAACCGTCTCGACGAGGAACTAGGGACAAGCTCGTGTCTACCCGAGACAGAGACTTTCCCGGCTTCCTTACGGTATGCATGAAAGGTATACGAGGGTGATTACTATCACAACGTATCAAATTTGAGTAGCACGGAATCATCAATATGCACTTATGGGTATGTTCATATCATCACAAAAAAAATAATGAAAACTCCGAGACAAGGAGTGTTGTAACTGAATGAAACAACACACGATAATATTATGCCAGGGTTCAGAATGCTTGCCTTCAAGTTGTGGAGAGGCAGGGTGCATTCCAAAACTTTTGAAAGTTTTCTTCTCTCTCCAACAAATCATATTTTTGAAAATATTCAAATTAACACATAGTTTCAAAACAGTGCAAAAACGTTGTTTGACTTTTTTTCAAATAAATATGAAAATAAACTAGACACAATTTGATAAAGGTAGGAAAAAGAATCAACTCATTTGGAGTTATATTTTAAAAGTTATAGCCAGTCAAAGTTTCCACTAATAAAAGAAACAGAAAAAGAAAAATTGTTCGGGGGGGGGGGGGGCGGAAGCGTACTCTAGGCTTTACTTTTCCACTAATGCCAGTGTGGACCGGCTCGGGGTCGCTGACAGTGGGTCCAGGGGGCCCACTGGTCAGGTTTGACCGGTCGCCCCCGCCTCCTTCCTCCTCTGGCCGAACAGAGGCGGGGCTCCGGCGATCGACGCCAGCGATTGGTGGCTCCTCGCGTGCTCCAGAGGGAAGGGATCGGTACGCTAGTACAGGCCGGTCCTCCCGATGGTCGAGGGGGGTGGCGGGGATGGAGGGAGTCGCCGGCGGTGAGCTTCGCAGTGGACGGCGGCTTCGGGAGGGTTGGGGCTTCACGCCACGGTGGTTCCCGAGTGATTTTTAGGTGTTGGGTGGCTCCGGGAGATCGAGGGAAAGGGGCTGGTGACACTGGTTGTACGGGGGAGGCTCTGGTTGCGACGAGCAGAGCCGGAGAGTGGTGGCGGCCGAACTGGCCAGAGGCAAGGAAGAAAGCTTCCTGCTGTCGATGGCTGGCTAGGGGAGCATCAGAGGGATGGCCTGAGGTTGCCTGGGTGCCTGGTCGAGCCCAGGGGTTCCTTTTATAGGCGGCCGAGGTAGATTCCCACGGCGGCCAGGGATCAGCTCGACGGCGAACCAGCAGGGCGAGGGGATGAGCTCGAGCTGTTCAGGGCAAGCTGGCGAGCGAGGGTGGCTCGGGCAGCGCCGTCCAGGGCAGGGGCCTGCTGTGGCCGACCGCTAGTGGCCACCACCGACCTGACGGCAGCGATGTGGAGCTCCAGGGGCGGCTCCGCAGCGAGGGAGGGGTCGGGGCGCGCTGGCTGGGAGCGGGACGAGGCCAGAACGGGCGCGGGGAGGCGGCAGTGGGACGCGGTGACTCGGTGCGCGCGCGTGCAAAACATGCGCTCTGGGCGTGCCCTGTGCACGCACGCCAGGCATTCGGAAAAATGCCAAGGCATGCCAGGAGGCTTGGGTGGGGCTGGGGATTAACAGGTCTAGGCTAGAGTCATCTAGGAGCTTAGTGGACAAGTTTGTTGGGTCAAAAGATCAAGTTCACAATGCAAACTAAAGATCATGCCAAATCTATCCATGCACTCAAGGTGTTTGACAGAATGCCAAAGGCATCTAGGCAACTCTTGGGGTGGCCAAAATCTCCAGACCAGTGTCTCTTTAGGTGATTGAGTGGGTGGCAATGTTACTTTGGCAAAACTAGAAACTAGTTAGTGCAAGTTTTTGAGAAAACTAAATCTGCAGAGAAACTAAAGGCTATCATTTCATGGACCAACAACACTCCAATGGGTCCACTCTCCTGGACTTAAGGGTTTTGTAGGGAGGACTATAAGCAGGAAAAAGAATCATGGGTAACAGAGCAACATAAAATGGGGTTGCAGTAGAAAATGCCAAACTAGACCAGAGAGCAAAAGAGGATGTTTTGCTCAAATTTTTCAAAGAACAACAGTGGGTTTTTGCACAAAGTTGAATTATATACTCCTACTGACATCCCCTAATTTTGGCGGAAGTTTTAAAGAAATATTTAAATAGGTTCTAGTGCAAAAGTGCAACTGGATCAGATTTGAAAACTTGGGATAAAGATCAAAATTTCCAAATGACTAAAGGATATTTTTGAATAAAAGTGATTTAGGAACATCACATGGCATCCCCAAATTTTGGTGGGAAGTTTCAATAAATTTATCAAAGGGTTGCAGTGCAAATGGGACCCCAAATCTTATGAAAAATCATTTTTAAAGAAAAAGAGCTCAGGGAAAATAATTATATAAATAATTCCACTTTAAGAGAAGTTTTTTTCTTGAGAGGGTATACAAGTCCAATAATAATTGAAAAGTTTTTACTTGGGGTGAAAACTCCACAACTCAGGAGAAAAGAGAGGTTCTGAAATCAAACAAAAATCAAGAAAATAAAAAATTTAATTTCCTGGCAAGATTTTAATAAACAAATCATGGTAAATTTTTTGGGGTGTTACACTAACATCACTATATATCGAGGCTAATGTGAATGTGATCATTAGACAATTGCTGCTAAAAATGGTTTAAGTTCATGAATTGACCCTCCTCGTAAAGGATTAGCAATGCTTGGCCCCCTAGCTCATTTATTTTTCATGGCTCCGCCACTGCGTGCAACAACGCACGAGTTCGCCCCCTCTCTCTAAATATCGATCTCACACTTGTGAATTCCTTCATAGTCTCCCTCCACTCGGCCCCTCGCACCATCTTCTAGCCCCCCACCGGATTTTGCGACATGTACAATCTAGCAGACTCCATGGTTGAACTTAAGTATAATGCACAAACATCAAAACAACAGTTGGTCTCTTTTGTTCTAGAATGTTCCGTATCATAACTGCCCAAACTTTTTTTCTAGTTGAATTGCCATTATTATTTTTTTACTTTTTGCTATACATCGCACAATTCCATGAATCATAAAATAGATTAAGGGCTTCTTTGATTCAAAGGATTCTCAAAGGAATTTTGGAGGATTCTAATCATTAGAAAAATTTCCTATCTTGGTTGTTTGATTCGTAGGATTGTAAACCATAGGAATTTTTCCATATGATTCATTTGCACTAGATTTCATAGGAAACATCCCATCCACTCAAACCTCTTTGAAAGGATTCTGCATTTTTTCTATGCACAATCAAACACTCGTACAATCCTGTAGGATTCAAGACGACATTCCACTATAATCCCATGTTTTTCGTATCCCCGTGTTCTTAGATTTTTTATAAAAAACTAATTGATTTTGAATGAGATGAACTATAAGAATTAAACGAAGGGCTACATCAGGCATATATGACTCAGATCTTACATGCTCTAGTGTGGTATTTATTCATAATTTGGTTGCAAAATCTGATGCGTGCAATGCATGTGTACCTTACTTGTACTTCGAGTATTTGCAAAACACATAAATTAGAATACCAATGGCATGCTACACAGTGTCTCTCTTAGAGTTCATGAAGCCATGTGGCACATGTGGAGGCGTTGTCGTGACCTCCTTGTGTGGATTGATCACAGTGACGGTAAATGCACAAAGTGAAGATGTGCACGCACGCCACGCATGCACTCATTCCCTCGCACGCCCACGCGGGTACACGGGCGAACGCAATTTTGTACCAAGGTCCACCCCATGTGATAATTTGACACGTGTAAAGTCGTTCACTTCATTGATGATCAATTAATACAGCACATGCAAATTGAGTGGGCATGAGGGCGGAAGAAAGACATTATTACTCAACTGCGCGCATGCGAGTAGTTAAATCGTGGGTTGCTAGTAGTACTTCCATTGGTCTCCTTCGTATTTTGTGCCAACTTTTGACAGTAACATAATATTTACGCATTTGAGCAGTGTAGTACTTGAAATTTTATGTTCCGGTAAACTCACCGGAGCCGTTTCGGGCCTCGAAACCAAAACCATCAATTAATCTTTACCTTGTTCGCATGACATTCGAAAGCCTGCTCACACCTTCTAGTACGTACCAAACCTAAATGTGTTCCCACAATGGAGGTATTAGTACTAGTGCTAGTACTTAGGTTATAAAAAGGGGAACTACCTAACCGAAAATTACTCTACCTTTCCTCCTCATAAGTGCTTCTTCTTCATCCATCGTTGCCATGGCTGGTGAGCAGAGCTCTAGGTCGAGAACTACTCGTAACAAGGGAGCGACAACCAAGGTTGCGGAAAAAAAAGAGGGCTCGCCGCCACGTAGAGACCTCGAAAGATCTCTCACGGGCAGGCGATGGCTCCCAGGAGCGCCCTAGCCGCGGAGACGAACATGCCGAGCCGGCGGAGCTGGAGTTGTTATCCCTCGACGGCATGCCCAATCAGCTCAATAAGCACCTCAATAAGCAGAAGGAGTTCATCCAAGGCTTGATGGAGTTGCTGAAGGAGAGCCTCGATGACATGCCCGCTGAGCTCAATCAGCAGGGGGAGTTGAGCGCCGGCTTGGTGATGCTGCTGAAGAAGAGCATTGCCTCGGAGAAGAAGGCGACTGGCGAAATCCTGTGACTTCAGAAGGACAAGGCGAAGCTCTACCACGAGATCGACCTGTTGAAGGAGAAGAATGCCGGTTGGAAGAAGCTGCATGAGAATAGTAGTTCCCCGATGAAGATGCTGCAGGCCCTCATCATGGAACAAAAGGAGGAGTTGGCGAAGCTCCGCATCGAGCACCCGGCTGCTGTCAAGGTACGTAATGCGGCCATGCACTAGTAGAAAAGGGGCCAATGGTCCAGGCCGGTCCAGCCCATTAGTCCCGGTTCAATCCAGAACCAGGACCAATGGGGGCATTGGACCCGGTTCGTGAGCCCCAGGGGCCGGCCGGGCCACGTGGGCCATTGGTCCGGGTTCGTTTGGACCTATTGGTCCCGGTTGGTGGGACGAACCGGGACCAATGTGCCTCGCTCCTGGCCCACCACCATTGGTCCCGGTTGGTGGCCTGAACCGGGACCAAAGGACGACCATTAGTCCCGATCCATTCCACCAACCGGGACTAAAGGGTTGGTCCTCGTTGCGGTAAAAGTTTAGTCCCACCTTGCCAGCCGGAGGGGAATCAGACCGTTTTATAAGCCCCTCCCTCTCTGCCTTATTGAGCTCCTCTGAAAATGAAAATAGATGCCCTTATATAGGGAATTTAGGCTAAATTCATACGAATTTCTCTTGAAATTTGTTATGAATTTAATTTGAATTTCCTCTATAAGTGCATCTACGCTCATCTCTGAGTAGCTTTTTATATAGTTTTTTTCTTTTCTGCTATATTTAATTTTTTTCTTTTTATTTCTGAGTTGTAATATGTCATTAAAAATAAGCATCTATGCTCATTTTTTAGTAAAGTTAATTATAACTATTTTTTCTTCTATTTATTTTTTAATTGTAATAAGTCATTAAGAATAAGCATCTATGCTCATATTTTAGTAAAGTTAATCACAACTATTTTCTTTTCTTTCTATTCCTGAGTTGTAATAAGTCATTAAAAATAAGCATCTATGCTCCTTTTTTAGTACAGTTAATCACAACTATTTTTTGATTCAATTCATTTCAGAGTATCTTTATATATAGTTTTTTTTCGTTTCTGCTATATTTATTTTTTTCTTTTTATTTCTGAGTTGTAATAAGTCATTAAAAATAAGCGTCTATGCTCCTTTTTTAGTACAGTTAATCACAACTATTTTTTGCTTCAATTCATTTCTGAGTAGTTTTCTATATAGTTTTTTTTTATTTTCAGCTATATTTATTTTTTTCTTTTTATTTCTCAGTTGTAATAAGTCATTAAAAATAAAAAAGAGGCGCAATGCTTGTTAATTTGCTTCAAGCCTTTCGGAATACTGTCAACTGCACTGCACATAGCTCTGTGCAGTCTTCCGTATTCCTCAAGGCTTGAAGCTAACCAACGTGCAGGAGCATTGGGCCTCTTCGTCATCGTCTCTGCACTCAGGGCTTATAAACAGCTGCGAGTGCCTCTCGCTTGGCGAGGTGGGACTAAAAAACAGCTGCAGGAAGAATCAACAAAAAAACAGCTGCAGAAAATAAAAAAAAGTAGTTAGACGGGTCCATTGGTACCGGTTGGTGGGATGAACCGGGACCAATGCCACTCTTTGGTCCCGGTTGGTGGCACCAACCGGGACCAATGCCCCCCTTTTAGTCTCGGTTCGTGCCACCAACCGGGACCAAAGGTCTTCGTTTCCCGCCATTTGGGCTGCTGAAAAGAGGCCTTTGGTCCCGGTTGGTGGCACCAACCGGGGCGAAAGGGGCATTAGTCCCGGTTGGAGCCACCAACCGGGACCGATGCTCTTGCTATATATACAGGACTTATCAGTTTTCGATCTCTCCTGCTCCACTCCCGTCGCCGCGCGTCTCCCTGCCGCCACCTCGCCGTCGCCGCCCCGCCCCGCCACGCCGCCCCGCGCCGCCCCGCCGAGCCCCGCCACGCGCCGCCGCCGCCGCCCGCCCGCGCGCCTTCGTCGTCGCCGTCGCCGCCCCGCTCCACTCCTTGTTATGTTAGATGTGTAGTAATCTAGATATATGTAGTTCATAGATTTTGTTGTTAGATTAGATTTTTTTGGTTAGATTAGATGTGTAGTAATTAATTTGTTTATATTATGTTAGATTTTTTGTTAGATTAATTAGATTTTTTTGTTAGATTAGATGTGTGTAGTAATTTAGATACGTAGTTCATAGTTTTTTTGTTAGATTAGATTTTTTTTGTTAGATTAGATGTGTAGTAATTAATTTGTTTATATTGTGTTAGATTTTTTTGTCAGATTAATTAGATTTTTTTGTTAGATTAGATGTGTGTAGTAATTTAGATATGTAGTTCATAGTTTTTTTGTTAGATTAGATTTTTTGTTAGATTAGATGTGTAGTAATTAATTTGTTTAAATTATGTTAGATTTTTTTGTTAGATTAATTAGATTTTTTTTGTTAGATTAGATTCATTGTTATATACAGGACATTGGTCCCGGTTCTGGTTTGAGTCGGGACTAATGGGTGGAGGTATTAGTAATGGCCCATTAGTCCCGGTTCATGAACCGAGACTAAAGGCCCTTATGAACCGGGACTATTAGGTGTTTTTCTACTAGTGATGGAACAGATGATGAAGGATCGCGTCGAGAAATCCCGCGTCATGGACAGAATGAAAAAGATGGCGGAGGAGACGCGCAAGGAGATGGAGGTCGTGGAGGTGATGAAGAAGCAGTTACGACTCCGTAGGGAATTAGATCATTTGGGGTGATAATCTTCCTTCTTATTTTGCTCCTGTGTTTCATCTTTTTCTTCGGGTGTTTCGCCGCACGTGTCACGTACTCTGCGAGGCATGAATAGAACAATGTTTTTTTGAGGGAACGAATAGAACAATGCTAACAATGAGATGGCTAGCAAGTTAGATCATTTTTTATCGCCATATGGCGCTGGGCTGCCGTGTTTCGTGCTCCTCCGTCGCAGTACTACTCAGTGGAACACTTGAGTATACCGCACTGTTCTTTGCTCCTCCTTGATCAGGTCGTCGGCGCATTTATACGAGCAGTGAAATCACAAGGCCCCACCTTCCAGCAGTAATGAGTCGTCAAATCACAAAGGCCCTCGCCTCTCGTGAAACCAACCAAGCTAGACTGCCCCGCCCTCTAGCCTTTTAAAAATTGTATACTTTTGTACAGCAGTAGTATCGATGGATTGCACCATGGAGCAAAACTTGAAATTAAAAAAAAAGGTGGTACATATAGAGAGCGCTCGTCGCCAAATTATGCATATAGTACTATTAAAAAGTCTAGTCACAATAATGGTGTCCAGCACAACACACCCCTCAAATAAAACTAAGCATCCTGGAATTCTTTGAGAAAACTAAGCACCCTGAAATTCTTAGACAACTAAACTGCTGGCTATATGGTGTTGGCCGTATATATTGTACGTATATAATGTGAAGAAACGAGTGGTAGTACTATACCAACTAAAAGGTGAAATGTAAGAAATACTAGTATGTACGTACTGAAGAGTTAAAGTAACGAGAAGAAACATAACATAGTTCTGCTGGGGGCTCAGCACAACACACCCATCAAATTAAATTAAGCACACCTGAAATTAAACTTTGCAACTATTCCGGTAGACACTGCATTAGAACCACCATGAGCAACAACACTACCACCTTACTCGGAGTCCTCGTCCACGTCCCCAACTTCGTCCTTGTCCCTCTTCCTCTTGGCCAATACTTCTTTGCTTGAACCGCACACTTGGCTGTTGCTCTTCATCCAACCCTTATAGATATTGAAGCAAAGGTAGCCATCCATTGCAGCGTAGTGGATGTGTTCTATATCTAGTCCATTCAGCTGCCATGCATGATGATGAAACGTGTATGGAGGTTTCTCCAGTTTACCGTACGAAGGATGAACCATGGCTCCTACCAGGGTCAGCATTGAAGGCTGACGAGAGGACACCAGCCGATTCTTCTGGAGGTCGAAGGTGTTGCCTACAACGAGGCCTATCCGACGCAGGACTTCTTTGTCGTTACCAACGTCTACAGTAACGAATTTGACTAGGTTTCTCTTGAGGAAGTCCTTAAAATCCCGGCACTCAACGTCGGCATGGCATATGTGGTAGACCAAGCATAAGTCATGCGCGCAAACCTGGATCACGGCGGGCATTTTCCTCTCTTCGTCCTTTAGATACATCTCTTGTCCCAGGACTGTGGTGTATTCAACATCTAGCCCAGTGACCCACTCATCATCTGAGTCTTCAAACATGCGTCTGAAGCGAGAAAGGCATCCTTTCACCGTCGCGGAAGAACGGGTGTAGATGACATCGAACTCATCGCCGGTGATGGTTCTAACCTTGTACTCACCACCGATCAGGGAGATTTGGGACACCATGGATTTGGGAGGAGGGTTAGGATTAGTGGAACTGCTGTAATGTGAATCGATGAGACGAATATGAGTGAACCTCCGTAGTATTGAAGGACGTGCATGGACGAGTAGGAGCGAACTTCCAGCGTGTGAACGACAGGGTAGTGGCTTTCCATTCTCCCATGATACGGGCTTCCAAGAGCCCTTGGATCTGAGATCGAACGGTTGCATGGCGTGATTCTAGACCTATGGGTGAATATCATATCCTAGAGCGTTATTCTGCAAATTTTCAGGAACTTAGTTTGCGACCATTTGATCTCAGATCCAAGGGCTGCTAGCAGCCCGTATCATGGTCGCGCCTACCACGACCGTCGCGTCGCTCGTGCGGTCGCGCCCTTGGAGATTTAACATGGTGCGTTAGGCTATTTGATGTTGGCATGTCATACATAGTCATCACTTAGTCACTCATACTACAACAAGGTTTTGGCTATAAGGTTGGCTATAAGTGTATTTTTTTTACTTCTCTCTATCTCTTTCTTCATATTCCCTCCGTCCCATAATATAAGAACATTTTTGACACTAGTGTAGTGCCAAAACATTCTTATATTATGGGACACAGGGAGTACTAGTATTTATTGCATTTGCGAAGGAGTGACCTCTTCCAATGAAATGGTGTTGCTAAGTTTGCTTCATTTAATTAGCTATAGACTCAAAATTGTCTTTTCACCTAGGTACACGCGCTTAGCACCATTTCTTCATTGGGTCACCAAATTAGTCTCTCTATTCTTGATTAACTTGCCACATCAGACTTTGTGCGTATGTGGCAAGCTTAAGCACCTGTAGGAGCAAGTAAGTACAATAGTGCACTATACATGTCATTTTTGCATATGTGGAGGAAAGAGAGGCAAGGAAAAAGTGGAGAAGTGGGCTCTCATGCAAGAGCCAGCCTCTACTACATGGTGGAGGATTGGGAGAGGCACCTGTATGGAGGTGACCAGGAATCAGGAGACTCACACCGGTCGTAGCGCCGAAGTTAAAATGATAATGGCAAGTGAAATCACGGGGCCCCACCTGTCCAGCAGTAACTCGCTGTCAAATCACACAACCCTACGTTTGCAGCAGCCTACTCCCTCGTCTTCTCGCGTCTCTGTCGAACCGACTAGGCGGAACTACCCCACCGTCTACCGCGCAGGAAAAGCCCCGCCCTCGACTTTTAAATAGTATACATTATACTAATTTTGTATCCATGGATTGTCCCCGCGCCATGGAGCAAAGCGTCTAGAAAACGGTGGTACACATGTATGGAGTATACAGCACTCCCGTCGCGTTCGCGTCGCACCCCAGACGGTCGGTCGGTCTGGCACGCTGCTCTCCAAATGGAACGCGCCTCATATTGCGTTTGCACACACATGTGGAACGACAATTGAGAACCGACCATAGGCACACTCCCCGGCCCCACAAGTCGGGTGACTTAATAGAAGAGGAGACGAGTGATAGTACTACAGAAGTGTTGTACTACATTGGTGCGTGGACGATCCCTGCAAGACACGGAAGATCAGTTCGTCCATGCATGTGACCAGACTCGAGTAAAGACGCCTGGATTGGCTATCGTCTACATATTGTGTAGGCTGAGTTGTACATGGCTGTAGTTGTGGTGAGAAATCTAAAAAAAGGTTTCTTGTCATCTAACAAAATTAGGTGTCATGTGCTTCGGATCACTGCAAGGGTTAAACAATGACAACTGAGTTGGGCTAGTCATTGGGGGCACATGCACGAACAGTGAAAACTCGGCTGCCATCTAGTTCAAGCCGGCTATGTTAATTAGGACATCTATCGATGGACCCCTTTTCTACGATTTTATCTTTAATTTGAGCCTTGTTCCTCGTCTAGTTTGTCCGTCGGGATTCATGTTGTGTCATTTGGGCAGTGAGGTTATGATTTCTTGTCATGTGGCATTGTTTCGTGTTATATGTTATAATCCGGTGCTTTAGATCAAAATGACGATGACTGCGCCTCCGGGCCACGTGCATGAAGACTTCTCGACAGTCGTTGACGAGGTCAAGCCGGCTCTGGTAGACAAAAGAAAACTAGTACTACTCCACTATATAGGCAGGAGCCTCCGCGGTTGCTTGCTAGTATTGCTCTCTTCACACTGTCTCGGCCTCTCCAGATCTAAACACGACAGCGGTGGCCTCTCTCTCTCTTTCTCTCTCTCTCTCTCTCTCTCTCTCTCTCTCTCTCTCTCTCTCTCTCTCTTCTCACCGCTGGTCACAGATCTAGCCGGATCCTCTCTGTCGGGGAAGGTGAGAAGGTGGAACGTTCACGCGGTCGTCCTCGGCGATGGGTCTTACCCACTGTTGGGCGCGTCCCGATCAACCTGCCTTGTCGTTCTCTCCCAAGCACCGCTGCCGAGGGAGGGCCTCTGACCCCTTCTTCCTCGCTGTCGTAGTGTGGGCAGATCCGGCCTCCCGCCGCCCACCTAGCGACATCCCGACGACCATCAGGTATAACTTCCTTCGAAACCGGCCTTGATCTAGTTCTCGAGCTCCTGACGTCGTTGCATTTGTATCTTTTACTATTTCTCAGGCCCCCTCGTAGATAGGATCGATCGACTGTTCGAAAACCACCTAATTTTTTTACATTTAAGAGGTAAAACTAGTTCATGCACTCGAATCTACTTGGTTCAAGCAAGGAAGAAATGGGGTGGGGGTGGGGGAGGATTTGTTACCTGAATCTAGGACTTGGTCGAAAGAGGAAATAATGGGGGCGAAAAGTAGCAGAGACTAGCTATCCAACTGGTCTCTAGGCCTAATAGAGAAATAACGGGAAACGCAGTACAAACTCAATATAAACCCGATGTATTGGTTGAAAAAGGAAAGAAAGTGGGGACTGGGGGACAAGTCAATAGAGTAAATCCAGCACTAGATTTGCTAGCCTCACACAGTATAAGGTGGCTATACCAAACAAAAATGGCACCAACCTAGATATCCTATTCTGATGTTTGTTGCCCCGGGCCACTCTTATGTAATGCCACAGGTAAAATGTAGTAGTCCCACTATTAAAAGTAAGGACACGTTAAACCAATGTTGTTTTCAATGTAATTCCTCCAGTAATATGAATCAATGGCACTTCTTTACATGTCTTGCTAAAATTTCCCATTAAGATAAGTTGGTTCTTTTCGTTAGAAATGCAACTGTCCTAGTGCGCCTACTCTCCAGTGCCCAAATTAATGTCGTATTTAACGGTTGTCATAGTTAATCGTAATGCCCACACTAATATCTAGCAATGCCACTGCTTTAGAAATTGCTACTGTCCTTGTAGGATTGCCATTCAGATAAGGAACATGCTTCTTTTCATTTGATGCATGTTTCATCACTTGTTAGTCACCCTCCTTTCCACCTTTTTTGTGCACACAGAGATATACATTTCACGCTCGTTCTTAGTTGAACTGCACAAATGATATCCAAATTATAGTTGAGAATTCCAAGAGCTTCATAACCAACCTTGATGTTGCTCAACTTTATTGCAACTAATGAAGAAGAAGATCTATGGGTTTCGTTTTCTGATGGAAATGGAACCGAGGCTGGAGCCCTTTTCTTAATTTTTTTGAAGAAGAAGCTGCTAGCTCATGGGACATTGCTTCATTTTAGGTGAACTGCACCAAAAGGTCTCATGAATTGAATCATCCATGTTGGTGACTAAAAGAGCCAGCTTCAGCATCCCAGTCTAAGCACCCCGGACTCCATCCTTGCGACGCACGGTACACCTCATTTGCCACCTACTCGACCCTAGTGTCACTGATAAAATGAAGTAATAATACAGTTAAAATAGAGCGAGTGTCATCTCTATCATTTCATTTCCAATGTAGATAAAGAAAGTGCTTCTCTTTGTTAATGTATGTTTCATCAACTAGTCCCATTGTTAATGTTTAAGCGTTTCTGCAAACTGGGGTGCTTAATTTTAGTTGATATGTACAAAAATATAGATTTGAATGGCTCAAGGCGCCTCCTTGTACTACCGCTATACACTGATGTTCATCATTGGCAGAAGGTGTATCTGGGAGACTTGGGACGATGTATAGTATGAGGCGTACCGTATGAGGCGTCGCAGGGCCCATCTCGCCCTCGCAGCATGACATACTATGATACTATCGTAATATTTTCTTCTATTTATTTTGTGTGTTTCATCAACTACTGCCACTATAATGTAATCACGCTTTTTCATTATATGTGCAAACAGGGTTATTCAGCTGCATTTTGGTGGAACTGCACAAATGTACGTATGGAACCGGCATATATGCAGAGTGCAAGGTGTGCCAAGTAAAAATTACCGACACCAACCATGCTGCATGCATGCATTGGCATCCACCACCACCAGTGGGATGTGTCGCGCTCTCTGTGGACGGATCTTTCTCGGCAGCAAATCCTCTAACCAAATACTAGTAGCTTATATTGGCAGTTTTCTAGGGAGTACTCTTTTCTAAAAGAAGCACCGATCTATTTTTCTTTATTTGTACATTGTGTCACAACTTTGACCCAAAGGTCCAGAGCTATTTTAGGGTGATTGGCATAGTACTCGGAGACTGATTGTAAGCATAATTTTCATTAGCTGTCACACTGATTGTAAGCATGAGCAAGTGGAAGATTAGGTTAGTGCAAAGCTTACCTTAAACCCTACCACCACCGTTTAAACGAGGCAAGCATCGAGGGAACCGTGGAGAACGGCGGGGAAGCGACATCGCACCATCTGGCCTCCTCTTGTGGTGGGAGAGCGAATACTCCCGTGGCTCCAGCTGGCTCTGCACCCTCACGAACGGCACACCATACTCGATCGATTAGTTATCTTCTGGGTGCTCGACCTTCGACCTGTACGCCCACCACCTCCGTCTGACTATTGCCTTGGGCAAATCTGTCTGCTCCATCGCCTAGAGGAGATACTCGATGAACTCGAAGGACTGCGGCGTGACTGCCGCCGAGGAGTACATGGCTCGCACCGTCCTCGAAATCTCCCACTCATTGTCAAACCAACTAAGGATCTACTTCAACCTGGCAAACTTTGCCTGGTCGCCACCGGCGATCTGCCTGATTCGCTGCTGCATCCTCTTCATAGATGTCCTTCTGAGTGGTCCAGTGCTACCTTTGGAGGATGGGAGGAGAGACGGTGGTCTTGCAATAGAGAATAGGGAAAGGCGAGACGCTGGTTTTGGAATGGAGGTGATGGAGAGGAGAGGAAGTGGTTTTGCAATGGAGAAGATCAGAAGAGGGAGAGGCGAGACGATGGTTTCGGAATGGAGATGATGGAGAGGAGAGGAGGTGGTTTTGCAATGGAGAAGATTAGAAGAGGGAGAGGCGAGACGGTGGTTTTGGAATGGAGATGATGGAGAGGAGAGGAGGTGGTTTTGCAATGGAGAAGAGGGAGAGGAGCGTGCGGCAGTGATTTAGGATTGGACGAGAGGGCCAGCGCTCTGTGACTGGATCAAAATCAAAATCAATTTACCCTTCAATTAAGAAAGCGACCCCAGATTAACTAGTCTCCCTTTTATTCTAGGACATAATTGACCATGATTTTCGCTTATAAAATATATGTTATACGTTGCAAAAATAATATAATTTGAATGTAGATTCAGATATGAACCAAATGATACAACTTTTGGTGACATGCAGTCACATTTTGCTTGTCAAATACAGTACGTGGTCAAACTTTGACCCAAAATACGCAAAACAACAAAAAAATACTTCCAAGACCAGCGCCGCTCTTCCGCTCTTCTCCTCTTAAACCACCGCTGCTCCTCTCATGTTCCAATCTGAATCCAGCGCCGCTCCTCTCCTCTTCCATTTCAAAACCACCACCCCTCCTCTCCTGTTCCAGTCCAAAACCAGCGTCGCTCCTCTCCTGTTCCAATCCAAAACCAACGCTGCTCCTCTCCTCTTCCATTCAAAAACCACCGCCTACGAGTGAAGCTGTTGTGTAGAAGTAGATCGATGGAGGAGTACAACCGATACGTGAGGATCGCAGACGACGACCCTGTGAAGCTAGCTAGGATGTTGGAGATATAGTCTTGGTTTGACAACAAAGACCAACTAGCGGCGACGGCGACATCCATGGCCAAATATCAGCAACAGAGCGAAAAGACGATGATACTCCTGGAGGGAGTCGCGCCGGAGTACATAGAGCTGCTCCTCTGGGCCATGGTGCAAACAGATTCAGCGAATCCGATCGTGAGGGAGCGGTGGTAGGAGTATCGATCCCAGATGGAGCATCCACCAGAGATTGAAGGATCGAGCATCTATAGGGTGCCGTTTGTGATGGTGTCCTGCCAGAGCGAGCCGGTAGTGTCTTCGTCGACCGAACCCAACTGCAAGAGGAGAAAAGAAGTTGGCCCGACGATGCTTCCCCGCCATCGTCTCCCTCGCCGTTCACATCATCTCACGGGGCGGATGTCTGTCGCCGAGGAATAGGAGGGGGTTGCCCCCCGAGCCCAATAGTCGGGCAGGTTGTGAATTATCAGGAGGAGCTTAGGGTTGTTAGTATTTGCAGGTTGTGAATTGTGTTTTGTGTTGTGTATTGTGAGAGTACTTTCTGATATGAATGTCTTTTGAATTTAAGATTTGCAGTATTTAGCATATGAAGTATTTTATGAATTCTAGAGATCTATTTTTAGCACTTCAAAAAATGTAGTTTCATAGGAGTATAAAAGTGCAGACAATGTGATTCTCAGAGAAGAAACTGCAAGTTTCAGTTTCAGATAAGAAACTTCAAGTTCAGTTTCAGATAAGAAACTGCAACTTTCAGAGGCAGAGCATTTATATTAACACGGCCTTTTCAAACAGGGTTAACATCATGTTGGAAGTTTTATTCATGGTCGAAAATGGAACTACCAGCCAGTTAACATCATTCTGATCAACATTCATGCATAGCACATCTTCATATGATGCACAGTCAAAATGCCCACACAATGTAGAGTGTGCGAAACACAAGGAAAACAAGGGATGAAGTTTTGGCAAGTGTTGGACGTGGTTTTGGGCTGCCCCGTCTAGGCTTTCAGTTTTAACATGCGCATCCCACGACCTCGGATGGGAGGTCAGTAGGCCTCTTTGAATTTTCTTACGGCCGTCATGTATCGGCCGGCCTATGGACCTCCCATCCGAGGTTTTATTTTTGGCAGCCCAATTTATGTATTTTTTTGATGAAAACACAGAGGTCTGTTCTATTTTTGTATATAAGAATAGGAATGCCAGGTCCAACTTATGTTTCCCTTCTAACTATATTATATATATTTAAATTGTTTTATATGTTATTATATATTATTTTATTGTCATCATATATTTAATAGATACTTACATATGTAAGAAAACAATATCCCACATCTTATTAAATTATCAAAATAATTTCTTAACAAATAAAATCCTGGATTGTTTTGGCACGAAAATCCTAGTGATTGTGTACAAAAGCTTGGTAAGATTTAAGGACGAATGTAATAATATCACTTATTATTTAAATATATTTATAACAAAATGCTCAGCCCCTTTTTATTTTTTGATAACATTGCTGGCCCAACCCAGCATTATAATTAGAATCAGCCCAGCAAAATCGTGTATTTCGAGAAAGTGCAAATGGCGTGTAATTTTTTAGGAAATAAAATAAATGGGCCGCATGGACGCTACATTATTTGTTCACCCACCCAGCTAATGGCTATAATTCAAAAAAAAGATCAAATTGACGGTAAATTCTACCGTGCAAAAAAAAGACTGTAAATTCTGAAAAAATGGGTTAAATATGTGCCACATTTTGGAGGCTGAAATGTGGGCCAATAGGTTGAAGCCAACGCAAGTCGTTGTCAATTTAGGCAATAAATGATTTTGACATGTTAGCCGTTGGATTTACATCCAACGACTGGCATCCATCTTCAATCTCTCGTCTTCTTCCTCCAGCGCCGCCGGGACCACCTCCCGCCTCCTGCTGCTAGTAGCTCTGCTTAGGATGCTTCGCTATGAACCGCTACTCCGCTGTTGGCCAGGCCATCCCTTCACCCCTCCACACCTCCTGTTCTTATCCAGCAACTGCCAAACCACACCGCACTAGAACTAGTTAACCCTCGTACACCTCTCCGTCTGCGACTCTATTCCCGCGTCTTCCCATCTCCGGCTCATTGCTGTCCGGGGCCTCGCCGTCGTCCACCACCTTGGATGCGCTCGGCGCGGCGTGGTCAGCATGGTCAACAAACGACACCATCGGAAGTAGACTGTGCATGGAAGGTTGACAGCTGGGTACATGGCCGCATACAAGGAAATACCTCCTTATTACGCGCAGAATATTGATTCCTCCACCTGACATCTGGGACCCACCAGAAGGGCCTCTGTATTTCATGAAAAAAATGGCCCCCCGCTGACATGTCGGACCCACCAGCTATCTTCGCACGCAAGGAAGTGTCTCCATATTACGCACAAAAAAATGAATACTCCCCCTGCCAGCTGGAACCCAGCATAGTGGGAGGCTGACTTGTGCGCCTACCAAGTTGACGGGGACGGAGGGATTTGTCAACTTAGTCAATATGAACGATTCTAGCTCCTGTTACCGTACGATGTTCATCCAACGGTCGTAATGCTTCTTCGACCTCTGGTCTTCTTGCTCTAGCCGCCCAAACCAGCGCCGGTCGTGTCGCGTGCTCCTGCCTCCCGTAGTCGGCTGTGATGTCACGGAGGCCTCAACGCCCCCTACTACTCCCACCGCTGGCCAGGCCATCCCTCTACTCACCCACACGCCCTGTTATTCTGCGGCGACAGCAGCCTCACACCGCAACCGAACCAGTGAACACTCGTACTCCTCTTCGCGTGGGCATCCACTGCTGCGTCTTCCCCGACTCCGAGTCGTCCCCTTCCTAGTCCTCGCCATCGTCCACCGCTGTGGTGCGCTCGGCGCGGTGTGGTCAACGTGGTCAAGGAACGACTTCCATCGGACATGGACTACAGGTGGAGAGGCTAACAGCTGGGTCCACGGCCGCAACAAGGAAGTGCCTCCTTATTACGTGCAAAATAATGATTCCTCCACCTGACAGCGGGGACCCACCAGACGGGCCACCGTATTTCATGAAAAAAACATTTCCCCCTGACTGCTGGGACCCACTAGCTACATCTTTGTACGCAAGGAAGTGCGTCCGGGCAAAAAAAACGATTCTCCC
The DNA here is from genome assembly GCF_018294505.1 of Triticum aestivum. Lineage (NCBI taxonomy): Eukaryota > Viridiplantae > Streptophyta > Magnoliopsida > Poales > Poaceae > Triticum > Triticum aestivum. The sequence continues at coordinate 68,456,394 of NC_057801.1, forward strand.
CCTGACTGCTGGGACCCACCAGCTACATATTCACACGCAAGGAAGTGCGTCTGGGCAAAAAAAATGATTCACCCCTGACTGCTGGGACCCACCAGCTACATCTTCGCACACAAGGAAGTGCATCTGGGCAAAAAAAATGATTCGCCCCCCAACTGCTGGGACCCACCAGCTACATCTTCGCACGCAAGGAAGTGCCTGATAGTCGGGACCCACCTGGTCGAAGCGTACGTAGCATTGTCATTCTGGTCGCGAACGTGTACGTACATATATACTGGTCGATGTAGAGGCGCGCACATGTCGTAGTAGAGGCGCGTACATGTCATAGTAGGGGCGCGCACATAGCATGTACACGTACGTAGAGCGGCCAGGGTGCAAGAAAGAAAATACGGCCACGTACGTACATACGGGCGGGGTCTCGAATGCCTACTCGCGCATACGTACGGCGAGGGCTCGTGTACATGGCTGGGTTGGAACGGAGAAACATCGTCGTCGTCGTGTTCATGGGGAGGCAACGGAATGCGTCGTGTTCTTGGGGAGGCAACGGAATGCGTCATGTTCATGGGAAGGCAACGGAATGCGTCGTGTTCATGGGGAGGCAACGAAATGCGTCGTGTTCATGGGGAGGCAATGGAATGTGTCGTGTTCATCAGGAGGCAACGGAACGCGTGGGAGCCAACCGGCTTGATTGGAACGAAATGAGTGGTCGTGTTCATCGGGAGGGCTTGGACGGAACAGGCGATGTAAACGAGGCCTGGCGTACCGCGGAATGGAGGAAACGGACGTCCTAAGTTCGGAACGGGGTTCTGTTGATTGGGAGGGGTGTGTCGTACCGCAAAATGGAGGAAACGGACCTCCTGTGGTCGAAACGGGGGTCCTATTGATAGGGAGGGGTGTGGCATACCGCAAAACGGACGTAACGGACCTCCTACGGTCGAACCGGGGGTCGTGTTGATCGGGAGGGGTGTGGCGTACCGCAAAACGGAGGAAACGGACTTGTGTTGCAGCGCTATGGTCGAAACGGGGGTCCTGTTCATCGGGAGCTGTGTGGCGTACTGCAAAACGGGACTCCACTGGATATTGTTCATCTCCACCCTCAACCTCCTCCAGCCTCCATGGGCTACCATCGACCTCCTCCAGCCTCCACAGGCTCCTATTCATCCAGCCTCCACCGCGCGCTACTCCACCGGCTACTGTTCAACCACCCCTCCACGGGCACCCCTCCATCGTCTACTATTCATCCAGCCCTCCACACCACGGGGTCCTGTTCAACCACCCCTCCACGGGCACCCCTCCACCGTCTATTGTTCATCCAACCCTCCACACCACGGGATCCTGTTCATCCAGAGGCAACCCCACCGCTCACTGTTCATGCAACCCCCCCCCCCCCGCAACGCTCACTGTTCATCCAATTGATCGGCTTCACTTAGTAGGAGTAGCGAAGGAATCGCTCGATCGGGTTCAGTTAACAGCCATCGATCGATCGCTCGGGTTCAGTAACGCGTAGCCTGCAGTGCAATCGCTCGGATTCAGTTAGAGCCCAATGCCTCGCTCGGGTTAAGTTAGAGCCAACGCCTCGCACACACGCGCATACCTGTACGAGCGAAACACACATTGCTCGGCCCCCGACCTCCCACCGTAACCGGGAACTCCCCGAAATTTTCCTCCCCCTTGCTTCTACCATGGATTTTTCCGTCATGGACGGCCCAAAGAATGTCATGCAGCTGCGTCTCCGGCCCGCCCAGGACGAAAAGCCCATTTTCTATCATGATTTTTTGTCTTAGAAGTAGGAGCCCACCACATCTATGATGATACCGGGTTTTGTCACAATTATCGTCATAGAAGTGTCATATGTATGACAGAAAAAAAATTCGTTCGGACCAAAATGTCACGGATGTGTCTTTTTTTTGTAGTGTATGTCTTCGAGCGAAGACAATGAGAGCAAATCTTATCCAGAGTCGGATGAGTCAGCTTTACTTGTATCCCAAGTCAAGCTGCCACGTGTGTTTGAAATCTGACCGTTGTGACACGTGTCAGTTCCTTAGTGACCTCGGGTCATTTCGGACAAATCAGGTCGGGTTGCCCAGTGGTTATAAATAGCCCACCCCCTACACCATAAATTGGTGGCTGCTCAGAGTTAGTACACGGCTTTTGCCGTTTGAGAGAAACCCACCACCGAAGCTTTCGAGAGGGATTCCTTGCGAGGACAAAGCCAAAACCACCCAGAGCCCAAAGAGTGTTTGACATCACTGAAGTCTTTCTGTCCGTGTGATCTGAAGACTTGTTACACTTGAGGACTGTGAATCCCCCAGCCGGTTAGGCGTCGCGTTCTGAGCATCCAAGAGTCATTGTGAATTGCCGGTGAACGAAGTCTATGAAGGTTTGGAAGTCTACCTTGAAGAATTACCAGAGTAATTGGGCGGGGACTAGGTTTCCTTAGCTCAAGGGGAATAAGGTGAAGACGCGGTCTTCTGAGTTGAATCTCGGCCTCCCTAACCAGACGTACAGTTGTCACAGCAACTGGAACTGGTCGAACAAATCCCTGTCCTCCTGAGGCTACTAGTTCTATCTCTCACTTCTCTCTACTTACAGTTTGTCTTTGTGAAGTCATTGCCTGCTTGGATTATCTGTTTGACTTCACTGTGTGACTACCTATTCTGATTGGCTTCATACTATCTTCCATCTTGATCTTTACTACCTAGCTGCTAATAGTCTTCGTGCTTTAACTTCATTGAATACTTGACTATGACTTGTCTAGTGTAGTCTACCTTCCGCTGCATACGAATTGTGTCGTTTCTATTGTTTGTCTTCGAAACTCCCATGTTTTGAAGACTTTCATAAAAATCAGCTATTCACCCCCCTTAGACGATAACTAGCCCTTTCAATTGGTATCAGAGCAAGGTACTCCCTTCTTCTGTGCGATTCGGTTTAACCGCCTGGATTTTTAGCTATGTCGACTACAGGGATAATCAAAGTCTCCGCTACGTGCCCAATCTTCGATGGCACTGACTATCCCTAGTGGAAGAATAGGATGTGCATGCATCTTGAAGCCATTGATGTCGATCTATGGTATGTCGTCAAGAACGACGTTCCCAAGACTGGTGAAGGTGTCACCCCTGCTGACGTCAAGAAGTTCATTCAACTGGACTCTACCGCCAAGAACATCATCTGTGGTCATCTGACCAAAGGACAGTATGGCCGTGTGAGTGCTCTAGAAACGTCGAAGCTAGTCTGGGACTGGCTCTCCAAGGTCAATGAAGGCATCTCAACTCAGTGAGATCAACGGATCAGTACTCTCCGCAACCTCTTCAACCGCTTCAAGAGACACGACAATGAGAATGTCCAGCTCACATTTGATCGCCTCGCTAATATCACAAATAAGCTCCAAGCACTCGGCGCCACTAAGATTACGAAGCATGAGATAGTGAAGACACTACTGAGATCTCTTGACAGCTCATTTGACACCTTATCCCTGATGATGCAAGAACGCCCTGACTTCAAGTCTCTTGATCCGTCTTACATACTTGAGAGGCTCAACACACATGAGTACCAGCTATCTGAGAACCGAGATATCTATGGCCCCAACTATGGCCGAACTTGCGCTTTGAAGGCAAAGGCTGCTGCCTCCTCATCTGAAGAAGAATCTGACTGCAGTTCTGCTGATCCTGAAGATATTGGAAAGGAGCTTGCTATGCTTGTGAAAGAAGTTCCAGAAATTCACCAAGAAGAAAGGCTTCAGAAAGTCTTCACGATCCAGCTCAAGGAATGATGAAGCTTCTGCCTATGACCACAAGAAGAGAACCTGCCACAAGTGCAAGAAACCTGGTCACTACATCTCTGAGTGTCCACAGTGGGACAATGAGAAGAAAAGAAGAAGAAGAAGAGCAAAGAATATAAGAAGAAGAAGAGCAAAGAATATGATTCTGATGACAAGAAGAACAAGAAATCCTCAAAGTCTTCTTCCAAGTTTTCTTCCAAGTCTTCATCACACAAGAAGAGCTCATCTGGCAAGGCCCGTGCTTTTGTTGGCAAGGAAATGGATTCAGAGGAGGAGTCTTCTTCTGAGGAGGCGGAGGTAGAGTCCGAGGAGGAGTCTGATTCTGGTGTTGCGAGTCTGGCTCTAGCTACAGCCTACGTCGCCAAGTCCATCTTCAACACTGAAGACAATGGCTCCATCACAAACGTTGATGATAATGACAAGGATGACTCGCCTCCCACCTACTGTTTCATGGCACGTGGTGCCAAGGTAAAATCACGTGATGCTTACTTTCAAACATCAAGTGAAGATGACTCTGATGGTGAATCAAAACCTGGTTACAAAACACTTGCTAAAATTGCAACTGAACAACAGAAAGCTATGGAACATATTCAAAAACTGTTAGACAAAAGTGATGACCTTTTGGATGCGGAAATGACCAAGTCTCAGTCCCTAATTGAAGACATCAAAAATCTTCATGTTAAGTACCAGGAACTTGAAGGTCGACATGAATCAGTCTCAACTTCTCATGAAAAGCTTTCTTATGATTATCTTCAAAGGAAGCAGGAACTTGAGAAATTGAGATCGGCTCATGAAGATCTTCAAAAGGAGAACGAGTGACTTCACGCTCAACAGGTTAGTCCCGCTTAGGAAGGATTTGAACCACCATGTCTAAACTGCATTGAGCATGATAACGCTGCCTCTGTTGCTGAATATTCCACTGCTACTACTGTTTCAATATCTTCAACTGTTGATGTGGTAACTTACCCCTCTGCTGAGGATACCACTACTATTGCTGATGAGAATGCCAGGTTGAAGACACTGCTTGAGACAGGGATGTACAAAAGTCTCAAAGGGCATCAGACATTATGTGATGTCCTGAAAAAGCAGATTCTGAACCGAAACCCTAGGAAAGAGGGTGTTGGGTTCGAGAGGAAAATGAATGTTGATGGGTCATATTGGAAACCTGAGAAGTATCCCAAAACCACATGGGTTGATGCAAAGGAACCTTCAGTAGATCCATCCACCTTGTCTGGTTTGACTTGTGCTAACCCCATTATCATTGATGAATCCTTTGATGCAAACTATAAACTGTTTAAGAATCAGAATGGTGAAGTGTTTGCCAGGTATATTGGTACTAACTGCAGGAATGGGCCACTATGAAGAAGATATGGGTACCCAAAAGCTTTCTTGAGAATCTTCCAGTGAATGTCATCACGACACCACCTGTGAAGTAGACAAACCCCATACCAAAGGCTTCATATGGTCCAAAATCTTCATACAGACTGAGGACTCATCTAAGTCACCCTAATGTCAATGTTTTGCAGGGAAATCATACTCAGACTCATTAATATGACTGTGTTTCCTCAAACCTCTATGTTCATAGAACTAAGAACTTTTCTGCTTATTCCTATGAGTATTACTCACCTCCTGCAAGGCTACTTACTAGGGCTCCAAATCCAAAATTCTTAGATGCTGCACTTAGACTCATTGCTTCTAAGACACCCTTGAAAATGTGAGTGGTTAAGAAAACTTAACTCGCTTTTGCAGGGAAAGATCTCCAGCTGGAAATCAAAGGCGTCCAAAACTAATGCTGGGGACCTTAAACATCTTGTGGGGCACAAGATAAAGTGCCCAAATGGTCTTACTATGTACTTTGTCCCAGGATTCCTTGACACTCGTCCTATATATCCTAACCAAGATCTGAATTTCCATGTTCCACTTGTTCGTCAAATGTTTATGCCTCACAACTCGCTTGGTGAAGCCTATCCCCAAACTGCACTGTAGGCTATGACACCTCGTGCTTCAGAATGGATTATGGACAGTGGATGCACTAACCACATGACTGGCAATCGAAGTCTTCTGATGGATTCAACGCTACGTCCATCAGACAAGAGTCACATCACATTTGCTGACACTGGTAAAAGCAAGGTACTGGGTCTAGGTAGAGTTGCAATATCAAGGGATCAACACATGGATAAAGTGATGCTTGTTGAATCCCTTGGTTTCAACTTAATGTCTGTCACAATGCTTTGTGACTTAAACATGATTGTGCTATTTGGAAAATATTGATGCCTTGTGCTAATGGAATCTGACAGGTCTCTAGTCTTTGAAGGGTATCGGAGATGATCTGTATATGGTAGATTTCTAGCAGGACCACAGATGGTCGTATGTCTTCTAGCAAAAGCCTCAGAGTGCTGGCTTTGGCATCGAAAGCTAGGGCATGCTAGCATGAGGAACTTGCACACTCTTGCGAAGAAGAAGCATGTCGTGGGCATCGAAGGCGTCAAGTTCAAGAAGGATCATCCGTGTGGTGCCTACGAAGCTGGAAATATGACTAGGGCCAAGCATCCCTCGAAGACAATCATGACCCCATCTCAACCCTTCAAGCTGCTACACATGGAGTTATTTGGCCTTACTCACTACTCTACTCTCAATGCTACTTCTTGCCCCTATGGTTTTGTCATTGTTGATGATTACTCTAGATGTACCTAGGTGCATATAATCCTCTACAAGACTAATTAAAGTGCAGGATGTCTTCAGACACATTGCCAATCGTGCCATGACGAACTATGGCATCAAGATCAAGCACATCAGAAGCGACAAACGGCACTGAGTTCAAGAACACCGGCCTCGACCTCTATTCGGATACTTTGGGTATCACTCATGAGTTCTCTGCTCCTCACACATCATCCTAACACTTATGCATTTTAATGACTTAGATGTGCAACACACGAAGTAATGTATATCTTCAATCAATGAAGACATACACTCTAAGTGTGAATACATTAATGCGGAATTTGACTTCGGAGCACCACGATAATTGTGCACCGTGTCTGGGTCTAATACTTCCTATACGGTGGGTAACGCCACCACCAAACTTTTGTTTGAAGTGTTTCCCTTAGCGTTATATTTGCTAAGCCTTTATATTTGATTTATCTTCATCTTGTTGATTTGGTTTTATACTAGTTATATACATATTTGTGTTCTGTCCTCTACAACATTCACTTATAGCTATGACTTCGTGTTGAATCTTTTGATCTAAGTGAAGGTGATCGGACCCCAACCTATCTATGCTTCTACCTCAAAACTATCTGTCCAAATCATATGCATTCCATTGAAAATTGTCGATTGTCTTCACTGATACCTTGCCAGCTGAAGTCAATCTGACAAACATTTATATCTGTTTTAATGCTATATCCTTATTGCCTGAAAGCTGGAGAATTCGGAACGACCACCCCGACAATCCAGGCGTGCGTGGGAACATGGAACAACTTCCAAGGTGTTGCATCCTTGCCACGTGCCCTCCAGGTGTGAACCGCCAGGAGCACCTGCGTAATTGCGATGTGCTGTCTCTTTCCTTATAAATACCCATCTCATCTCGGTCAAAAATTCTTCTTCCACCTCGCCACCTCTCGCAAACCCTAGCGTCACCGCTAGCTCTCGACGACGCCGACGATGATGTGCTTAGCTGCCGTGACTTCCCTGACGTCGTCCTCACGCTGGCCGCATACCTCGTCCTCTCCATTGTCACCGTAGGTGTCCTCCGTTGCCAAGTTAGGGCACGGAAGATCGAACTGCTCGGCCTCCAACTTCGCTCTGTCTAGCAGTTCTTTGTGTGGTAATTAAAATTCGCCTTTGACCGTCTTTTCGATCTGATAGATTCATCCTTCTTTACCAAAAGTGGTTCCTAGATCTCCAAAGTTGAATCTATCTGTTTCTGCATCTCATACTATGCCTAGTCTATTCACTTATGCTTCTCTACAAGTTAGATTCCTCACTTGTACTTATTCTTGGATTCGTACAAATCTAGAACCAACTCTCATCAAATAAGTGGATGTCTTCACATTATGAGGTCAATGTCTTCAAACTGATTTATCTTCAAAATCTTCTGAGAATGCATATGACCTCTTCCCCTTCCCTTACACCTCTAATGCTGTCACAGGTACATGTCCGTGGGAGATTCCCTTGGTTCTCATAGTTTGCATTAGTTTGCACAATTCTTAAAGAGTCACATAAATTCTCCTGAATCTAGTTCTTGTCTGACCAGCCATCGGAAGCCTTTGCAAGTACTGAAGCCTTTCAGGTTAAGCTTCATGGCTGCTGAGAAGTCAGCAAGGAAGGGTGGCAGACAGTGCCGTGGGAACACTTCCCAGGATTTGCCACCAGATTTGCACGAGCTGTACAAGACAGACCTAGAGGAAACCTATGGAGAACGCAAGAATCGAATCCAATGGATTCAAAGATATTGGGCAGAGGAATGGTTCAAGTACCGATTTGTCACAGAAGAGTATGCAGAGAAGGATGCCATCAAGCGACCCTGGGGAGATATACGGTACAAAAATCTTCCTCCCAGTTCCCAGACTGAAGCTATTGAGAAAGGCTTCTATTCGTGCATGGTTCGCGGACCGCAGCCAGAGAATGCTGACCCTTCTTCTTTGCTGTGGTGCCGTGAAGACAATATGTTCAAGGGAAACTTCCAGTTCGTGAAAGACTCTGCTGCGAAGAACAAGAAGGCATTCAGACTTGACTTCAACCCAGGTCCATCTGCTCCTTGGGAAGATGGCACCTGTGAAGCCAATGAAAATAGGATTGGTCCCTTCTACAACCTCGCCGGCCTCATCACTCACATTGCCATTCAAGGAGCGAATGTGGATCATTCTGGTGATGATGCTGACACTGATGATGCACCAGCTCCTCCTCCTAAGCCGCAGAAGCAAAAGAAAGCTAAGGCTTCAAAACCAACTGCTGCACCAAAAGCTTCTCGAGTGAAGCCATTGGCAACTACCCGTTCCGCTCCCAGTAACACATCTGAAGATCTATCTCGCATCTCCAATAAGAAAGAGAAGACTCAGAAGAAAGAGAAGACTCAGAAGAAAAATGTTCAAAGTTCTGGTCAAGCCCTGACACCTTCTACCATTCTGAGGAACGAGACTGAAGCCATTGATCTGTCAACAGACAATGAGTGCGGTGATGATGCTCTTGAACAGTTTATTAAGAGCAAGCAAGAGGCGGAGATCTTCAATGATCTGCCCCTCTTCGATGTGAACATTCTGGACAACTTCATTGATGAGTGGTTTGACAACCCAAATCACAGCTTTGATGATCTTTAGCTCCCGATTGGCATCAGCGTCGCCTTCCAAGCCGCAATTGCTCCTGAGCTGGCTCTAGCTCAGCGGATTGTTGAATTGAAGAACAAGATTGACTATGAGAAAGAGCAGTTCATGAAGCATGTGGCCAAGCTTAGCGTGGCTCATGTTCAAAACTTGAAGGTGATGTTGCATGACCTCAAGGAGGCGTTTCACAAGAAGCGCGAAGAAGCCAAAGGTTCAAGAGAGCGCATGAAGAATCTAGCTGCCAAGTGTGTTCAAGCTTACAATGAAGCCAAGAAGCGCAAGGCACTTGGGCGTCCTGGCATCGAGCCCAAGCTGGCTGCCAAGAAGAAGAAGAAGCCTACTGTGGCCCAAACTGAAGCACCAAGGCGGGAAGAACCTCACATTGTCTTCCCTGCCAGCATGACTGGCTCGAAGCCCAAGGTCCCCACAGTGGCTTCAGAACAGAAGAAAACCAAGGCAGCTGAAGCTGAAGCCAGAAAGCGCAAGCTCAAGAACACCACTGATGATGCACCACCCACCAAGAAGAGAAAGACCAAGAAAAGAGATCGGGCTTTTCCCAAAGAGCCCCTTGTTGTCGAGCCCATTGCTTTTTCTTGTCCTGCATCTGAAAATCAAGAGCGTCAGTTGATAGTTCATGAGCCTGCTTCCACAGAGGCTCCTGAAGCTGAAGAAGTACCAGCCGCTTACCCCACCACGGCTGAAGACATTGGTCCCCAAGAAAATGTAGTAGATGATGAAGTCCTTCCTTAGATAGAGCGCCCAACGGTATCATCGCCTGTTCTCACGAACAGCGAACTCATCAGTATTGGTCATCCTTTGGCGCCAATCTCTCAGGATGCCTCATGGGCTGATCACCCCCATCTAGCAACGCCAAGTCAAGGCTCACCAAGTACACCTTGTCCTCCACCCGCACAAGTCACCAGCCCAATGGTGAATGACGAAAATTTCATGGAGACTACACCGTCACCAAAAGCGTCGCCCATGTTCAAACAACTTCACAAAGGCCTGAAGCCATCAGTCTCCATGACGACCATCACAAAAGAAGCTTCAAACCAATCAAGCTCAGTGGCACATCAAGTGTTCCCTGAAGAAAATCCCTCTGTGACAGTTCCCTTGTCTGAAGCCAATGTTCCTGAAGACAATCCGGCTGCATCAGCCGATGACAGACAAGAAGAAGAGCGTGTTGCTACTCCCCCACCTACCAAGAAGTCGTGCCCGACCATCTAGCTACTCAAGTGGAGGTTGAAAATCCTGAGGCGGCCACCAACAACACTACTGAAGCCAATGACGTTGTCATGGCTGAAGATAATGTGGCACCTGCAATGAACACTATGCATGAAGCCAATGATGCCCCTGCAACAATTGTGCAGCCTGACGCCCTTGCTAATGCCACTACTCCTGTTCCGCCACCAAGGCCACACACTATTGAGCAAGCATTCTATCAAGGCGAGCTATTCACTGTCAGATGGCCAATTCTGGTTCCTCCGCCTGCTCCCGGACATCAGTTCGACTATCATGTGGAGCACATGCCTCAGGTTCAAAAGACAAAACCAAGGCTGCCAAGGTTTCCAAGTACTGCATCTTAGCCAGGATCGTTCAATGTCAATGGCTTCATTGCACACAACACCTTCTTCGATAAAACCAAGAACCCATATTCCAAGCCAAGAATATCATCTGATCAGTTCTGCAGTTATCAGCAGCTCAGCTACTACTCTCATGTTCTATACAATCAAGGGCACATATTTCCTCATATACATCTGGATTCTGAAGCCATTGCTGGCCTGCCCTGCTTAGAAGAAGCCCTTGACTATTTTCGAGATGTAGGTCTTCTCCGGTTTGTGACAGATAATGAGAATTGGAATGAAGAGCTTCTGCTGCAATTCTACGCCACTCTGCACATTCGCGGCTACAACAGGGATCTGAAGACATGGGTCCTTGAGTGGATGACAGGCAATGTCCATCATGAAGCCAAAGCTCTTGACCTCATTGGGCTTACTGGCCTGTCCACTCTAGGTGAACTCTATGAACATGGTTGTCAGCTTCACCGCAATGCGTTGGAAAGTATCTTTCAAAAGCCAGAGCCGAACATGAGCCAAATGCTGAGCATGATGAAGCCACTGCCACAGGATGCTGAATATCCCAAGGAATTCTTTGTTGAAGACCTAGAGTATCTGCCCCGCACCATCTATCAGATTATCAGGCAAACTCTATGGCCCATCAAAGGACATTTTTCCTCAGCAAAGCCCGAAGGCACAATGAAGACATTGGTCTTCTACATTCTCAATGGCATCAGCTTCAATGCTCAGGATTTCTTCATTCACCAATTTGCTGCATCTGGCTCAGACATATTTGGTCTGAAATTTTATGCTCCTTGGATTATGCGTCCGATCAAGCTTCACTCCGCTGTTGACTATCAGCCCTCTGCACGCAATCATCTCATATTGCTGCCAGAGGTTGATATGTCAGTCGAAGCCATCTACCCAGAGCCTGCCAAGGAAGCACTATATCTTCACAATGAAGATCATCAGAGTTTCTCTTAGCATGTTGAAGGTGTTCAGGTTACTTCTCGTGTTTATGCTTTGGCTGGCAACACTTGCTGTGCACGCACTGAAGCCACAGAAAGCATTGTTGCTCCAAGGACTCGGAAGCGATCTCGTGTGCTCAATGACCGAGAGCTTCTCATGGCCTTGCATTAGAAACATGACAAGCATCACTACTGGCTCAAACGTCAAATGCAAAGCCTCTTGGTGGATGTCAATCGCATTCGCTACCTTGCCACCAAGAATGCCTTTGTCACTCATGAAAGCTGTCGGAGGTCTTGGAAGAGTCTGACATTGCTCAGTGCTGAAGTTGATATTCATGACGATGGCTTCACTGAGAGATTCAAGTTCGACTCCACTCCTCCCAGGAATGTTGTCTTGCGTCGAACCCCGTCTCTCGAAAATTCAGAGTACTCCTCCTCCGCAGCGGATGTAAATGCCAGAGTCCTTGATGACGCCGATGATGCTAGTTCATCACCTCCAACCTCAGCGCGTATTGACACTGCACCAAGTTCGTCTGCACCACCAAACCTTAATGACGACCCTGCTGCTTCACCTACTCCTCATGGGAATGAGTAGAAACTATGTCTTCAAACCCTTTTGGTCCTTGATGACAAAAGAGGGAGAAGCATATGTTGATAGGCTTCAAGCGGGTCCATATGGGTGGTTTCTATACTTTGGTCTAGTATTTACAACTCTTGCTTTTGATACATTTGGTTCTTTGAGTTGTAACACTTAAACTTGATGGTTGTCTGCTACTCTTTTTCTGCTATTTTGTGATGCGACGATAAATTCCGCATGTGCGATGATAAATCCCGCATGAAGTCATTTCGCAGACGTCAATTTTTCATTATGCATGTCATTAGTCCTGTATATCTATTCATGCATGACGTATTGTCTTCATATGGTGAAGAGGATCTCCACAAGTACAACCTGCCATGTGCATTTGCATTCCAATGCAAAACATTTATATGCACATCTTTAGGGGGAGCCTTTTGCCACCTATGAAGACAATATCTTAATACTCTACAATTTCACATACTTTTATCCCCGTTGAAAATTTCAACCAGTTTGTCATCAATCACCAAAAAGGGGGAGATTGTAAGTGTATCTAATGCCACCCTAGTTGGTTTTGGAGTATTGACGACAAACCTGGTTGAGGGACTAATGTGTTTGTGAGAATTGCAGGACAACACAGGTAGTAGTCCCTCATTGATTTGGTTTACCTACCGGAGATGACCCCTAAAAATGTGTGAAGACATTGAAGACAATGGTGGTGTGTGAAGCTATTCACGTTGAAGACTATGACATGAGAAGACATCGAGTGAAGACTATGAAGCACGAAGACTTAGTTGTTTTGTTGTTTCCTTTTCTTCTTTGTTGAGTCATAGGAACCAGCGCACTATTAAGTGGGGTCCAAGTGAACAAAGTCAGAGTGACTGAAGTGATGCTCAACCAAATCCTATGTCTTCGAGTGAAGACAATGAGAGCAAATCTTATCCAGAGTCGGATGAGTCAGCCTTACTTGTAACCCAAGTCAAGCTGCCGCGTGTGTTTGAAATCTGACCGTTGTGACACGTGTCAGTTCCTTAGTGACCCTGGGTCGTTTCAAACAAAACAGGTCAGGTTGCCCAGTGGCTATAAATAGCCCACCCCCTACACCATAAATTGGTGGCTGCTCAGAGTTAGTACACGGCTTTTGTCATTCGAGAGCAACCCACCGCCAAAGCTTTCGAGAGAGATTCCTTCCGAGGACAAAGCCCAAACCACCCAGAGGCCAAAGAGTGTTTGGCATCATTGAAGTCTTTCTATCCGCATCATCTGAAGATTTGTTATACTTGAGGATTGTGAATCCTCCAACCGGTTAGGCGTCGCGTTCTGAGCATCCAAGAGTCATTGTGTATTGCCGGTGAACGAAGTCTATGAAGGTTTGGAAGTCTACCTTGAAGACTTACCAGAGTGATTGGGCGGGGACTAGGTGTCCTTAGCTCAAGGGAAATAAGGCGAAGACCGGATCTTCTGAGTTGAATCACAGCCTCCCTAACCAGACATACAATTGTCACAGCAACTGGAACTGGTCGAACAAATCCCTGTCCTCCTGAAGCTACTGGTTCTTTCTCTCACTTCTCTCTACTTACAGTTTGTCTTTGTGAAGTCATTGCCTGCTTGCATTATCTGTTTGACTTCACTATGTGACTACCTGTTCTGATTGGCTTCATACTATCTTCCATCTTGATATTTACTACCTAGCTGCTAATAGTCTTCGTGCTTTCACTTCATTGAATACTTGACTATGGCTTGTCTAGTGTAGTCTACCTTCCGCTGCATACGAATTGTGTCGTTTCTATTGTTTGTCTTCGAAACTCCCATGTTTTGAAGACTTTCATAAAAATCACCTATTCACCCCCCTCTAGTCGATAACTAGCCCTTTTAGTGGGCATGATTATACGATATGCACCAACGCAAAGTACTTCAAAGAGAGCCCCAAAGTTTCTACCGAAGAGTCAAGACGAAAATGTGTGCCAACCACTATGCATAGATTCCCAAGGTCACGGAACCCGCAAGTTGATCACCACAACATACATCAAGTGAATCACGTGAATATCCCATTGTCACCACAGATAAGCACGACAAGACATACATCAAGTGTTCTCAAATCCTTAGACTCAATCCGACAAGACAACTTCAAGGGGAAAACTCAATTCATCACAAAAGAGTAGAGGTTGAGAAACATCATAACATCCAACTATAGTAGCAAAGCTTGCGATACATCAAGATTGTATCACCTCAAGAACACGCGAGAGAGAGAGAGATCAAACACATAGCTACTGGTACATACCCTCAACCCCGAGGGTTAACTACTCCCTCCTCGTCATGGAGAGCACCGGGATGATGAAGATGGCCACCGGTGAGGGATCCCCCTCCGGCAGGTTGCTGGAACAGGGTCCCGATTTGTTTTCGGTGGCTACAGAGGATTCCGGCGGCGGAACTCCCTCGCCGCCCCCGCCGCCCGTCGTCGCCGCCCTACCGCCCGTACGTGCCCGCTCCATACACACACGCATACACACATACACACACACATACACACATACACACACACACACACTACACGTACACTACACATGTACGTACACACATACACACACTACACACACATATTTTTTTTTACTTATTTTCTGTTTTCTAATGTTTAGATGAATTAATTAATATAACTAGTTTATTTTTAGAATGTTAGCAATGTTAATGTTAGATGAATTAGAACTAGTTTATTTTTAGTAAGAAAATTTATGTATATGAGATTAGTTGAACTAGTTGAATTAATAGAACTAGCTTATTTTTAGTAAATGTTTAGTTGAACTAGTTGAATTAATATATAGAACTAGTTTATTTTTAGTAAATGCTTAGTTGAACTAATTGAATTAATATAACTAGTTTATTTTTAGTAAATCTTTAGTTGAACTAATTGAATTAATATAACTAGTTTATTTTTAGTAAATGCTTAGTTGAACTAATTGAATTAATATAACTAGTTTATTTTTAGTAAATGTTTAGTTGAACTAGTTGAATTAATATATAGAACTAGTTTATTTTTAGTAAATGCTTAGTTGAACTAATTGAATTAATATAACTAGTTTATTTTTAGTAAATGTTTAGTTGAACTAGTTGAATTAATATAACTAGTTTATTTTTAGTAAATGCTTAGTTGAACTAATTGAATTAATATAACTAATTTATTTTTAGTAAAGGTTTAGTTGAAATAGTTGAATTAATATATAGAACTAGTTTATTTTTAGTAAATGCTTAGTTTAACTAATTGAATTAATATAACTAGTTTATTGTTAGTAAATGTTTAGTTGAACTAGTTGAATTAATATAACTAGTCTATTTTTAGTAAATGCTTAGTTGAACTAATTGAATTCATATAACTAGTTTATTTTTAGTAAATATTTAGTTGAACTAGTTGAATTAATATAACTAGTTTATTTTTAGTAAATGCTTAGTTGAATTGATAGAAGTAGTTGAATTAATTGAATTAGTAAGTGTTTAATGTTTCGCCTAATATGAACATAGGAAATGTCGTCTGACGACGGAAAAATTTTAATTATGTGCGAATACTGTGAAGACCAGCGCGACCAGTGCGACAGAAATTTCTATGTTGATGATAGGCGATTCAGCATCAAGCTGGATGAGACCTTCGAATTCGATACAGTAAGTCACAATGACAAGTCTGTTTTCGTAATTAAGCATGACTTATATATTCTTCATTTGCCTGACTTATAATTTTTAATTATCACTATTCTACTAGCGCATCCCTTGCCATGCAAGAATTTTTGTCTTGGATAAGATAGGTTTCAATGATATGGAAACTATGGAGGTAAAGAGAGTTTACCTGAAAACTGAGCATGGTTATACTTTCAGCGTCAAAGTATACAATGCACACACATACACCGATTTTGAATGCAAAACTTGGCAAGCACTATGCAAGGCTTATGGATTTGAGCCTGGTATGATTATCACCTTTGATATTCGTCCGGAAGATGATATTGAAGGTAATAGAGACATATGGGTCGATGTGCAGACGCCTCCAGTTCTACCATTATGTGAGTTCTTCTCAACTATATTTTTGTCTTTGATATTGCTTATTCAAAAATAATTGACAACTAATTTCTATTGACAGCTTATCTCCATTCAACCAAACATGTCCGACGCTTGGTAGACAGGACCTACTACTGTCCCGGAGCTAAACTAAACTACGAGGAGATAAGTCATTATGTTTCATGGCTTGAGGATCTTCATACTGTCAAGACAAATTTTCTTCCTGCACTTAGAAATATTAGTACTCAAAACGTGCGACCAACAGTGATGGTATTGAACTACGGTCACATCTATTTAGGAATGATGGTAAGATTTTTACTATTTGTCCTCAGTGCATATTTTGCATACATAATTTTTTTGCTAAACTTTCATTGCTAAGTATATTAATTAAGTACTATACGTTGTTCTTCAACAGGGACTCCCGATGACAGTTGTGCCTCAGGGGATCGAGACTAAAGGTCGCATGTCAATTGTTAGCTTACGGCCAAGATATCCTGCATTGCACATGAATGCATTCAGGATTTCTAGAAGAGATGAATGCTTAATAGTGAAAGATTGGAGGAAAATTGTTAACGATCGCAGAGAAGTACTAGGGGGTAGAAATGAGAAGCGTAGCCCACGATTAGGAGACAGGTTCATCTGCATGCTCCAGTATGATCAATCAGGAGAGCTATACATGTTCTATGCTATTTTACCAGAGAGAGAGTAGCTAGCAGGAGTGATTTAGCTAGTTCATGCTGCTCTTAGTACTTGTCCTTTCATGTCCATGTTCTTCGTTCTAAACTTAAGTGATTTGCTTTTGTGGTGTTATATATGAACGCTTATAATATCATGACAATCATGTTGAACTCAATGATATTTTTGCTTCTGGTACAAGTGAATGTTTCTTCTTTAAGCTAGTAGTGTTGGTGGTGATTAGATAGCGGTAATGACTGATGATTAATATGATGATGATGATGAGTTATTATATCATTTAATGAAAGAAACCGCAGATTAGTTTCAGCTGGATGGATCCTACCTAAGTGATCAAGTATATGTCATATCCGTATATATTATACTTGATCAAGTATAATATGGATATGGCATGTACTTGATCACTTAATTAGCTAGTAGCTAGATCCAAATGCATCCAGTCGAAACTAATCCGCGGTACTTTCACCTAATGATTTAACAACTCATTATAATGTAAAACAATCACTAAATTAAATTGAAAACACAAGATTAAAGAAAAATTAAAAAAACACCCAAACATTTAGTACCGGTTGGTGTTACCAACCGGTACTAATGCCATACACGCACCCGGGCCTGGCTCGTGCCACGTGGTGGCACTTTAGCGTCGGTTCGTGATGAACCGGTACTGAAGGGGGGGGGGCTTTAGTCCCCACTCTTTAGTGCCGGTTGGCGAACCGGCACTAAAGGCCGGTTCTGTACTAGTGAGATTAGTAAGTCGAAACAGGAGTAGCAGAATGAACAAAGACTAGTTAAGAGCAAAGTGATGATGTGTGTTGGAAGTGATTCCAAGGTTGATACAATCACCATTTCACACTCCCTCTACCTTCTGGATTACTGTTGAACCTAAAATAAATGTTATTTGGTGTTCGCGTTAAACATGAATATTTTAGATCATGTTTATTGGAATACGTTTATTCATTTAAGTCACAGAATAATTGTTGTTCTGTTTACAAGAATAGAGCCTTCTATGGTCATACACCCAAGGTGAATGGTTTATTGACTCTCGATCATAGTGATACACATATTCATAATATTGATGCCAAAAGATCATATTGGTGCAAAACGCATGACGAAACTCCATGCAAATGGGCTTTTGGAATCACTTGATTATAAATCAGTTGATACTTGTGAAATGCCTCATGGGAAAGATGACTAAAACTCCATTCTTCGGAACAATGGAGCGAGCTAATGACTTATTGGAAATAATACATAGCAATGTATGCGGTCCGATGAGTGTTGAGGCTCGCGGTGGGTATCATTATTTTCTGACCTTCACAGATGACTTAAGCAGATATGGGTATATCTACTTAATGAAACACAAGTATGAAACATGCGAAAGGTTCAAAGAATTTCAGAGTGAAGTGGAGAATCATTGTAACAAGAAAATAAAGTTTCTGTGATCTGATCGCGGAGGCGAATATTTGCGTTACGAGTTTGGCCTTCATTTAAAACAATGTGGAATTGTTTCACAACTCACGACGCCTCGAACACCACATCGTAATGGTGTGTCCGAACATCATAACCATACTTTATTAGATATGGTGCATTCTATGATGTCTCTTACCGATTTACCACCATCGTTTTGGGGTTATGCATTAGAGACAGCTGCATTCACGTTAAATAGGGCACCATCTAAATCCATTGAGAAGACACCGTATGAACCGTGGTTCGGCAAGAAATCTAAGCTATCATTTCTGAAAGTTTGGAATTGCGATGCTTATGTGAAAAAGCTTCAGCCTGATAAGCTCGAACCCAAATCGGAGAAGTGCGCCTTCATAGGATACCCTAAGGAAACAATTCGGTACATCTTCTACCACAGATCTGAAGGCAAGATCTTTGCTGCCAAGAATGGATACTTTCTAGAGATGGATTTTCTCTCGAAAGAAGTGAGTCGGAGGAAAGTTGAACTTGATGAGGTAATTGTACCTTATCTCAAATTGGAAAGTAGCTCATCATAGAAAATCATTCCCGTGATGCCTATACCAGAAAATGGACGTCAAAACTGCATTTCTTAATGGATTTCTTAAAGAATAGTTGTACACGATGGAACCAGAAGGTTTTGTCGATCCTAAAGGTGCTAGCTAAGTGTGCAAACTCCGGCGATCCATCTATGGACTGATGCAAGCATCTCGGAGTTGGAATATACGCTTTGATAAGGTGAACAAAGCATATGGTTTTATACAGACTTATGGTGAAGCCTGTATTTACAATAAAGTGAGTGGGAACTCTGTAGCAGTTCTGATAATATATGTGGATGACATATTGTTGATCAGAAATGATATAGAATTTCTGGATAGCATAAAGGGATACTTGAATAAGATTTTTTCAATGAAAGACCTCGGTGAAGTTTCTTACATGTTGGGCATCAAGATCTATAGAGATAGATCAAGACGCTTCATAAGATTTTCAATGAGTACATACCTTGACAAGATTTTGAAGTAGTTCAAAATGAAACAGTCAAAGGAAAAGTTCTTGGCTCTGTTGCAAAGGTGTGAATTTGAGTATGACTCAAAACCCAACCACGGCAGAAAATAGAAAGAGAATGAAAGTCATTCCCTATGCCTCAGCCATAGGTTCTATAAAGTATGCTATGTTGTGTAGCAGACCTATTGTACCTTGCCATGAGTTTGGCAAGGGGGTATGATAGTGATCCAGGAGTGGATCACTGGACAACGGTGAAAGTTATCCTTAGTTACCTAAGAGGACTAAGGAAACATTTTCTTGGTTATGGAGGTGATAAAGAGTTTGTCGTAAAGAGTTCCATTGATCCAAGCTTTTACACCAATCCAGATGACTTTCAGTCTCAATCTGGATACGTGTTGAAAGTGGGAGAAATTAGCTAGAGTAGCTCCATGCAGAGCATTGTATACATAGAAATTTGCAAAATACATATGGATCTGAATGTGGCAGACCCATTGACTTAACTTCTCTCACAAGCAAAACATGATACACCTTAGTACTCCTTGGGTGTTAATCACATAGTGATGTGAACTAGATTATTGACTCTAGTAAGCGCTTTGGGTGTTGCACATGGCAATGTGAACTATGGGTGTTAATCACATAAAGATGTGAACTATTGGTGTTAAATCACATGGCAATGTGTGGATACATAGACAAAAAATTGTGTCCCTAGTAAGCCTCTACTAGCTAGACTAGCTCATTAATCAAAGATGGTTAAGTTTCCTAACCATAGGCATGTGTTGTCATTTGATGAACGGGATCACATCATTAGGAGAATGATGTGATGGACAAGACCCATCCGTTAGCTTAGCATATTGATCGTTCAGTTTTATTGCTATTGCTTTCTTCATGTCATATACATATTCCTTTGACTATGAGATTATGCAAAACCCGGATAATAGAGGAATACCTCGTGTGCTATCAAACGTCACAACATAAATGGGTGATTATAAAGATGCGCTACAGGTATCTCCGAAGGTGTTTGTTGGGTTGGCATAGATCGAGATTAGGATTTGTCACTCCGAGTATCGGAGAGGTATCTCTGGGCCCTCTCGGTAGTACACATCATAAGAAGCCTTGCAAGCAAAGTGAATAATGAGTTAGTTGCAAGATGACGTATTACGGAATGACTAAAGAGACTTGCCGGTAACGAGATTGAACTAGGTATGAAGATAACGACGATCGAATCTCGGGCAAGTAACATACCGATGACAAAGGGAATAACGTATGTTGTCATAAAGGTTCGACCGATAAAGATCTCCCTAGAATATGTCGGAACCAATATGAGCATCTAGGTTCCGCTATTGGTTATTGACCGGAGAGGTGTCTCGGTCATGTCTACATAGTTCTCGAACCCGTAAGGTCCACACGCTTAACGTTCGATGACGATTTTGTATTATATGAGTTATGCGATTTAGTGAACGAATGTTGTTCGTAGTCCCGAATGAGATCACGGACATTTCGAGGAGTCTTGAAATGGTTGAGACGTAAAGATTGATATATAGGCCAATGGTATTTGGACACTGGAAGTGTTTCGGAGTGCATCGGGTACTTATCGGTTCACTGGAAGGGGTTCCGGGCACCCCGGCAAAAGATATGGGCCTCATGGGCCAAGAGGGGAAACAAACCAGCCACAAAGGTGCTCATGCACCCCCACATATGGGCTGGCCAAATTGGAGAAGGAAAGGGGAAGAAGGAAAGGAAAAAGGGAATAGGATTCCCCATTCCCCCTCTTCCCTTCCTACTCCGAATAGGAATAGGAAAGGCCGGAGGCCAAATTGGGAGGCGCCCAAGTAGGATTCCTCCTACTTGGGGCGCCCCCGTGGCAGCCTCTCCTCCCCTCCAACCTATATATATGAGAGGGGGACACTGGTACATGTCGGTGCTATACAAACAGTTTTTAACCCCTTTCCGCGACGGCATTTGGAACAGTCCCAAGTCAGTGTGGGCGATAGGGGGTCCTTCCCACACGACACAGAAACCGTCGGGGATATGTCGTCCTGATGTCTACTACACAATCTTCTTCTTGTAGACATTGTTGGGCCTGCAAGTGCACAGGTTTATAGGACAGTAGCAAATTTCCCTCAAGAGGATGACCTAAGGTTTATCAATTCGTGGGAGGCGTAGGATGAAGATGGTCTCTCTCAAACAGCCCTGCAACCAAATAACAAAGAGTCTCTTGTGTCCCCAACACACCCAATACAATGGTAAATTGTATAGGTGCACTAGTTCGATGAAGAGATGGTGATACAAGTGCTATATGGATGGTAGATAAAGGTTTTTGTAGTCTGAAATAATAAAAACATCAAGGTAACTAACGAAGCGTAAATGGTATTGCAATGATAGGAAACAAGGCCTAGGGTTAATACTTTCACTAGTGCAAGTTCACTCAACAATAATAACATAGATAGATAATATAACAAGCCCTCAACTTGCAACAAAGAGTCACTCCAAAGCCACTAATAGCGGAGAACTAACATAGAGATTATGGTAGGGTACGAAACCACCTCAAAGTTATTCTTTTGGATCGATCTATAAAAGTGTTCGTACTAGAATAACACCTTAAGACACAAATCAACCAAAACCCTAATGTCACCTAGATACTCCATTGTCACCTCAAGTATCCGTGGGCATGATTATACGATATGCATCACACAATATCAGATTCATCCAACCAACACAAAGTACTTCAAAGAGTGCCCCAAAGTTTCTATCGGAGAGTCAAGAATGTCTGCCAACCCCTATGCATAGGTTCCCAATGTCACGAAACCCGCAAGTTGATCACCAAGACATACATCAAGTGTTCTCATAAAAGACTCAATCCGATAAGATAACTTCAAAGGGGAAACTCAATTCATCACAAGAGAGTAGAGGGGGAGAAACATCATAAGATCCAACTACAATAGCAAAGCTCAGGATACATCAAGATCGTGCCATAGAGGGAACACGAGAGAGAACACGAGAGAGAGAGATATCAAACACATAGCTACTAGTACATACCCTCAGCCCCGAGGGTGAACTACTCCATCCTCGTCATGGAGAGCGCCGGGATGATGAAGATGGCCATCGATGATGGGATCCCCCTCCGACAGGGCGCCGGAACGGGCTCCTGAGAGGTGTTTGGTGGCTATAGAGGCTTGCGGCGGCGGAACTCCCGATCTATCTTCTGTTCTGGAAGTTTTAGGGTACGTAGGTATATATGGGTGCAAGGGGTACGTCGGCGGAGCTACGTGTAACGCCCCGGATACAACTTTCCATATTCGTAACTCCAACTCTTGCCTTTTCCGTCTACGTGATTTATTATTTCCTCCGTGGTTGGGTTTTGTCTGTTGTTTTGCATTTTGTTCATGTCAGGCATCTCATCTCATAGCATCATGTGCATTGCATCGGCATCGTTTTCATAAAACTTGCATCCGTTCGGGTTCCGCCGGTTCTCTCCGTTGTCCGTTCTGAGCCCGACCACACTCGCACGCGCCCGCGGCACCTCCGAAATATTATTTTATAAGTGGCTTAAAAATGTTCTCGGAATGGGTTGCAACTTGTTATGTGGTCTTATTATAGTGTAGACAGACCACCTGCCATGTTTCGTCGCATTCGGAGCCCGTTTGACTGCCCAACCGTTAAGTATATAACCGCGATATAGTCGGTATATTCGTCGGACGTTTTCGGTCTTCGGAAACTGTTACCGGGCTGCCTTCTCCTCTCTCTTCTCAGTCCAACCCCCTCTTTGTGCAACCACAGACCCCCCGTGTGTGCGTCCAAAAATTGTCCCGAACCCGACCCGCTCTGTCGTTACCGTTGGATCTGGATCATCTCCAAACGTCTATAAAACATCTCCGTTTCTTATTTAGACTTTCCTAACCTATCTTTTCTCGACCGTCAGATTTTGATCGGATGATCCTACTCCTCTCTTGTCCCATATATATATAGTATATCCCTAGTCCATTTTGAACCAACCCTATTTTCTAGGGATCCTCCCCTGTCGAATCCTCCTCGCCGCCGCCACTCTCTCCATCGGGATCCCTCCCGATCCACACCTCCCCTCGTTTTCAGCACCGAACCAATCCCGCAGCCACCTCCCGATCCAGATCCTCCCCCCCACCTTGGGATCATCCCCCGGCCATCCCAAGCTTCTCCCCTGCCCGATGCACACCATCCTCGCCTCCGGTGGTCCTCCCGTCCCCGAGCACGCGAGCCACTGGAGAGCTCCGTCCCTTCCAGAGAACTCCTCCAGCTCCAGGTCGCCCTGTTCCTTTATCCTTTCTTCCTTACTCTGTCCTCATCTCTCTCTCGGTTCTCTCTCTCCAGGGACCAGCCATGGCGCCCCTTGAAGCTCTCCTCCGCAGCCACATCATCGAATGCCGCCTCCAACGACGTACCCGTCCTCCTCCCGTTCCCCTACTTCTGGTCCGGTGCTCCACACCTCCCCTTGTGCTTGCGGCCTCCCATCCGACGCCATGGCGCGAGCACCGGATCTCTGCACGCCGCAAGTGTAACGCCCGGATAATCAGTGCTACAGTAATCTCACGTTAATGGTGCCACGTCACCTCTGTCACTGTAGTTAATCTCGGGTTAATTCAAAACCGTTTCAAAATTCAAATTCAAGTTAATGTCAACAAAAATGTTCGGACAATGCCAAATATGGCATAGGCAATTATGGTGTAGATGACACAAATTTATAAATTACTTAAATGCCCAAATTAAATAGAATAGAACACAAAGAAAAGGAAAAGAAAGGAGAAAAGAAGAAAACCCCCCTTCCCCCCTGGGCCGAAAGGCGCAGCTAGCCAGCCGCCAGCCACCCAACCGGCCCAACTCCCCGCACCGCACCCTCTCCCTGTTCCTCGGTTCTGCGCCGCTACAGGGCACAGTCGCCACCGGACCCCCTCGCCGGCGCCGCAGGGGGATAAGATCGCCAGCGCCCCCCCCCCCCGCCTCCTCGATCCCGCCTCCTACTCTCCCCCACACTCGCCCTCGGCCCCCGCGCCTCTCCTTCTCCCCTCCAGATCCACCACGCTCTCCTCCGCGTTCCCCCCACCACGCCGGAACACCGCCATGGACCCGCCGCCGTGAATCGCACGGCCACAGCCATCGCCTCGCCGCGCCTGCGTGTCCATCGACGCCTCCATCGTCTTCCTCGTCCACCAGAGGCCTCAGCTGGAGCGGGGGAGCCCTGAATCACCGGATCCCCTTCGTCCACATCTCCGGCTACCGCGTTCTTCACCAACTCCGGCGACGCCTTCTGCAGCTACTCAGCCACCCAAGGGCCATCTTGCGTGCCGCACGGTGAGCTCCCCATATCCCGGCCATCTTCGTTAGCCCCCTCGCGCACCGTAGCTACCCCGTCGCCGTTGCCGTGAGCACGTCACCGCGGATCGCCTAGCCGCCATGGCCATGATCTCCGTCGTGCTCGCGAGAGTACGACATCATGTTCCTTGTGCTTTCAGGAACCCAACGCACACACGCACACCCCCCCCCCGTGCCTCCTAGCGTAGTTTCCATCGACGTCCCGAGCACGCTGCCGCCAGAGCTCGTCATCGGCCGTGTTTCCGGCAACCGTGTGGTCCAGCGCCACCGCGAAACGACGCGGAATGCCTCTGCGGTTCGAACGCAAGTTGTTGCGCGCGGTTTGGTGCTTCCTAGCGCGATCCCGGTGATGTCCCGAATGACGCCGCCGCCTCTGCTCGTCGCCGGTGCCGATTCCGACCAAGTCCGGCCATACCACCACACCCACTCGACGCGGCATCGAGTGACCGTTCGATTAGACCAAGCTGCGCGCCGAACGGCGCCGTGTAGCGAAATCCCGACGAGGCCCGGGTGCCCCCACCGCGTTCTGACATCGCCGGCGGCCAAACGCCGGCGGCCGCCTACGTGGTTGGCCTGGGGTCCTGCGGGTCCTAGTTGACTGGGTTGACCCAGTCAACTGCTGACGTGGCAGCTACTACCACTGACATGCGGGCCCCATGACATAAACGAATAGAAATAAATAGATAACTTGCTAATTAATTAAATAGTTAATTAAACACTAATCTCTCACTGACTACCGGGCCCCACCCACTAATTAGCCTATTTAGTTAGTTTTAAAACTCTGTTAGTACCCTGTCAATGACATGTGGGTCCCACTGGACCCACCTGTCTGGATTGACTGGTCAACTGACCAGTTGACATGCTGACATCACTCCGATGTCATGCTGACGTCATCATTTACTATTCTGGATAATGTTGGATTTAAATAATTAACTTAATTCCTGAAAATGATTTAAATCTTTAGAAAATCATATCTTTTAATCCGTAACCCGGATGAAAATACTTTCTACAGGAAAGTTGCTTAGAACGACGAGGCGAAACCGGATACGCAGCCCGTTCGTCCACCACACACCCCTAAAATATCAAACACGCAACTTTCCCCCTCCGGTTCATCTGTCCGAAAACGCGAAACACCGGGAATACTTTCCCGGATGTTTCCCCCCTTCGTCGATAGCACCTACTACCGCGATTGGGCACACCTAGCATCGTTACTTGTCATGTCATGCTTCGATATGCATTCGTTTGCATTGTATTCATTGTTTCCTCCCCCTCTTCTCTCTGGTAGACCACGAGACCGACGCTGCTGCTGCCTAGTTCGATTACGGAGTTGAGGACCCCTCCTTGCCAGAGCAACCAGGCAAGCCCCCCCCTTGATCACCAGATATCGCCTATTCTCCTCTATACTGCTTGCACTAGAGTAGTGTAGCATGTTACTACTTTCCGTTAATCCTATTCTGATGCATAGCCTGTCATTGTTGCTACAGTCATTGATACCTTACCCGCAATCCTAAATGCTTAGTATAGGATGCTAGTTTATCACCATTGGCCCTACATTCTTGTCAGTCTGCCTTGCTATACTATTAGGCCGTGATCACTCGGGAGGTGATCACGGGTGTATATTATACATACATACATACTGTACAGATGGTGACTAAAGTCGGGTCAGCTGGAAGAGTACCCGCGAGTGATTCACGGATTGGGGGCTGACAGGACCTTTGTCCCGACGGCCCTCTGTGTGGATCTTTGCGGCGAAGCGACAGGGCAGGTTGAGACCACCTAGGAGACAGGTGGGCCTGGCCCTGGTCGGCGTCCACGGTTGCTTCATAATAACACGCTTAACGAGATCATGGTATTTGATCTGAGTCTGGCCATTTGGTCTATATGCACTAACCATCTACGCGGGAGTAGTTATGGGTATCCCGGCGTCGTGGTATCAGCCGAAGCCTTCTAGACGTCAGCGACTGAGCGGCGCGCGCCGGATTGGAACGTAAGCCTGCTCTTGTATTAAGGGGGCTAGTTCTGCTTTCGGCCGCCCACGCAACGTGCAGGTGTGCAATGGGCGATGGGCCCAGACCCCTGCCCCATAGGAGTTAGACCGGCGTGCTGACCTCTCTGTTAGGCCTAGGTGGGGCTGCGACGTGTTGATCTTCCGAGGCCGGGCATGACCCAGGAAAGTGTGTCCGACCAAATGGGATCGAGCGTGTCGGGTTATGTGGTGCACCCCTGCAGGGAAGGTAATCTATTCGAATAGCCGTGATCTTCGGTAACAGGACGACTTGGAGTTGTACCTTGACCTTATGACAACTAGAACCGGATACTTAATAAAACACACCCTTCCAAGTGCCAGATACAACCCGGTGATCGCTCTCTAATAGGGCAACGAGGAGAGGATCGCCGGGTAGGACTATGCTATACAATGCTACTTGAGATGCTACTTGGAGATACTACTTGGAGGACTTCAATCTACTCTCTTCTACATGCTGCAAGTCGGAGGCTGCCAGAAGCGTAGTCTTCGATAGGACTAGCTATCCCCCCTCTTATTCTGGCATTCTGCAGTTCAGTCCACTGATATGGCCTCCTTACACATATACACATGCATATGTAGTGTAGTTCCTTGCTTGCGAGTACTTTGTATGAGTACTCACGGTTGCTTTGCTCCCTCCTTTCCCTCTTTTTCCTCTTCTTCTCGGATGCCACAACCAGACGTTGGAGCCCAGGATCCAGACGCCACCTTCGACGACGACTCCTACTACACTGGAGGTGCCTACTACTACGTGCAGGCTACTGACGACGAGCAGGAGTAGTTTAGGAGGATCCCAGGCAGGAGGCCTGCGCCTCTTTCGATCTGTATCCCAGTTTGTGCTAGCCATCTTATGGCAACTTGTTTAAGTTATGTCTATACTCAGATATTGTTGTTTCCGCTGACTTGTCTATGATCGAGCACTTGTATTCGAGCCCTCGAGGCCCCTGGCTTGTATTATGATGCTTGTATGACTTATTTATGTTTTAGAGTTGTGTTGTGATATCTTCCCGTGAGTCCCTGATCTTGATCGTACACATTTGCGTGCATGATTAGTGTACAATTGAATCGGGGGCGTCACAAGTTGGTATCAGAGCCGACTGCCTGTAGGAACCCCCCTTCCACACTCCTTGGCCGAAGTCGAGTCTAGTCACTACAAAACTTTTACTAACTTGGCTGTGTGCCTTACGGGCCCACGTCGCCAATGGGTGGTATTAGGATCTTTTACTTCTCGACCTTTACTCTGGGGCTCTGAATTCTCTCCTACTCGGGTTAAACGAATTTACTAACTCACATTACCACGTTCACCCCAAAGTTGGATAAGCCATAGTTATTCTGTAGGATAGTATTTTGAATAGTGCCCATATTGTCATTTGACTCCATTGAAACATCTTTGTTTTTAGATGGAACCCACGAGGCAGGTCGTGCGCCACACTGCGGCCATTGGTGCCTCAGGATCACCTGCTGTGCTAGCTGAGATGATGACCTATCTGGGTTATCGCTGGCACCCTGAGTACACCGTCTACGAGGAGTACCAGGACTTTAACAGGAGCAGTACCGTGCCATCGTCCACCTCTACTCTCGGGAGTATGAGTCCACTACCGTGCTGCACACCGCTCATGGTGTTGGAGTGACCATCGAGATGGCAGTCCACGATGCTGCTCATGCTGCTCTAACACGTCTTCGTGGAGAGTATCAGGCGTTGGACACTTCCCCTTTCAGGCACATTCCTATCGCATCTGACGTTGGTGCGGAGGGATACTACACTGCCGCCTACTCCACCGTCACCCGAGAACCTTTCCACCTTCAGCGCCTGGTTCTGCATGCTGATGGGCTGGACCGAGATAACAGAGCTCTTCGCCACGAGTTGTACACCACTCGTCAGCACCTTTACAGGGCTCTGACGCTGTTGCACCCCTTTGTCCGGTCTGGACAGCTGCCGTGTTCTGCGATCTACCCAGCCAGGACCGAGATGCCCCACGGTGTCAGTTGGCCAGAGGTGGGAGGCTACTCTCCCGCACTTGGTCCTCTTCTGCCACCTGAGCATCAGGTTCTACACCAGAGTATCCGCGGCCCCCAGGCCACTGACGTGGAGGACTATCCGTTGCGTCACTACTAGCTGTCAGGCTACAGCTACCTTCACAGTACCTCCTGGGACTGATGTAGTCTTGCTCATTAGTATTAGATGCATTCGTGAGCATGCGTGCCGCCTATGATGACTTAGTCTATGTACTGAACTCTGTGTACTGAACTCTATGTACTGAACTCTATGTCCGACCCCTTTTGTAAGTTATGCCGACTACTATGTGGTATCTGTCGTGCTCCCTTTCATTATGCATGTTTCATCATGAATGATTCTTGTCTATGCAAATTTCTCAATACTGAACTACCCCTGTTATATATTAGCAGGATGGTTAGACCAGCTAGTCGTGGTCGTGGCGGCAACGCCCCACCACCGCCTGAGTACATGGCTGGTATGGTCCAACAGCTCGAGATGAATCGCCAGTTCATGGAGAATGTGATGGCTCAGTTCCCTCATCCCAATATGAACGAGCAGCCAGCCCAAGTGACTCTGCAGGATTTCATGCGCCTCAACCCAACCGTGTACCGCAGCTCAACTCAGCCGCTGGATGCTGATGACTGGCTCCGTGACATCACCTATGAGATGGAGTCTGCTGAAGTAGCCCCTGCCCGCTATGTCACCTTTGCTTCCTTCTTTCTGAAGGGACCCGCAGCTCAATGGTGGGACAGCCACAGGCGTACTCTGCCAGTTGGGACAATCATCACCTGGCCAGACTTTCAAGCTGCCTTCCGTGCCCGCTTCATTCCTCAGGGGATCATGGACAGGAAGAAGCGTGAGTTCCGCAACCTCACCCAGGGCAACAAAACTGTGGAAGCTTATCAGCGGGAGTTTCTGGACTTATCCCGCTATGCTGAAGAAGACATTGCAACTGATGCTCGCAGACAGGAGAAGTTCCGTGACGGCCTTCAAGCTGACATCAAGCTCGCACTTCTAGTGCATGACTTTGCCGATTTCGCCACCTTGGTGAACAAGGCCATCACTGTCGAGACTGGTCTGCAGGAACACCAGAGCTCTCAGAGGCGCAACTGTGACACGGGCTCATCTTCAGGACCGCCCTCGCAGAAGCGTAAGATATGGATCCCGAACAACATGTACCGTCCAAATGCACCTGCCCCAAGGCAGTCTTATGCTGCACCTCGTCTGCCTACTGCTCCAACTAGGCAGCCAAGGCTTCCAGCTCCGCCACCCCAAGCTCCTGTTCCCACTCCCAATAATGGCCTGTGCTACAAGTGTGGTCAACCAGGTCACCATGCTAGGGATTGCATTCAGAATCAAAATCAACTGGCCTTTCCATCTACTGGCCGTGGAAACAACCAGGCCCGCAACAACAATGCCAAGTCTTATGGCCGTGTTCATGCCAACCACGTTGATCTGAATGAAGCTCAAGACCAGCCTGCTACTGTGATGGGTACACTCCTCGTAAATTCAGTACCAGCATCCGTTTTATTTGATACTGGTGCATCGCATTCATTCATGTCAGAAGATTTTGCATGCTTGCATGACATTAAATGTGAGGACATGAACGCTTCTCTATTAGTGCACACCCCGACGGGCCAATGTCGGACCTCCATGATTTGCAACAACGTCCCCGTTGAAATCGAAGGACTAGAATTCCTTGTCTCCCCCATCGTATTGAAGTCCTGTAGCATTGATCTCATTCTGGGAATGAATTGGTTAAAAGCGCATACTGCTTCTATCGTTTGCGCCACCAAGACCGTCCATCTGCTACACCCTTTGGATGAAATAATAAGCTACAATGCTCGTCTGGTTCAAAATG
Organism: Triticum aestivum; assembly: GCF_018294505.1. NCBI lineage: Eukaryota > Viridiplantae > Streptophyta > Magnoliopsida > Poales > Poaceae > Triticum > Triticum aestivum. The sequence continues at coordinate 68,486,999 of NC_057801.1, forward strand.
CCGAGGCAAGGCTCTATGCATTGAATGCATTGAATGCCGCACCACTCGAGGGCATTGAAAACATTCCCGTCGTACGGGAATTTCTAGACATCTTTCCTAAAGAACTCCCAGGGATTCCCCCTGCTAGAGCTGTCGAATTCGTCATCAACTTGAAACCAGGCACCACTCCTATAGCCAAGCGACCCTACAAAATGCCGCCGCATGAACTCCTTGAGCTTAAGGAGGAAATCGACAAGTCTCTTCACAGTGGTTTCATTCGCCCAAGTTGCTCTCCGTGGGGAGCACCTTCTCTCTTTGTCAAGAAGAAAGATGGGACAAACCGATTAGTCCAAGACTACCGTCCTATAAACCAAGCTACCATTCAGAATAAGTATCCTCTTCCTCGGATCAATGATCTGTATGATCAACTGGCTGGTTCGTCAGTGTTCTCTAAACTCGACTTGAGGTTGGGCTACCATCAGATCCGTGTTCGTGAGGAGGATACCCCCAAGACCGCATTCGTGACTCGATATGGTTCATACGAGTACACCGTCATGTCTTTCGGCTTAACCAATGCTCCAGCCACCTTCTCTCGCATGATGAACTATATATTCATGGATTACCTCGACAAGTTCGTCGTGGTTTATCTGGATGATATTCTGGTATTTTCCAAGAACGAAGAGGAACATGCTGAACATCTTCGTCTTGTGCTGGAAAAGCTACGAGAGCATCAACTTTATGCCAAGTTCTCCAAATGTGAATTCTGGCTTCCCGAAGTAACCTATCTTGGGCATGTCATCTCTAAGGATGGTATTGCCGTCAACCCTGAACGAGTCCAGGCTATTCTTGATTGGACTCCTCCGAAGAACATTAAGCAAGTTAGAAGTTTTCTCGGTCTCGCCAGCTATTGTCGTCGATTCGTTGAGAACTTATCCAAGATCGCTAGACCTCTGACTAACCTGCTTGATAAGGGCGTCAAGTTTCAATGGATAGATAAGTGTCAGGAAAGTTTCCAGGCGCTCAAAGACAAGTTGACTTCTGCCCCAGTGCTTGCTCCTCCAGATACTAAGAAGGACTTTGTCATTTATTGTGATGCTTCACGTCAAGGCCTAGGCGCTGTCCTAATGCAAGAGCGCAAAGTGATTGCTTATGCCTCTCGTCAATTGCGCCCTCACGAAGCAAACTATCCAGTTCATGACCTCGAGCTTGCTGCTGTTATCCATGCACTAAAACAGTGGCGACATTACCTTCTCGGTAATCGCTGCGAGATCTTCACCGACCACCAAAGTTTGAAGTATCTGTTTACTCAACCAGATCTGAACCTCCATCAGCAAAGATGGATGGAGATTGTTGCAGATTTTAACCTGGGTATTTCGTATACCCCAGGCAAGGCTAATGTAATGGCTGATGCCTTGAGCCGCAAGTCTTACTGCAACCACCTCCAGTTTCACAAAGTTCAGCCCTCACTTGTTGAGGAATTCAGGAAGCTGAACCTCCATATTGTTCCTCCTGGTGCTCTCACTCCCCCTCCTCCTGAGAGCCGCAAGATGAACCTCCATGTTGTTTCCCAGGGTTCTCTCAATACCCTGGTTGCTATACCAGATCTCGTGAGCTCCATCAAGACAATACAGGGTTATGACTCTGAAGCCCACAAGATTAAGCGCGACCTCAAAGAAGGAAAGCCATCATTCTTCACTATTGCTGATGATGGCGCCTTGTACTTCAAAGGCCGCCTAGTGGTGCCGTGTAAGAAGGAAAACCTGGAATATGACTCAGGAGGTTATGAAAGAAGCTCATGATACGCCTCTATGTATCCATCCTAGTAGTACAAAGATGTACCAAGACATCCGCCAGAGATTCTGGTGGTCTAACATGAAGCAAGACATTGCTCGTTATGTTGCTGAATGTGACATTTGCCGTCGTATCAAAGCAGAACATCAAAGGCCTGCTGGAACTCTGCAACCTATCTCTATTCCCGAATGGAAATGGGACCATGTTGAAATGGACTTCGTCACTGGATTTCCCAAATCGCAGAAAGGTAATGATGCTATTCTTGTCGTCATTGACCGACTTTCTAAGGTTGCACATTTTCTGGCGGTCAAAGAAACGATCACTGCTAGTCAGCTTGCAACTCTCTACATGTCCAGAATTGTTTCGCTTCACGGTATTCCACTGGTTATCAGTTCAGACCGTGGCAGCTTATTCACTTCAAGATTCTGGGCAAGTTTCCAAGAAGCTATGGGAACTCATCTGTCATTCAGTACTGCGTTTCATCCGCAGTCGCAAGGGCAAGTTGAACGTGTCAACCAAATTCTCGAAGACATGCTTCGAGCTTGTGTTATTTCCTTCGGCAAGAAATGGGAGGAATCTCTCCCGTATGCTGAGTTCTCTTATAATAATAGCTATCAAGCTAGTCTGAAGATGGCCCCCTTCGAAGTGTTATATGGACGAAAGTGCCGAACCCCTCTGAACTGGTCAGAAACTGGGGAACGTCCACTCTTTGGTCCGGATATTATCCAACATGCCGAAGAACAAGTCCGCATTATTTGCGGAAATCTCAAGACTGCTCAGTCGCGTCAGAAGAGTCAGTATGACCGTAAACATAAGGACATGGTCTATCAGCCTAGCTAAAAGGCCTATCTTCGAGTTACACCAATGAAGGGTGCTCACAGCTTCGGGATCAAGGGCAAGCTAGCTCCTCGCTATATTGGCCCATTCACTATTCTAGAAAGGCGTGGAAAAGTGGCATACCAACTGGAGCTTCCACCGAACCTTTCTCAGGTTCACGATGTGTTCCATGTGTCACAGCTACGTCGTTGCTTCAAGGACCCAATCCGAGGAGTGGATCATGAAGTGCTCGAATTACAACAGGACCTCTCCCATAAAGAACATCCGGTCCGAATTCTCGACCAAGCTGAACGCCGCACATGCCAGAAGGCAATCAAGTTCCTCAAAGTTCAGTGGTCACACCATTCTGAAGATGAAGCCACTTGGGAACGAGAGGATCGTCTGCGTGATGAATACCCCGCACTCTTTCCTGCTACCTCCTAAATCTCGGGACGAGATTTCTTGTAGTGGAGGAGATTTGTAACGCCCGGATAATCAGTGCTACAGTAATCTCACGTTAATGGTGCCACGTCACCTCTGTCACTGTAGTTAATCTCGGGTTAATTCAAAACCGTTTCAAAATTCAAATTCAAGTTAATGTCAACAAATAAGGTTTTCAAAAATTTGAAACAAAAATGTTCGAACAATGCCAAATATGGCATAGGTAATTATGGTGTAGATGACACAAATTTATAAATTACTTAAATGCCCAAATTAAATAGAATAGAACACAAAGAAAAGGAAAAGAAAGGAGAAAAGAAGAAAACCCCCCTCCCCCCTGGGCCGAAAGGCCCAGCTAGACAGCAGCCAGCCACCCAACCGGCCCAACTCCCGCACCGCACCCTCTCCATGTTCCTCGGTTCCGCGCCGCTACAGGGCACGGTCGCCACCGGATCCCCTCGCCGGCGCCGCAGGGGGATAAGATCGCCAGCGCCCCCCCCCCCCCCCCGCCTCCTCGATCCCGCCTCCCACTCGCCACCACACTCGCCCTCGGCCCCCGCGCCTCTCCTTCTCCCCTCCAGATCCACCGCGCTCTCCTCCGCGTTCCCCCCACCACGCACGAACACCGCCATGGACCCGCCGCCATGAATCGCGCGGCCACAGCCACCGCCTCGCCGCGCCTGCGTGTCCATCGACGCCTCCATCGTCTTCCTCGTCCACCGAAGGCCTCAGCTGGAGCGGGGGACCCCGAATCACCGGATCCCCTTCGTCCACATCTCCGGCTGTCGCGTTCTTCACCAACTCCGGCGACGCCTTCTGCAGCTACTAAGCCACCCAAGGGCCATCTTGCGTGCCGCACGGTGAGCTCCCCATCTCCCGGCCATCTTCGTTAGCCCCCTCGCGCACCATAGCTGCCCCGTTGCCGTTGCTGTGAGCATGTCGCCGCGGATCGCCTCGCCGCCGTGGCCATGATCTCCGTCGTGCTCGCAAGAGCACGGCATCGTGTTCCTTGTGCTTTCAGGAACCCGACGCACACACGCACACCCCCCCCGTGCCTCCTAGCATAGTTTCCATCGACGTCAAGAGCACACTGCCGCCAGAGCTCATCGTCGGTCGTGTTTCCGGCAACCGTGTGGTCCAGCGCCACCGCCAAACGACGCGGAATGCCTCTGTGGTTCGAACGCAAGTTGTTGCGCGCGGTTTGGTGCTTCCTAGCGCGATCCTGATGATGTCCCGAACGACTCCGCTGCCTCTGCTTGTCGCCAGTGCCGATTCCGACCAAGTCCGGCCATACCACCACCCCCACTCGACGCGGCATCGAGTGACCATTCGATTAGACCAAGCTGCGCGCCGAACGACGCCTTGTAGCGAAATCCCGACGAGGCCCGGGTACCCCCACCGCGTTCTGACGTCGCCGGTGGCCAAACGCCGGCGGCCGCCTACGTGGTTGGCCTGGGGCCACCCCAGAGCCAATGCTAGTGGGCCCTGCGGGTCCTAGTTGACTGGGTTGACCCAGTCAACTGCTGACGTGGCAGCTACTGCCACTGACATGCGGGCCCAATGACATAAACGAATAAAAATAAATAGATAACTTGCTAATTAATTAAATAGTTAATTAAACGCTAATCTCTCACTGACTACCGGGCCCCACCCACTAATTAGCCTATTTAGTTAGTTTTAAAACTCTGTTAGTACCCTGTCAATGACATGTGGGTCCCACTGGACCCACCTGTCTGGTTTGACTGGTCAACCGACCAGTTGACATGCTGACATCACTCTGATGTCATGCTGACGTCATCATTTACTATTCTGGATAATGTTGGATTTAAATAATTAACTAAATTCCTGAAAATGATTTAAATCTTTAGAAAATCATATCTTTTAATCCGTAACTCGGATGAAAATACTTTCTACATGAAAGTTGCTCAGAACGACGAGGCGAAACAGGATACGCAGCCCGTTCGTCCACCACACACCCCTAACATATCAAACACGCAACTTTCCCCCTCCGATTCATCTGTCCGAAAACGCGAAACACCGGGAATACTTTCCCGGATGTTTCCCCCCTTCGTCGGTATCACCTACTACCGCGATTGGGCACACCTAGCATCGTTACTTGTCATGTCATGCATCGATATGCATTTGTTTGCATTGTATTCATTGTTTCCTCCCCCTCTTCTCTCGGTAGACCACGAGACCGACGCTGCTGCTGCCCAGTTCGACTACGGAGTTGACGACCCCTCCTTCTTGCCAGAGCAACCAGGCAAGCCCCCCCCCCTTGACCACCAGATATCGCCTATTCTCCTCTATACTGCTTGCACTAGAGTAGTGTAGCATGTTACTACTTTCCGTTAATCATATTCTGATGCATAGCCTGTCATTGTTGCTACAGTCATTGATACCTTACCCACAATCCTAAATGCTTAGTATAGGATGCTAGTTTATCACCATTGGCCCTACATTCTTGTCAGTCTGCCTTGCTATACTATTGGGCCGTGATCACTCGGGAGGTGATCATGGGTGTATATTATACATACATACATACTGTACAGATGGTGACTAAAGTCGGGTCAGCTCGAAGAGTACCCGCGAGTGATTCACGGATTGGGGGCTGAAAGGACCTTTATCCCGACGGCCCTCTGTGTGGATCTTTGTGGCGGAGCGACAGGGCAGGTTGAGACCACCTAGGAGACAGGTGGGCCTGGCCCTGGTTGGCGTCCGCAGTTGCTTCATAATAACACGCTTATCGAGATCTTGGTATTTGATCTGAGTCTGACCATTTGGTCTATACGCACTAACCATCTATGCGGGAGTAGTTATGGGTATCCCGGCGTCGTGGTATCAGCCGAAGCCTTCTAGACGTCAGCGACTGAGCGGCGCGCGCCGGATTGGAACTTAAGCCTGCTCTTCTATTAAGGGGGCTAGTTCTGCTTTCGGCCACCCACGCAACATGTAGGTGTGCAATGGGCGATGGGCCCAGACCCCTGCGCCATAGGAGTTAGACCGGCGTGCTGACCTCTCTGTTAGACCTAGGTGGGGCTGCGACGTGTTGATCTTCCGAGGCCAGGCATGACCCAGGAAAGTGTGTCCGGCCAAATGGGATCGAGCGTGTTGGGTTATGTGGTGCACCCCTGCAGGGAAGTTAATCTATTCGAATAGCCGTGATCTTCGGTAACAGGACGACTTGGAGTTGTACCTTGACCTTATGACAACTAGAACCGGATACTTAATAAAACACACCCTTCCAAGTGCCAGATACAACCCGGTGATCGCTCTCTAACAGGGCGACGAGGAGAGGATCGCCGGGTAGGACTATGCTATACAATGCTACTGGAGATGCTACTTGGAGATACTACTTGGAGGACTTCAATCTACTCTCTTCTACATGCTGCAAGTCGGGGGCTGCCAGAAGCGTAGTCTTCGATAGGACTAGCTATCCCCCCTCTTATTCTGGCATTCTGTAGTTCAGTCCACTGATATGGCCTCCTTACACATATACCCATGCATATGTAGTGTAGTTCCTTGCTTGCGAGTACCTTGGATGAGTACTCACGGTTGCTTTGCTCCCTCCTTTCCCTCTTTTCCCTCTTTTTCTCGGATGCCGCAACCAGACATTGGAGCCCAGGATCCAGACGCCACCTTCGACGACGACTCCTACTACGCTGGAGGTGCCTACTACTACGTGCAGGCTGCTGACGATGACCAGGAGTAGTTTAGGAGGATCCCAGGCAGGAGGCCTGCGCCTCTTTCGATCTGTATCCCAGTTTGTGCTAGCCATCTTATGGCAACTTGTTTAACTTATGTCTGTACTCAGATATTGTTTTTTCCGTTGACTCGTCTATGATCGAGCACTTGTATTCGAGCCCTCGAGGCCCCTGGCTTTTATTATGATGCTTGTATGACTTATTTATGTTTTAGAGTTGTGTTTTGATATCTTCCCGTGAGTCCCTGATCTTGATCGTACACATTTGCGTGCATGATTAGTGTACGATTGAATCGGGGGCGTCACAGCATGCCGTCCGGCTCGGATCCGCCAAGATCCGGCAGCGCATGTCGAGCATCTCCTCTTCCCGGCCGTATCCACGTCGTCCGCGCCACCGCCCGCTGCCATCTTCTTCCCGGAGATCCATCGTCGCCGCTCAAGTCCCGCCTCACCGCGCCTCTGCTTCGTGCGAGCAGAGATGGGCCGACCAGCGTTGCCCCCTTCGTTGACTTGGTCAAGCGCCAGCGTGGCCGGCCCCAAGCCCCTGCGCCTCTCCAGCCGCGCGCCTGCAGCGATGGGGCCAGCGCCCCGAGCGCGTTGACCGCGTCCCTTCCCTTGTTCGATCCAGCCTGCCGCAGCCAGATCCCCAAGGCCCAGCCGCCCGGCCTAGCAACCGGTCTGCCCAGCTCCACCACCGGGCCTCAGCCCATGGGTGAGCAGCCCCCTCCAGATCCCCCCTCCTGTAGACTAATGGGCCAGCCAGTTTCGGCCCGCTTCTATTTTTTTCGGATCTGCGATTTTAGGATTATCCAGTGTATTATCAGTTTTACAGAAAACCCCCTAGACCTCATGCATGTAATAACTAATTAACCATGCATCGCATTAAAATAATTTATATATGTAAAATGCTCAGAAAATAGTGTAGATTAATAATATGTCACTTTCATCCATGTTTAAAATGTTTAAAATGTTGTTTGTATTAATTTGCTCACATGCCATGCTAGAATGCTTTAATTCATAACTAAATAACCGTAACTCTGTTTTAAATAAACTTTATATGTAAATGGGGTGGAAAAATGCCTAGTTTAACATGGTGCACTTTATTTTCCTGTTTAACAACTCTAAATTTATGTAATAGGCAGAACAGTACCAAAACTAAAATATGCATATGGGGATTTACCGGATTTGTTGTTTGTTATATCCGGCCCCATTTAAATTGTTTAGATGATATAGTTTTGTCATGCTTCACCTCTTGCCATGCCATGCCTCATTAAACCGGACATGCATCATACTTGTTTGTGCATCATGCCATGTTTATGCCGGTGTGTTTACCATGTTGTTTGTTTCTTTCCGGTGTTGCTTCTTAGTTCTAGTAATGTTGCGATTGTGAGGATTCATTCGACTACGTCCGCTTGTCTTCTTCATGGACTCTTTCTTCTTCCTAGCAGGATTTCAGGCAAGATGACCGCTACCCTGGATCTCACTACTATCATTGCTATGCTAGTTGCTTCGTTCTATCACTATGCGGCGTTACCTATCTGTTGCTCTTCAAGCCATCCCAAATTTCCATGAACCTCTAACCTTTGACACCTTTCCTATGCAAACCGTTGTTTGGCTATGTTACCGATTTGCTCAGCCCCTCTTATAGCGTTGCTAGTTGCAGGTGAAGTTTAAGATTTCTCCATGGTGGACAGGATTTTGGTTGGGATATCACAATATCTCTTATATTATTAATGCATCTATATATTTGGTAAAGGGTGGAAGGCTCGGCCTTATGCCTCGTGTTTTGTTCCATTCTTGCCGCCCTAGTTTCCGTCATACCGGTGTTATGTTCCGGGATTTCGCGTTCCTTACGCGGTCGGGTGATTTATGGGAACCCCTTGACAGTTCGCTTTGAATAAAACTCCTCCAGCAAGGCCCAACCTTGGTTTTACCATTTGCCTCACCACCACCTACCCCTTTCCCTTGGGTCGGCCAACCCGAGGGTCATCTTTATTTTAGCCCCCCGGGCCAGTTCTTGTCTAAGTGTTGGTCCGAACCGAGCGATGTCCGGCGCCCCCTGGGAAACCAGGGTCTATGCCAACCCGACGTCTTGCTCATCCGTTGTGCCCTGAGAACGAGATATGTGCAGCTCCTATCGGGATTTGTCGGCGCATCGGGCGGCTTTGCTGGTCTTGTTTTACCATTGTCGAAATGTCTTGTAAACCGGGATTCCGAGTCTGATTGGGTCTTCTTGGGAGAAGGTCTATTCCTTCGTTGATTGCGAGAGCTTGTCATGGGCTAAGTTGGGACACCCCTGCACGGTATAATCTTTCGAAAGCCGTGCCTGCGGTTATAGGCAGATTGGAATTTGTTAATGTCTGGTTGTAGATAACTTGACACCAGATCCGAATTAAAACACATCAAAAGCGTGTGTAGCCGTGATGGTCTCTTCTCGGCGGAGTCTGGGAAGTGAACACGGTTTCTGGGTTATGTTTGACGTAAGTAGGACTTCAGGATCACTTCTTGATCATTGCTAGCTTCACGACCGTTCCGCTTGCTCTCTTCTCGCTCTTATTTGCGTATGTTAGCCACCATATATGCTTAGTCGCTGCTGCAGCCTCACCACTTTACCCCTTCCTTCCCTTTAAGCTTTGCTAGTCTTGATACCCATGGTAATGGGATTGCTGAGTCCTTGTGGCTCACAGATTACTACAACAACAGTTGCAGGTACAGTTTATACAATGATCATGACGCGAGAGCGATGCTTGTTTGCATTGAGTTCTTCTTCTGCTTCTTCGATCAGGGAATAGGTTCCAGGTCGGCAGCCTGGGCTAGCAGGGTGGATGTTGTTTGAGTTTCTGTTTGTGTTTCATCCATAGTCGGATGTTGATCTTATGTATTGTGATGTTGTTGTGTGGCATTGTATGCCTCTTGTATGTATCCCCATCTATGATGTAATGTTGATGTGACGATATCCACCTTGAAAAAGCGTTTCAATATGCGGGTTTGTCCTTGGTGGGACCTTCGAGTTCCTTTTGGATAGGGTCGCATATTGGGCGTGACACTACGGGGGCCCCACGAGGCAGGGGGGCGTGCCCTAGGGGGTGGGCGCGCCCCCCACCCTTGTGAGCACCTCCCATATCTTCTGACATGGAGTCCATGTCCATCGGGTGGGTTTCCTTCCAAAAATAAATTCTCCAGTTGATTTCGTTCCGTTTTGACTCCGTCTGATATTCCTTTTCCTCGAAACACTGAAATAGGCATAAACAGCAAATCTGGGTTTGGCCTCCGGTTAATAGGTTAGTCCCAAAAATAATATGGAAGTGGATAATAAAGCCCAATATTGCCTAAAACAGTAGATAAAGTAGCATGGAGCAATAAAAAATTATAGATACGTTGGAGACGTATCAAGCATCCCCAAGCTTAATTCCTACTCGTCCTCGAGTAGGTAAATGATAAAAAGAGAATTTTTGATGCGGAGTGATACTTTGGCATAATTTCAATGTAAATCTTCTTAATTGTGGTATGAATATTCAGATCCGAATGAATACAAAATAAAAGTTCATATTGATAAAAAGAAATAGTAATACTTCTATACCCCTGATGACAAGCCAAGCATACCAATCAAAGTAATCATGTCCCCTCAAAATAGCATGGCGAAAGAAAGTTCATCCCTACAAAATCATATAGTTAGGCTATGCTTCATTTTCGTCACACAAAGATGTTCCCAACTTCTATACCCCTGATGAGAAGCCAAGAAGTTGTTTCATACTTAAATAATCTCAAACTTTTTCAACCTTCACGCAATACATGAGCGTGAGCCATGGATATAGCACTATGGGTGGAATATAATATGATGATGGGGATTGTGTAGAGAAGACAAAAAAGGAGAAAGTCTCACATTGACGAGGATAATCAACAGGCTATGGAGATGCCCATTAATTGATGTCAACATGAGGAGTAGGGATTGCCATGCAACGGATGCACTAGAGCTATGAATGCTCAACAAAAGAAAACTAGTGGGTGTGCATCCAACTCGCTTGCTCATGAAGACCTACGGCATTTGAGAAGCCCATCGTAGGAATATACAAGCCAAGTTCTATAATGAAAAATTCCCACTAGTATAAAAAACAACTTATAAGACTCACTACATGAAGAACAAGGTGCTACTTTGAAGCACAATATATGAGACTCACTACATGAAGAACAAGGTGCTACTTTGAAGCACAAGTGTGGAAAAAGAGATAGTAGCATTGCCCTTTTTATTTATTTTCTCCTTTTCTTTTCTTTTTTTGGGCCTTTTTTTTGGCCTTTCTTCTTTTTTTCTTTTCTTTTTGGTCAATGCTCTAATAATGATGATCATCACACTTCTATTGATTACAACATAAGGATTACAACTCGAAATTTAGAACAAGATATGACTCTATATGAATGTCTCCGACGGTGTACCGGGATGGTGCAATGAATCAAGAGTGACATGTATGAAAAATAATGCATGGTGGCTTTGCCACAAATACAATGTCAACTACATGATCATGCAATGTCAATATGACAAAAGTAATGTATGTCATGATGATGATGATGATGGAAGTTGCATGGCAATATATCTCGGAATGGCTATGGAAATGCCATGATAGGTAGGTATGGTTGCTGTTTTGAGGAAGATATAAGGAGGTTTATGTGTGATAGAGCGTATCATATCACGGGGTTTGGATGCACCGGCGAGGTTTGCACCAACTCTCAAGATGAGAAAGGGCAATGCACGGTACCGAAGAGGCTAGCAAAGGCAGAAAGGTAAGAGTGCGTATAATCCATGGATTCAACATTAGTCAAAAGAACTCATATACTTATTGCAAAAATTTAGAAATCATCCAAAATCAAGTACTACGCGCAAGCTCCTAGGGGGTAGATTGGTAGGAAAAGACCATCGCTCGTCCCCGACCGCCACTCATAAGGATGCACAAGCCAGGTACACTTCATGTTTCAAATTTGTTACACAACTTTAACCATACGTGCATGCTATGGGACTTGTTAACTTCATAACAAGCATTCTTTAAATTCATAATCACCCAACTAGCATGAATTTAATATCACTACCTCCATATCTCAAAACAATTATCAAGCATCAAACTTCTCATAGTATTCAACACACTCATAAGAATTCTTACAAATCTTTTATGCTTAGCATATTAGGATTATTTAAGCAAATTACCATGCTATTTAAGACTCTCTAAATAATATAAGTGAAGCATGAGAGTTCATATATTTCTCCAAAATAAAACTACCATCGTGCTCTAAAAGATATAAGTGAAGAACTAGAGCAAACAACAGACTACTCCGAAAGATATAAGTGAAGATCAATGAGTAGTCGAATAATTATGCAACTATGTGAAGACTCCCTCTCGTTTAAGAATTTCAGACCTTGATACTTTATTCAAACAGCAAGCAAAGCTAAATAAAACTACATTGCAAGGATAGCACAACTCATGTGAAGAAGCAAAAACTTAGGCTCAACCGATACAAACCAATAGTTTTTGAAGAAGAAAGGTGGGGTGCCTACCGGGGCATCCCCAAGCTTATATGCTTGAGATTTCTTGAAATATTATCTTGGGGTGCCTTGGGAATCCCCAAGCTTGAGCTTTTGTGTATCCTTAATTCCTCTCATATCATGGTTTCTCTTTTTATCAGAAGCTTCATTCACAACAAACTCAACAAGAACTCGTGAGATAGGTTAGTATAAACCAATGCAAAACCTTATCATTTTTACTGTAACAAATCACTAACATTATTATTCAACATTGCATACTAATTGCCTCTTCATATTTAATACCCCTATCATCAAATAGAATCATTAAGCAAGCAAACATATGCAAACAATCAAACATAACAGCAATCTGTCAAAACAGTATAGTCTGTAAAGAATGCAGGAGTATCAAACCTTCCCTAACTCCAAAAATTATGAACTAAAATTCCCACTGTAATAAATTTATCAGAGATCAATATGAAAAAATATTCAACATTATACTATTCTCTGAATTTTCTACGGAATTTTTGCAACAGCGGTAAACTTTCTGTTTTCAAACAGCAACATGTATACTAGCAAAATAAGCATGACAAAGGCTATCCATGACTTTTTTATTGAAACTAAATATGCAAAACATTAATCTAATTAACAGAAAGCAAATACTAAGAAAATAAAATGACGCTCCAAGCAAAACACATATCATGTGGTGAATAAAAATATAGCTCCAAGTAAAGTTACCGATGAACGAAGACGAAAGAGGGGATGCCTTCCGGGGGACCCCCAAGCTTAGGCTCTTGGTTGTCCTTGAATATTACCTTGGGGTGCCTTTGGCATCCCCAAGCTTAGGCTCTTGCCACTCCTTATTCCATAGTCCATCGAATCTTTACCCAAAACTTGAAAACTCCACAACACAAAACTCATCAGAAAACTCGTAAGCTCCGTTAGTATAAGAAAATAAAACCACCACTTAGCTACTGTAATGAACTCATTTTAAATTCATATGGGTTCAATATATACTGTACTTCAACTTATCTATGGTTCGTACACTCCGATACTACTCATAGATTCATCAAAATAAGCAAACAACACATAGAAAACAGAATCTGTCAAAAACAGAACAGTCTGTAGTAATCTGTATCAAACGTATACTTCTGGAACTCCTAAAATTCTACCAAATTAGGACACCCTGAGAAATTCGTGTACCAATCCAGAGCAAAAAGAATCAGATCATAAGCACGTTTCTGTAAATTAACAAACTAAAGTACTGTCTGCAAAAGTTTCTGATTTTCAGCAGGATCAACACAACTATCACCGTGAGCTATCCTAAAGGTCCTACTTGGCACTTTATTGAAACAAAAGCTATAAAACATGATTACTACAGTAGCATAATCATGTGAACACACAAAAAAAGTAAGGATAAATATTGGGTTGTCTCCCAACAAGCGCTTTTCTTTAATGCCTTTCTAGCTAGGCATGATGATGACAATGATGCTCACATAAAAGATAAGAATTGAAACATAACGGGGGCATCATGAAGCATATGACTAGCACTTTTAAGTCTAACCCACTTCCTATGCATAGGGATTGGGTGAGGAAACAACTTATCGGAACAATAATCAACAAGCATAGGAAGGCAAAACAAGCATAGCTTCAAGATTTTCAACACATAGAGAGGAAACTTGACATTATTGCAATTCCTACAAGCATATGTTCCTCCCTCATAATAATTTTTAGTAGCATCATGAATAAATTCAACAATATAACCAGCACCTAAAGCATTTTTTTCATGCTCTACAAGCATAGAATATTTACTAGTCTCCACATAAGCAAAATTCTTCTCATGAATAGTAGTGGGAGCAAACTCAACAAAATAACTATCATGTGATTGAAAATTAAGATCAAGATGACAAGTTCCATGGTTATCATTATTCTTTAAAGCATACGTGTCATCACAATAATTATCATAGATAGGAGGCATGCTTTCATCATAGTAAATTTGCTCATCAAAGCTCGGGGGACAAAAAATATCATCTTCATCAAACATAGCTTCCCCAAGCTTGTGGCTTTGCATATCATTAGCATCACGGATATTCAAGGAATTCATACTAACAACATTGCAATCATGCTCATCATTCACATATTTCATGCCAAGCATTCTATGTAATTCTTCTTCTAGCACTTGAGCACAATTTTCCTTTTCTTCATACTCACGAAAGATATTAAAAAGATGAAGCATATGAGACAAACTCAATTCCATTTTCTTAGTTTTCTTTTATAAACTAAACTAGTGATAAAACAAGAAACAAAAAGATTCGATTGCAAGATCTAAAGATATACCTTCAAGACTCACCTTCCCTTCAACGGCGCTAGAAAAGATCTTGATATCTACTACACAACCTTCTTCTTGTAGACGTTGTTGGGCCTGCAAGTGCACAGGTTTGTAGGACAGTGGAAAATTTCCCTCAAGTGGATGACCTAAGGTTTATCAATCCGTGGGAGGCGTAGAATGAAGATGGTCTCTCTCAAGCAACCCTGCAACCAAATAACAAAGAGTCTCTTGTGTCCCCAACACGCCCAATACAATGGTAAATTGTATAGGTGCACTAGTTCGGCGAAGAGATGGTGATACAAGTGCAATATGGATGGTAGATAAAGGTTTTTGTAATCTGAAATAATAAAAACAGCAAGTTAACTAATGATAAAAGTGAGTGTAAATGGTATTGCAATGATAGGAAACAAGGCCTAGGGTTCATACTTTCACTAGTGCAAGTTCTCTCAACAATAATAACATAGATAGATAATGTAACAAGCCCTCAACATGCAACAAAGAGTCACTCCAAAGCCACTAATAGCGGAGAACAAACATAGAGATTATGGTAGGGTAAGAAACCACCTCAAAGTTATTCTTTCGGATCGTTCTATAAAAGAGTTCATACTAGAATAACACCTTAAGACACAAATCAACCAAAACCCTAATGTCACCTAGATACTCCATTGTCACCTCAAGTATCCGTGGGCATAATTATATGATATGCATCACACAATCTCAGATTCATCCAATCAACACAAAGTACTTCAAAGAGTGCCCCAAAGTTTCTATCGGATAGTCAAGAACGTGTGCCAACCCCTATGCATAGGTTCCCAATGTCACGAAAGCCGCAAGTTGATCACCAAGACATACATCAAGTCTTCTCATAAAAGACCCAATCCGATAAGATAACTTCAAAGGGTAAACTCAATTCACCACAAGAGAGTAGAGTGGGAGAAACATCATAAGATCCAACTACAATAGCAAAGCTCGGGATACATCAAGATTGTGCCATAGAGGGAACACGAGGGAGAACACGAAAGAGAGAGAGATCAAACACATAGCTACTGGTACATACCCTCAGCCCCGAGGGTGAAATACTCCCTCCTCGTCATGGAGAGTGCCGGTATGATCAAGATGACCACCGGTGATGGGATCCCCCTCCGGCAGGGCGCCGGAACGGGCTCCCGAGAGGTTTTTGTTGGCTACAGAGGCTTGCGGCGGCGGAACTCCCGATCTATCTTCTGTTCTGGAAGTTTTAGGGTACGTAGGTTTATATGGGTGCAAGGGGTACGTCGGTGGAGCTACGGGGGCCCCACGAGGCAGGGGGCACGCCCTAGGGGGGTGGGCGCCCCCACCCTCGTGAGCACCTCCCGTATCTTCTGACATGGAGTCCATCAGGTGGGTTTCATTCCAAAAATAACTTCTCAAGTTGATTTCTTTCCGTTTTGACTCCGTCTGATATTCCTTTTCCTCGAAACACTGAAATAGGCATAAAACAACAAATCTGGGTTGGGCCTCCGGTTAATAGGTTAGTCCCAAAAATAATATAAAAGTGGATAATAAAGCCCAATATTGCCTAAAACAGTAGATAAAGTAGCATGGAGCAATCAAAAATTATAGATACGTTGGAGACGTATCACCTCCTGGCACACACGCTCGGCAAAATGATGTCGTGTGCGACCGGTGAATGCTCAAATACGGAAATATGTATAGTAGAGCTAAAAAATACAATTATACAGGCAAAATTGTTTCCGGCTGCAAGTACATCCCACATAGTTAGTCCCCACTAAACGTTTCCGTTTGTATGTACATCCCACACAGTCACTCCAAGGAAAATGTTTGCGTTCACAGGTACATCACACACAATTTTTACCGTTAAATCGTTTGTGATAGCGTTGCCATTGCACATGATATTAATAATTATATCGTTTGCGTTATTGAATGCATCACACAAGGTGCGTAGAAGAAACTATGTGGCAAATGCTATCCATCACACACACTTTTTAGGTGGTAAACTTTTGCGCAAGGTGGCCTAACACAAACAGTTTTCAAGAGAAAGTCGTGTGTGCAGTGGAGATTGATGTCAGGACCCCGATCCTAAGTCTCACCGATCTAGCATGTAACACATCATATCACTTTGCGGACTCACACACGGTATTCCCATGGGTGCCACCTTACCTGGCCCGGGACCGTTTGCGCCTTTTGGCTCACGTATATGATAGTGTCGCTAGCATCCATATGACAAGAACCCGGGCTGACATGGCTAGTCGTGAACCCAAAGTGGCACTAACTTACAGGGACAGGCATACATGACCCAGCAACGAACGTGTCGGTCATCAGCGAGTGAATCCAGGCTGTAGCACTGGGCTAGCAGGACTCCGGTGAACCGGGCTGTAGCGGGCTAACAGGACTCCGGTATTCATCGCGTGACATTTCCCCGAAGGGACAGACACAGGAACGAAGAAGGACACATGCCGGCTAGCCTAGGTGTTCCGGAGCAGTAGCAAGCTACCATGGCTCAGTGGAAACACCAGGAGATATTTCCCGGTAAGAGAGGCTACTAAGGATAAACAACTAGATAGTCAGATCCCACACATACCAAGCATTTCAATGACATACACACAATATGCTCGATATGTGCAATACAACATGGCATCACAACATGACTCTACAACTCAAGTATTTAATTCAATAGGCTCTGAGGAGCGAGATATTACAAACAGGGGTCTCATGACCCAACAATCAGAGCATACAAGTCAAAGCACATGCGGAAGCTTAACATGTCTGAGTACAGACAACTATAAATGAAAAAGGCTGAAAAGCCTGACTATCTACCAGATCCTGCCGAGGGCACAAGATCGTAGCTGAGGTAACAAGCTAAACGTCGAAGTCCATGCGGAACTACTAGTGAGACTGAAGTCTCTCTACAAAAACATAAAATAGGCAAACGTGAGTACAAATGTACCCAGCAAGACTTACATCAGAACTATCTACATATGCATCCTTATCAACAAAGGGGATGGTGGGGGTTTAACTGCAGCAAGCCAGCTTTGACTCGGTGGCTATCCTGAACTACGACTGCAAGTAACTCTTTTGAGGTGGCGCACACGAGTCCACATATTCACCATATCAATACACCACTATGGATCCGCTCCTGTCTCCCTACTAGAACGCCATCCATAGCACTCACGCTTATCTTGCGTATTTTAGAGTATCCACTTTCACTTGTCTAAGAACTGTACAAGGGGTCCAAGTTTCCATATCCGAGGAATCCGGCTATTCGAATAGATAATGATAACCCTGCAGGGGTGTACTTCTTCACACACGCTCCCGCCACTTATCGCCCTATACACGTCATGTACCTTGGCAACCTTCAAGCGGAAGCCGGGCGAGGGAGTCGGCCACGACCTGACTAACCAAGCAAGTCTCTCGTCCAGGTTTATCGCCTATTCGGGTTCCATCCGCAAGGAGATCCGGCCGGGGTGTCTCTCACGGCCCCAAACGATGTGAGCAGGGTTCCCAAGCCCACCATACGGGTGCCACTTGGTACACCGTGCCACTATGCCTAGTCTGTCCCAAGCCCACCTGTACCGGGTGCCACTTGGTAGACTACTAACACTACCTACAAACACCAGAAACTAGTTGCAACTCCTGGACAGAGATCAAGTTGATTAATAAGTCGAGAGGGGCACTTAAGCATTCCAATGTGTGGTAGTAGCTGGTCATGGATCACAAACACAGAACTCAGTTCCTGAGGACGGCTGCAATGAGACAACCCACCATGTACTCCTACATGGCCTCTCACCGCTACCTTTACCAAATCGTGTTCACACACTTAGCTCTCAATGGTAGGACATGTTCACACACCTCTGATTCATCCCCGATGAATCAGACCTGACTCAACTCTAAGCAGTAGCAGGCATGACAAACAAGCATGAATGAGTAGGCACAACAGGGCTCAAACAACTCCTACTCATGCTAGTGGGTTTCATCTATTTACTGTGGCAATGACAGGTCATGCAAAGGATAAAGGGGTTCAGCTACCGCAGCAAGTAACAAATAAGTCGTTGTTGTCCTAATGCAGTAAAAGAGAGCAGGGCGAGAGAGTAGGATTGTATCGGAATGAAGAAGGGGGTTTTGCTTGCCTGGCACTTCTGAAGATAATATATTTCTTCATCGGTGTCATCGATCACATCGTCGGTATCACGTCTATCGAGAGGGGGCAATCACCGGCAAACATAGAAGAAACACGATCAATGCAATGCACAATATGATGCATGCTATGACATGGCAATATGAATGTGTTTTGGGCTAATGCACTTAGCTATGATTTAAATGAAGTTGGTTTGAATACATGATTCAAACTCCAACTCCATATATGATTATTTAAATGCCCTTTATTTGTTTTGTCCAAAACAGAGGACAAACATTGTTCAAACATGCATGAAAATGGTACAGATGGATTCCTTGAATTTTTCTGATAATTTTTCATATATAATTTATTTGATTTGGAGTTACGGTTGATTTTATATGATTTTTAGAAGTTTGGGGTATTTTCTGAAATTTATAAATCATTTCCGATTTATTTTAATTCCAGAAATACTTACTGCGTCAGCATGACGCCTGTGTGACGTCAGCAAGTTAACAGGGTTGACAGGGTCAAACCTGTCGCGTGGGACCCGTGTGTCAGCTGCAGGGTGATTAAAACAGAGCTTAATTAACCTAATTCATTAATTAGTCAGCTAAATAAACATTAGGGCCTACAGGTCAGTGAAACAGTGGCTAAAAAAATTAGAATAAACTAAACTAATTAACAGGGGGCTGGTCCCACCAGTCATCGACCCAGGGGAGGTCAAACCCCTGGTAAACAGGGCCTAACCAGCCGGCGGTTCGTCGCCGGTGGCAACAGGCGCGGCGGAGGGCTCGGGCTCGCTCCTCCGGCGTCCAAATGGATGGATGAGAGCGGCTACGGAGAGCTAGAGCTCACCCGCGCCCGTTTCAGCAAGCAGCAGCAGCTAGGGCGGCCGGAGACGATGGCCTCGAGCTCGGCAGCGGCGGCCGGAGCTCGGGCGTGCTCGGGTTCGGCGTTACACGGCACAGCGAGATCAGCTGTGGGGCTCTACGGGTTCCTGGGGTCACCAGGAGCATGCCGGTGCAACAAACGCAAGTGCAGGAGCTCGGGGGCGCGGGGCTCGCCGGTCATGGCGGACGGCGAGCTACGGCCATGGCGGCGCAGCTAGCTAGGGGACGGACCAGAGAGGGAGAGGTGAGGGTAAATACTCCGGGGCTCACAGCAAGGTCGAAGAGCAGCTCGGTGGTCTCGGGGAGGCGTCGGAGACGGCGAATCGACCGCGGCGATCGCGGACAGATGCGGCAATGAAGGCGGCGGGGACGACGCTGCGGTGCACCCGGCGTCACGTGAGTTGGTGGAGACGAAGAGGAAGGCGTGGTCGTTCTTCTGGAAGCATCGGCGAGGCGAGGGGTGGACATTGGCCGCGGTGGAGCTCGTCGGTGCTCTCGGGTGCTCGCAGGGAAGAGAGGGGAAGAGGGAGCCAGAGGAGGGGGAGCGGTCCAGAGGGAGTGGGGAGAACGAGGGGAGGCTCTAGGTGTCTCCGTGGCGTCGCGAGGATGTCGGGGAGGCTGCCACGGCGAAGCAGGAGGTGGAGGCCCGGGCACGGGCGCGTCAACACGCCTCTGCCAGTAGGCAGAGGTTGAAGACGGCGGTGCCCCTGGTGGGCTAGGCCGCCAAGTGGACTGGCAGGGTGGGCTGGGCCAGCACAGGTGAGGCGCAGGTGGGGTTCTCTCTCTCTCTCTTTATATTTCTGTTTTCTTTTATTAATATCTTTGCCATTGTTTTGAATTTAAACAAATTCAAACAATGCCAAAAACTCCTCTGAATATTTTTATTTTGCTACATGGACTTTTCCAAAAGCTCATAAAATATTTCAGGGGTATTTGAAATTATATTCTAATTATATGAATATAATTCAAATTCAAATAGTTAATGATTTAAATTCAAAGTCCCAAAAATAAATCCTTAAAAATGTTCAATATTTTGGTTGGGACCAGAACCCTTGCCAAAAAATATCAAACATTTAAGAAGAGCATTTTGGAACAATGAATGAGATTTTAGGGTTTTTGCCCTTCTTTTATTTAAGTTTTTGAGGCTTCCAAATTTCCTCAGTTCAAGTTTCAAAATTTAAACATGATGCAAACACTAGGCAACACCAGAAGCTAGGGATGTGACAACTCACCCCTACTAAACAAAAATCTCGTCCCGAGATTCAAGCGTAGGGTAAGGTGAAGGGGGGACGCAAACTAGTATAATCTTCACGATCCAGGGTGCACTTCAAATGAACGTTGATTCGTTCACCATCATTATCTTGATGTCTTGTTCCGAGAACTCCAACCAACATGACAACGAGAGGAGAAGGGAACTCTAGAAGGATCAATCTTCTCGAAGGTCGAACAACTCAGGATTAACTCTCGGAATGAGACATAGCAACATCTCTTGAGCTGAGAGACGAAGCATACCTCTAGCGGAAAGGAGTGGAACAAATGACGGAGGTTTACCAGGTAGACTACAATTCCACACTTAACAGGGTGGTAAACGATTGTTAACGTAGCGAGGAGTTGAGTTGCCATGATACCACAACGAGGCACCTTAGGGATGGTGACTCGTAGAAATATCCCCTTAAGTGGCAAAAAGAATTACCTTTGATTCAGAGATCATTGAAACTCTTTAAACCAGCCTAAGGCAATTCTCGAGCGATCGTTTGGAGGGGGTCGGTAGAATGGCATACTCGGACTTGGATGATGTGGATTACCTTGTTGAAGACAACGTAATGGATGAATTTGCTTACCACCGGAAATGGAAGAGACCCATGGTAGAATGGCACATTGGCGTTGCAAGCTGGGAACAAAATGCAAATGCTGGGAATGATTCTGATAACTGGGGAAGAACCCAACAATAGAGAGTGAATTCACTGTTTGAAAGGTCATAGCATAACCGAGGAAACTGAGAGCACTATACAGTTAATGCCAACGATCAAACCTAGCACTTGGACGTGCTCTCAAGAACTTGAGCATTTCCATAATCATCAAGATTTTACCAATATCCGTGTCAAGGATCCTGGCAACACAACTTGCTACCATGATGAATGATGATGGATAATGCAGATGCAAAGGAAGATAACATTTCTCAGATTTCACCTTAGCGAGGCCAAGGAAGCAAAATCTGGATAATCGACCGAGACATTTAGCACTCGGCTTCTAATGTTCTCCTTGATGTGCTAGTGTAACCCATTCATAGATATGGTTTGATATCTAAAACATCAAGTAAAAAGGTCGGACTTCGGGAACACAAAAATCCATAAGGAGTAGCTTATTGGAGTAAAACCCTATGAAATCCTTATGGGGAGGTGGCCAACTTCCTCAATCAAGATATTATAATAACAGGTCTTCCGGCGGGGTGTGTTGGCCACGACATCCACTTTACCGGTTATTGCGAGACCAATATTATAGTTCTTGGAAAATGTTCCAACCATCACATCTGCCTGAGATTCAGATCTGGTTGGTGTCAGAATATTCTAGACTCATCGAGTCTAGGAAGAAAAAAGAAAGTTTGCAACACAATTCGACGAGATGACGTTGCGAGGTTCTCGGGAAATGAACTACGATAGCAAACTCCAAAACATGAGTTGGTTCTGCTACACACGTGTGAACACGATGTCCTAGACAAGCATGACCACGTGGTAGTCTTACAATAAATCACTACCGAGTTCAGGTTGGGAACCATCATTGAGGATATCAAAGTCCTTATATAAGTCCGGATTAGCTCTTATGAAGGAACTCCTTCTCCTTGAACAAATCAATCAGTGGCTTGGTGTGCTAGGGATACATATAGATTGAAGGTTGCAAGTCTTCAAACCACAGAATTCTTTGCACGTGTGCATGACTGATTTGGAATGATTCCAAAGAAAGCAATATTGACTTTCTCGAATCCACGGCGGCAACTTGCACCAAATGCACATGAACTAGAGGAAGTCACTTCTTCCATCCAAGCATAGGCTTCATGAACGGAGCACGAAGGCATTGCTTACAAAGTTTCCAACACTAACTTAATGTTCAACAAAATAATGGAGGAGATAAGTATGTTGTCAATGGGCTTAACAACAATTAATCCAGGTTTCCATATAAAAGGATTTCCATAGTTAAGTGAACACGGTGATAGCATTGGTCAGACCAAAGAATATAATGGTGTATGCTCGAGGAAACCCACGAGTAAGACAACATTACGAATATCGTTGGTTCTGATTTGATTTGATGATAGCTCATACTCAAATCAAATATTGGATAAGATAATAGGTCTAGCAACTGATCACAGGGACCAATCGATGAAGATATCATCTTTCTTCAACACACACTACACAAGAATATCCTTTTGGAACGAACTAAGTCAGGCAAGCTTTTATCTTCCAACTCTCCAAGTTGTTGTTTAGCTTGACCAACTAGCTCAGGGGTATCCCACATAGATTCTTGGAGAAGGGGTGGTTTACAGGAGACCATCTTGATCACGAACTCAACATAGCGCTAAGTTAACAACCTGGTAATACTTTCGAGAAGATAATCGAAAAATCACGAACCACCGATATGTTACTAAGCTCGAGGACAATCTTGCTTTTCAGGGCAAGATGATATGATCAATGGAGCGAGGATTTGAAATAATCCTAACTCATCGATCGAGGAGTGAACCAGGAGAATGGACTAGGTAGCACGATCAGTCTTAGAAGGATGATTCAAAAACCAACACGCTAAGAATGAAATTATTATCCTTTAACTACCAAGCAACGAGGTTGCTGGGAGTATTGATTTCACACATCACAATTCAGTTGTCGGTATTCCGGTTGCATCAATACGAGGACCGAGGAATGACTAATGATGGTGAGAAGTATCACTACCAAGAGTTCATAGGATGGTGTGCAATTCCTATAACAATCCCGATATAAAAGATGGTAATACTCCAAGGTAGAACAGAGCAGAAGCAAGATTAGCAATTTGATCTGCGGAGTACGACTTCTTTGACCCAATCCTGGATATGGAAGAGGTACTGGAGTTTGTTTCTCCTAGTCATTCCGCGATAGAATGGCTTGATGGACCATAAGAGTAATAGGCATCGATAAACGAACGCACGCATACTCTTGACTATCAATTGATAGACGAAGGTCAGTAGACAACTAAAGAGGGACAACTCAAAGGAACATATAACTTTTTGAGTTGTGGATGCGTAGATTAGTATGTCGAACCAGGTTCAACATAATTCTTCCGGATAACCCATGCAGAAAGATTGAGCTGGCAGAGTCACAATATAGCATGGAGAACTCATCAAGAGCACTCTGGTTGTGATCGTTCAGTTCAACGAGGAACTTCTGCCATAAGTAGTTCATGGTATTTGGAAGAAGAGGATACCACGGACTTCAAGGACTATCACAAAGGTTACTAATAACCTAAGGGAGCTAGCAATTACTATCAACATGAAGTAAGTAGGGTGAATCTCGGGTTCAAAACCCAAGGAGTAGAATACCTACTACTAAGTGGCATCACGGGATGCTTTCGAGAATAAAAGCCAGAATCATCACACTGGGACACAAAACATGGCTAGACTACTAGATGATCCCCTGAGACACCTAGGGTCATAATAATAACTCCAACATAAAGGTCGAGGCAGTGGAGTACCTCAACTCAACAATTTGTGTGATTAACCTGGCCTAAAAGACATTGAAACCAGAGGAAAAGGATTTTGCAAATGCATCAGACTCTTTGGAAACCTGGGATGACTCGGACAACATAACGGCTGTAAATGCTCAGAAAAGATTTGAGACATTCACAAAAATGGTGGCATAACCACTCAGAAGCACAATATCAAGGTTTCGAGATCATCAGTAACATACAGAAGTAGTAGGAACTGGACTGAGGCTTAAGTCCAACAGTTCTATAGGTCTACGGATTAGTAACACATGATCCTGATAGAAAGAAGAGAAAGCCTAGTTCATTAACCCCGTAGAAAAGATAAGATGACTCAGATCAGAAGGGCATGAGGTATAAGGAGTAAAAGAGCCTTACGTTCCATCCCACAATCAACTCCCTTATATAACTAAAGAATTTCTAGACTCAACTTCGACCAGTTTGGCTTGGTAATCCTACAGGCAGTCAAGCTCTGATACCAAAGCTGTCAGGACCCCGATCCTAAGTCACACCGATCTAGCATGTAACACATCATATCACTTTCCGGCCTCACGCACGGTATTCCCACGGGTGCCACCTTACCTGGCCCGGGACCGTTTGCGCCTTTTGGCTCACGTATATGATAGTGTCGCTAGCATCCATATGACAAGAACCCGGGCTGACATGGCTAGTCGTGAACCCAAAGTGGCACTAACTTACAGGGACAGGCATACATGACCCAGCAACGAACGTGTCGGTCATCAGCGAGTGAATCCAGGCTGTAGCACTGGGCTAGCAGGACTCCGGTGAACCGGGCTGTAGCGGGCTAACAGGACTCCGGTATTCATCGCGTGACATTTCCCCGAAGGGACAGACACAGGAACGAAGAAGGACACATGCCGGCCAGCCTAGGTGTTCCGGAGCAGTAGCAAGCTACCATGGCTCAGTGGAAACACCAGGAGACATTTCCCGGTAAGAGAGGCTACTAAGGATAAACAACTAGATAGTCAGATCCCACACATACCAAGCATTTCAATGACATACACACAATATGCTCGATATGTGCAATACAACATGGCATCACAACATGACTCTACAACTCAAGTATTTAATTCAATAGGCTCCGAGGAGCGAGATATTACAAACAGGGGTCTCATGACCCAACAATCAGAGCATACAAGTCAAAGCACATGCGGAAGCTTAACATGTCTGAGTACAGACAACTATAAATGAAAAAGGATGAGAAGCCTGACTATCTACCAGATCCTGCTGAGGGCACAAGATCGTAGCTGAGGTAACAAGCTAAACGTTGAAGTCCATGCGGAACTACTAGTGAGACTGAAGTCTCTCTACAAAAACATAAAATAGGCAAACGTGAGTACAAATGTACCTAGCAAGACTTACATCAGAACTATCTACATATGCATCCTTATCAACAAAGGGGATGGTGGGGGTTTAACTGCAGCAAGCCAGCTTTGACTCGGTGGCTATCCTGAACTACGACTACAAGTAACTCTTTTGAGGTGGCGCACACGAGTCCACATATTCACCATATCAATACACCACTATGGATCCGCTCCCGTCTCCCTACGAGAACGCCATCCATAGCACTCACGCTTATCTTGCGTATTTTAGAGTATCAACTTTCACTTGTCTAAGAACTGTACAAGGGGTCCAAGTTTCCATATCCGAGGAATCCAGCTATTCGAATAGATAATGATAACCCTGCGGGGGTGTACTTCTTCACACACGCTCCCGCCACTTATCGCCCTGTACACGTCATGTACCTCGGCAACCTTCAAGCGGAAGCCGGGCGAGGGAGTCGGCCACGACCTGACTAACCAAGCAAGTCTCTCGTCCAGGTTTATCGCCTATTCGGGTTCCATCCGCAAGGAGATCCGGCCGGGGTGTCGCTCACGGCCCCAAACGATGTGAGCAGGGTTCCCAAGCCCACCATCCGGGTGCCACTTGGTATACCGTGCCACTGTGCCTAGTCTGTCCCAAGCCCACCTGTACCGGGTGCCACTTGGTAGACTACTAACACTACCTACAAACACCAGAAACTAGTTGCAACTCCTGGACAGAGATCAAGTTGATTAATAAGTCGAGAGGGGCACTTAAGCATTCCAATGTGTGGTAGTAGCTGGTCATGGATCACAAACACAGAACTCAGTTCCTGAGGACGGCTGCAATGAGACAACCCGCCATGTACTCCTACATGGCCTCTCACCGCTACCTTTCCAAATCGTGTTCACACACTTAGCTCTCAATGGTAGGACATGTTCACACACCTCTGATTCATCCTCGATGAATTAGACCTGACTCAACTCTAAGCAGTAGCAGGCATGACAAACAAGCATGAATGAGTAGGCACAACAGGGCTCAAACAACTCCTACTCATGCTAGTGGGTTTCATCTATTTACTGTGGCAATGACAGGTCATGCAAAGGATAAAGGGGTTCAGCTACCGCAGCAAGTAACAAATAAGTCGTTGTTGTCCTAATGCAGTAAAAGAGAGCAGGGCGAGAGAGTAGGATTGTATCGGAATGAACAAGGGGGTTTTGCTTGCCTGGCACTTCTGAAGATAATATAGTTCTTCATCGGTGTCATCGATCACATCGTCGGTATCACGTCTATCGAGAGGGGGCAATCACCGGCAAACACAGAAGAAACACGATCAATGCAATGCACAATATGATGCATGCTATGACATGGCAATATGAATGTGTTTTGGGCTAATGCACTTAGCTATGATTTAAATGAAGTTGGTTTGAATACATGATTCAAACTCCAACTCCATATATGATTATTTAAATGCCCTTTATTTGTTTTGTCCAAAACAGAGGACGAACATTGTTCAAACATGCATGAAAATGGTACAGATGGATTCCTTGAATTTTTCTGATAATTTTTCATATATAATTTATTTGGTTTGGAGTTACGGTTGATTTTATATAATTTTTAGAAGTTTGGGGTATTTTCTGAAATTTATAAATCATTTCCGATTTATTTTAATTCCAGAAATACTTACTGCGTCAGCATGACGCCTGTGTGACGTCAGCAAGTTAACACGGTTGACCAGGGTCAAACCTGTCGCGTGGGACCTGTGTGTCAGCTGCAGGGCGATTAAAACAGAGCTTAATTAACCTAATTCATTAATTAGTCAGCTAAATAAACATTAGGGCCTACAGGTCAGTGAAACAGTGTCTAAAAAAATTAGAATAAACTAAACTAATTAACAGGGGGCTGGCCCCACCTGTCATCGACCCAGGGGAGGTCAAACCCCTGGTCAACAGGGCCTAACCAGTCGGCGGTTCGTCGCCGGTGGCAACAGGCGCGGCGGAGGGCTTGGGCTCGCTCCTCCGGCGTCCAAATGGATGGATGAGAGCGGCTACAGAGAGCTAGAGCTCACCTGCGCCCGTTTCAGCAAGCAGCAGCAGCTAGGGCGGCCGGAGACGATGGCCTCGAGCTCGGCAGCGGCGGCCGGAGCTCGGGCGTGCTCGGGTTCGGCGTTACACGGCACAACGAGATCAGCTGTGGGGCTCTACGGGTTCCTGGAGTCACCAGGAGCACGCCGGTGCAACAAACGCAAGTGTAGGAGCTCAGGGGCGCGGGGCTCGCCGGTCATGGCGGACGGCGAGCTACGGCCATGGCGGCGCTGTTGGGGAACGTAGCAGAAATTCAAAATTTTCGTACGTGTCACCAAGATCTATCTATGGAGAAACCAGCAAGGAGGGGAAGGAGAGTGCATCTACATACCCTTATAGATCGCTAAGCGGAAGCGTTCAAGTGAACGGGGTTGATGAAGTCGTACTCGTCGTGATTCAAATCACCGATGATCAAGTGCCGAACGCACGGCACCTCCGCGTTCAACACACGTACAGCCCGGTGACGTCTCCCACACATTGATCCAGCAAGGAGAGAGGGAGAGGTTGAGGAAGACTCCATCCAACAGCAGCACAACGGCGTGGTGGTGATGGAGGAGCGTGGCAATCCAGCAGGGCTTCGCCAAGCACCACTTGAGAGGAGGACGACTTGGGAGAGGGGGAGGGCTGTGCCAGAACTTCGTCTGAAGCTCCCATGCGTCTCCCCACTATATATAGGGGTGGAGGGGCTGGTTTCTTGCCCTCCAAGTCCATTGGGGCGTTGGCCAAGGTGGGAGGAAAGAAATCCCATCATTTCCTTCCCCACCGATTGTTATCCCCCCTTTTTAGGGATCTTGATCTTATCCCTTCGGGATATGATCTTATTCCTTCTAAGGGGGGATCTTGGTGCGCCTTGACCAGGGGTGTGGGGCCTTGCCCCCACTACCCACGTCCATGTGGGTCCCCCCATGCAGGTGGGCCCCACTCCGGAACCTTCTAGAACCTTCTCGGTACAATACCGAAAAATCCCGAACATTTTCCGGTGGACAAAATAGGACTTCCCATATATAAATCTTTACCTCCGGACCATTCCGGAATTCCTCGTGACGTCCGGGATCTCATCCGGGACTCCGAACAACATTCGGTAACCACATACAAACTTCCTTTATAACCCTAGCGTCATCGAACCTTAAGTGTGTAGACCCTACGGGTTCGGGAGACATGTAGACATGACCGAGACGTTCTCCGGTCAATAACCAACAGCGGGATCTGGATACCCATGATGGCTCCCACATGTTCCACGATGATCTCATCGGATGAACCACGATGTCAAGGACTTAATCAATCCCGTATTCAATTCCCTTTGTCTATCGGTATGTTACTTGCCCGAGATTCGATCGTCGGTATCCAATTCCTTGTTCAATCTCGTTACCGGCAAGTCACTTTACTCGTTCTGTAACACATCATCCCGTGATCAACTCCTTGGTCACATTGCGCATATGATGATGTCCTACCGAGTGGGCCCAGAGATACCTCTCCGTTTACACGGAGTGACAAATCCCAGTCTCGATCCGCATAAAACAATAGATACTTTCGGAGATACCTGTAGTGCACCTTTATAGTCACCCAGTTACGTTGTGACGTTTGATACACCCAAAGCACTCCTATGGTATCCACGAGTTACACGCTCTCATGGTTGAAGGAAGAGATACTTGACATTGGCAAAGCTCTAGCAAACGAACTACACGATCTTTGTGCTACGCTTAGGTTTGGGTCTTGTCCATCACATCATTCTCCTAATGATGTGATCCCGTTATCAACGACATCCAATGTCCATAGCCAGGAAACCATGACTATGTGTTGATCACAACGAGCTAGTCAACTAGAGGCTCACTAGGGACATACTGTGGTCTATTTATTCACACGTGTATTACGATTTCCGGATAATACAGTTATAGCATGAATAAAAGACAATTATCAAGAACAAGGAAATATAATAATAACACTTTTATTATTGCCTCTAGGGCATATTTCCAACAGTCTCCCACTTGCACTAGAGTCAATAATCTAGTTCACATCACCATGTGATTAACACTGACAGGTCACATCACCATGTGACCAACATCCAAAGAGTCTTGGGTTTGATCCTGTTTCTTGTGAGAGAGGTTTTTTTAGTCAACGGGTCTGAACCTTTCAGATCCGTGTGTGCTTTACAAATCTTTATGTCATCTCCTAGATGCAGCTACCACGCTCTATTTGGAGCTATTCCAAATAACTGTTCTACTTGGAGCTATTCTAAATTGTTGCTCCATTATACGTATCCGGTATCTCTACTTAGAGCTATCCGGATAGGTGTTAAGCGTGCATCGTCGTAACTCTTTACGTCGAACTCTTTATCACCTCCATAACCGAGAAAATTCCTTAGTTCACTAGTTACTAAGGATAACTTTGACCGCTGTACTGTGATCCATTCTTGGATCACTCTTGTACCCCTTGACTGACTCATGGCAAGGCACACTTCAGGTGCGGTACACAGCATAGCATACTATAGAGCCTATGTCTTAAGCATAGGAGACGACCTTTGTCCTTTCTATTCTGCCATGGTCGAGCTTTAAGTCTTAACTTCGTACCTTACAACTCAGGCAAGAACTTCTTCTTTGACTGATCTATCTTGAACACCTTCAAGATCATGTCAAGGTATGTGCTCATTTGAAAGTACCATTAAGCGTTTTGATCCATCCTTATAGATCTTGATGCTCAACGTTCAAGTAGCTTAATCCAGGTTTTCCATTGAAAAACACTTTTCAAATAACCCTATATGCTTTCCAGAAATCCTACGTCATTTCCGATCAACAACATGTTAACAACACATACTCATCGGAAAATCTATAGTGCTCCCACTCACTTCTTTGGAAATGCAAATTTCTCATAAACTTTGTATAAACCCAAAATCTTTTGATCATCTCATCAAAGTGTACATTCCAACTCCGAGATGCTTACTCCAGTCCTTAGAAGGATTGCTGGTGGTAGCATACCTTTTAGCATCCTTAGGATCGACAAAACCTTTCTAATTGTATCGCATACAACCTTTCCTTACAACTGGTAAGGAAACTCGTTTTGACATCCATCTGCCAGATTTCATAAACGCAGCTTGTGCTAATGTGATTCCGACGGACTTTAAGCATCACTACGGATGAGAAAATCTCATCGTAGTCAACTCCTTGAACTTGTGAAAAACTCTTCGCCACAAGTCGAGCTTCATGGATGGTGACATTACCATCCACGTCCGTCTTCTTCTTAAAGGTCCATTTATCTCAATGGCTTGCCGATCATCGGGCAAGTCCACCAAAGTCCATGCTTTGTTCTGATACATGGATCCTATCTCGGATTTCATGGCTTCTAACCATTTGTCGGAATTTTGGGCCCACCATTGCTTCTCCATAGCTCGTAGGTTCATTATTGTCTAGCAACATGACCTTCAAGACAGGATTACTGTACCACTCTGAAGTAGTACGTATCCTTGTCACCATACGAGGTATGGTAGTGACTTGATACGAAACTTCATGATCATTATCATAAGCTTCTACTTCAATTGGTGTAGGTGCCACATGAACAATTTCCTGTGCCCTGATACACACTGGTTGAAGTGATGGTTCAATAACCATATCAAGTCTCCACCATCCTCCCACTCAACTCTTTTGAGAGAAACCTTTCCTCGAGAAAGGACCCGATTCTAGAAACAATTCATATTGCTTTCGGATCTGAATTAGGAGGTATACCCAACTGTTTTGGGTGTCCTATGAAGATGTACTTTATCCGCTTTGGGTTCGAGCTTAATCCTGAAACTTTTTCACAGAAGCGTCGCAGCCCCAAACCTTTAAGAAACGACAACTTAGGTTTCTCTAAACCATAATTCATACGGTGTCATCTCATCGGAATTACGTGGTGCCCTATTTAAAGTGAATGTGGTTGTCTTTAATGCCTAACCCATAAACTATCGTGGCAGTTCGATAAGAGAAATCATGGTACGCATCATATCCAATAGGGTGCAACTATGATGTTCGGACATACCATCACACTATGGTGTTCCAGGCGGTATTAATTGTGAAACAATTTCCACAATGTCTTAATTGTGTGCCAAAACTCGTAACTCAGTTGTTCATCTCTATGATCATATCATAGACATTTTATCCTCTTGTCACAATGATCTTCTACTTCACTCTGAAATTATTTGAACCATTCAATAATTCAGACTTGTGTTTCATCAAGAAAATATTCTCAACATCTACTTGAATCATCTGTGAAGTAAGAACATAACGATATTCACTGCATACCTCAGCACTCATTGGACTGGACACATCAAAATGTGCTACTTCCAACAAGTTGCCATCTTGTTCCATCTTACTGAAAACGAGGCTTTTCAGTCATCTTGCCCATGTGGTATGATTTGCATATCTCAAGTGATTCAAAATCAAGTGAGTCCAAACGATCCATTTGCATGGAGCTTCTTCATGCATATATACCAATAGACATGGTTCGCATGTCTCAAACTTTTCAAAAATGAGTGAGTCCAAAGATCCATCAACATGGAGCTTCTTCATGCGTTTTATACCATTATGACTTACATGGCAGTGCCACAAGTAAGTGGTACTGTCATTACTATCTTATATCTTTTGGCATGAAAATGTGTATCACTACGATCGAGATTCAATAAACCATTCAGGTTTAATACTAATCTTGATGGTAGAGGGAGCGTGCGATGTTTGATCACATCAAACTTGGAAACACTTCCAACACATATCGTCAGCTCACCTTTAGCTAGTCTCCTTTTATTTTGTAGCTTTTATTTCGAGTTACTAACACTTAGCAACCGAACCGGTATCTTAATACCCTGGTGCTACTAGGAGTACTAGTAAAGTACACATTAACATAATGTATATCCAATATACTTCTATTGACCTTGCCAGCCTTCTCATCTACCAAGTATCTAGGGTAATTCCGCTCTAGTGACTGTTCCCCTTATTACAGAAGCACTTAGTCTCGGGTTTGGGTTCAACCTTGGGTTTCTTCACTAGAGCAGCAGCTGATTTGCCGTTTCATAAAGTATCCCTTCTTGCCTTGCCCTTCTTGAAACTAGTGGTTTCACCAACCATCAACGATTGATGCTCCTTTTTGATTTCTACTTTCGCGGTGTCAAACATCGTGAATACCTCAAGGATCATCATATCTATCCCTGACATGTTTATAGTTCATCACGAAGCTCTAGCAGCTTGGTGGCAATGACTTTGGAGAAACATCACCATCTCATCTGGGAGATTAACTCCCACTCGATTAAAGTGATTGTTGCACTCAGACAATCTGAGCACAAGCTCAACGATTGAGCTTTTCTCCCTTAGTTTGTAGGGTAAGAAAATCGTCGGAGGTCTCATACCTCTTGACATGGGCACGAGCCTGAAATCTCAATTTCAGCCCTTGAAACATCTCATATGTTCCGCGACATTTCGAAAACGTCTTTGGTGCCTCTACTTAAACCATTTAACTGAACTATCACGTAGTTATCAAAACGTGTATGTTCGATGTTCGAAACATCCACAAACGACGTTTGGGGTTCAGCACACTGAGCAGTGCATTAAGGACATAAGCTTTCTACTGTTCGCATAATTGCTACTATCAACTTTCAACTATATTTTCTCTAGGAACATATCTAAACAGTGGAACTAAAGCGCGAGCTTACGACATAATTTGCAAAAGGTCTTTTGACTATGTTCAGGATAATTAAGTTCATCTTATGAACTCCCACTTAGATAGACATCCCTCTGGTCATCTAAGTGATCACATGATCCGAGTCAACTAGGCCTTGTCCGATCATCACGTGACACGGACTAGTCATCATCGGTGAACATCTTCATGTTGATCGTATCTACTATACGACTCATGCTCGACCTTTCGGTCTCCGTGTTCCGAGGCCATGTCTGCACATGCTAGGCTCGTCAAGTTAACCCTAAGTGTTTTCGCTGTGTAAAACTGTCTTACACCCGTTGTATGTGAACGTAAGAATCCATCACACCCGATCATCACGTGGTGCTTAGAAGCGACGAACTGTAGCAACGGTGCACAGTTAGGGGAGAACACTTCTTGAAATTTTGTAAGGGATCATCTTATTTACTACCGTCGTCCTAAGTAAACAAGATGCATAAACATGATAAACATCACATGCAATCAAATAGTGACATGATATGGCCAATATCATTTTGCTCCTTTTGATCTTCATCTTCGGGGCT
The DNA here is from genome assembly GCF_018294505.1 of Triticum aestivum. Classification (NCBI taxonomy): domain Eukaryota; kingdom Viridiplantae; phylum Streptophyta; class Magnoliopsida; order Poales; family Poaceae; genus Triticum; species Triticum aestivum. The sequence continues at coordinate 68,520,915 of NC_057801.1, forward strand.
CCATGATCATCATCGTCACCGGCATGACACCATGATCTCCATCATCATGATCTCCATCATCGTGTCTTCATGAAGTTGTCACACCAACGACTACTTCTACTTCTATGGCTAACGCGTTTAGCAATAAAGTAAAGTAATTTACATGGCGTTGTTCAATGACACACAGGTCATACAATAAATAAAGACAACTCCTATGGCTCCTGCCGGTTGTCATACTCATCGACATGCAAGTCGTGATTCCTATTACAAGAACATGATCAATCTCATACATCACATATCATTCATCACATTCTTCTGGCCATATCACATCACATAGCATACCCTGCAAAAACAAGTTAGACGTCCTCTAATTGTTGTTTGCATGTTTTACGTGGCTGCTATGGGTTTCTAGCAAGAACGTTTCTTACCTACGCAAAACGACAACGTGATATGCCAATTGCTATTTACCCTTCATAAGGACCCTTTTCATCGAATCCGTTCCGACTAAAGTGGGAGAGACTGGCACCCGCTAGCCACCTTATGCACCAAGTGCATGTCAATCGGTGGAACCTGTCTCACGTAAGAGTACGTGTAAGGTCGGTCCGGGCCGCTTCATCCCACAATACCATCGAAACAAGATTGGACTAGTAACGGTAAGCATATTGAACAACATCAAAGCCCACAACTACTTTGTGTTCTACTCGTGCAAAGAATCTACGCAATAGACCTAGCTCATGATGCCACTGTTGGGGAACGTAGCAGAAATTCAAAATTTTCCTACGTGTCACCAAGATCTATCTATGGAGAGACCAGCAACGAGTAGAAAGAGAGTGCATCTACATACCCTTGTAGATCACTAAGCGGAAGCGTTCAAGTGAACGGGGTTGATGAAGTCGTACTCGTCGTGATTCAAATCACCGATGATCAAGTGCCGAACGCACGGCACCTCCGGGTTCAACACACGTACAGCCCGGTGACGTCTCCCACGCATTGATCCAGCAAGGAGAGAGGGAGAGGTTGAGGAAGACTCCATCCAACAGCAGCACAACAGCGTGGTGGTGATGGAGGAGCGTGGCAATCCAGCAGGGCTTCGCCAAGCACCACGGGAGAGGAGGACGACTTGGGAGAGGGGGAGGGCTGCGCCAGAACTTCGTCTGAAGCTCCCATGCGTCTCCCCACTATATATAGGGGTGGAGGGGCTGGTTTCTTGCCCTCCAAGTCCATTGGGGCGTTGGCCAAGGTGGGAGGAAAGAAATCCCATCATTTCCTTCCCCACCGATTGTTATCCCCCCTTTTTAGGGATCTTGATCTTATCCCTTCGGGATATGATCTTATTCCTTCTAAGGGGGGATCTTGGTGTGCCTTGACCAGGGGTGTGGGGCCTTGCCCCCACTACCCACATCCATGTGGGTCCCCCCATGCAGGTGGGCCCCACTCCGGAACCTTCTAGAACCTTCCTGGTACAATACCGAAAAATCCCGAACATTTTCCGGTGGCCAAAATAGGACTTCCCATATATAAATCTTTACCTCCGGACCATTCCGGAACTCCTTGTGACGTCCGGGATCTCATCCGGGACTCCGAACAACATTCAGTAACTACATACAAACTTCCTTTATAACCCTAGCGTCATCGAACCTTAAGTGTGTAGACCCTACGGGTTCGGGAGACATGTAGACATGACCGAGACGTTCTCCGGTCAATAACCAACAGCGGGATCTGGATACCCATGATGGCTCCCACATGTTGCACGATGATCTCATCGGATGAACCACGATGTCAAGGACTTAATCAATCCCGTATTCAATTCCCTTTGTCTATCGGTATGTTACTTGCCCGAGATTCGATCGTCGGTATCCAATACCTTGTTCAATCTCGTTACCGGCAAGTCACTTTACTCGTTCTGTAACACATCATCCCGTGATCAACTCCTTGGTCACATTGCGCATATGATGATGTCCTACCGAGTGGGCCCAGAGATACCTCTCCGTTTACGCGGAGTGACAAATCCCAGTCTCGATCCGCATAAAACAATAGATACTTTCGGAGATACCTGTAGTGCACCTTTATAGTCACCCATTTACGTTGTGACGTTTGATACACCCAAAGCACTCCTACGGTATCCAGGAGTTACACGCTCTCATGGTCGAAGGAAGAGATACTTGACATTGGCAAAGCTCTAGCAAACGAACTACACGATCTTTGAGGTGAGGGTAAATACTCTGGGGCTCACAGCAAGGTCGAAGAGCAGCTCGGTGGTCTCGGGGAGGCGTCGGAGACGGCGAATCGACCGCGGCGATCGCCGGACAGATGCGGCGATGAAGGCGGCGGGGACGACGCTGCGGTGCACCCGGCGTCACGTGAGTTGGTGGAGACAAAGAGGAAGGCGCGGCGGTTCTTCTGGAAGCATCGGCGAGGCGAGGGGTGGACATTGGCCGCGGTGGAGCTCGTCGGTGCTCTCGGGTGCTCGTAGGGAAGAGAGGGGAAGAGGGAGCCAGAGGAGGGGGAGTGGTCCAGAGGGAGTGGGGAGAACGAGGGGAGGCTCTAGGTGTCTCCGTGGCGTCGCGAGGATGTCGGGGAGGCTGCCACGGCGAAGCAGGAGGTGGAGGCCCGGGCACGGGCGCGTCGACACGCCTCTGCAAGTAGGCAGAGGTTGAAGACGGCGGTGCCCCTGGTGGGCTAGGCCGCCAAGTGGACTGGCAGGGTGGGCTGGGCCAGCACAGGTGAGGCGTAGATGGGGTTCTCTCTCTCTCTTTTTATATTTCTGTTTTCTTTCATTAATATCTTTGCCATTGTTTTGAATTTAAACAAATTCAAACAATGCCAAAAACTCCTCTGAATATTTTTATTTTGCTAGATGGACTTTTCCAAAAGCTCATAAAATATTTCAGGAGTATTTGAAATTATATTCTAATTATATGAATATAATTCAAATTCAAATAGCTAATGATTTAAATTCAAAGTCCCAAAAATAAATCCTTAAAAATGTTCAATATTTTGGTTGGGACCAGAACCATTGCCAAAAATTATCAAACATTTAAGAAGAGCATTTTGGAACAATGAATGAGATTTTAGGGTTTTTGCCCTTCTCTTATTTAAGTTTTTGAGGCTTCCAAATTTCCTCAGTTCAAGTTTCAAAATTTAAACATGATGTAAACACTAGGCAGCACCAGAAGCTAGGGATGTGACAATTGATCGCACACGTAGTGGATCCTAGAAACATTTTTGATCTCCACGTATATCACAGATGTTTCACTTTCGCAAACCGTGTGCAGTGTAATCCCTAATTAATCCCTAATTTAAAAATCACATGTATTGAATTTGAAAGTAGGCAATCACTTATTTCATATCCAACCATGTTTATCACAAATATAGGTTTGATAACCCACAAGTGTATGGGATCGCAACAACTTTCGAGGGTAAAGTATTCAACCCAAATTTATTGATTCGACACAAGGGGAGCCAAAGAATATTCTTGAGTATTAGCAATTGAGTTGTCAATTAAACCACACCTGGATAACTAAGTATCTGCAACAAAGTATTTAGTAGCAAAGTAGTATGATAATAAAGGTAATGATGGCAAAAGTAAAAATAATAGTTTTTGGGTTTTTGTAGTAGTTGTAACAGTAGCAACGGAAAAGTAAATAAGCGAAGAACAATATGTGAAAAGCTTGTAGGCAATGGCTCAGTGATGGATAATTTTGCCGGATGCGATTCCTCATGTAATAGTTATAACATAGGGTGACACAGAACTAGCTCCAATTCATCAATGTAATGTAGGCATGTATTCCGTAAATAGTCATACGTGCTTATGGAAAAGAACTTGCATGACATCTTTTGTCCTACCCTCCCGTGGCAGCGGGGTCCTAGCGGAAACTAATGGATATTAAGGCCTCCTTTTAACAGAGAACCGCAACAAAGCAGTAGTACATAGTGAATACATGAACTCCTCAAACTACGGTCATCACCGAGAAATATCCCGATTATTGTCACTTCGGGGTTGTCGGATCATAACACATAATAGGTGACTATAGACTTGCAAGATAGGATCAAGAACACACATATATTCATGAAAACATAATAGGTTCAGATTTGAAATCATGGCACTCGGGCCCTAGTGACAAGCATTAAGCATGGCAAAGTCATAGCAACATCAATCTCAGAACATAGTGGATACTAGGGATCAAACCCTAACAAAACTAACTTGATTACATGGTAAATCTCATCCAACCCATCACCGTCCAGCAAGCCTACGATGGAATTACTCACACGCGACGGTGAGCATCATGAAATTGGAGATGGAGGATGGTTGATGATGACGACAGGGACGAATCCCCCTCTCCGGAGCCCCGAACGGACTCCAGATAAGCCCTCCCGAGAGAGATTAGGGCTTGGCGGCGGCTCCATGTCGTAAAACGCGATGAAACTTTCTCTCTAATTTTTTTCTCCCCGAACGTGAATATATGGACTTGGAGTGGAGGTCGGTGGAGGTCCAGGGGGCTGACGAGATAGGGGGGCGCGCCCAGGGGGAGGGGACGCGCCCCCCTATCTCGTGGACAGGGTGTGGCCCCCCTGGTCTTGATTCTTTCGCTAGTATTTTTTATATTTTCCAAAAAGTCGCTCCGTGGATTTTCACGACATTCCAAGAACTTTTCTTTTCTACACATAAAACAACATCATGGCAGTTCTGCTGAAAACAACATCAGTCTGGGTTAGTTTCATTCAAATCATGCAAGTTAGAGTCCAAAACAAGGGCAAAAGTATTTGGAAAAGTTGATACGTTGGAGACGTATCAACTCCCCCAAGCTTAAACCTTTGCTTGTCCTCAAGCAATTCAGTTGATAAAATGAAAGTGATAAAGAAAAACTTTTACAAACTCTATTTGCTCTTGTTGTTGTAAACATGCAAAGCCATCATTTAGGTTTCAGCAAATATTATGAACTAACCATACTCACAATAACACCCAGGTCTCACAATTACTCATATCAATAGCATAATCAGCTAGCGCGCCATAATAATAAAACTCGGATGACAACACTTTTTCAAAACAACCATAACATGATATAACAAAATGGTATCTCGCTAGCCCTTTCTGAGACTGCAAAACATAAATGCAGAGCACCTTTAAAGATCAAGGACTGACTAAACATTGTAATTCATGGTAAAAGAGATCCAATCAAGTCATACCAATATAAACCAGTAGTAATGAATGCAAATGACAGTGCGCTCTCCAGCGGGTGCTTTTTAATAAGAAATGTGATGACTCAACATAAAAGTAAATAGATAGGACCTTCGCAGAGGGAAGCAGGGATTTGTAGAGGTGCCAGAGCTCGATTTTAAAATAGAGATTGAATAACATTTTGAGCGGCATACTTTCGCTGTCAACGCAACAACTGTGAGATGGCTGTATCTTCCATACTACATGCATTATAGGCAATTCCCAAACAGAATGGTAAAGGTTTATACCCCCGAACCACCAACAAGCATCAATCCATGGCTTTCTCGAAACAACGAGTGCCTCCAACTAACAACAGCCCTGGGGGAGTTTTGTTTAATTATTTTGATTTTCTTTGATCTTTTTGGATCATGGGACTAGGCATCCTGGTTACCGGCCCTTTCTCATTAATGAGGAGCAGAGTTCACTCCTCTTGAGAATAACCCACCAAGCATGGAAGATATAGGCAGCCCTAGTTGTAACATGAGCTGCTCGAGCATACAAAACAGAATTTCATTTGAAGGTTTGGAGTTTGGCACATACAAATTTACTTGGAACGGCAGGTAAATACCGCATATAGGAAGGTATAGTGGACTCTTATGGAACAACTTTGGGGTTTAAGGAGTTGGATGCACAAGAAGTATTCCGGCTTAGTACAGGTGAAGGCTAGCAAAAGACTGGGAAGTGACCAACTGAGATAGCGACAACAGTCATAAACATTCTAAATATTCACAACGAATACAAGCATGAGTAGGATATAATCTACCATGAACATAAATATCAAGAAGGCTATGTCGATTTGATTCAACTACATGCGTGAACATGTGCCAAGTCGAGTCACTCGATTCATTCAAAGGAGGATACCATCCCATCATACCACATCATAATCATTCTAATAGCATGTTGGCACGCGAGGTAAACCATTATAACTCATAGATAATCAAGCATGGCACAAGCAACTATAATCTCTAAATGTCATTGCAAATATGTTTACTTCATAATAAGCTGAATCAGAAACGATGAACTCATCATATTTACAAAAACAAGAGAGGTCGAGTTCATACAAACTTTTCTCATCTCAATAAGTCCATCATATATCGTCATTATTGCCTTTCACTCGCACGACTGAACGATGTGTATAATAATAATAGTGCACGTGCATTGGACTAAGCTGGAATCTGCAAGCATTCAACTCAAGAGAGAAGACAGGGTAATATGAGCTCTAAGTTAAATAAACAGTCATGCATATGAGAGCCACTAAGCATTTTCAATATGGTCTTCTCGACCCCCAAAGGAAAGAAAAGAAAATAAAACTATTTACACGGGAAAGCTCCCAACAAGTAAGAAGAAGATCAAGAAATCTTTTAGGGTTTTCATTTTAATTCTACTACAAGAATGGAAATTAAATTAACTATTTGTTTGGTTTTTCTTAAGGTTTATCAAACACACAAGAAGAAAACTAGAAAAAGAAATTTAAACTAACATAGATAATACAATGAAAGAGTATGAGCACCGATGACTAGTGTGTGAACATGAATGTAAAGTCGGTGAGAAATACATACTCCCCCAAGCTTAGGCTTTTGGCCTAAGTTGGTCTAGTACCAAGTACCGCCTGGCTGATATCCGTAAGTGAAACTGGGGTCGTACTGAGATGCAACGACAACCGCCTCCTGAGTTGTGGCGTGTTGGCCAGCTTCCTCCGCTCTCCCCTCATGTTCAGCTGCTTCATCCCTAGTGACAACATATCTTCCTTTTGCCTGATAATCAAAAAGGTAGGGAGCGGGAAGAGTAACATGGACGACGTTGCGTCTGTCATAGATTAGTCGATATTGGAGGAATTGTTCATTCCTCCCAAGAAATTGATGATTGACCATAGCTTCAGAATCCAAATAAACAGGAGGTATTATCATATCTCCCTCTCGTGGGGCTATACCAAGATAATTAGCCACACGGGTTGCATATATTCCTCCAAAAAAATTTCCCTTTCTACTATTATTCTACAACCTACGTGCAACTATTGCCCCTAAGTTATAACATTTATAACCTAACACAGCACTCTTGAGGACACACAGATCAGGGACACACATGTGACAAGCTTCAACTTTACCATTAATGCATCTACCAATGAAGAGAGCAAAATAATGTATAGCAGGAAAATGAATGCTCCCTATGGTAGCTTGTGCTATATCCCTAGATTCTCCCACAGTAATACTAGCAAGGAAATCTCTAAATTCAGATTTGTGAGGATCATTAATATGACCCCACTGCGGGAGTTTGCAAGCAGTTGTAAAATCCTCTAAGTCCATGGTATAAGATGTATCATAAATATCAAATATGACACTAGGAGAATTACGGGTGCAGTTATATTTAAACCTCCGAACAAAGGAATCAGTCAGTTGATAGTATTGAGGACACTTATCTTGTAGTAAGTCCTCCAACTCTGCACTACGCACATACGCATCAAATTCCTCCTTGAAGCCTGCTTCGACCATAAAATCATCGGATGGCCACTCACAAGCTCGTACATCCGCGTCCCTCGGCAATTCAACATCTTGCTCACGTATAGCAATATTGGGCCCTTTCTTCACCGAGGAACCACCTTGGTACATTCTTCTAAGCATAATTCTTTTTCTGAAATATTTCTGAAATTTTAGTAACTTTAAAATAAAAGTGAATAAAACTTGATAGCAACTACTCCTACAAGTGCCTTGAGCCTATATCATGCATTAGAATTGCTTGGGACCTCATAAATTCAACATGCAAGTTCAAGAACATGGTCACCTATGCAGCAAAAATTTGCAATGAATAAAGCACTAGAACAAAAACTAATTGGACCAATGGAGGAGTCACATACCAAGCAACAATCTCCCAAAGCAGTTTTGTAAATGGAGCTTTGAGCAAGGAGATCGAAAATCGCAGCAAAATGAGCTAGAACTCGTGCTTGAGCTGGATAAGGATTTTTATGGGTAGAAGATGAAGTGTGTGGGTGCTGGCATAAGTGGAGGGGGGCACCAGGGGCCCACGAGACAGGGGGCGCGCCCTCCACTCTCGTGGCCTGGTGCTTGCCCCTCCTGCAGTGTTTTCAGTGCCTAAAATCCTCAAATATTCCATAAAAATCATACTCCCTCCGTTCGGAAATACTTGTCTTAGAAATGGTTGTATCTAGACTTATTTTAGTTATAGATACATCCATCTTCAACCATTTTTAAGACAAGTATTTCCGGACGGAGGGAGTACTAAATTTGCAGGGCATTTGGAGCACTTTTATTTTCGAGATATTTTTTAATGCACGGATAATTTAGAAAACAGACGAATAATACTATTTTTGATTTATTTATTCTAAATAACAGAAAGTAAAAAGAGGGTACAGAAGGTTGTGCCTTCTAGTTTCATCCATCTCGTGATCATCAAAATGAATCCACTAACAAGGTTGATCAAGTATTGTTAACAAACTCATTCCGAATAACACGGAACCGGAGAAATTTGGAATAACACTAAGTTACCTCAACAGGGATATGAAAATCCCCAACAATAAGAATATCATACTTTTTCTTGACAGTAGGGAGAGGAAATTCAAAATCTCCAATAATAATAGTTGGAACTTTTCCAATAGAATTGATGCTATGAACTTGAGATTGTTTCCTCGGAAAGTTTATCGTATGCTCATTACCATTAACATGAAAAGTGACATTGCTTTTGTTGCAATCAATAACAGCCCCTGCAGTATTAAGAAAAGGTCTACCAAGGATAATCGACATACTATCGTCCTCAGGAATATCAAGAAGAACAAAGTCCGTTAAGATAGTGACATTTACAACCACAACAGGCACATCCTCACAGATACCGACAGGTATAGCAGTTGATTTATCAGCCATGCAAAGATATTTCAGTAGGTGTCAACTTATTCATTTCAAGTTTACGATATAAAGAGAGAGGCATAACACTAACACCGGCTCCAAGATCACATAAAGCAGTTCTGACATAATTTCTTTTAATGGAGCATGGTATAGTTGGTACACCCGGATCTCCAAGTTTCTTTGGTATTCCACCCTTAAAAGTTTAATTAGCAAGCATGGTGGAAATTTCAGCTTCCGGTATCTTTCTTTTATTTGTGATGATATCCTTCATATACTTAGCATAAGGATTTACTTTGAGCATATCGGTTAAGCGCATACGTAAGAAAATAGGTCTAATAATTTCAGCAAAGCGCTCAAAATCCACATCATCCTTTGTCATGGATGGTTTAGGAGGAAATGGCATGGATTTCTGAACCCATGGTTCTCTTTCTCTGTCGTGCTTCCTAGCAACAAAATCTCTCTTATCATAACGTTGATTCTTTGATTGTGGGTTATCAAGATCAACAACAGGTTCAATCCCTACATCATTGTTTTTGGTAGGTTTAGCATCAACATGAACATTATCATTATCATTATCACTAGGTTCATGTTCATCACCTGATTGTGTTTCAGCATTAGAAATAGAGATATCATTGGAATTCTCAGGTGTGTCTACAGTAGGTTCACTAGAAGCATGCAAAGTCCTATCGTTTTTCTTTTTCTTCTTTTTAGAAGAACTAGGTGCCTCTAAATTATTTCTCTGAGAATCCTGCTCGATTCTCTTAAGGTGGCCTTCAGGATACAAAGGTTCCTCAGTCAATCTACCAGTTCTAGTAGCCACTCTAATAGCAAAGTCAGTTTTATTATTTAATTCATCAAGCAAATCATTTTGAGCTTTAAGTACTTGCTCAGCTCGAGTAGCAATCATAGAAGCATATATGATAATGAGTTTAAGTTCACCTTTAGCTCTAGCCCTATTATCGCTCACGTATCATGTTGGGGACATAACTATTTGTGTAAGCCGCCCAGGAGGGGCCGGGTTACGCAAAGAGGATTCATCAGAAAGAAGCCCAAGACCAAGCATGAAGATGGCGGTTCAATAAAGGGTCTAAGGCCCACAGGCGGCTTAAAGCCCATAGTGGTAAACCGCCATGATGATATGACTTGTAACATAAGGTAGACTTGACTAGTCACCGATCCGGACACTGTCTATGAGCCGGCCGGGACTCTGTAGGCCATAGGGTGTCCACCCGTGTATATAAGGGGACGACCCGCTGGCGGCTTAGGGCAAGAAACAACTCACCGAGAACCGGGCATAGCGTATCTCGCTCCCTGGTCATCGAAACTTGAAGCAATACCAACCCAACTAGACGTAGGCTTTACCTTCACCGTAAGGGGCCGAACTAGTATAAACCTCCCATGTCTCTTGTCCTGATTAACCCCTTCAAGCTTCTTAGTTGCGATGGCTCCACAACTAAGTCCTTTCACTAGGACATCTGACGTGACAATTCCACGACAGTTGGCGCCCATCATGGGGCCAGCACACGGTGGATTTGAGTTCTTGAAGGGCAACTTCGAAGGGCTCAAGGGATACGCAGTGGGCCGGATGACCAAGAGTCGTCGTGGCAAGATCTACATCGACGACGAAGGCTAGGGCCCTGACGCCGGATCAATTAAGTACGGGTACCGGGTCCCCTTCGGCGGAATCCACGTCTTCATCGGCCGGATTGGTGAGCCGGGCCCTGAGCCGGACAACTGCACCGACCTCGTCGAGACGGCTCAGTGTGTGAGAAAGGCCCGATTTCAACCCGTCATGAAGTGTGCCTTCGTGGGTTGCATCCATGGAGAGGAACTTTCTGAAGGATCTGAAGATGGTGGTGAGACGGTCATCCTCTCGGACGGTGATTTGTCCGCCAGTTCAACAAATTCGCTGTACCAAGTGCAAGACAGCGTGCTTGGGGGCTGTTCCGATGGCACCAGTATTCCGGACCCCTATGAGCCGCCAAGATGGGCAGGAGTCTTCATGTCTGGGACTCAACCCGGCCAAAACTCTACAACCGCTGCAGCAATAACGTCCGGGACAGGAGCAGCCGGGGCAGGAAGCCCTGTGCGCCGCCGGCTCAGGTGCTAATAGATCTCATGGATAAGCTTACGGCCCTGTTAACTGCCACGGTTATTCCTGCAAATAAAGATGAGAATGACACGGAAGTGGCACGGGTGCGCAAGGAAATAGCTCGGGCCAAGGAGGCCTTGGCAGCTGAGGACACCAGGTTAGCCACAGAACGGGCGGCTTTGGATGCACGGGCACAACGACTACCGTCGGATGCTTTCTAGCTCATGATGAACCCAAACGCGTCTAACGAGGTGATAAGGAGGAGACATCAGAAAACCCAGTCCCGTTTACCTCTGGCTTATGATCCTCGGAATCTTTTTGCTACACCCGGGGCCGGTCCAAGTAACCTGCCAGATGCAAATCAGTTTATGATAGCCGGAACAGGAGGACCGGCTCAGCCTCGGGAGATGGCACCTCCTCATGGGAGCATGGCACCGCCCGTTACGTGCCAATACCGCCGGGTCACTTTTCCAACCCCATGGAGAACTTAATCGCACCATCGGCGCGTTTGGCGGCTTCCCAGTGGACGGTGATGATCCGACAGCGGTAGAGACCCGGAGGATCGGAGAACTTGTCCAGACGACCCTGGCTCAGCAAGAGACTTATTCTTATAGCCGAGACATGATTCATTCAACTCCTCCACCTTGGTTAGCACTGCCTCGTCAAAACCGGAGTCCAAGCTACAGTAGGCACATGGAGTCAGAAGCTTTGTCAAACAACGCCCAGCGCTGTAACCAGCCCGGTGGCTATAATCCGGTGCAAGACCGAATACCTCAGGAGAACGAGCGGGTGGCTCAGCTAGCGTCTCAACAGATGGCTCATTAAGATTTCCCAGAGTATCCGACGACTTCCGTTGAGACGGGAGTGACTACTAGAACTAGCAGTGTTCCTTGTTTGGTACTGGCTCTGCGTAATGTACGTCTGCCCAGGGACTTCAAGGGACCTCGAAAGGTGTCGAATTACATGGCCAACTTACAGCCTGGGGCGTGGATTGAAAGTTATGAGATGGCCATGGAGTTGTTGGAGGTCAGCGACGCAGCAATGGCTAAGTACTTCACCATGATGTTAGACGGAACGGCCCGGTCTTGGTTAAAGGGCTTGCCGCCAAATTCCATTACTTCATGGGCAGAGCTAAAGGCCCGTTTCATCCAAAACATTAAGGACACTTGCAAGCAATCTATGTCGATTGTGGACTTGACAAATTGTAAGCAGGAGGAGGGTGAATCCACGACTCACTGGGTACGCCGGGTCAAGGAGATAATACATTCATCTGACAATATGGATGCCGGCTCTGCAGTCCTTATGTTGGAGAAGATCTGTCACTTTGAGCCGCTGAGACAGAAACTAGGGCGCCTTAAGCGTGATTGCAACGACATGGGTACGCTGATGGCAGCTTTAGTCAAATACGCCAACTCTGATAGTACCAAGGATCCCGTGTCTGATGAGGAAAAGACATGGAAGGGGAAGAAGAACAGCAATGGAAAGGGCCAGCAGCATAACTCGATGAATCAAGGAGGCAATAAGTGTAAGGAGGAGGGTAACCTGGAGTTTGTGGCCAATGCCAATGCGCAGGGTAATAATCAGAGACATAAGGGAAAACCGCCCCCAAGATCTGGCGGGTCAGGCCCATCTCTTGAGCAGCTACTCAATGAGCCTTGTCCGAGACACGGCACCCGGGAACAACCCGCCACCCACTTATGGAAAGATTGCGCGATCATGAAGGCTTTCAAGAATTCCAAGATGTTTGATGGCAATCATGGGTCAGGCGGCGGCTCAGGAGCTGGTGGTTTTCATGGCCCAGGCGGCGGTTCAAGCTCCGGTTTCTAGGGACATCAAGGCGGTTATAACCAACAGCAGTCTGGTCAAGGGGAACAACAGCAGCAGCAGTCGGGTTATCAAAGCAATCCGAAGCAGCTGAATAGTGGGCAGTATCACGTGTTCACCACCAGCTTGTGCAAACGTGACCCGAAGATTCATAAGAGGGTCGTGAATTCTGTTGAGCCGGCAGTTCCCCGTTATTTAAGGTTGTCAGAACAACCCATTGTATGGACCAGGGCAGATCACCCCCCCCCCCCCGGGTTGATAATCCGTGTCAGTTAGCCATGGTGGTAGCACCTCAGGTTGGTGGATATAAATTCACTAAGGTTCTCATGGACGGGGGTAGTAGCATCAATATAGTATATTATGAGACCTTTCGGCGCATGGGGTTAACTGATAAGAATTTGAAGATGTCCAACACTGTTTTTCACGGAGTGGTTCCTAGTAAATCGGCTTACCTAGTTGGCAAGATTGAACTGGAAGTGGCCTTTGGAGATGAATATAATTCCAGGGCTGAGAAATTGACGTTTGAGGTGGTCAAAATCAGGAGTCCATATCATGCTCTGTTTGGACGGCCGGCTTATGCCAAGTTCATGGCACGGCCGTGTTATGTCTATCTATAGCTTAAGATGCCAGGTCACAAGGGCACCATCACCGTGCATGGGAGTCGAAAGGTAGCCCTGGAATGTGAGGAGGGTGACGCGGCTTATGCTGAGTCTGTTTGTGCAGTAGAGGAGATGAAGTTTTATCAAGATAATGTTGACCCAGCGGATATGACCTCTTTAAAAAAGCCAACCACCGAGCATGACCAGGCTATGAAGTTTAAGTCGGCTGATGAAACCAAGCTTGTGGATTTCAATCCAGGTGATTCATCTAAGAAGTTCAGTATCGGTGCCAACTTAGATCCTAAATAGGAAAGCGCGCTCATCGAGTTCATCCGTGAGAACCGGGACATCTTTGCATGGAAATTTTCTGACATGTCGGGTGTACCGAGAGAACTCGCTGAGCACACTCTTAATATTGATCCGAAGTATAAGCTGGTCAGGCAGTTTCTTCGATAGTTCAACAAAGAGAGATGGAAAGCTATTCGAGAGGAAGTTGCCTGGCTCTTAGTGGCTGGGTTTATTATTGAAGTTTTTCACCAGGAGTGGTTGGCTAACCTGGTGCTCGTACTCAAGAAGAACGACACCTGGCGGATGTGTGTGGATTACACGGACTTAAATAAAGCTTGTCCGGCTGATCCCTTTGCTCTCCCCCGTATTGATCAAAATCATTGATGCTACGGCGGGTTGTGAGCGTTTGAGTTTTTTGGACGCTTACTCTGGTTATCATCAGATCAAAATGGCAGTTAAGGACCAAGAGAAGACGGATTTCATCACTCCGTTTGGATCCTTTTGTTATGTATCTATGCCATTTGGGTTCAAGAGTGCTCAGGTGACTTATCAGCGATGTGTATAGAACTGTCTCCACGATCAAATCGGGCGCAATGTTCACGCTTATGTGGATGATATTGTGGTGAAGTCCACAGAGAAAGAAACCTTGATATCTGACTTGAAAGAGACCTTTGATAATCTCCGGGTTTATAAGATGATGCTTAACCCGGCCAAGTGTGTATTTGGTGTGCCTGCAGGCAAGCTCTTGGGTTTTCTAGTCTGAAACAAAGGCATTGAAGCTAATCCAGAGAAGATCAAGGCGATTACCTCTCTGGCTAAACCGGCATGCATCAATGATGTTCAGCGACTGGCGGGTCGTGTTGCTACTTTAAGTCTGTTTATAAGCCGGTTTGGTGAGAAGGCCCTGGCGCTGTATCATATGATGAAGAAGATGGACACTTTTGTCTGGAGTGATGCTGCTAATACTGCCTTTGAAGATTTAAAGAGACAGTTGTCTGAGCCACCGGTTCTTGCAGCTCCCATTGATAAAGAACCATTGCTGTTATATGTGGCTGCTAATTCACGAGTTGTCAGTGGTGCCATTGTGGTGGAGCGTAAGGAGGCAGGCAAGGAGCATCCGGTTCAACGGCCGGTTTATTATATCAGTGAGGTGCTCATTGAGTCTAAACAAAGGTGCTCATTGAGTGTTTATGGAAAGCCGGAAGCTGAAGCAGTCCTTCCAAACTCATCCTATAACTGTGGTAAGTTCTGCCCCCTTGGGGGACATCATCCAGAACAGGGAAGCCACAGGACGAGTCGCCAAGTGGGCTATTGAGCTTGGGCCTCATGGTTTGAAGTATATGCCACGTACTGCTCTTAGGTCTCAAGCCTTGGTGGACTTTATCAATGATTGGACAGAGTTCCAGGCACCGGAGGAGAAGCCGGATAACATATTGGACTATTCACTTTGATCGGTCCAGGCAATTAGAAGGATCGGGGGCTGGAGTTGTTTTAACTTCCCCTCGAGGTGACAAGTTTTGTTATGTGCTCCGGCTTATGTTTCCTTGTACTCACAATGCAGCTGAGTACGAGGCCTTACTCCATGGTCTCCGGATGGCCAAAGAGATGAATTTGAGCCGGGTAAGGTGCTTGGGTGATTCAGATCTCGTGGCTCAACAGGTGTCAGGCAAGTGGGACTCCAAGGATCCCCTTATGGATCTTACCATCGTGAAGTAGATGCTGTGGCTGGGCACTTCAAAGGTTATCAAGTGGAGCACATTGATCGAAGGAAGAATGAGGCGGCTGATGCTTTAAGCCGGTTGGGATCTCGGCGCAAGCCGGTGCCGCCTAACATCTTTCTCGATGTTTTGCATAATCCTTCTATCAAAGGTACCTACAGAGGAAGAACTAGCAGTGCCAGACCCGGAGGCACAGCTGGTGGCGGCTCTTCATGTCATCCCGGATTGGACAGTGCCATATTTGGCCTATATGACCCGGGGAGAGTTGCCTGAGGATGAGACCTTGGCGAGACAAATCATCAGGCGGTCCAAATCGATGACAAGTGTTCATGGCGAGTTATATCGCCGCAGTATCACTGGGGCATTTCAACGTTGTGTGTCACCTGCGGAGGGTCAAGAGATACTTCGTGAGATCCATGAAGGGGATTGTGTTCATCATGCCGGCTCAAAATCTCTTGTGGCCAAGGCTTTTCGTCATGGTTTCTATTGGCTGACGGCTCATGCTGATGCGGAGGATCTAGTCAACAAATGTGATGGATGTCAAAAATTCTCACGACGAGCTCATGTGTTGTCTCAAGAGTTGAGGATGATTCCAATTACTTGGTCGTTCACAGTCTGGGGGCTTGACATGGTTGGGCCTTTCAATAGGTCTAAGGATAAAAGGACACACCTCCTGTTGGAAGTGGATAAGTTTACAAAGTGGGTTGAGGCAAAACCGGTCAGTAATTGTGATGCTGCCGCGGCGGTCCAGTTCATGAAAAAGGTGATCTTTCATTTTGGCTTCCCACACAGCATCATAACTGATAATGGCACTAACCTCTCCAAGGGTGCCATGGAAGAGTTCTGTCAACGAGAACATATCGGGCTTGATGTTTCATTTGTTGCTCATCCTCAATCCAATGGTCAAGCAGAAAGAGCTAATCAAGAGATCCTGAAGGGTATCAAACCCCGACTCTTGGTCCCCTTGCAGCAAACTCCGGGTTGTTGGGTGGAGGAGTTACCCTCTATACTATGGAGCATCAACACTACACCTAACAGATCTACAGGTTACACCCCTTTCTTCATGGTGTATGGAGCAGAGGCAGTCCTGCCAAATGACATCCGGCATGACTCACCCCGCGTGGCGGCTTACGTTGAGGCTGATAAAGAAAAAGCTCGTCAGGATGCACTTGACTTGTTGGATGAGGAGCGAGACTTAGCAATAGCCCGCTCGGTGATCTACCAGCAAGACCTGCACCGCTATCACAGCCGCCGGGTTAGAAGAAGAACCTTTCAGGAAGGTGACTTAGTGCTTCGGCTCATCCAGGATCAGTCTGATATGCACAAGCTATCCCCTCCTTTGGAAGGACCCTTTGTGGTCAGCAAGAATCTGAACATCGGGTCATACTACCTTATCGATGTTCGAGAGTACAAAGACTCGCGTAAGTCGGAGGAGGAGACCCGCTGGCCGTGGAATATCGCCCATCTTTGGCCTTACTATACTTGAGCCACCGGCTCTCAAGATGTATATATTTTGATGATGTATATATTATATAAAGCAATAAAGCAGGACCTCTGTCCTTTTTATCCTCAAAGGTGTATATGTTTTCTTTATCAGGTGGTGAAAACAACCAACAGGGAGCAGATCATATCTGAATCCGGCTTTCCCTTTGGTCCGGCTTATGATCATATCTGAATCTAGCGATGATCACTTGGGGGCTTCCTGTTCAAACATAGGTCATATTCGAACCAAAGAGAACATAGCTGTCGATGCCCAATTTGATTGGCATACTACCAAACCCACTTGGGGGCTTCTTGATCATATTTGAATCATAGCTTAACCCCTTTGGGTCTGACGTGGATCGTATTTGAATCAGCGTCATTAAACAACTCTTATGGTCACTTGGGGGCTTCCTGTTCAAACATAGGTCGTATTCGAACCAAAGAGAACATAGCTGTCGATACCCATTTGGTCGGCATCGCCAAAGCCACTGGGGCTATATGATCGTATCTGAATCTTAGCTTAACCCCTTTGGAACGGTTTACTGATCGTATTCGAATCAGAAGCCTTTGAATATTGTTTATCATCCATTATATTTCATATGGAATAATTATTTGACTATCTTGAGACCTTTTTCAAAGCACTATGAGATGGTTTTTTGTTCTTCAGGCTTAATATTGATCACCCCATGTTGTTAAGACCTAGGTGAACATTATATGTTCCAATTTCCAGGAGTTGAATTTACCCACATGATGCAGGTCATATAAGCAGGCGAGGTTTTCAAAGGAATCGCAGGTATGCTATTGTGATTATGTTTAACAAATATAATCATAAACCGGCCTGTATATGATGTTTTGGGTTCGCCCTCTAGGTTATCAAGACCTTATGTGACCCCCGATGCGATAAACCGCCAATGAAATTTTGCTTGTTTTATATGCAGGATAAGGCAAGCAAATTTAACATCAAGGAAATAAACGATCAACATAAGCTGGAAATATGTAGCGATGGCGGCTTACGAAAGTATTAAGCGCCATAAACATGCGCTAAGGCATGACAAAAATTGAGAGGTTTTTCTACCCTATTACAAGACTCCCCGAGTCTGAATAATGAAGCATTGTTTTTGCAAAGTCATAAACGCCTGGCGGTTCACTCCTTTGGTGGGCTTGAAGATTCCGGCTTATCCTTCTCCGCCTCTCCGTCGGTTGCTTTGCCCTGGAAGATTGACGAGGCCCAGTCAATGCCACTCAAGGCTTCAAACTCAGCTTCATCATCTATTAAACCGACGGGGTCCACTTTAGGGGCAAAGGTATGCTTACGAGTCAGAGGGATCAGGCTGACTTGATCATAGGGAGGTGTTGGAATTCTCCGGTTCTCACTGTCGTAGCCCGGCTGATACTTGGTAAGGTCAGTGTCGTTCCCAATGAGAGTAGCCATGGGGCGTATATCTTTGACACAGGCGGTGAAATCCTGTTCATCAAATATGGTCCCATCCTCCTTCAGATCGGGTATCCAAGAGCAAGGTCGACCGGGTCTAGTTCTGGAATCCATGCTTTTGCCCGGCTCAACGCGGCTATGGCCCCGACTCTTGTGGATACCCGCCTTAGATCTTTGACCCGTTGAGGTAGTACAGCAAGACACTTCAGCACGTCTTTCAGGAGGTGGGGAGTGTCATTTGACAAAGCTACAATGGCCAAAGCATGTTCTGACCCGGTGTACAGCTGCTCCACTAGAGTGTAAACCGCTTTCAGCTTGATCAACATATTCTGCTTGAGGTTTGTGCTCCTGGGGCCTGCGTTTTACAAGCATAAAGTGAGCTGGAGATAATGATTAAAATAGTCATCAAAAGAAGGATTACAATATTTGAGGTTATATACAGTAACTTACCGAAGAATGCTGAGACCATTTGAGATATCTGGCGTTTTAAGCCGGACAGCTCGGCTGTTGCTTCTGCAAGTGATGCCTCTGCTGTCTCGGCCCGGGTCACCAGTGAAGCCTTTTCATCAGCCCAGATTTTGTTCTCCGCCTCAAAATTCTTCTTCAACTTCTCTTGTTCAGAGATGCTGAATTCAAATTTGGAGTTGGCCTTTTGAATTTCAAGTTCTTGAGCTGTCGGACGGCTCTTCAGGTCAGCAATCTCCGACTCAAATTGACTTATGGTGGCCTGCATTGATGTTGGGTTATAGTCAGAATCATGGTAAGATAACATTAAGTCCCAAGTACTTTGCAAGCAAAGATTCCTGACACTTGGGGGCTAATGTATGCTTAAGAATTTTAACTTACAATGTCGGTTCATGCAAATTAAGTCCCAAGCACTCTGCAAGCCAAGATACTTGACACTTGGGGGCTAATGTGCTTGCAAGTTCACGGTATCATGTTACAACCGGGTTAAAATCTTCTTTCTAAACCGGACAGAGCAGTGCTAACTAGTTTTCTAAGTCTACAACATATTTATTCACAAGCAATAAACTTGGGGGCTAATACAGTAAGTATGAGTCAGCAAAGGGGCATAAGTTATACCTCAGGTTTTTGTTGTATTTGCTTCACCATGTCAATTTCCAGGTCGCGGCTGCTATGTACTTGATTGAGATAGCCAGAGACTATATCTCCAATGCTTAAATGACTATAGTCAGCAATGTCTAGCTTGGCCTTTTTGCGTTCCATAAGCTCCTCCTTCGCAGAGCACTTGGCAAGGACAGTGGGCCGCCCTGGCTCAACAAACTGAGTCTTCAGAATCTCAACTTCCGGATCAATTCTCTTGACAGGGCTATAGCTTCCGGGTTATCAGGACTATTGAGAGTATCTTCGGCGGGTGGATCAGAGGTTGGTGCTGGAATGTCATAGGCTGGTTCAGGCGGCGGCTGATGGGTAGAGCCATCAGGAGCGGCTGTGCCAAGCTCTGATTCAATCACGACCGGGTTTTGGGACGGCTTACTCTTCTTTGCCCTCTTGCTGGGCTTCACTTGCACGCTGTGGACAAAGGCAGAAGGATGAATACAAAAGCATGGTTAAGGTAAAGCATAAGGTAAACAAAATTACATTACCCGGGAGCAGTTTTGAAAGCCGGCATGTTAGACTGCATAGACTCGCCGGAGGAAGGAGAAGTATCCTGATAATTGGAGTCAGATGAATTGAGAGGTTGATGAATTAAACCTGCCATAAGTAAAACGGAACATAAATCGGAGATAACCTCAGTCCGACGCTTACTGGTTATATCAGGTAAGCCGGAGGAGAGTTCTATGTCCTTGCTGGTCCGGGTCTGCCTCCGGCTTTCCAATTGCTGTTGCTTCAAAAGAAATTGAGGATCTTGGTAAGCCAAAGGATGTGAAAATCTTACTTTCCGGGTTACTCTTCGAATTATCTGACGCGGCAGGGGCTCGGAGTCGGAGGAAATTATAGTTACCTCTTCCTCGGTGGCTCGGCTGTTCCCTGTGTCTTGCTGGAAAGGTTTAATGTCAGTAAGGTAATGATAAAGAGTCAAGGGAGTTAGAAGTTACCTCTTCTTCATCATCAAAGGAATCGTCCAATTTGAATAAATCTGAAGCGCTTGGCTTCTTCTTCCTTGAAGTTCCCATTTTGGTGGCTTTTCTTTCGGTTCTCTTGGCCGCTCTGGCTTGTTTGGCGGCCTCATGGTAATACTTGACCTTCCAGAAGTTGTCATTGGCCTGTGAAAAGATAAAGGGGTTATGAGTAAAAGTAAGGTGTAATACACTAAAAAAAGTATTCATTGAGGATTGATGACTCACAGCGGGGGGCGGGTTCTTCTTGCAGAAAGGAAGTAAGCCAAAGGCGTTACTAGTTATTGTGCCCTCTTTCAGCAACGTTTGGGTCGTAGCCTCCACCACATCATCTGGCAAGTCGTCAGGACTATGACGTAGTCGGAAGCACTCGCCAAGCAACCCAGACTCGGACCAAGTCAATACCATTCAAGCCATTGCCTAAGAGGGCTTTGATATTCTTGATGGTAGGGGCAAGTGATACACGTTCAACAGCAGTTAGTTTATCCGGCAGCGGATGATTTGATTCAAGGCATAGAGCGCGGAAGCCGGGTAGAGGATTCTCGTCAGCCGGAGAAGTGTCCTGGCAATAGAACCACGTCTGATTCCAATCCTTCGGATGACTCGGTAGTTCAGCATAAGGAAAAAGGCAGTCTCTCCGCCGCTGAATCGAGATGCCACCAAGTTCTAGACTGGGCCCGTTGGCACATTCATTCTGCCGGTTTAAGTAGAATAGCTCTCTGAACAAAAGCAGATTGGGCTCTTCTCCCAGGTACACCTTGCAGAAGACTTGGAAATTGCAAATATTTGACACGGAATTGGGCCCGATGTCTTGAGGTCTAAGGTCAAAGGAATGCAAAACATCCCTGAAGAATTTTGAACCGGGTGGAGCAAATCCCCGACTCATATGATCCGTAAAAACTATCACCTCCCCTTCTTTGGGCTGAGGTTTCTGCTCGGACGGGTCAGGAGCACGATAATACATGACCTCCTTCTTGGGCAGATGGCCAGACTTCACAAATTCAGACAATTTACTTCTTGTGACTGTGGATGGGACCCAATTACAGGTCACAGGAGCCTTCATTGCTTTAGGTGCCATGACATAAATTGAAGCCTATGACAAAATAAGAGGTTCTGGTTCAAATTTAACCCGGAGGAAAACATCTTAAATTTATTCAAGATGGTGGCTTAAGAAGGGGCCTAATGATATATGGGTAACTATGCAGTGATATTTAAGCCGCTACGGGTATCAAGAGCAGTTAAATTTTCTTAAATCGAGAGAAGCAAGCAAGGATGACAGATCAGTGTCATTTACTTAAACCGGCCACATGGACAGTCGTGGTTAAACATATTCGACAGAGGCAGTTTTTTATTTAAGGGTGGAACAAACAGGTTTCACAAGTTGCCGCTATTATTTTGGATCAAACGGTTGTTATGAAAAGAAAAAATTCTAGACCTAGGACTGGCACAGATGAAGCTCAAGGGCTCGAACGGGGCCTCTGTGCGACGAAAAGGGATCTACTTGCATTCGAAATGGGTACGAAATAGCTACCGCATCAGTTTTATACCATCTTAAAGATCAAAAAACAGCGGTGGAGATGAAATCTATGAGGGGTTCTTAATGAACAGTGAAGAACACCGAGGAACTCAAAGGTCCTAATGTGGATCTAAGGAACAAGAAGGAGGAAACTTACAGATGCGGAGTTGCTACAGAGGTTCGTCGCGTTTCTCTAGTCAGATCAGGTTGATGCAGCAGCCTGATTTGGCGAGGACGAGGAGATCTGCGACGGCGGCGGCGGCAGAGCTCGAACGGCAGAGAGACAGCAAGAGGAAGAAGATGAATGACTGAGGGAGAAAATGAAGAAGACCTAGGTCGACCCCATTTATAGGGAAGGGCCGACCGGGATGGTGCCAGACACGAGGAGATTGGATATTATTATCCAGCAACCCCGACGCCTCGGGTTTCGGGACAATCAGTAAAGGCAAAGATCCGTTGAAGATATAGCAGGATAAAATAAGGATTTAATTGGAGATGACGTCACGGCGGGTTAACGTGGATCCAGAAGATGACATCATGGCGGGTTAAACCCTTTTGCACAGACAGAAGACTGAAAGCTTATTTTTTAAGGTATTTTAAGATTGACATGAACCGGTTCAAATAAATTTGGAGCCTAATGTTGGGGATATAACTATTTGTGTAATCCGCCCAGGAGGGGCCGGGTTATGCAAAGAGGATTCATCGGAAAGAAGCCCAAGACCAAGCATGAAGATGGCGTTTCAATAGAGGGTCTAAGGCCCACAGGCGGCTTAAAGCCCATAGTGGTAAACCGCCATGATGATATGACTTGTAACATAAGGTAGACTTGACTAGTCACCGAGCCGGACACTGTCTATCAGCCGGCCGGGACTCTGTTAGCCACAGGGTGTCCACCCGTGTATATAAGGCGACGACCCGTTGGCGGCTTAGGGCAAGAAACAACTCATCGAGAACCAGGCATAGCGTATCTCGCTCCCTGGTCATCGAAACATCAAGCAATACCAACCCAACTAGACGTAGGCTTTACCTTCACCTTAAGGGGTCGAACTAGTATAAACCTCCTGTGTCTCTTGTCCTGATTAACCCCTTCAAGCTTCCTAGTTGCCATGGCTCCACAACTAAGTCTTTTCACTAGGACATCTGGCATGACAATTCCACGACACGTCCTATCTCGAAAGCGTTATTTTTTAACTCTCTACCAACATAAGCATTAAAACTTTCTTGCCTAGCCATAAAGTCATCAAATTCATCTTAGCATGGGCTATGAAATTTAGTAGAGGGGATTTCAACTTTATTATATCTATAGAGAGAATTTACCTTTACTACCTGTGTCGGGTTGTCAAAACAATGTGGTTCTTCAACAGGAGGTATATTAAGACCATGTATTTCTTCAATAGGAGGTAAATTCTTAACATCTTTAGCTTTAATACCTTTTTCTTTCATTGATTTCTTTGCCTCTTGCATATCTTCAGGACTGAGAAATAAAACACCTCTCTTCTTCGGAGTGGCTTTAGGAATAGGCTCAGGAGTTGGCTCAATTGGTTTAGGTATTGCCTCAGGAATTGGCTCGGGAAGAGTCCAATTATTTTCATTAGTCAACATATTATTCAATAGTAATTCAGCTTCATCGACTGTTCTTTCCCTGAAAACACAACCAACACAACTATCCAAGTAGTCCTTGGAGGCATAGGTTAGTCCATTATAAAAGATATCAAGTATTTCATTTTTCTTGAGAGGATGATCAGGCAAAGCATTAAGTAATCGGAGAAGCCTCCTCCAAGCTTGTGGGAGACTCTCTTCTTTGATTTGCACAAAGTTATATATTTGCCGCAAGGCAGCTTGTTTCTTATGAGCAGGGAAATATTTAGCAGACAAGTAATAAATCATATCCTAGGGACTACGCACACAACCAGGAGCAAGAGAATTATACCAAGTCTTAGCATCACCCTTTATTGAGAACAGAAATATCTTAAGGATATAATAATAGCAAGACTTCTCATCATTAGTAAACAGGGTAGCTATATCATTCAACTTGGTAAGATGTGCAACAACAGTTTCAGATTCAAGGCCATAAAAAGGATCAGATTAAACTATAGTAATAATCTCAGGATCAACAGATAGGTGAAGTAGCAAAAGCAGGGTCAGGTTTCATTCTAGCATTAAGAGACTGTTGCTTCCATTTAGCTAATAATTTCTTAAGATCATATCTATCATTGCAAGCAAAGATAGCTCTAGCAGCATCTTCATTCAAAACATAACTGTCGGTGTCAAAACCAGCGGATCTCGGGTAGGGGGTCCCGAACTGTGCGTCTAGGCGGATGGTAACAAGAGACAGGGGACACGATGTTTTACCCAGGTTCGGGCCCTCTCGATGGAGGTAAAACCCTATGTCCTGCTTGATTTATATTGATATTGTGGATGTTTACAAGAGTGGATCTACCACGAGATCAAGGAGGCTAAACCCTAGAAGCTAGCCTATGGTATGATTGTAATGGTTGTTGTTGTGTCCTACGGACTAGAGCCATCCGGTTTATATAGACACCGGAGAGGGCTAGGGTTACATAGAGTTTGTTACAATGGTAGGATATCTACATATCCGTATCGCCAAGCTTGCCTTCCACGCCAAGGAAAGTCCCATCCGGACACGGGAAGAAGTCTTCAATCTTGTATCTTCATAGTCTTGGAGTCCGGTCGATGATGATAGTCCGGCCGATGATAGTTCGGCTGATGATGGTAGTCCGGCTATCCGGACACCCCCTAATCCCGGACTCCCTCAGTAGCCCCTGAACCAGGCTTCAATGACGATAAGTTTGGCGCGTATATTGCTTGGCATTGCAAGGCGGGTTCCTCCTCCGAATGATAGAAGATTGTGAACACTAGGATAGTGTCTGGCTCTGCAAAATAAATTCCACATTCCACCGTAGAGAGAATAAGATATACACAAGTTCAATCTACTGACGTTTTTTGCGGCATGATGTCACGCCACTACCAAGCCATTACTTGAATCGTTTTTTACTCTACCACCTCAGCGTATTTAGTGAAGCGGTTTCCTTGGCACGTCTTATCGAAGCAGAGATCGTGTTCCCCCTTAATCCGGGATTCTCATCAATATGGGCGTGGGTAACCCAACCGCACCATTGATGGTGACGCTTGGGGGATAAGAGAGTTTTACCAGGCCGGTGGGGGACGCGTAGACTTCGCCCGCCCATATAAGGGATAAGGATTCACCTTTTCACCTACGCCTTCTTCCTCCTTTGCTTATCCATCTCCGTGCACTCGAGCTCCAGCGCCCAAGCTCGCACATCTCGTCTCAACCTTCCCCAGTTATGTCCGGAGCGGGAGGCAAGTGGATGACCTCCTCCGTTACGGAGGAGCACATCGAAAGACTGCGCAGCGCCGGCTACCTGTCCGGCGACATCGCGCACCGGCTGCCCGACGAGGGGCAGCTCATCCCCACCCCCAGGCCCCATGAGAGGGTCATTTTTCTTCCCCACTTCCTCCGTGGACTGGGTTTTCCACTTCACCCCTTTGTCCGGGGGCTCATGCTCTACTATGGCCTGGATTTCCATGATCTGGCGCTGAACTACATCCTCAACATCTCGGCGTTTATCGTCGTGTGCGAGGCCTTCCTCTGCATCCAGCCCCACTTCGGCTTGTGGCTCAAGAGCTTCAATGTCAAGCCGAAGGTAGTGAAGGGCACTCAAGCGGAGTGCGGAGGCGCCATGTTGGGCAAGATGCCCAATGTCCTTTGGTTCGAAGGGGCCTTCGTGGAATCCCTCAAGGGGTGGCAATCAGGGTGGTTCTATATCACCGAGCCACGCGACCCTAAATGGGCGGCGGCCCCCGAGTTCAGATCTGGTATCCCCACGCAGCTCACCTCCTGGAAAGAGAAGGGCTTGCTGTGGGGTGGTTCAGAGGAGCTTACGGGACTCCAAGCCTGTATCCAGAAGCTGGTGAAGAAGCTCAGGCTGGTTAACGTGGTCCAAGTCATGCTCGTCCGCCGGATTCTCCCATGCCAAGAGCGGGCATTCAATCTGTGGGAGTTCAATCCGAAACAGCACGAGGCGCTGAGAGGGCTCTTAGACACGACGTACGAAGGCGCCTGGAGGGTGCTGTTTAAGGGCGCCGAAGCCCCTGCCTCCGCGACTGAAGATTGCGGATTTCGCTCGCAGCGCCAAGCCGACGAGGTAAGTGATTCTACCCCTTTACGGGACACTTGCTTTTCATAGTTTGACTCTATGCGGGTTTTAATTTCCCCTTTTCCTTTGACAGGACTGGATGAGGAAGGCGGAGCAGATTATCTGCCCGGTTCCCATGCCAGAAAACCCAGTAGATGCCCATCTAGCGAGGCTGTTGGTTCCGGCACCGCACGTGGTGCCGGAGAAGAAGGCCAAGAAGGAGGCCACGGGTGCTCGAAAGAGTTCCCGTTTTTAGGTGTCCGACGACTCCGGGGCGGACTCCTCCCCCGAAAACGAGGGGGAGAAAGAGGACTCTCTCCCAGAGGAGGGAGAGAGGAAGAGGAAGGCTTCCCCAACAGGGGAGGCCGAAGGGTCCAAGAGGGGAAGGACTATTCCCCCGGATAGCTCCGCCAACATCAACGTTGGCGAGGAAGAATGGCCTTCAAGGGCCAGGCCTCCAGCGAGATCATAAGTATCCGGATTCCTGAGTGATTTATAATTTCTTTTTCTGTGTCACATAGTGTCATACTGATGCCGCATGCTTCCTGTAGTCCGGCCAATGATGATCTCCCCGCTTCATCGAGCGGGTCGTTGGCTCCGTCGGATGTAGATTCCATCCCGACCGCCTCCACCCCTCGCGACACCGAGGACGCCGAGGTGGGATCCCAAGAAGGGACCCATCAGGGGGAGGCTCCGGAGGTGCCACAAGGCGTCCTCCCGGACTTTGCGCCGGACTCCATATCAGAACCCGCAGTGGTTCCGGAGTCCGGCCGGCGGCCCCTTTGCATGAAGGGTAAGACCGTGACGCCGGCAGCTTCCGTCCAACCGAAGGCGCCGGACAATTTGTTGGAGGCACTGCAGAGCGCTTCCATCGAGGAAGAACACTGCACTATTATGAGTGCGGTGATTCAGAAGGTACAGCTTGCCAAGAGCGGGCTGACCGAAGCCTGCAGTAGCCTTCTATCAGGCTTTGAGGTAAGAAGTTAAAAAATATGCAATGTAATACCGCATAGACAGTAGCCCCTGATGCTTGGTTCGGTGTTCGCAAAGAAAAGCCGGTCTGAGGATCTGAAAAAAAAAGAAGATATATGCATGGTTGCTAAAAAATTATGTCAATATGGGTTGCAGGCTGCGCTGCTGACCTCTGCCGCACTGACTGCGGAGGTCGGTGCTTTGAAGCAGGAGCTCGAGCGGTCCGAGCAAGAGCTCGGCCACGCCAAGAAGCAGCTCCAGGACAAAGAAGGTGAGTAACACCACTTTGAACTTGTACCTTAAAGAAAAGGATTTAGGTTGCAACAAAAAATCACAAGGATAACATGGGTACTACAGGGGCCACAAACGAGGTGGCGACCCTGAAGGAGGCCATGTCTGCGGCCGAACGCAATGCGGCCGCGGAACGGGCAGAGCGAGAAAAGCAGGAGGCGCGGGTGGCGGTGGTTCAGCAAGAGCTCCAGGCTCTCATGGAAAAGCATGAGAGTTTGGAGCGTGACTCAAAGACTCGAGAGTCCGAGCTTGCCTCGGCTCTCGAAAGTGCCAAGATTGCCAAGACCGATGCCCATAAGTCCCTTCAGGAGATTGAGTTGGTGAGGAAGATAGTGGCGGGTAAGGCATTTTTCATGCAAAGCAAGCATGTGAATGTAAATTACGTGTTACTTACCCGAATTCGGAGCTCTCCAGGGGCATTTGCAAATCTGCCTCGCAGCGTGTCTGATGCCGCCGCATTCTACCGAGCCGAGGAGGGGAGCTCAACAGAGAAGTTCTTCTGGTCTCAGTATGCTGAGGCCGGCCATCCGGTGCCCCCTAGCGACCAGCTGAAGCAGCTGGTCGAGCTCCACAAGGTGGCCGAGCAGGCCATGAAGGGCCTCATAGTCCGGCTGTGGCCTGGAGAGGCCATGCCTGGGAGCTACTTCGGTCTCGTGCGACGGTTGGTGGATGCGTGCCCCTGGGTGGAGGTTATCAAGCGCTCCGCCTGTATTGAAGGTGCTCGTCGGGCCCTTGCCCGCGCAAAGGTGCATTGGGGCAAGCTGGATGTGGAGAAGCTAATCACTGACGCGCCACTAGCGGGCAAGGAATATCGTACGCCCGAGTAAGACTGTCCTGAAGGGTGCCCGCAAAATTGCGGATGAGTACCCCAGGGATGTAATTATTGAGTAAATTCGCAATGTGTTATCCTGTCCACTGAAAACTTTGTTCATATGTGCTAAGCAACGCTTGTTAATTTAAAATATTACCTTATGTGTGGCCGTTTATTAAATCTGAGAGATGGCAAGTCGTCGGCTTCAGCCCCCATGCCACGAGTGCTGGGGTGTTCTGGATAAACTTGAGCACTCTTGTTCCCATTTTTGGGTCCATCTAGGGAGGCGCTCAACACAACGAACAAGGCAACCAGACTTATAGTGCTTGAACACTCTCACTTAGCCATAGAATTCTATAATTTTAAATTTTTGCGAAGCCCCTAGTATTCGGATGACCGAATTAGGGGCGCTATCCACGCCTTCGTCGGACATTATCCGGAACTTCGCTCGAAGCGGCGTAGGTCTTTAAGGACCCGAAAGGACCTCTCGAACAATGACCAGTCTCTCGCCTTATCATGACAGTCAGTTTTAGCTTTCTCCACTGAGGCGTTAACCCGGCTCAACCGGGGCGCAATCGCAGTGGTTCTCCCAGTGCTACCTTAGCCGATAGGACGGAACGTAAGGTGCCAAACATGGGAGCCGGGCAAACCCAACTATTGACCCAAGACATGATTCGGAGCCGATTCATATAATGCTATAAGTTCGGGGTGCCGCACTTATGAAAGTGTTCGGACTTTATCACACCATAATGCGGGGAACATAAGCCCCTGGTGTATTTGGCCGTACCAAAATGTACGGATGCAACATGTCGTAAATGAACATATATATATAAGGTAATGCAATTATAGGCAAAAAGTGCTGCATTTTATTCGAGAAGATCTGCTATGAGTGCGGAATGATACAAAAGTGCGGAAAGCAAGGGATTGGACGAATTAAAGGAGTCTCCCTCCAGGGGTAGGCCACGGAATGGTGTATTTAACAATTTTAATGCTCGTAATGGAGACCACCTGAGTGTTCGTCGCGACCTTTGGCCCTCCCTGGCTATTGCATCATGAGTTTGGCAGGTTCGCCGCCGGACAGAGTTCTGTATAAAAAAAGAGAGAAAAAAAAGATAAAAAGAGCGACACACTTGGGAGCCCCTGGTGTGGTCGAACCGCACTCTGGGTCTGTTGTGGTTGTGCCTCTCCCCCTATGCCCATGGTATCTCCAGGGCGTAATTATGTACGCGGAGAGTTTGTCTTACAATTGTGCGAGGGCTGGGGTTGAGGCCGCATTGCTACGCGTGCTCGGAACGTGCCAGGTGGTCTTGGTTGATGTTGCTCCGGGCGCGTTTGGCCGTGTCCAGTCGTTTAACGGCCGGACTCAAAAATTGCCTTAAAAGGCTGCTCTGTACTTCTACCGCGAGAGCCTGTGTATGTTCCTCCGTTCGGAGGGAGCGTTCCGTGTTTCCATTGACCGTGATGACTCCACGAGGGCCTGGCATCTTGAGCTTAAGGTATGCATAATGCGGCACCGCGTTGAATTTTGCGAACGCGGTTCGTCCGAGCAGAGCGTGATAGCCACTGCAGAACAGGACTATGTCGAAGATTAACTCCTCGCTTCGGAAATTATCCGGGGATCCGAAGACCACTTCCAGTGTGACTGAGCCTGTACAACTGGCCTCAACACCTGGTATGACGCCTTTGAAGGTTGTCTTTGTAGGTTTAATCCTTGAAGGGTCTATGCCCATCTTGCGCACTGTATCCTGATAAAGCAGGTTCAGGCTACTGCCGCTGTCCATCAGGACTCTTGTGAGGTGAAATCCATCAACGATTGGGTCTAAAACCAATGCGGCGAATCTGCCATGGTGGATACTGGTCGGATGGTCTCTTCGATCGAAAGTGATCGGGCAAGAGGACCATGTGTTGAATTTTGGGGCGACTGGCTCCATCGCGTATACGTCCCTTAGTGCATGCTTCCGCTCCCTCTTGGGTATATGCGTTGCGTATATCATGTTTACCGTCCGAACTTGAGGGGGGAATCCCTTTTGTCCTCTGTTGTTCGGCGGCCGGGTCTCTTCCTCGTCATCGCTGTGTAGCCCCTTGTCATTGTATTCGGCGACTAATTTGCATGCCTGCTTGAATACCCAACAATCTCTGTTGGTGTGGTTAGCTGGCTTTTCGGGGGTTCCATGTATTTGACTGGAGCGGTCGAGTATTCGGTCCAAATTGGACGGGCCCGGAGTGGTTCTTTTGAATGGCTTCTTTCGTTGACTGGGCTTGGAGCCTCGGAATCCGACGTTAACTGCCGTATCCTCATTGCTGTAGTTGTTAATGCGGCGATTGTTTTTGTTTCGACGCGACCTGCCATTGCGGTCCTTGGTATCCGGACTGCCAGCATTTTTGCTGAGGTTGTTGCTGCGAGCTAGCCAGCTATCCTCTTCCGCACAAAAGCGGGTCATGAGTGAAGTGAGGGCTGCCATGGATTTCGGCTTTTCCTGTCCTAGGTGCCGGGCAGCCACTCGTCGCGGATGTTATGTTTGAAGGCAGCGAGGGCCTCTGCATCCGGACAGTCGACGATTTGATTTTTCCTTGTTAAGAACCGTGTCCAGAATTGCCTGGCCGATTCGTCTGGCTGCTGGATTATGTGGCTTAGGTCATCTGCGTCCGGTGGTCGTAAATACGTGCCCTGGAAGTTGTCGAGGAATGCGGCTTCCAGGTCTTCCCAGCGTCCAATTGACTCTGTGGGCAGGCTGTTAAGCCAATGCCGAGCTGGTCCTTTAAGCTTGAGCGGGAGATATTTGATGGCGTGAAGATCGTCGCCGCGGGCCATATGTATATGGAGGAGATAATCCTCAATCCAAACCGCGGGGTCTGTTGTGCCATCATAGGATTCGATATTAACGGGTTTAAACCCTTCAGGGATTTGATGATCCATTACTTCGTCAGTGAAGCATAGTGGGTGTGTGGCGCCTCTGTATTGAGCAATATCGCGACGTAGCTCGAGAGAGCGTTGTCTGCTGTGTTCGGCCCGGCCGGAGTAGTTGTATCCGGCGTGACGGTATTCGTCGTGGGTCTTGGGGCGCCCACGTGATCCAGAGATAGATCTGGATTGTCTTGCCTTGTCCTCCAATATATTCCGCAAGTCCGGCGCGTTCCCCCTTGGCTTCATGCTTTTTGAGCGATGTCGGGGTACGGTTTTGGTGGACGGCTTGCATGCCTCTCTGTCGCGGCCACGAGGTGGTCGGTCTACCATATTGTGCGCTGGTGATGCAGGTTTGTACGCTTCCTCCTCTAGTCAGGGGAGCAACTTGCGTTTTGGGTAACTTTTGGAGGGGCGTTCGAGTTCATACTCTTTGGCCGCGAGGACCTCGGTCCATCTGTCGGCCAGTAGGTCTTGATCAGCTTGAAGCTGTTGCTGCTTTTTCTTTAAGCTGTTTGCCGTGGCCATTAGCCTGCGTCTGAAACGCTCTTGTTCGACGGGATCCTCAGGCACGACGAATTCGTCGTCATCGAGGCTTGCTTCTGCCTCCTCCTGCCGCCCTCTCGTGAGGGCTTGCTTCTGCCTCCTCCTGCGCTGGATCATGCTGGAGGGGGTTGTCTTCGGCACTTTTTGGGGTGTTATTATCTCCTGTGCCGGAATCTCCATTCTTGTTGTGGCGGGATTTAGAGCGGCGCCGCTGACGTTGGCGCTTGGGCTGTTTCTTTAAGGAATCGGCCTCCGTTGCTTCTTCGCCGTCCCCATCTTTTGGGGTGTCCACCATGTATATGTCGTATGACGAGGTGGTCTTCCAGTGTCCTGTAGGCACTGGTTCTTGATAGTCTCCGGCATCGTCGTCCATACCGTCGATGTCTTCGGAGTCGTAGTCGAGTACGTCGGTTAGATCGTCGACGGTGGCTACGAAGTGGGTGGTGGGTGGGCTCTGAATTTCTTCGTCGTCCACGTCCCAACCATCCTGGCCGTAGTTCGGCCAGGGCTCTCCGTATAGCAAGAGATGCTTCAACGAATTTAAGATATCGCCGAAGGGTGAGTGCTGAAAGATGTCCGCGACGGTGAATTCCATGATCGGCGCCCAATCGGATTCGACTGGCAGGGGCGCAGGAGGTTCGGAGTCCGGCAGAGAGTCCGGCACCTCGGAGTCATGAGCTTTATGCGGGACAAGGTTTGTGTTTGGCTCCATCGTCGTAGAAGTTGCAGCTCCCGAGGCGATGTCCAGCCATCCGTCCTCGATCTGAGCGATCGGCTCCGGACTATGGGTCGGAGCGGATTCGTGTGCGGCCTCCAAGATGCTGTCCGGCGGCAGAGTTAGGTCGTGCCCATCGTGACAGCGCGGCACGCTCGGCTGTGGCTCAGATCCATCGAAGATCAAGTCCCCGCGGATATCAGCCGTGAAGTTTAGGCTTCCAAACCTGACCTGACGGCCAGGGGCGTAGCTTTCGATCTGCTCCAGATGGCCAAGTGAGTTGGCCCGCAGTACGAAGCCGCCGAATACGA
Source organism: Triticum aestivum (assembly GCF_018294505.1). Classification (NCBI taxonomy): domain Eukaryota; kingdom Viridiplantae; phylum Streptophyta; class Magnoliopsida; order Poales; family Poaceae; genus Triticum; species Triticum aestivum. The sequence goes on from NC_057801.1 coordinate 68,553,724, forward strand.
AGATCTGTCCGGGGAGAAAAGTCTCGGCCAGGACTGCGTTGTTGTCGATTGAAGAGGCCATCAAGCCTATCGGTGACGACAAAGAGGAACTCTCAATGAAAGCACCAATGTCGGTGTCAAAACCGGCGGATCTCGGGTAGGGGGTCCCGAACTGTGCGTCTAGGCGGATGGTAACAGGAGACAGGGGACATGATGTTTTACCCAGGTTCGGGCCCTCTTGATGGAGGTAAAACCCTACGTCCTTCCTGATTGATATTGATATTGTCGATGTTTACAAGAGTGGATCTACCACGAGATCATGGAGGCTAAACCCTAGAAGCTAGCCTATGGTATGATTGTAATTGTTGTTGTTGTGTCCTACGGACTAGAGCCATCCGGTTTATATAGACACCGGAGAGGGCTAGGGTTACATAGAGTCGGTTACAATGGTAGGAGATCTACATATCCATATCGCCAAGCTTGCATTCCACGCCAAGGAAAGTCCCATCCGGACACGGGAAGAAGTCTTCAATCTTGTATCTTCATAGTCTTGGAGTCCGGTCGATGATAGTTCGGCTGATGATGGTAGTCCGGCTATCCGGACACCCCCTAATCCCGGACTCCCTTAATAACCCTCAGGAACAATATGTAATTCATAATCATTGGGAGAATTTTCATCATCACTATCATCAATAATAGCATCTTCAATAATTTCATTCCCCCTAACTCTAGCAAGTTGTTCATCAAAAAATCACGTAATGGCAAAGTAGTATCACGCACAGAAGTAGTTTCATCATAAGTATCATGCATAGCAGAGGTGGCATCATCAATAACATGCGACATATCAGAATTCATAGCAGTAACTGGTTTAGGTGTCGCAAGCTTACTCAAGACAGAAGGAGAATCTAGTGCAGAGCTAGATGGCAGTTCCTTACCTCCCCTCTTAGTTGAGGGATAGATCGTAGTTTTCGCGTCTTTCAAGTTCTTCATAGTGATCAGCAGATATAAATCCCAAGTGACTCAGAGGATAGAGCTATGCTCCCCTACAACGAAGCCAGAAATTAGTCTTGATAACCCACAAGTGTAGGGGATCGCAACAGCTTTCGAGGGTAAAGTATTCAACCCAAATTTATTGATTCGACACAAGGGGAGCCAAAGAATATTCTTGAGTATTAGCAGTTGAGTTGTCAATTCAACCACACCTAGATAACTTAGTATCTGCAGCAAATTATTTAGTAGCAAAGTAGTACGATAATAAAGGTAACGGTTGCAAAAGTAAAGATAATAGTTTTTGGGGTTTTGTAGTAGTTGTAACAATAGCAACGGAAAAGTAAATAAGCGAAGAACAATATGTGGAAAGCTCGTAGCCAATGGATCAGTGATGGATAATTATGCCGGATGCGATTCCTCATGTAATAGTTATAAAATAGGGTGACACAGAACTAGCTCCAATTCATCAATGTAATGTAGGCATGTATTTCGTAAATAGTCATATGTGCTTATTGAAAAGAACTTGCATGACATCTTCTGTCCTACCCTCCCGTGGCAGCGGAGTCCTAGCGGAAACTAAGGGATATTAAGGCCTCCTTTTAATAGAGAACTGGAACAAAGCATTAGCACACAGTGGATACATGAACTCCTCAAACTACGGTCATCACCGAGAAGTATCCCGATTATTGTCACTTCGGGGTTGTCGGATCATAACACATAATAGGTGACTATAGACTTGCAAGATAGGATCAAGAACACACATATATTCATGAAAACATAATATGTTCAGATCTGAAATCATGGCACTCGGGCCCTAGTGACAAGCATTAAGCATAGCAAAGTCATAGCAACATCAATCTCAGAACATAGTGGATACTAGGGATCAAACCCTAACAAAACTAACTTGATTACATGGTAAATGTCATCCAACCCATCACCGTCCAGCAAGCGTACGATGGAATTACTCACACACGGCGGTGAGCATCATGAAATTGGTGATGGAGGATGGTTGATGATGACGACGGCTGCAGATCAGCCCTCCCGAGAGAGATTAGGGCTTGGCGGCGGCTCCGTGTCATAAAACGCGATGAAACTTTCTCTTTGATTGTTTTCTCTCCGAACGGGAATATATGGAGTTGGAGTTGAGTTCGATGGACGTCCAGGGGGCCCACGAGATAGGGGGGCGCGCCCCCTGTCTCGTGGACAGGGTGTGCCCCCCCCGGTCTTGATTCTTTCAGCAGTATTTTTTGTATTATCCAAAAAGTCGCCCCGTCGATTTTCAGGACATTCCGAGAACTTTTCTATTCTACACATAAAACAACATCATGGCAGTTCTACTGAAAATAGCATCAGTCCGGGTTAGTCTCATTCAAATCATGCAAGTTAGAGTCCAAAACAAGGGAAAAAGTGTTTGAAAAAGTAGATACGTTGGAGACGTATCAAGGTTCAACCACGAATCCATAGTTCGATTCATAGGTACATATACTAAAGAACTACAAAAGCACCAAGTAAAGAATGATGGACCACAGTTGTACTAAAGGTTGTAAAGAGGGAGGCAAAAGGCATTCTGGTTGCTGGAGAAGGTGAAGCAGAATGCCCATATTGTGCCCTCCTTCATGCGTAATGCATGCACGACTCTAGGCCAACCCCTTGTGATGGATGCGCATCCATCCTTCACTGTCTTCATTAGGACTTCTCGATGCACATTTTTAGTCTGGATGAGATACTTTAACCTTCATTGCGTGTCCACCAATCATGTACTTTGCGAGGTAATCTTGAGTGAACTGCTTTGGGAACCACTGGGAACGAAAAAGATTCAAACATTGTTCTCTAACAACTCATTATGGGCAGTAAAAAGAGAAGGCTCCAGAGTTTCTAGTTACCATCCTACAGCTCACTATTGTGTTGGATAGAGCATAAACAAATAATTTGCTTGCCAGCATTCATATCTTTTTGCTAATAATCCTTATCAGTTTCCTCACTTGATGCTTGTTCATCAATATCCCATTTCCCCATACGCAAAAAGGGTTGATCCGTGGATCCTTGCCAAGGGCATATGTACCAACAAACAACAAGTCAATGTTAGAAGCTAACTAGTGTCCAGGCTTGGATCTATATGCACTACATTATGGAACAATAGGGGGAGTACAAGCCGAGGGATGAAGCTAACCTTGGCAGAAAATGGTGGCCACTCCCGTTATTGTCCTGCATAAGTAGTGGAAAGGCATGATAAGTACAACAATCTTAATATAAAACAAATATAGCAAAGGTAAACAACATGATCTCCAAATGATAGCTTGAGTGTGTTGGTTTCAGCATGCTGTTAAAGCAGATATAAAATGGAAGGCAATGTTACCGACAGTAGGCTTAACAGCCAACAAATATTGCAATTCAAACAGGTATTGTTGAAAATGAATAGCACGTAGGTAATGCTTAAACATCACACTGGATAAATGTGTAAAACTAAAATAAAGGGCATGTGTTAACTACACCAGGAATAATTGGAAACAAATATAGCCGTTCAAACTCGTATTGATGTAGTCGAGCGGCACAGTTCTGACTTGCACATAATGAACAACACATTGTGAATGACTGAAAGAAACAAGGCATAAATGACCAGTATAACAACCAAATATAGCCATTGAAAACTGGACAGAGTCTCACTTCAACCAACCTAACAAGCAAATATAGATAAACAGGGCATATGCTTGAAAACAGGACAAATGCTCACTTCAACCAACCTAACAAGCAGATAAAGGTAAACAAGGCATCTTCTTGATAACTGGACAAATGCTAAAAAAGAAACCTAACAACCAAATACAGATAAACAAGGAATCTGCTTGATAATTGGACAAATGCTAAAAAAGCAACCCAACAACTAAATACAGATAAACAAGGCATCTGCTTGATAACTGGACAAATGCTCACTTCAACCAAACTAAGAACCAAATACAGATAAACAAAGCATCTGCTCGATAACTGGAAAAAAGCTCACTCCAACCAACCTAACAACCAAATACAGATAAAAAAGGCTTCTACTCACTATAAAAAACCAAATATAGCCATTTGTGAAACTGAAGTGCACAATTCATACTTAAACATCACATAGACCTATTAACCAATACATTTTTGCAGAACTGAAATAATTAAAACGGCACAGTCAAAGCACCGCACGACAAATGACACTACAACAAAGGGTACTGGTTGGCAAGCTAGAAAAGGAAAGATTTGCTGATAGAATGTTGCCGCACATTTCATGGACGGGATCCTTCCTGTTGGAAGAGCACAGAACCATGGTGCGCTCTCTGATGTCACAGATGGGCTGTTTCACCTTGGAAGAACCTTCATGGGTGTCCTCCTCGTGGTCGTGGTCATGGTCGATGAGATCTGACTTGGCAATTGAGGATCCCAAGCCGCCGCCGTAGAACGTGTCCTTCAGAAATGACAAAATGGGCTCGATGGTGTATAAAGCTCGCAAATCCTTGACTGCTTGGCGGAGGAGATCAGCGGCAGGGCCGTCGAAGAGATCGACGGTGGTAGAACCAGAGGGGTTGGGGATGGACCACTTAACTTGTGACATGGCCTGTGTGAAGCCATCAGTGTGGACGAGCTTGATGTCATAGCCAGCTTTCCCGAGATACAGTAATACGCTAGTCTGCTGACATGAAGCCTTCAGCATGGCAACATAGTCAGCGTCTTAACTGGCTTCCGCGGCGATGTGTTGCTCCGGGATCGACAGGTCGGGGCAACGGTGGCCACCTCGCCAACGTCCGCCGGAGAGGCCATGATAAACCTCTTCTTTGCCGAACGCTCGTCAGGCTCCCCGGAATACGTGCTCGTGGTTAGGCTGCGACATTCTGGAGCAGGGGATGTGGATCTAGCAGGGAGGGACACCGCAGGCCTCATCCAAAAACTCAGGGGGAGTGGGGTGATGGTATGGGAATCACTGGGTAACTTGAAATTTATTATCTAAGCTAGGAGGAACAGGGAGACCGGCAGGGGCTGGCGGCGGCGCCGGCGGCCACCGCGAGCTAGGGTTCAAGTGGGGGAGGGGGCGGGTGGGGGACTGTGGCGGGGGGTGGTGTTTGAGGAAGCGCCACGGCTACTGAAAATTTTATTAATGGTGGGTGGAGATGGTGGTGGACGAGGGAGGGCAACGGTTCAAATGCCTCGGTTACTGCAATTTTACTATAAGGTCGGTGTTGGAGGAGTGTGGGCGATGGTTGAAGTATGGCGGCTACTAAAATTTGTGTAAAGGAATTGATGCGGGAAGGGAGTTCCCAAGATCGCGCACGGTCCAATAACAATAAGCATGTATGACAATAAGGAAAAGTGGCGCTGATCCGTCGATTTTTGCAATGCGCAAGGCGGGTAGTTTTTTTTATATATTTCTAGCTATCTAGTTTATCGCACACGTTTCGTCCTAATTTCCAAATAAACTTACCCGCCTTTAGCTTGCATAGGTGGTGGTTTTACAGCGCACTTGCATCGTACACGGTTAAGTCAGTACCTCCACCCTTCGCTCGCGCTTGCGCGGTCGTGGTGATTTCAGTGCACTTGCATCGCACACGGTTGAGCCAGTACCTCCACCTTAATTTGCTCGCGCTTGCACGGTCATGGCGATTTTAGCGCACTTGCATCGCACATGATTGAGCCAGTACCTCCACATTAATTTGCTCACGCTTTGCGTAGTCGTGGTGATTTCAACGCACTTGCATTGCACACGATTGAGCCAGTACCTCCACCTTTATTTCGCGCTTGCACGGTCGTGGTGATTTCAGCGGACATGCATCGCACATGGTTGAGCCAGTACCTCCACCTTAATTTGTTCGCGCTTGCGCGGTCGTGGTGATTTCAGCGCACTTGCTTCGCACATGGTTAAGATATTATACCCCATGTCCGTTGAGGGTCATCAAAGTCTTTGCAGGAAAAAATAAAGATAGATATGGTCAAAAGACAGCCACACCAGCATGTAGCCCAAATATATATGAGTGAAAAGTGTGGTCTGTGATGTTGAAAATTCCAATGCACAAATTTGATCCCACGGGCCCATGGTTGGGTGCGTCGTTGAACATCGATGAGAGGGGCCAAAAGTCAAGAACCACTTGGAAGTGGCCAAATATATGTACGAATATTGGGGATGTTTAAAACATTAAATACACAATGCATAACTTTGGTGGCATCTGCCTCGTAAACATTAAAGCACACTAACAACCACCTAGCTAGGATATATATAATGACATAATGTCATACCTAGCTAGGATGCTTGGCCCACCACCTCCCACTTCGTGCCAGCGGGGCGGATGCACGTAATGATCGATACTTTGGTCATACATGTATGTCGCCATGACCTACCATAAGATAGACCAATGAATCTATTGTTTGGTCAAATGACAGTTGTTGTTGTCGATAAACCGCTTGGCCAATAGATTGAACCATCATAAAAATCGCACGAGAGGGACCACAAAACCAACTCCTCTTGCATGCGGACCAAAATGATGTACGTTGGGAAGGGGTGATGTGTGTTTTCAATATAGAATAATGTACAATTTAGATGTTTTGCCTACCTCTCGATACAAACAACAACCATGAAGGCAAGGTAGTTAAGGACGAGATACGCACGGTTTGATGTAGGTCGAACCCAACAATCCGAGCATGTGAGAGGGAATCCTGACAAAGCATGAGCTCGAGCTTTGGTTAACCAACATTTGACGGTGACCGGCCCTAACACGAACTAGGAGGAATCCATTCATGGCCAACACATACCCCTCATTATTGGTCAAAGTGATGATATATATACGCTCAGGGAGCCCACAGATATCCGTGTCATCACAAAAAACCGGACAAGGGATACGTGGTCGATCAGAAGACCCCGTATACACTGCATGCGACCCGAAAATATGCATGGGTACGATGGTGTATGATGTGTTTAAATCCCAATTGCACAACTTTGATGGGCCACCAACTACATTACAAACTGAACACCGTACCCGACTCCAAGCCTGGTTCAATACATATGATGTCAGTTTCCCAACGTCGAGGCGGTGGTGGCGACGGGGGGGGGTCATCCCATGCATGCGCTCAAACTTTATTTTGTCTAGCATGGGACACACACACATATATATATATATCTATACATCTATACACCTATATAGTGTGCGCACAACTTCAAAAGTTGCTCGTTGGATGAAGCCAATCCAACGGTATAGAGGTGGAAAATCCGAGCACTATTGGCCATTGCATATCGTCTAAATTCCACCACATTCTGCCACATGTACAATCTAGAAGACTCCATGGTTGAACTTAAGCATAATGCACAAACCTCAAAACACAAGAACTTCTCCTTTGTTCCCTAGAATCTTCCATATCTTAATTGGCCAAACTTTTTTTAAATGAATTGTCACTTTTTGTTTTTACCTTTACAGTGCACAATTCCATGAATCTTAAGATAGATTTTTTATATAAAACTAATTGATTTTGGATGATATGAACTATAAGAATTAAACGAACATCTACATCATGCATATCTGGGAGAAGAGGCGCGAAACCAACGAGAGGAGTGGCGAGAAACGGTAGCCTGTTTTGTATGAAAACCTAGTAGAGAAGGAAGCTTGAGCTACATGATGCATGCACATAGTGCTTACCTATGTACTGCATGTGCTGCCGAAAGGGCTCAGGGTTGCCGTTCGATCCTGGGAGCATCCAATGATCCACACGTACGATCTGTGGGGTTTGGGTTCTGGCCAGTCAGAACACACGACTCAGATCGCGCGCACAGCGGGGGGTGGGGGATATCATACGAAAACCAACATTCGGTGGAAACCGGTGAAAACCACGAGAAAAAGATGTTTTCAAGTTTCAAAAAAATTTGAATAAAATGTAGGATGTTAAGAGGATGATGTTTTATTGCCACACAAAATTTCAAGTTGAAATGTATTACGAGATGTGAGCTATGAAAATGACAAAATCAGCGTTGAACAGTGCCGAATAGTAATGTCACTATTCAGGCTGAATTTGTCTCTTTCATAGCTCACATCTCGTAATGTTTTTCAACTTGAAATTTTGTGTCACAATAAAACATCACCTTCTTAACATCCCACATTTTTTTAGATTTTTATGCAACTTTAAAATATGGTTTCCACGAAGTTTTCATTGAATACCGGCTTTCGTGAGTAAACCGTGTGCTATTTGAAAGCATTTTGTGAGAAGAATCTCGGTTTTTAAATCCCCGTAAATCCAAAACTAAGCTGAAAATCGTGAAACCTGCCATGGTGTCATGCCATTGCACTTATATGTCGAGGATTTTTTCGTCCATTGTGTCGCAAGTTTTATTACAAGCCTCTTACAAAATGGAGCTTCTCTCAAAGAAGCCTCATGGTTCCGATAGGGAAACGTGTCTCCCTTGTGGGCAAAACGTAATCATTGCCTCTTTTCGCCTTGTATTTTCTTCTACAGGAAACATGGAACGACATGATATCCGTGCTGAAATTTAAACTTATTCAGGGTTCATTTGGCCTTTTTATACACTAATTGAGTTTCCTAGACATTTAATGTCGATAATTCAAATCTAAACTACAAATACATGCTCCGGTTCACCAAAATGTCTAGAAAGTTATAAATGTTCCCTTGGGTGCATGTTTAGGTCGCATGCCAGGAATAGGAACAAATTACAACCATACCGGTGTCCTAGCTCGTCCTCAAACATTTCGAATCTCGGTTTTTAAGTCCCCATAAATCCTAAACTCACGAGAAATTCATCAAAGGTGGCATGGTGTCATGTCAAGGCACATATATGTTGTGGTAAAAACATTGTCCAATTTGGGCCAAGCTTTATTACAAACCTCTTACAAAAACTGGAGCTTCTCTCAAAGAGGCCTCGTGGTTCTGATAGGGAAACATGTTCCCCTTGTGTGCGAAGCGTAATCACTGCCTCTTTTCGCCTTGTATTTTCTTCCACGGGCAACATGGAACGACATAATATCCGTGCTGAAATTTAAACTTATTCATTGTTTGTTTGGCCATTTTATACACTAATTGAGTTGCCTAGGCATTTAATGTCCATAATTCAAATCTGAACTGCAAATACAAGCTTCAGTTCACCAAAATTGCTAGGAAAATTATACATGTGTTCATGGGTGCATGTTTAGGTCTCATGCCAGGAATGGGAACAAATTACAACCGTACCGGTGTCCTGGCTTGTCCTCAAACATTTTGAATCTCGGTTTTTGAAGTCCCTATAAATCCTAAAGTAACCAGAAAGTCATCAAAGGTGGCATGGTGTCACGTAATGGCACATATATGTCGTGGTAAAAACATTGCCAATTTGGGCCAAGCTTTATTACAAACCTCTTACAAACCGGAGCCTGTCACTAGAACCCTTGTGGTTTTGATAGGGAAACGTGTCCCCTTGTGGGCCAAACGATAATCACTCCCTCTTCTACCCTCGTGTTTTCTTCTACACACGACACAGAACAACTGGAGATTCGCACTGAACTTAGAAATTATTTTTGGTTCTCTTGACATTTTTTATTCATTAATTGAGTTTTCTAGACATTTAATGTCCATAATTCAAATCCGACCTACAAATACATGCTCCAGTGCACCAAAATGGCTAGAAAAGAGGTACATGCATGTTTCCTTGGGGTGCATGTTTAGGTCCCATGGAACGAATGGGAACGAATTCAACCATCTCACCGTCCTGGCTTGGCCACAAACATTGTGTCTCGGTTTTTAAATCTGTGTAAATCCAAAACTCACCAAGAAATCATGAAACTTGGCATGGTGTCACTACATGGTACATATGATTGTCCAATTTGGGCGAAGCTATATTACAAGCCTTTTACAAACCGGAGCCTGTTGCAACCCTCGTGGTAATGGTAGGGAAACATGCCCCTCTTGTGGGCGAAATGATAATCGCTGCCTCTTCTCGCCTTGAACTTTGTTTTCTATAGGCAACATAGAATGACAAGAGTGTCGGGCTGAAATTTGAAACTGTTCAGGGTTCGTTTGGCGATTGTATATATATTACTAATTACTAAGTTTTCTATGCATTTAATGTAGTCCATAATTTAAATTTGATCCACAACCACATGTTCCAGTGAAGCAAAATGGGTGGGAAATCGTACATGTGTCATTGGGTGCATGTTTAGGTCTCGTTTATGGAATGGGAATTAGTTAGAAACTTGTCATCCTGAAACATTGAGAATCTCGGTTTTTAAATCCCAGTAAATCAAAAAGTCACCCAAAAAACATGAAACTTGGCATGGTTTCATGACATGACACATATATGTTGTGGTAAAAAATCGTCCAGTTTTAGAAGAGGCGCATAAATTATTAGCCAACGAAGTACTTTTTGAAACAAAAAACTGACATGCTAATATCGCCAACGGTTGTATTATATTGACCATGTCAAAATTTAACCATACTCGATGGCGTGCGTGCAACTGTTTGATTAGACGAGATGAGCGCGAGAAGTCCGCCGTGCAGGCTCGACGGGACGCGTGCGAGCAGTCTGCCGCGCAGGCTCGATAGGACGCATGCATCCTGTCCACCTAGCAGGCTCGACGGGACACGTGCGAGCAGCAAGGCCGCCCATGCTCACCGAGAAGCGAGCTCTTTGACCTCCATGCACTAGCCGCCGCCCGCCTCGCTCAGAACTTCTCCATTAATGGGTTAATTAAAGCACCTAGATGGAGGGTGTTTGCTTGTGATCCCATGGCAGCATTTGCTTTGTTCATGTTTTCAACTCGTATTCCGCCCTAATTTAAATTGCCACATAAGGCAACGGATAATACGACCACAAATAAAATGGCAACGGATAATACGACGACAAATTTACAATGGTGCATATAACAATTGTCTTACATATTCCGGATAATTTAACATGCCACATGCGGCAAACCCCGGAGGACACGGGGGCAAGACAACGATCTGGGTCGCTACTGTCTCTACTCGTCGATGGATCACCGGGTAGTGAAATCCTCCAGCTCCTTCTTCAATTCCTCACGCCTTTGCCTGAAAGCAGCCACAGATTCCTCCACCTGCTGCTCGCGCTCGATCCGGAGCTTCCTCAAGCCACCCATCAGTTCATCGACGACCACTTTCAACGTCATCTCCGAGGCACTGCTCTGCCTATGCAACATCTTCCAGCCGGCTGCCTCCTCCTCCTTCTTGGCGACCAAATTGAGGAGCTTCGCATTTCCACCCATGAGTTTCTTGACGAGGCTCGTCGCCTTGTCAACCAAGGCATCGCTAATCTTGAGTAGCTTCATCAAGCCGTCGACCAGCTCCTGCTGTGTAGTGACGCCAGCGAGAATGTCGTCGTCGCCGGTGAAGGACTTCAGGAACGCCGGATTGTGGCGATTGCCGATGCCGCAAATGCGCTTGTGAGAGCCCTCGTGTTCCCGTGAGAGCTTGTTCGAGGGATCCACGGCCTGCCGGGACATCTCTGCTCTGGTTGCGGCTTCGCAGCGGGACCTCTCTAGTGCTTCCGCGGCCTTGGTCTTTGCTGCCTGGTTATATGTCCACCCTAAACTCCGCCTCCCGGTCATGGCTGTCACGCCTAATATGCGATACTATCCTAAAGAGACTCGAAGGTCCCACCAAGGATAGAACCGCATATTGATACGCTTTTGCAAGGTGGATATCATTACATTAACATTACATAATAGATGGGGATACATACAAAATACATACAATGCCACACGAATACAACATCATCATACATAAGAGCAACATCCGACTATGGATGGAACACAAACAGAAACTCAAACGACATCCACCCTGCTAGCCCAGGCTGTCGACCTGGAACCTATCCCCTCATCAAAGAAGAAGCAGAAGAAGAACTCCAAAACAAGCAAACAACACTCTCGTGTCATGATCATCGCAAAACTTGTACCTGCAACTGTTGTTGTAGTAATCTGTGAGTCACAAGGACTCAGCAATCCCATTACCATGGGTATCAAGACTAGCAAAGCTTAATGGGAATGGAAGGGGTAAAGTGGTGAGGTTGCAGCAGCGACTAAGCATGATATGGTGGCTAAACATACGCAAATAACAGCGAGAAGAGAGCAAACAGAACAGTCGTGAAGCTAGCAATGATCAAGAGGTGATCCTGAACTCCTACTTACATCAAACATAACCCAAAACCGTGTTCACTTTACGGACTCCTCCGAAAAGAGACCATCACGGCTACACACATAGTTGATGCGTTTTAATTCTGATCTGGTGTCAAGTTATCTACAACCGGACATTAACAAATTCCCATCTACCACATAATCGCGGGCACGGCTCTCGAAAGTTTATACCCTGCAGGGGTGTCCCAACTTAGCACATCACAAGCTCTCATGGTCAACGAAGGATATACCTTCTCCCAGGAAGACCCGATCAGTCTCAGAATCCCGGTTTACAAGACATTTCGACAATGGTAAAACAAGACCAGCAAAGCCGCCCGATGCGCCGACAATCCCGATAGGAGCTGCACATATCTCGTTCTCTGGGCAACACCGGATAGGTCAGCCTACGAGTAAAACCAACCCTCGTGTTGCCCCGAGGTGGCCCCGCAGTCTGCCCCGTTCGGACCAGCACTTAGAGAAGCACTGGCCTGGGGGGGGGGGCTAAAATAAAGATGACCCTTGGGTTGGCCGACCCAAGGGAAAGGTATAGGTGGTGGTGAGGCAAATGGTAAAACCAAGGTTGGGCCTTGCTGGAGGAGTTTTATTCAAAGCGAACTGTCAAAGGGGTCCCATAAATTACCCAACCGCGTAAGGAATGCAAAATCTGGGAACATAACACCGGTATGACGGAAACTAGGGCGGCAAGAGTGGAACAAAACACCAGGCATAAGGCCGAGCCTTCCACCCTTTACCAAGTATATATGCATTAATAATATAAGAGATACTGTGATATCCCAACCAAAATCTTGTCTACCATGGAGCAATCTTCAATTTCACCTGCAACTAACAACGCTATAAGAGGGGATGAGCAAAAGCGGTAACATAGCCAAGCAATGGTTTGCTAGGAAGGGTGACAAGGTTAGAGGCTGACATGGCAATTTGGGAGGCTTCAAGAACAAGTGATAGGTAGCGCAGCAAAGCGATAGAACGAAGCAACTAGCATAGCAATGATATTAGTGAGATCCAAGATGACAGTCATCTTGCCTGAAATCCCGCTAGGAGGAAGAACGAGTCCATGAAGAAGATCAAGCCACGAAGACGAACCAAGCATAGACGAACGAATCCTCACGATCGCAACGAAACGGGAACTATCGAGAAGAAGCACACAACATAGTAAACACACCACACATATACATGACATGATGCACACTCAAGTATGATGCATGACAAAGCTAGATGAAGCTACTCATGGCAAGATATGATGCATACAAGAGCAACATATCAAAGCAAGTTTAAATGAGGCCGAAAACAACATATAACAATGTCGGTAAGTCCTCATATGCAAAATTCGAAATTGGTCCATATATGAACAAACATTAAGTTGAAGTTGTTAAACAGCAAGTTAACATGCACCAAGATGCTCTACACGAAATTCTAGTTAAGTTACATATAAAGTTCATTTAATTTGGAGCTACGGCCTAGAAGATATGAGTAAAACAAGTTACACATGGCATTGATGCAGAATGCATCCAAACATCAATCAAACACCTCAAAACAAGGATGCAACATGATAATATGAAACTTCATGCAAAATCAAGCAAGTTTCATATAGAGCACACTCAAAACGGAGCAACAGTTCAACACATACACTCTATACAAGTTTAAAGGACAAGCTGTCCAAAACAGCAACTAGGCATCTAGCAATCATCAAAACAATATGCTACAGCATCTCAACGTAACAACAAAAGGTATGGCCATGAACTACAGGTAAAGCATGAAAAACATGAACACTGAGCTATCTCCAGAAAACACTAGACCATACTCAAAAGGACATGGCAAGGTTACAAATAATAACAGTTTCCGACTTAGGAGGAATAACATCAGGTTGCAATGTTTAGAGCTATGAAACAATATGTTATAGGAACTTATCATGGCAAACAAAGGCATGACATGCTAGTACAAAAGACAAAAAACAAAACTCCCTTACTGAACTAATTCCAAAGAACAATAGAAGAGATGGTAGGATCCATGAAAACATGGCAAATGATATGACAGATTCAAACATGGCAGGAACAACAATAAGTGGGCATGTTGGTGAGCTTGTGCCACTCACCACAAAGCAATACATAGTATAGCAAGGTCACCAACAGTAGGATGGAATATTTATGAAGCTAAACATGGAAAGATCAAGTTCATAGCATGCTTGGATCACTAACAACAATCGTGGCAACATTGAACTTAATGTTAACAGGCTGACAGCAACATTATTTATCAAGTTTGGAGCAAGATAACAACAAGTTACAGCAGGCTATAAATGAACCTAGGGGCATGAACGGATAGAGCATGACATGTACAACAAAACATCCTTAGTGAACATCTCCAGATTATGCATGGAATTACTTATAACAGCAGGTTTACTTAGCATCATGATATAGCAGATTCAGCCTAGCAAAACAGCAACAGCAAGTACCCTACTTCACCAGCACGATGCACTCATTACAAGACTCACAAAAATTCGTGGATTGCACCACTGTAACGATGGCATGATGTAGCTCAAAACACATGTAGACATCAAACTCATGATGCACACAAAAAATACAATGAAAAAGACAAAACAGCAAGTTATAACAGTTTCAGCAGGTTAACATCGTATAACACTCTTGCAATGATGATTAGGGCATCAGGATGGATTCAAACAAGCATGGCACAATGGAATGCAATGAAGAGCATCTCATGGTGAACATTTTGATATATCATGCATGCAAAACGGAGCAGTATGCAAGGAGATATGATGCAATGAACATGGCACCAGAATGTAGAGATCTCAAGGACTTGGCAGATTTTTACCCTCGCGAAAAGTCAATGAGGGACGAGACGGAGCGGGACGGAGGGATCTGGGTCGCGGCGTTTGGTGCGTTGCACTGGTGGATCTGGTCCCAGCGACCGGATCTCGCCGGAGACGCGGAAGATGGTCGGCGACGGCGTGGATCCGGCGATGAAGTGGCCGGGGCGGGCGCGGACGTCGAGGAGGGGCGGCATCGGAGCTAGGTGGCGGAGGAGTGGCGAAGGGCGGTGGGGCGGGGCTCACCGGCGGCGTGGTCGCGTGGCCACCTGAGGAAGGCGCAGGGCCACGGCGGAGGGGACCGGCCGAACTCGCGCGGGCCTCGGCCACGGCGGCGGCGAGCGCGGTTGCGGAGGACGGGCGGCGGCCAGCGGGATCCGGCGGTGTGGTGGAGATCCGGCGAGGCGACGGGGCGAGGTTGCCGGCCGAGAGGACGGCGGAGCGAGGCCACTGGCGCGGAGGGCGGCGGAGCTGCGCACGGGGCGCGGACGGCGGCGGCGCGCGGGCCCGGTCGCGGCCCTGGATGGGCCGGCTGCGGGCCGGGCGGGCCGCGGCGCGGGAAGGCGCTCGGGAGACGGCGGCGCGACAAGTGGCGGCGTCTGGTTCGCTGAGGGCGGCGGCGCGATTTTTGTCCGGCGAGGGACGGACACGTCCGGCAGCGGCGGGGGAAGAAATCTAGGGTTTGGACTGCACGAAAAATCGGCGGGGGAAGAAAGCTAGGAGACTCCAAATGAGGTGCGGTTTTCGCCCACACGGTTATGATCGAACGGCCAACAGCATAGAGGGGGTTTGGATGGGCTCATGGGCTGATTTGAAGGGGTGTTGGGCTGCAACAAAAGAGGGCTTTACGGTTCCCCGGTTAACCGTTGGGGTATCAAACGGACTCAAATGACACGAAACTTGATAGGCGGTCTACCGGTAGTGTAACAAGGCCACTTGGCAAATCACGGTCCATTCCGAGAATGTTTAACACCCACTCACAACAGGAGACAAAAGAAGGACGTCGGAGGACATAGGAGTGCCGGATTGCAAAACGGACAACAGGGAAAATGCTCGGATGCATGAGACGAACATGTATGCAAAAAGAGATGCACATGATGACATGATAAAATGCAACATGCAAGAAAATTGTATGGAAACAATGACGAATAAACGGAAGACACCTGGCGCATATAATCCTAGGCGTTACGACCCTCCTCTACTAACAAGAGATCTCGTCCCGAGATCTTAGGACCGAGACGGAAGGGGAAAAGGGATGAGGTGAAACAAGAACTCAAGAGAAGAAGCAAAGAATCGAGAGCACTTTAGAAGAAGAGAGGAACGACGAGAATGACGAGAATGGAAAGCTCACGGAATCAGATAGACTATGAAACACTCCGGTTAGAACGAGATAAGACACGAATAAGACTGAAAGGATTTAGGCAGCACTCCGGCTGAAACATGGAGGAATAGAGCGCGAGCTTGAGAGGATGGAATGATACTTGATGAAGACATGACACAAAACCTCCGGAAAGAATTGAAAGAGTTGAATGAAAAGAACGGAGAAGAAAATGACAACTTGAACCACGAATGAAATTGAAAGCATCTTTAGAAGGAAGGTTTAAACGGAGTTGTTGAGAAAATCAACAACGAAAAGAATAAGCTTGTTATGGTCTTATAGGTAACATCTCAAGATCATAAGGTGATAACCGGCCACAAACGGAAATGATTGGATAGCTGAGAAGAACGAAGAAATGCAAAACTCCACTTCAAAAGCATACGGCGAATTAATTACACTTCAAGACGCGAGAAGAAAAGATACTTGAATTCCTCCAACAAAATCTTGATGAACTCTTGAAGAATGAATTAAATCATGAAGAACCACCATGAAGAACTCCGGTGAAAAAAGGATGATGAGATAGAATGAAGGATGAAAGAATAAGATTAAAGCTTGCGGTGACTTAGATGGGGGTTCCGACGAGATGGCCGCGGAAATTTGAACTCCGGAAAGAAATGATGAAAACACTTGGAACCGAGAGATTATTCATCATGAACAAACTCCAAACGAAGGGATTAATCACTTGGAGGAAATAAGAATAAGATTTATTGTATGCTTATCCTTCATCAAATTAAATTGATGACAAGCAATGGATTTTGCATACTACTTATTCTTCTTGAAAAGGATTGAGAAGTGACATATCGCAAACTTGAGAAGGTCTTCAAGAACCACTGGTAGGATTGAAAAGAACGAATGAATTAAAATGATAATCAAGGAAAAAGAATCTTGAATGAACCACTGTAAGAATTCGGAAATGACTGACGAACGCGAATGATTCACCGGGAAGAATTAGAAGAACCAATATGCTAGAGGGGATTTAGATACAAAAGAATAAAGAGATCATGAGCTGATTAAAGCACACATGAACGAAGCACCGGGATAATTGGACAACGGTAGATGAAATGTGAGGACAAAGAATTCTTCTGGAGTGATGGTCTCCGGTGAAAAGAAACAGAAATAAACTCCTGAAATACTCCGGATGGGTAAGAAAAGAATATCTGACAAACGGAATAATTCGAGAGGATAACAAGACATAGAACCACGCGTCCTCGAGAGAACGGGTAAGATTTAGAGAAACTCTTCTTCGATCTTCAAAGATGAGAATGACGACGAGAAACACCACCTAAATTACTAAGATACTCCGGGAGAATGAAAAGCGAAGAGGTTGAGGCAACAATGAAACGAATTTGAAAGCGATCTTGGAAAGACATCTAACTGATGGGATCCATTCTTACGTCACACTTGAAAAGAATTTGAGAATAACCCCGGGAGAATTAGAAGAGTCAGGTAAGATCCTGGGAAAAGACCTGTGGGTTAGGGCCCACTAAAGGAAAACACCGTTGGAAAGGGATGTTGAATAGATAGATGATGCACCGGAACAATTGAAATATTTGAATGAGGTGACAACCTCGACTTAATTGGAACACAGGCGAATCTCCTGAGATGTCTTCCGAACTCCGGAATGATAAACTGGCGAGAGGCAAACGAACATGGAAAACACTTGAGCCGAGGAAAAGAATATAATCACTACCGAAAATTAGAATTGAATCCACCGGAGAAGAAAAAGAGATGATGAATGTCAAAGGAGATGAGAATTCACCGGTTGAGATAATTTATGAAAGGCTGAAGAGGTTCCACACGAATGAAATTGATGCTCGGAAGAGACTCAGGCTCCGGGAAGAAGAGGGTGGGAGGGCGGGAAAACAAAGGCATCTTGGAAGGGGGAACCGACGAATAACTTGAAGAGAAAACCCCGGTTGAAATGATTTACGTAAGAATGCAATGACTTTGCATGAGTAGAAAGGATACTCGATTACAGACTCCGGTTCCGAGAAGAAGAAGGGGTGGGTGGGTGGGAAAAGAAGACAACTGAGGATTGAACTTGGCATCGATGAAGAGGCTTGAGTCAACTTGACGAGAAATGCACCGGATGCAAAGATCTGAGGAACAACGATCGAAAAACCAACTGTGTGATCCTAAAGAAAAATTTGAAGGGAAGAGGAGTAATTCAAAACACCTACGTCAAGATTCCTCACCAGAGCGACGAAGGGGCTGAGGAGTAAAAAGAATTCCTACTCTCCGATATAATGAGACTCAGAAATTAGTTTTCTTCTAGACTCAACAACGGCCAAACAACTCGATCAATCAAGGGGGCTCCTATGGTTGGTCGAGGCTCTGATACCAACTTGTCACGCCCAATATGCGATACTATCCTAAAGAGACTCGAAGGTCCCACCAAGGATAGAAACGCATATTGATACGCTTTTGCAAGGTGGATATCATTACATCAACACTACATAATAGATGGGAATACATTCAAAAGGCATACAATGCCACACGAATACAACATCATCATACATAAGAGCAACATCCGACTACGGATGGAACACAAACATAAACTCAAACAACATCCACCCTGCTAGCCCAGGCTGCCGACCTGGAACCTATCCCCAGATGAAAGAAGAAGCAGAAGAAGAACTCCAAAACAAGAAAACATCGCTCTCGCGTCATGATCATCGCAAAACCTGTACCTGCAACTGTTGTTGTAGTAATCTTTGAGCCACGAGGACTCAACAATCCCATTACCATGGGTATCAAGACTAGCAAAGCTTAATGGGAAAGGAAGGGGTAAATTGGTGAGGTTGCAGCAGCGACTAAGCACGATATGGTGGCTAAACATACGCAAATAAGAGCGAGAAGAGAGCAAACAGAACGGTCGTGAAGCTAGCAATGATCAAGAGGTGATCTTGAACTCCTACTTATGTCAAACATAACCCGAAACCTCACAGACTCCGCCGAAAAGAGACCATCACGGCTACACACACGGTTGATGCGTTTTAATTCGGATCTGGTGTCAAGTTATCTACAACAGGACATTAATAAATTCCCATCTGCCACATAACCGCGGGCATGGCTCTCGAAAGTTTATACCCTACAGGGGTGTCCCAACTTAGCCCATCACAAGCTCTCACGGTCAACGAAGGATATACCTTCTCCTAGGAAGTCCCGATCAGTCTCAGAATCCCGGTTTACAAGACATTTCGACAATGGTAAAACAAGACCAGCAAAGCCGCCCGATGCGCCAAAAATCCCGATAGGAGCTGCACATATCTCGTTCTCAGGGCAACACCGGATAGGTCAGCCTACGAGTAAAACCAACCCTCGAGTTGCCCCGAGGTGGCCCCGCTGTCTACCCGGTTCAGACCAGCACTTAGAGAAGCACTCGCCTGGGGGGGGGCTAAAATAAAGATGACCCTCGGGTTGGCCGACCCAAGGGAAAGTTATAGGTGGTGGTGAGTCAAATGGTAAAACCAAGGTTGGGCCTTGCTGGAGGAGTTTTATTCAAAGCGAACTGTCAAGGGGGTCCCATAAATCACCCAACCGCGTAAGGAATGCAAAATCCAGGAACATAACACCGGTATGACGGAAACTAGGGCGGCAAGAGTGGAACAAAACACTAGGCATAAGGCCGAGCCTTCCACCCTTTACCAAGTATATAGATGCATTAATAATATAAGAGATATTGTGATATCCCAACCAAAATCCTGTCCACCGTGGAGCAATCTTCAACTTCACCTGCAACTAACAACACTATAAGAGGGGCTGAGCAAAAGTGGTAACATAGCCAACCATTGGTTTGCTAGGAAGGGTGACAAGGTTAGAGGCTGACATGGCAATTTGGGAGGCTTCAAGAACAAGTGATAGGTAGTGCAGCAAAGCGATAGAACGAAGCAACTAGCATAGCAATGATAGTAGTGAGATCCAAGGTGACGGTCATCTTGCCTGAAATCCCGCTAGGAAGAACAACGAGTCCATGATGAAGATCAAGCCATGAAGACGAACCAAGCATAGATGAACGAATCCTAACGTTCGCAACTAAACGGGAACTATCGAGAATAAGCACACAACATAGTAAACACACCACACATATACATGACATGATGCACACTCAAGTATGATGCATGACAAATCTATATGAAGCTACTCATGGAAAGAGATGATACATGCAAGAGCAACATATCAAAGCAAGTTTAAATGAGGCCGGAAACAACATATAACAATTCCGGTAAGTCCTCATATGCAAATTTCGAAATTGGTCCAGATCTGAACAAACATTAAGTTGAAGTTGTTAAACAGCAAGTTAAGATGCACCAAGATGCTCTACACGAAATTCTAGTTAAGTTACATATAAAGTTCATTTAGTTCAGAGCTACGGCCTAGAAGATATGAGTAAAACAAGTTAAACATGGCATTGATGCAAAATGCATCCAAACATCAATAAAACACCTCAAAACAAGGATGCAACATGATAATATGAAACTTCATGCAAAATCAAGCAAGTTTCATATAGAGCACACTCAAAACGGAGCAACAGTTCAACACACACACTATACAAGTTTAAAGGACAAGTTGTCCAAAACAGCAACTAGGCATCTAGCAAGCATCAAAAAAATATGCTACAGCATCTCAACGTAACAACAAAAGGTATGGGCATGAATTACAGGTAAAGCATGACAAAACATGAACACTGAGCTATCTCCAAAAAACATTAGAACATGCTCAAAAGGACATGGCAATGTTGCAAATAATAATAGTTTCAGACTTAGCAGGAATAACATCAGGTTGCAATGTTTAGAGCTATCAAACAATATGTTACAGGAAATTATCATGGCAAACGAAGGCATGGAATGCTAGTATAAAAGACAATGAACAAAACTCCCTTACTGAACTAATTCCAAAGATCAACAGAAAAGATGGTAGGATCCATGCAAACATGGCAAATGATATGACAGATTCAAACATGACAGGAACAACAATAAGTAGGCATGTTGGTGAGGTTGTGCCACTCACCACAGAGCAATACATGGTATGGCAAGGTCACCAACAGTAAGATGCAATATTTATGATGCTAAACATGGAAAGATCTAGTTCATAGCATGCTTGGATCACTAACAACAATCATGGCAACATTGAACTTAATGTTAACAGGCTGACAGCAACATTATTTAGCAAGTTTGGAGCAAGATAACAATAAGTTACAGTAGGCTATAAATGAACCTAGGGGCTTGTACGGATAGAGCATGACATGTACAACAAAACATCTTTAGTGAACATCTCTAGATTATGCATAGAATTACTTATAGCAGCAAGTTAACTTAGCATCATGATATAGCAGATTCAGCCTAGCAAAACAGCAACAGGAAGTACCCTACTTCACGAGAACGACGCACATAGTAGAAGACTCACAAAAATACATGGATTGCACCACTGTAACTATGGCATGATGTAGCTCAAAACACATGTAGACATCAAACTCATGATGCACACACAAAATGCAATGAAAAAGACAAAACAACAAGTTATAACAGTTTCAGCAGGTTAACATCATATAGCACTCTTGCAACGATGATTAGGGCATCAAGATGTATTCAAACAAGCATGTCACAATGTAATGTAATGAAGAGTATCTCATGATGAACATTTTGAAATATCATGCACACAAAATGGAGCAGTATGCAAGGAGATATGATGCAATGAACACGGCACCAGAATGTAGAGATCTCAGGGACTTGGCAGATTTTTACCCTTGCGAAAAGTCAACGAGGGACGAGACGGAGCAGGACGGAGGGCTCCGGGTCACGGCGTTTGGTTCGTTGCACTGGTGGATCTAGTCCCGGCGACCGGATCTCGCCGGAGACGGGGGAGATGGCCGGTGACGAAGTGGCCGGGGCGGGCGCGGATGTCGAGGAGGGGCGGCGCCGAAGCTAGGTGGTGGAGGAGCGGCGAAGGTCGGCGGGACGGGGCTCACCGGCGGCGGGGTCGCGCGGCCATTGGAGGAAGGCGCGGGGCCACGGGGGCGGCGACCGGCCGGACTCACGCGGCGCGCGGGGGCCTCGGCCATGGCAGCGGCGAGCGCGGTTGCGGAGGACGGGCGACGGCCGGCGGGATCCGGCGGTGCGGTGGAGATCTGGCGAGGCGATGGGGCGAGGTCGCCGGCCGGGAGGACGGCGGAGCGAGGCCACCGGCGCGGAGGGCGGCGGAGCTGCGCACGGGGCGCGGACGGCGGCGGCGCGCGGGCCCTGTCGCGGCCCAGGACGGGCCGGGCGGGCCGCGGCGCGGGGACGCACTCGGGAGACGGTGGCGCGACACATGGCGGCGTCTGGTTCGCTGAGGGCGGCGGTGAGATTTTTGTCCGGCGAGGGACGGACACGTCCGGCGGCGGCGGGGGAAGAAATCTAGGGTTTGGACTGCGCGAAAAATCGGGGGGATGCACATATATATAGGTAGAGGGAGCTAGGAGACTCCAAATGAGGTGCGGTTTTCGCCCACACGATCGTGATCGAACTACCGAGAGCATAGAGGGGGTTTGGATGGGCTCATGGGCTGATTTCAAGGGGTGTTGGGCTGCAACAAAAGAGGGCTTTATGGTTCCCCGGTTAACCGTTGTGGTATCAAACGGACTCCAAATGACACGAAACTTGACAGGCGGTCTACCGGTAGTGTACCAAGGCCGCTTGGAAAATCACGGTCCATTCCGAGAATGTTTAACACCCGCTTACAACAGGAGACAAAAAAAGGACGTCGGAGGAGATAGGAGTGCCGGATTGCAAAACGAACAACAGGGAAAATGCTCAGATGCATGAGAAGAACATGTATGCAAAAAGAGATGCACATGATGACATGATAAAATGCAACACGCAAGCAAATGGCATGGCAACAACGACGAATAAACAGAAGACACCTGGCGCATCGAATCCGGGGCGTTACAACTCTCCTCTACTAACAAGAGATCTCGTCCCGAGATCTTAGGACCGAAACAGAAGGGAAAAGGGATGAGGTGAAACAAGAACTCAAGAGAAGAAGCAAAGAATCGAGAGCACTTGATAAGAAGAGAGGAACGACAAGAATGACGAGAATCGCAAGCTGACGGAATTAGATAGACTATGAACCACTCCGGTTAGAACGGGATAAGACACGAATAAGACAGAAAGGATTTAGGCAGCACTCCGGCTGAAACATGGAGGAATAGAGCGCGAGCTTGAGAGGATGGAATGATACTTGATGAAGACATGACACAAAACCTCCGGAAAGAATTGAAAGAGTTGAATGAAAAGAACGGGGAAGAAAATGACAACTTGTGCCACGAATGAAATTGAAAGCATCTTTAGAAGGAAGGTTTGAACGGAGTTGTTGAGAAAAACAACAATGAAAAGAATAAGCGTGTTGTGGTCTTATAGGTAACATCTCAAGATCATAAGGTGATAACCGGCCACAAACGGAAATGATTGGATAACTGAGAAGAACGAAGAAATTTAGAACTCCACTTCAAAAGCATACGGAGAATTAATTACACTTTGAGACGCGAGAATAAAAGATACTTGAATTCCTCCAACAAAATCTTGATGAACTCTTGAATAATGAATTAAATCATGAAGAACCACCATGAAGTCTCCGGTGACAAAAGGATGATGAGATAGAATGAAGGATGAAAGAATAAGATTAAAGCTTGCGGTGACTTAGCTGGGGGTTCCGACGAGATGGCCGCGGAAATTTGAACTCCGGAAAGAAAAGATGAAAACACTTGGAACTGAGAGATTATTCATCATGAACAAACTCCGAAGGAAGGGATTAATCACTTGGAGGAAATAAGAATAAGATTTATTGTATGCTTATCCTTCATCAAATTAAATTGATGACAAACAATGGATTTTGCATACTACTTATTCTTCTTGAAAAGGATTGAGAAGTGACATATCGCAAACTTGATTAGGTCTTCATGAACCACCGGTAGAATTGAAAAGAACAAATGAATTAAAATGATAATCAAGGAAAAAGAATCTTGAACGAACCACCGTAAGAATTCATAAAGGACTGACGAAAGCGAATGAATCACCGGGAAGAATTAGAAGAACCAATATGCTAGAGGGGATTTAGATACAAAAGGATAAAGAGATCATGAGCTAATTAAAGAACACATGAACGAAGCACCGGGATAATTGGACAACGGTAGCTGAAATGTGAGGACAAAGAATTCTTCTGGAATAATGGTCTCCGGTGAAATGAAACAGAAATCAACTCCTGAAATACTCGGATGGGTAAGAAAAGAATATCTGACAAATGGAATAATTCGAGAGGATAACAAGACATAGAACCATGCGTCCTCGAGAGAACGGGTAAGATTTAGAGAAACTCTTCTTCGATCTTCAAAGCTGAGAATGACGACGAGAAACACCACCTAAATTACTAAGATACTCCGGGAGAACGAAAAGCAAAGAGGTTGAGGCAACAATGAAACGAATTTGAAAGCGATCTTGGAAAGGCATCTGACTGATGGGATCCATTCTTGTGTCACACTTGAAAAGAATTTGAGAATAATCTCGGGAGAATTAGAAGAGTTAGGTAAGATCCTGGGAAAAGACCTGTGGGTTAGGGCCCACTAAAGGAAAACACTGTTGGAAAGGGATGTTGAACAGATAGATGATGCACCAGAACAATTGAAATATTTGAATGAGGTGACAACCTCGACTTAATTGGAACACAGGCGAATCTCCTGAGATGTCGTCCGAACTCCGGAATGATAAACTGGCGAGAGGCGAACGAACAGGGGAAACACTTGAGCCGAGGAATAGAATATAATCACTACCGAAAATTAGAATTGAATCCACCGGAGAAGAAAAAGAGATGATGAATGTCAAAGGAGACGAGAATTCACCAGTTGAGATAATTTATGAAAGACTGAAGAGTTTCCACACGAATGAAACTGATGCTCGAAAGAGACTCGGGCTCCGGGAAGAAGAGGGTGGGAGGACGGGAAAACAAAGGCAACTTGGAAGGGGGAATCGACGAATAACTTGAAGAGAAAACCCCAGTTGAAATGATTTACAGAAGAATGCAACGACTTCGCACGAGTAGAAAGGATACTCGATTACAGACTCCGGTTCCGAGAAGAAGAAGGGGTGGGTGGGTGGGAAAACAAGACAACTGAGGATTGAACTTGGCATCGATGAAGAGGCTTGAGTCAACTTGACGAGAAATGCACCGGATGCAAAGAGCTGAGGAACAACGATCGAAAAACCAATTGCGTGATCCTAAAGAAAAATTTGAAGGGGAAGAGGAGTAATTCGAAACACCTACGTCAAGATTCCTCACCAGAGCGACGAAGGGGCTAAGGATTAAAAAGAATTCCTACTCTCCGATATAACTAGACTCAGAAATTAGTTTTCTTCTAGACTCAACAACGGCCAAACTACTCGATCAATCAAGGGGGCTCCTATGGTCGGTCGAGGCTCTGATACCAACTTGTCACGCCCAATATGCGGTACTATCCTAAAGAGACTCGAAGGTCCCACCAAGGATAGAACCGCATATTGATACGCTTTTGCAAGGTGGATATCATTACAGTAGCATTACATAATAGATGGGGATACTTACAAAAGGCATACAATGCCACACGAATACAACATCATCATACATAAGAGCAACATCCGACTGCGGATGAAACACAAACAGAAACTCAAACGACATCCACCCTGCTAGCCCAGGCTGCCGACCTGGAACCTATCCTCTGATCAAAGAAGAAGCAAAAGAAGAACTCCAAAACAAGCAAAAATCGCTCTCGCGTCATGATCATCGCAAAACCTATACCTGCAACTATTGTTGTAGTTATCTGTGAGCCACGAGGACTCAGCAATCCCATTACCATGGGTATCAAGACTAGCAAAGCTTAATTGGAAAGGAAGGGGTAAAGTGGTGAGGTTGCAGCAGCGACTAAACATGATATGGTGGCTAAACATACGAAAATAAGAGCGAGAAGAGAGCAAACAGAACGGTTGTGAAGCTAGCAATGATCAAGAGGTGATCCTGCACTCCTACTTACGTCAAACATAACCCGAAACCGTGTTCACTTCACGGACTCCGCTGAAAAGAGACCATCACGGCTACTCACACGGTTGATGCGTTTTAATTCGGATCTGGTGTCAAGTTATCTACAACAGGACATTAACAAATTCCCATCTGCCACATAACCGTGGGCACGGCTCTCGAAAGTTTATACCCTTTAGGGGTGTCCCAACTTAGCCCATCACAAGCTCTCACGGTCAACGAAGGATATACCTTCTCCCAGGAAGACCCGATCAGTCTCGGAATCCCGGTTTACAAGACATTTCGACAATGGTAAAACAAGACCAGCAAAGCCGCCCGATGCGCTGACAATCCCTATAGGAGCTGCACATATCTCGTTCTCAGGGCAACAGCGGATAGGTCAGCCTACGCGTAAAACCAACCCTCGAGTTGCCCCGAGGTGGCCCCTCTGTCTACCCGGTTCAAACCAGCACTTAGAGAAGCACTCGCCCGAGGGGGGGCTAAAGTAAAGATGACCCTCGGGTTGGCCGACCCAAGGGAAAGGTATAGGTGGTGGTGTGGCAAATGGTAAAACCAAGGTTGGGCCTTGCTGGAGGAGTTTTATTCAAAGCGAACTATCAAGGGGGTCCCATAAATCACCCAACCGCGTAAGGAATGCAAAATCCGGGAACATAACACCGGTATGACGGAAGCTAGGGCGTAAAGAGTGGAATAAAACACCAGGCATAAGGCCGAGCCTTCCACCCTTTACCAAGTATATAGATGCATTAATAATATAAGAGATATTGTGATATCCCAACCAAAAGCATGTCCACCATGGAGCAAACTTCAACTTCACCTGCAACTAACAACACTATAAGAGGGGCTGAGCAAAAGTGGTAACATAGCCAAGCAATGGTTTGCTAGGAAGGGTGACAAGGTTAGAGGCTGACATGGCAATTTGGGAGGCTTCAAGAACAAGTGATAGGTAGCGCAGCAAAGTGATAAACCCAGCAACTAGCATAGCAATGAGAGTAGTGAGATCCAAGGTGACGGTCATCTTGCCTGAAATCCCGCTAGGAAGAAGAACGAGTCCATGAAGAAGATCAAGCCACGAAGATCAACCAAGCGTACACGAATGAATCCTCACGACCGCAACGAAACGGGAACTATCGAGAAGAAGCACACAACATAGTAAACACACCACACATATACATGACATGGTGCACACTCAAGTATGATGCATGACAAAGCTAGATGAAGCTACTCATGGCAAGAGATGATGCATACAAGAGCAACATAACAAAACAAGTTTAAATGAGGCCGGAAACAACATATAACAATTCCGGTAAGTCCTCATATGCAAATTTCAAAATTGGTCCAGGTCTGAACAAACATCAGGTTGAAGTTGTTAAAAAGCAAGTTAAGATGCACCAAGATGCTTTACATGAAATTCTAGTTAAGTTACATATAGAGTTCATTTAATTCGGAGCTACGGCCTAGAAGATATTAGTAAAACAAGTTAAACATGGCATTGATGCAAAATGCATCCAAACATCAATCAAACACCTCAAAACAAGGATGCAACATGATAATATGAAACTTCATGCAAAATCAAGCAAGTTTCATATAGAGGACACTCAAAACGGAGCAACGGTTCAACACACTCTATACAAGTTTAAAGGACAAGCTGTCCAAAACAGCAACTAGGCATCTAGCAAGCATCAAAACAATATGCTACAACATCTCAACATAACAAAAAAAGGTATGGGCATGAAGTACATGTAAAGAATGACAAAACATGAACACTGAGCTATCTCTAGGAAACACTAGAACATGCTCAAAAGGACATATCAATGTTGCAAATAATAACAGTTTCAGACTTAGCAGGAATAACATCAGGTTGCAATGTTTAGAGCTATCAAGCATTATGTTACAGGAACTTATCATCGCAAACAAAGGCATGACATGCTAGTACAAAATACAAAGAACAAAACTCCCTTACTGAACTAATTCCAAAGATCAATAGAAAAGATGGTAGGATCCATGCAAACATGGCAAATCATATGACAGATTCCAACATGGTAGGAACAACAATAAGTAGGCATGTTGGTGAGCTTGTGCCACTCACCACAGAACAATACATGGTATGTCAAGGTCACCAATAGTAAGATGGAATATTTATGAAGCTAAAAATGGAAAGATCAAGTTCATAGCATGCTTGGATAACTAACAACAATCATGGCAACATTGAACTTAATGTTAATAGGCTGATAGCAACATTATTTAGCAAGTTTGGAGCAAGATAACAACAAGTTATAGCAGGCTATAACTACACCAGGGGAATGAACGGATAGCGCATGGCATGTACAACAAGATATCCTTAGTGAACGTCTCCAGATTATGCATAGAATGACTTATAGCAGCAGGTTAACTTAGCACCATGATATAGCAGATTCAGCCGAGCAAAACAGCAACAGCAAGTACCCTACTTCACGAGCTAGACGCACTCAGTACAAGACTCGCAAAAATACATGGATTGCACCACTGTAAAGATGGCATGATGTAGCTCAAAATACATGTAGACATCGAACTCATAGGATGCACACACAAAATGCAATGAAAAAGACAAAACAGCAAGTTCTAACAGTTTCAGCAGGTTAACATCATATAGCACTCTTGCAACGATGATTAGGGCATCAATATGGATTCAAACAAGCATGGTACAATGGTATGTAATGAAGATCATCTCATGATGAACATTTTGATATATAATGTACGCAAAACGGAGCAGTGTGCAAGGAGATATGATGCAATGAACTGGGCACCAGAATGTAGAGATCTCAGGGACTTAGCAGACGTCGCGAAAAGTCAACGCGGGACGAGACGGAGCGGGACGGAGGGATCCGGGTCGCAGCGTTAGGTTCATTGCACTGGTGGATCTGGTCCCGGCGACCGGATCTCGCCGGAGATGGGGGAGATGGCCGGCGACGGCGTGGATCCGGCGACGAAGTGGCCGGGGTGGGCGCGAACGTCGAGGAGGGGCGGCGCCGGAGCTAGGTGGCGGAGGAGCGGCGAAGGGCGGCGGGGCGGGGCTCACCGGCGGCTGGGTCGCGCGGCCACCGGAGGAAGGCGCGGGGCCACGGCGGCGGCGACCGGCCGGACTCGCGCGGTGCGCGCGGGCCTCGGCCACGGCGGCGGCGAGCGCGGTTGCGGAGGATGGGCGGTGGCGGAGGACGGCCGGCGGCCGGAGGGATCCGGAGGTGCGGTGGAGATCCGGCAGGCGACGGGGCAAGGTCGCCGGCAGGGAGGACGGCGGAGCGAGGCAACCGGCGCGGAGGGCGGCGGCGCGCGGGCCCGGTCGCGGCCGAGATGGGCCGGCTGCGGGCCGGGGGGCCGCGGCGCGGGGAGGCGCTCGGGAGATGGCAGTGCGACACGTGGCGGCGTCTGGTTCGCTGAGGGCGGCGGCGCGATTTTTGTCCGCCGAGGGACAAACACGTCCGGCAGCGGCGGGGGAAGAAATCTAGGGTTTGGACTGTGCGAAAAATCGGGGGGATGCACATATATATAGGTAGAGGGAGCTAGGAGACTCCAAATGAGGTGCGGTTTTCGCACACACGATCGTGATCGAACGACCGAGAGCATAGAGGGGTTTTGGATGGGCTCATGGGCTGATTTGAAGGGGTGTTGAGCTGCAACAAAAGAGGGCTTTACAGTTCCCCGGTTAACCGTTGGGGTATCAAACAGACTCCAAATGACACGAAACTTGACAGGCGTTCTACCAGTAGTGTACCAAGGCCGCTTGGAAAATCACGGTCCATTCCGAGAATGTTTAACACCCGCACACAACAGGAGACAAAAGAGGGACGTCGGAGGACATAGGAGTGCCGGATTGCAAAACGGACAACAGGGAAAATGCTCGGATGCATGAGATGAACATGTATGCAAAAAGAGATGCACATGATGATATGATAAAATGCAACACGCAAGGAAATGACATGGCAACAACAACGAATAAACGGAAGACACCTGGCGCATCGAATCCTGGGCGTTATGGAATGACTTGATAGAAAAAACCAGTTTTGTGGGTGCTGAGGAGAGGAACTGTGAAGTGATTTTTGACTGGGTAGTTTTTATGGCCCGGTGCTAAGTGTGAACACATATTAGTTTGAGAGGTGTGAACAGATTTGCAATTACTTATTGCGTTGTAATCAGCAATGTGACGAGAAACAAGGTCAAAATTTATTGATGGCAGAAGGTTGACCACGTGGTTGCTCGTCGTTGAGGCGGCCGTGGTGCGCTCCACTCTGGCGTCCCTATGCACTCTGCTCATCGTTGAGGAAAATTTACAATGGCAATGGTTAATAATTCTTAATAATTGTCTTACATATTTAGGATAATTTAAAATGCCAAATGCGGCAAGGCCCAGAACACTCACGACCTACATATGCATACAACTATAATAAAATATAAGCTAAAAGGCTGAGTTGGCGGCCTTCCGATGATGGTCTTCTCGGACTCCATGATCAGCATAGCACCCTTGCGGATGTTCACTCCAAGTGTCACGACCTGCCTCTGCCTATGGAGCTGCTGGCGCTGGGAGGCTGTTGGGGCTGCTTGGCCTCTTCTAGAAGAGATTGACAGCGTGCAATCGCGCGCATGACAACTTCGCGGAACTGCTCCATTTCCATGTCTCTGGCCTGGTAGCAAAGTCCGTCGATCACCTTCATCCTCAAGATATCACATTGGCGATGTTCTACTTCGTCTGGGACGTCAACTCCACCAAGGATGCACTCGAGCCTAGCCACCACATCATCTGGATCGAGGTTGACACGGTCGCCGTAGGCAATAATGAAGCCGCAGGCTACCTTTGTCTTGACTGAATCATAGAGGTCCTCTGCCCATTCCTTGCAGGGCATCAGGCTCTTGATGAGCACTAGTGACGACGGTTCTTCGGGTGGGTCGTCGATCATGCCGCCGAGCAGCTTTGGATCTTTTGCACGTTGGATGGCAAACTGCTCATCACACCTCCTTTGCAATATGTCGATTGTGCTCCCAAGGACTATGAAGCAGATATCGCTGCCGATGAGCCAGGGTGACTGTACTGGCCGATGAAGCTCTTGCTCCCCGACCTGCTCCTGCTCGTTCTCCTTGCCGAAGATGTAACACGAGTAGGCGTCGATGTCGAAGCTTTGGTCGTTGCCTGGCATGCTTGGAATAACTAATGGTAGATGGGTGAGTACTAGATCTTCGCAGAGTGTCGCAGCGATGCGTTGCCGCCTGGGTTATATCATATAACTTATATGCAGCAAGCCGTTAGCTGGTGGCGGGAAACCGGTGAGGGAATAGGCATGGATTTTACAATTCACCCATGTGGAGCGGGGGAAGCATTCGCTGGAGCGCAGGAAGACTAAGTGGAGCACACACACAACCCAAATACCGTATCCGATGCCACGTGTTATTTATCACACAAGTGTTAACACAAGGAAATGCATGTGTAACTTACTAATCATCACCCCGCAAAAAAAACTTACTAATAATCGCACACGAGTACTCGCAGACGCATCATGTGCTATACTCCTAGCCACCGCAAGCAACTAGTTTGCATTTTTCAAAGTTTTTTGTACACACCAACTCGCACACGAACTAACTGTATTAACTGTCTATTTTGTAAATTCTCATCACAAACAGTTCATCTGAGTCGGCTGTTTGCCACGTATCACACGCATCTTGTTAAGTTGAACCGTTTCTATTGCGTTCGCTAATTGAAAATAGTTCATTTGAGTGAACCGTATGCCCTATGTCACACACACCTTGATCTGGCTAACCGTTTATGTTGCACTCCCTAATAGCAAATGGTTCATCAGAGCGAACTGTATGTCATATATCGCACACACATTGATATGGCTGCCCGTTTCCGTAGTTCTACCTCATCGCAAACAGTTCGAACGGGTTAACTGTGTGCCCTGCATCGCACACACAACTAAAATCTGAACCGTGTTTCATGCATCCTCAATCGAAAATGTTTTGCACCTTTTTTGACCGTTTTTTACATCCCCGTTTGTGATTAATGCATCACACACAGTTTCGTAAAAGGGTCTCTGATCGTAGTGTCGTGTCAGCAACGTCCTACGGTAGTGGGGCACAGCTAGAAGATACACCAATAATTGTTAGCCGTTTGGGGCGCCCTCCTCCATAGTTTATGCCACCGGTCATATTCAAGTGCTTAGGCGAAGCCCTGCACGGATCACTTCACCATCACCATCGCCATGCCATCATGCTAACGGAACTCTCCCTCGACACTTTGTTGGATCAAGAGTTTGAGGGACGTCATCGAGCTGAACGTGTGCAGAACTCAGAGGTGTCGTACGTTCGGTGCTTGATCGGTCGAAACGTGAAGAAGTTCGACTACATCAACCGCGTTAAAAAATGCTTCCGCTTTCGGTCTACCAGGGTACATGGACACACTCTCCCCTTCTCGTTGCTATGCATCTCCTAAATAGATCGTCCGTGAGCGTAGGAAGTTTTTTTGAAATTGCATGCTATGTTCCCCAACAATGTTAACCATAGAATTGCATCACCCTATCGTCCTCAGTCTAGTGGTCAAGTTGAACTTAGCAATAGGGAAATAAAATTGATACTGCAAAATACTGTCAATTGGTCTCGAAAGAATTGGTCCAAGAAATTGGATGATGCACTTTGGGCTTATAGAACAGCCTACAAAAATCCAATGGGTATGTCTCCTTATAAAATGGTTTATGGAAAAGCTTGTCATTTGCCTCTTGAATTAGAACATAAAGCATATTGGGCAATTAAAGAACTCAACTATGATTTCAAACTTGCTAGTGAAAAGAGGTTATTCGATATTAGCTCATTAGATGAATGGAGAACCCAAGCTTATGAAAATGCCAAGTTATTTAAAGAAAAAGTTAAAAGATGGCATGATAAGAGAATCCAAAAGCATCAGATCAAAGTTGGATAATATGTTCTTTTGTACAACTGTCATTTCAGATTCTTTGCAGGAAAAACTCCTCTCCAAATGGGAAGGACCCTATGTTATAGAGGAGGTTTATCGGTCTGGAGCTATCAAAATAAATAATGCTGAAAGTACTAACCCGAAGGTTGTTAATGGGCAACGAATAAAACTTTACATCTCAGGTACGCCCATTAATGTTGAGAGTAATATTATCCAAGCTATGACACCGGAAGAACACATAAAAGAGACCTTCCGGAACACTCCAGAATCGTGAAAAAGAGGAGAGAAGCAAGGGGGATTTATGTGAAAAGATTTTAAAGCTTGAGCTGGAAGTCGATGATTTAAAGGAGGAAATTTCCCTCCTCAACTACAATATGAAAAAGCTGAAGGACAGGATCGCCTCTACTTCACCGACATCGACATCTTCTTCATCACCAAAAGAAAATTGAGTATCTAGTATGGGCACTCCCGTTGGCTTTCACCAAGCTTGGGGAGGTGCCCCGGTATCGTATCACCTCCACTATCTTTAGCCTTTACTTATTATAGTTCGATCCATAGTTATATTTTGCTTTAGATGAATAAAAGCTTAGTTTAATCCTTTCTTTTTGAGAAGTTTTCTTATTGATCTATCCTTGTAATCGTGTTATAATAGAGTTTAATTTTATTTTTTGCTTTCTTTCCCCTCATGTTAAAATAAAAAGAAAAGAAATAAATGAAAAATATGATATGTTAATCTTATGGTAGGTGATGACACCACATAAGGAAAAGTATACACTGGTACAACGACGTGCTAAACAAACGGGTTTGACCCCTTTCCGCGACGACATTTGGAACCGTCGCCAAGTGAGTGTGGGTGATAGGGGGGTCCTTCCCACACGACCTAGAAATTGTCGGGGATAGGGCCTCCTAGGACCCAGGCTGGGGCCGTGTGCGATCTGGCGAGGCATCGAAACCCAGTCATTTCCGTAGGTATGTACATCCCACATGGTAATCCGGGAAAATCATTTCCATAGGTATGTACATCCCACACGGTGAATCCCATAAATCATTTTCGTAGGTATGTACATCCCACATGTTGAATCCCAGAAAATCATTTCCGTAGGTATGTACATCCCACACGGTGAATCCTTGAAAAACATTTCCGTAGGTATGTATATCACACACAGTTCTTTGTGTGGAAACGTTTGTGCAAGGTGGCCTAACGCAAACAGTTCATTGCCAGAAGCCGTGTGTGGTTGTTAGTTGATCGAACACGCCTACTTTCTAGAAACCTGTGGGTTGTTTGAGTTCATCCCCCACGGTGTTGTCTGAGTAACCGTTTGCAATAGAAAACCCCAATAAGCAGGGTAATTATCCCATTATTGATAATCCATGTACTAATCAAACCGATATTTCTTATAAAACACGCCAGATATTTCATATCCGTATAAAAGCAACCAGGATTTCATAATTGAATTACATTAGATAGCTTTGGCACTCAGTTACGCCGTTACACAACAGCACCAAGTTTCACATGCAGCATAAAAAACCTTTGGAAAGTAGCATCATACATGGTAAATAGATAGATGAATCTCATCCAGGAAACTGTAGAAGCGGAAGGCAAATATTGAGCCTTCAGTGATGTTGAATGTCCTTTCAACTTTAGGCCAGTGGCTATGGATAATTGCCCACCCAACCTTCATCCTCTTCAGCAAGACTTCAATATTGTACCATGGGTGTTGAATGAATACCTTCCTCGCCTCTTGACCATGCAGGTGGTTTGAGAGGTAATCATCGGTGAACTGCTTTGAGAAGTACTAAAAATAAGCTATGCATAAATTGCTGTTGTAAATTTTGAAATGGCGCAAGGGGTAAAAACAAGGTAAGTACCATCTTATAGTTGATTGATGTCTTCTTCATTGTGCAAACAAAGATCTTGCTTTTATTCGTCACAAGTTTATTCATCCTAACAATCTTTCGGAGTTTCTTGACTTGACTAATATTCATGAACATCTCATTTCCCGATATGCAAAATGGGTCGAACAGTGGGTCTAAGCCTCTAATAGCAGGACCTACATGTGCAAGGCCAAATTGTAAGAAACCTAAATATTAAAATGATTCCTGCAACTGCACAATAATGTGCTATTAGCCAAAGGGCCCTGCTTGAACAAACCTCGATCGTAAACCGCAGTGTCTCCCATTGCTTCCCTGCAACACACATAAGGAAGATCTTGATCAGGTTAACTGAGAGTTGCCATACTATCAGTAGAATATGTATTGAGTACAACCAAATTCGATTGGCGTCAAATGCATAACAATACAAAATTTTACCCACAGCAAATGAAAATCAAATTGCAGAACTGAACCAAATAGTTAAATGGACAGTAGACCAAATGAACGGAAAGAGTTAACTGAGCACGACATTGCAGAATAGAAACATGTACTAGAAGATAAGATAGTTAACAAAACAAAGAATGCTTGAGAATAGTACTATGAAATGTAGCAATTGTTGGACCAAAGTTTTAACTGAACATTACATTTCAGAGGACCAAACTGTTAACTGAACATCAGATTGCATATTAACATTACACAGGACAAATAAATAGAAGGCACTAGCGGTGGCCTCGAGAAAACATCACAAACTGTATTTTAAAGTAGGCAACCGCGTGGCGGTGTTGATGGTGGCCTCGAAGACGAGGTGCTCCTGCAAGATCTGGAGGTTGACACGCATGGCAGCCATAGGGACCTCGTTCACGTGTGCCGCCGCATGCTACTGAGCTCCATGTTATACTTCATGCAAAATGGCTGTGGGCGGCGCTTAATTGGAGGAGGGGGGCAGTGATTTCGGTTGAAGGTGTCGCTCCGTCGGTCGGGGCATGTGGGACAGGAAAGAAGGAGGATGGTGTGGGTGGGGTATGGATTACCTGACCATATCGACGAGGCTGCGCAGCAAGAAGAATGGTCGGCTGCGAGGAGGCCGCGCAACAAGAAGAAGGTGTTGGGGAACGTGTGGGGACCGATTCTCCAGGTACTAATTCCTAGAAAATGGCAGTTGTGCTCACCAGCCCCAGGATAACTGTTAGCTGATGAGGCACCAACTTGATACAGAAATTCCAAGCAAAAACAAAATATGTAGTACAAGACCATTCTGGTCTGTGAGTACAACAAATGGTTTCTAGTGGTTGATGGCGAAAGCAGGCTGTAAATCATCAGTGTCTATGGGACTCCATTTCCCACGGGAACAGCTGACCAGGTTAACTCCTATCTTCGCGAGGCTGCTATCACCGTTGCTTAGGTTCTAGGGCTGTCATCACGTCGCTCCTCTCCGTGCAAGAAATCTGGCCAAGACAATAGCCAGGGACAAGCCAGTGAGTACTTTGAATGTAATCGCAAACATTATGAACACGGGTATAATATAACAACGATGTTCCGAAATATTAATGCTCATGACGTCGGTCACAAAAATAAATCTCTGATGCATGTAAGCAGTTTATTTATGAAAATGCAATAACATAGCAGTATTAAAATTATGAAATAAATAACAAATATGCCAGAGTCGGGCGTCTTAGCGACACCACATAAAGGGCTTTTAAAAGAAATGCCACAGTCGGGTCTCTGGGCGACACCACATAAAGAGCTTTAAGAGAAATTCCACAGTCGGGCCTCTGAGCGACACCACATAAAGGGCTTTAAGAGAAATGCCACAGTCGGGCGTCTGAGCGACACCACATAAAGGGCTTTAAAAGAAATGCCACAGTCGGGCGTCTGAGCGACACCACATAAAGGGCTTTAAAAGAAATAATCACAGTGAATATACCGGAGGTAAACCATCCCAGGGGTATTTGATAATACCAAAAATAGCACGGGTTAGTCCACAACAAAATAATAATCATCATTATCACATGTCACAAGTTGTAATATCAGTTCTGATTAACAGTTTCACCTCCGAAGACCGACACTAAGACCGACACTTGACCCATCCCAGACTGTAATCCTTAATCATGGACACGCCTATTCGAATAGGTTTAATCTCTGCAGAGGGTGTACTCTTTACCCACGAGTAACAGATTTCATTAGTCCATCGGGACTAATTCCGTCTACGGTCTTTTTGTTGAAAACAGACCTAACTTGCACACACCAGCTTAACTCACACGTGTCTGGAATCACCCACGACACCTGTCAAGCAAACTCTAAGTGGGGAGGCTACAACCTCGCGTAGCATGGGATCAAATTTATATTGCGCGCTCTAAGGGGTGGCCTCCCCTCTCGGTCTCAACCGGAAACACCCATGCCCCCGGACCAGGTGGCCTGCCTACCTGCTACAACCGGTATCTTCCACCCTGGCCTCTGTACGGTGTGTGCTAGAAAGAGGTTGACAACTTACTGAACCGTACTCTACTTGTTGTAGAGACGAGTGGTAGTACAAAACAAGTATGGGGGTTACTGGAACAAGACTCGATCTACGATCGACTCAAGGAGGTTTAAGTATTCCCTGCATGATTAGCATAACGAATATATTTCAACCAACAGAGTCACCACTCATATTACCTTACCATGCCATACCAGACATAACCATCCCGATGGAGACCGGCGACAAATTCATGCCCACCCAAGGCAGAGGTTTTCCCGGGTTCCTGCCGGTATGCATGCAAGGCACATGAGGATGATTATCATCACAAGTGTGATCATTTCCAACAGCATGGAAATCACAAATATGCATCCATGCACATGATCATCTCACATGAAATAACAATTTCTCCAACAAAAGAGGTAGTGTGATAAATGGGTCAACAAACACTCAAAATTATCATGCCGGGGTTCAGAATGCTTGCCTTCAATGTGTGGAAAGGCAGGGTGCACTCCAAAACTTTTTGAAAGTTTTCTTCTCTCTCTCCAAGGTCCTATTTTAAACAAATTTGAATTAACACACAATTCAAAAACAGCACAAAAAGTTGTTTCAAATTTTTTCAAATAAATCTTAAAATAAACTAGGTTAAATTTGAGAGAGGTAGGAAAAAGAATCAATTCATTTGGAGTTATATTTTAAAAGATATAGCCAGTCAAACATTTGGTCGAAATATGTTTTTTTTATAAAAAATTAATAAATCAGAATTAAAAGAAAACGATTCGAAAACACGTACACGTCGAAGACGTATTCCTACTATACGCCTCCACTTACTCCAGCATGGATGCGCGTGGGTCACTAATAGTGGGCCCGCCTTGCCCACTGGTCAGGTTTGACCAGTCGCCCTCCCTCCCCTTCCTCTGGCCGAACAGAGGTGCGGGCTCGGACGATCTTCGCCGGTGTTAGGCGGCTCCTCGTGGGCATTCGAGTGCAGGAATGGATCCGCCACTCCTAGGCGGTCCTTCCGGTGGTCGAAGGGTAGCCGGGGGTGGAGGGAGTCGCCGGCGGCGAGCTCGCGGCGGAGGGAAGGCTTCGGTGGATTTGGGGATTCCGGCCATGGTGGTTCCCGAGCGGGTCTGGGAGGCTAGGCAGCTCCGCGGGTTCAAGTGGAGTCGGACGGTGGTGTTTGGGAGGGCAGGGGAGGTCTTGGTGCGTCGGAACCGACCGGGACGAGGCGGCGGTCGAGCTGACCGG
Source organism: Triticum aestivum (assembly GCF_018294505.1). Taxonomy (NCBI): domain Eukaryota; kingdom Viridiplantae; phylum Streptophyta; class Magnoliopsida; order Poales; family Poaceae; genus Triticum; species Triticum aestivum. The sequence goes on from NC_057801.1 coordinate 68,592,580, forward strand.
AGATGTTGAAGACGACCTCCTCGCTTCGATTGACGACTAAGGGGGTACGAGAAGGACGGCGTGAAGCTTCCTGGGGACTTGGAGGAGTCCGGGGACCCCTTTTATAGCACGTTGAAGTCAGTTCGCGGCGGCCGGGGATAAGCTCGCCGCTGAACCGCCCTACTGTACTGCAGGGCGACGTGGCGGTGGCTGGCCGGCTCCAGGAGCTACCGACGAACGCTCGAGTGTCGAAGGAAACGAGCTGGCGCGCTGTGGTGGCTTGGGCGGCACCGACCGTGGCAGTGGCGGATGCGGACGCAGGCGTGCCGCCAAGGAGCTTGCTGGCAACGCTGGAGAGGGCTCTTGGCGCGCCGTGGCGAGTGGGTAAGGATCAGGATGAGCTCGGGGAAAGCTTATCCAGGGGCGCGCTGGCTCGGGCGCGAGCACGTGCAAAACGCGTGCTCTGCTTGTGCTCCGGGCATGCACGACGACTGCTCGACGAAATGCCAGGATGGCCAAAACTGCTAGGGAGCTAATGCAAATCCACAGGCCTGGGCTAGAGATCGTTAGCAGGCTACTAGACAACTTGGTTTGGACAAATGGGAAAGTTTACAACACAACTTACAATCATGCCAAATCTGTCCATGCCCACAGGGTGTTTGACAAAATGCCAGAGGCATCTAGGCAGGTCTTGGAGTGGCCACTCATTCCAGATCAGTGTCTCTGTGGGTGTATGAGAGGGTGGTGAAGTTAGTTTGCAAAAGGGAGAAACTTGCTAGTGCAAGTTTTGCAAAACTACACTTCTGGGCAGGGAGTGAATGGTATCATTTCATGAACCAAAAATGATCAAATGAGTGTATGCTCCTGGACTTAGGGGTTTAGTAGAGTGGTCTACAAGTAGGATAAAGAATCAAGGGCCAGAGGGCAAGTAAGACTAAGGTTGTTGTACAAACTATCATGATGGACCAGAATGAAGATGAGGTTGGTTCTCTCAAAATTTATAAAGAACATCCCTGGATCTTTGTATATAATGGAATCATATGCTGCTACTGACATCCCATAATTTTCGTGGAAGCTAGAAAGAAGTATTTAAAAGGGTTGCATTGCCAAAATGCCTACTGGACCAAAGAAGAAAAACATGTGTAGCACTCAAAATATGCAATGAATGAACTATATTATTGCATAAAAGTGATTTAGAGGCATCACATGAGATCTCCAAATTTTGGTGGAATTTTTAGTTAATTTTATCAAATGGTTGTAGTACAAAAAGAGCTCCAAACTTAACACAAGTCATTTTAATGAATATAGCTCAGGGTGGAATAATTTAATAAATAAACCTACTGATTAGGAAATTGTTTTAATGAGATGGCATAGAAGTTCAATATGTTTTGGAAGGATCCACTTGAAAGAAATAAATCCTTAATAAGAAAGGTTTTGGAATCAACAGAAATATTCTTGCAGGCAAAAATTTTAACTCTTGGCAAAATTTTAGTAACTAAAACCTGGTTAAATTTTTGGGGTGTTACAATTACTACCCCCCTTAAGAAAAATCTCGTCCTCGAGATTTGCTAAGAGCCGTTGTGAAAAACAAATGATCCATATGTGTCCGAGCGGTTGTGAGTCTGCTGCCGTGGTGCTGCGTGAAATAAAATGAATAATCCATGCAGCAAGAGGATAAAAGATGCAGCAAATTCTGGAAGAAGAAAATCTCATTCCAGGATTTTTCGCGGTTACACAGGTTGCTCACGAAGAAAACCACTCACAAACGTAAAAACTAAATACTCGACTCGTGCACTAATTCGAGGTACCATGCATAAGTTACAACATAATAGTAAATGCTGAAATAACAAATACAGCAGTGACGTCTAAAATGAAAACGGTAACTGGACGGGGTCCCGATAAAATGTCTCTGGCAATGGGATACACTCCTCTTCTATCGGAGGAAGTGGATTGACCAGTCGATGTATGCGTCTCTCCGGGTCGGGCCTCAGTGGTCTGCCGATGGCAATCTGAGGATTCAGATCAGTGAGATTCTGGAGATAATCCATCACCCGCTGGTTCAAATGCTCTTGAGCGATGATGTACTGGATAAGGTTGGCCAGTACTGGGTCTCTCTCAATCCGTCCACCGGGAAAAAATGTTACTCCTTCGGGTGCTGCACGGCTCGGAAAGTAATAATATCCTCGTTCGCGGGCATAGGGTACTACGGATCCAAGGCGAGCAATCGCTTCTTTCGCAGCAGCTTCTATGGCCAGGTGTGGGGTTGGCATACATTCCCCCACGAAGGAAACTTCCGTTGGATCTTGATTGGAGTCTACGGGAGGGATGTGTACTGCTGCCCAATATTCCGAGGTGGAAGGGGCAATTCCCGATTTGAACAGCTCGTACTGGGGTGGCTGGGTGGAACCCATAGTACTGCGGGTAAAGTCCCACAATATTTTGACGAAGCTACCTGGGGTTGCATCTGGGGTTCTCAGATGAATACTGGGGCTCGGCATGACAGGAAAAGGTTGTGAGGGTGGTGCACAAGGAGTGGGGTGCTGGGTAAGATCACCTGGTGGCCTTTATATAGCAAAGGAGCTGGGTCATTTCACCGTGGTGAAAGGTAGAAAGGTAATAAATTTACCAGCTTAGCTCCAAAGGTCGGGTCAGTGTCAGAGATACACATATCTTATAAAGAGACGTGTTACTATGGTTGTCGTCGAGGTTGGTTTTGGTAGTTGTGCCCGGAAAATATACAACCATGCGCAGACAAAATACGCTAGGCTACTATTAAAAATAGAGGCACAACAACGGGCTGCGTTAATACACAAGATTACGTGATTACAAAGGGGGGATACAATGAGACTCGGCACTACTCGTACAGCTTAGTCTACCTCGTTTATGTCTAAACGGGCGTGTCTAGTGGATGTCGAGGCTTCTCCATGTGTCCCACTGCTGGGATTAGTCGGGGATGGCGGAGGAACTGTAGGGTCGGGGTAGCGATGATGACCATCGCAGGGATTGTTAGCCACAATCCTGTTGGAGTGTGTTCCCAAAAGGCGACGAAGCACTTCTGGGGTCATCACAACGTCTCGGTTGGCGGCTGGAGCTGAACTCAGGGTTTCGATCGGGTGTCCGAACAGCACGACTGGATTGTCGGTGTCGGGCTCGTCTTCTCTTCTAGCTGGGGGTCGACGAACCAGCTCTCCTCGAGCTGCGATCAGATCAATGGTGATTTGATCAAACAATGCCTCTAGTGCACTTACATAGCGCACTAGGTGCAACAATGCGGGATCCATCTCGTGGTCTCCGTTGGCAACTTGGGGTGGTCTACCATACCCTTCACGCCTGGGTAGTAGTAGAACGAGCGACCGTTAACTCTAGGCGACAACTGCCGGAGTTGAACTATAGCTTCTTGAGCGGCTAGCTCGATGGCTTGTGGCTCGAAGGAAGTTGTTCTTCCGGTGAACCTGTAGGGGCGTTCTGGCGACAAACCCCTACCGTAGATGTGCACAGTGGCCCAGAATTGGCGGTCTTCACCGCCCATGGGTCCTTGGTACACAACATATTCCGGGGGCTCTTCTAACGCATAGGCACGACGGGTGAGGTTTGCGAGTATGGTCACAAAACCTCCAAGGTTGGTGGTTGTGGTCTCATTGTGCACTATGGGACCAGGCATTGTGGCTAGGTTGGGGATGAGGTTGTGCCGTGCTGGGTTGGGGTTAGCGTGCCCTTTTTAGAGAAAAAGGGGACGGAGTCTTCCTTCGCACGCTTGCGAAGTAGACATCTTGGGCGCTGGTTACTAGCGCGTGATCGACAGGCTAGGTTGATAGGTTGGGCACCGACTGCCGAAAGTGTCGGGGTCACTGTGTTGCTATCTTGCATGAGAAGCTCGGTTGGGGTTTGGTTAAGGTCTGGTGGGTCGGTTTGCCTAAGTTTTATGACCTGGCTAAGATAGGATTAGCCAATGGTCAGCCTCGCTCTGATACCAAGTCTGTGGGGACCGATTCTCCAGGTACTAATTCCCAGAAAATGGCCGTTGTGCTCACCAGCCCCAGGATAACTGTTAGCTGATGAGGCACCAACTTGATACAAAAATTCCAAGCAAAAACAAAATATGTAGTACAAGACCATTCTGGTCTGTGAGTACAACAAATGGTTTCTAGTGGTTGATGGCGAAAGCGGGCTGTAAATCATCAGTGTCTATGGGACTCCATTTCCCACGGGAACAGCTGACCAGGTTAACTACTATCTTCGCGAGGCTGCTATCACCATTTCTTAGGTTCCAGGGCTGTCATCACGTCGCTCCTCTCCGTGCAAGAAATCTGGCCAAGACAATAGCCAAGGACAAGCCAGTGAGTACTTTGAATGTACTCGCAAACATTATGAACACGGGTATAATATAACAACGATGTTCCGAAATATTAATGCTCATGACGTCAGTCACAAAAATAAATCTCTGATGCATGTAAGCAGGTTATTTATGAAAATGGAATAACATAGCAGTATTAAAATTATGAAATAAATAACAAATATGCCACAGTCGGGCATCTTAGCGACACCACATAAAGGGCTTTTAAAAGAAATGCCACAGTCGGGCGTCTGGGTGACACCACATAAAGGGCTTTAAGAGAAATGCCACAGTCGAGTGTCTGAGCGACACCACATAAAGGGCTTTAAGAGAAATGCCACAGTCGGGCGTCTGAGCGACACCACATAAAGGGCTTTAAAAGAAATGCCACAGTCGGGCGTCTGAGCGACACCACATAAAGGGCTTTAAAAGAAATGCCACAGTCGGATGTCTGAGCGACACCACATAAAGGGCTTTAAAAGAAATAATCAGAGTGAATATACCGGAGGTAAACCATCCTAGGGGTATTTGATAATACCAAAAATAGCACGGGTTAGTCCACAACAAAATAATAATCATCATTATCACATGTCACAAGTTGTAATATCAGTTCTGATTTAACAGTTTCACCTCCGAAGACCGACACTAAGACCGACACTTGACCCATCCCTGACTGTAATCCTTAACCATGGACACGGCTATTCGAATAGGTTTAATCTCTGCAGAGGGTGTACTCTTTACCCACGAGTAACGGATTTCATTAGTCCATCGGGACTAATTCCGTCTACGGTCTTTTTGTTGAAAACACACCTAACTTTCACACACCAGCTTAACTCACACGTGTCTGGAATCACCCAAGACACCTGTCAAGCAAACTCTAAGTGGGGAGGCCACAACCTCGCGTAGCATGGGATCAAATTTATATTGCGCGCTCTAAGGGGTGGTCTCCCCTCTCGGTCTCAACCGTAAACACCCATGCCCCCGGACCAGGTGGCCTTCCTACCATCTACAACCGGTATCTTCCACCCTGTCCTCTCTGTACGGTGTGTGCTAGAAAGAGGTTGACAACTTACTGAACCGTACTCTACTTGTGGTAGAGACGAGTGGTAGTACGAAACAAGTATGTGGGCTACTGGAACAAGACTCGATCTACGGTCGACTCAGGAGGGTTAAGTATTCCCTGCATGATTAGCATAACGAATATATTTCAACCAACAGAGTCACCACTCATATTACCTTACCATGCCATACCAGACATAACCGTCACAATGGAGTCCGGCTACAAACTCATGCCCACCGAAGGCAGAGGTTTTCCTGGGTTCCTGGCGGTATGCATGCAAGGCACATGAGGATGATTATCATCACAAGTGTGATCATTTCCAATAGCATGGAAATCACAAATATGCATCCATCCACATGATCATCTCACATGAAATAACAATTTCTCCAACAAAAGAGGTAGCGTGATAAATGGGTCAACGAACACTCAAAATTATCATGCTGGGGTTCAGAATGCTTGCCTTCAATGTGTGGAAAAGCAGGGTGCACTCCAAAACTTTTTGAAAGTTTTCTTCTCTCTCTCCAAGGTCCTATTTTAAACAAATTTGAATTAACACACAATTCAAAAACAGCACAAAAAGTTGTTTCAAATTTTTTCAAATAAATCTTAAAATAAACTAGGTTAAATTTGAGAGAGGTAGGAAAAAGAATCAATTCATTTGGAGTTATATTTTAAAAGATATAGCCAGTCAAACATTTGGTCCAAATCTGTTTTTTTAGAAAAATAAATAAATCAGAATTAAAAGAAAACGATTCGAAAACACGTACACGTAGAAGACGTATTCCGACTATACGCCTCCACTTACTCTAGCGTGGACGCGCGTGGGTCACTGACAGTGGGCTCGCCAGGCCCACTAGTCAGGTTTGACCAGTCGCCCTCCCTCCCCTTCCTTTGGCCGAACAGAGGCGGGGGCTCCGGCGATCTTCGCGGGCGTTAGGCGGCTCCTCACGGGCATCCGAGTGCAGGAATGGATCCGCCACTCCTAGGCGGTCCTTCCGGTGGTCGAAGGGTAGCCGGGGGTGGAGGGAGTCGCCGGCGCCGAGCTCGCGGCGGAGGGAAGGCTTCGGTGGATTTGGGGATTCCGGCCATGGTGGTTCCCGAGCGGGTCTGGGAGGCTAGGCAGCTCCGCGGGTTCAAGTGGAGTCGAACGGTGGTGTTTGGGAGGCCAGGGGAGGTCTTGGTGCGTCGGAATCGACCGGGACGAGGCGGCAGCCGAGCTGACCGGAGAGGTTGAAGACGACCTCCTCGCTTCGATTGACGACTAAGGGGGTACGAGAAGGACGGTGTGAGGCTGCCTGGGTGCTCGGAGGAGTCCGGGGACCCCTTTTATAGCACATCCAAGTCGGTTCACGGCGGCCGGGGATAAGCTCGCCGGCGAACCGCCCTACTGTACTGCAGGGCGACGTGGCGGTGGCTGGCCGGCTCCAGGAGCTACCGACGAACGCTCCACTGTCGAAGGAGGCGAGCTGGCGCGCTCTGGTGGCTTGGGCGGCGCCGAATGTGGCAGTGGCGGATGTGGACACAGGCGTGCCGCCAAGGAGCTTGCTGGCAACGCTGCAGAGGGCTAGGAGGCGGTCGGGGCTCTTGGCGCGACGTGGCGAGTGGGTAAGGATCAGGATGAGCTCGGGGAAAGCTTATCCAGGGGCGCGCTGGCTCGGGCGCGATCACGTGCAAAACGTGTGCTCTGCTCGCGCTCCGGGCGTGCACGGCGACTGCTCGACGAAATGCCAGGATGGCCAAAACTGCTTGGGAGCTAATGCAAATCCACAGGCCTGGGCTAGAGATCGTTAGCAGGCTACTAGACAACTTGGTTTGGACAAATGGGAAAGTTTACAACACAAACTTACAATCATGCCAAATTTGTCCATGCCCACAGGTTGTTTGACAAAATGCCAGAGGCATCTAGGCAGGTCTTGGAGTGGCCACTTATTCCAGATTAGTGTCTCTATGGGTGTATGAGAGGGTGGTGAAGTTAGTTTGCAAAAGGGAGAAACTTGCTAGTGCAAGTTTTGCAAAACTACACTTCTGGGCAGGGAGTGAATGGTATCATTTCATGAACCAAAAATGATCAAATGAGTGTATGCTCCTGGACTTAGGGGTTTAGTAGGGTGGTCTACAAGTAGGATAAAGAATCAAGGGCCAGAGGGCAAGTAAGACTAAGGTTGCTGTACAAACTATCATGATGGACCAGAATGAAGATGAGGTTGGTTCTCTCAAAATTTTCAAAGAACATCCCTGGATCTTTGTATATAATGGAATCATATGCTGCTACTGACATCCCATAATTTTGGTGGAAGCTAGAAAGAAGTATTTAAAAGGGTTGTATTGCAAAAATGTCTACTGGACCAGAGAAGAAAAACATGTGTAGCACTCAAAATATGCAATGAATGAACTATATTATTGCATAAAATTGATTTAGAGGCATCACATGACATCTCCAAATTTTGGTGGAATTTTTAGTTAATTTTATCAAATGGTTGTAGTACAAAAAGAGCTCCAAACTTAACACAAGTCATTTTATTGAATATAGCTCAGGGTGGAACAATTTAATAAATAAACCTACTGATTAGGAAATTGTTTTAATGAGATGGCATAGAAGTTAAATATGTTTTGGAAGGATCCACTTGAAAGAAATAAATCCTTAATAAGAAAGGTTTTGAAATCAACAGAAATATTCTTGCAGGCAAAAATTTTAACTCTTGGCAAAATTTTAGTAACTAAAACCTGGTTAAATTTTTGGCGTGTTACAGAACGTTGCAGGAAATTAAAAAAAATTCTACGGTTTCACCAAGATCCATCTATGAGTTCATCTAAGCAACGAGTCATGGGAGAGAGATTGCATCTACATACCACTTGTAGATCGCGTGCAAAAGTGTTCAAGAGAACGGTGATGATGGAGTCATACTCGTCGTGATTCAAATCACCGATGACCAAGTGCCGAACGGACAACACCTCTGCGTTCAACACACGTACGGAGCGGATGACGTCTCCTCCTTCTTGATCCAGCAAGGGGGGAGGAGAGGTTGAGGATGATCGAGAAGCACAACGGCGTGGTGGTGGATGCAGCAGAACTCCGGCAGTGCTTCACCAAGCTGCTGCGGGAGGAGGACGAGGTGTAGCAGGGGGAGGGAGGCGCCAAGACACAGGGTGCGGCTGCCCTCCCCCTTGCCCTCCTTTATATAGGCCCCCAGGGGGGGCGCCGGCCCTGGGAGATTCAATCTCCCAAGGGGGCGGCGACCTGGGGGGTGGAGTGCCCCCCAAGGCAAGTGGTGCGCCCCCCCCCCCACCTAGTGTTTCCAACCCTAGGCGCAGGGGGGGCCATGGGGGGGCGCACCAGCCCACTAGGGGCTGGTTCCCCTCCCACTTCAGCCCACGGGGCCCTCCGGGATAGGTGGCCCCACCCGGTGGACCCCCGGGACCCTTCCGGTGGTCCCGGTACAATACCGGGTGACCCCGAAACTTTCCCGATGGCCGAAACAGCACTTCCTATATATAATTCTTTACCTCCGGAGCATTCCGGAACTCCTCGTGACGTCCGGGATCTCATCCGGGACCCCGAACAACATTCAGTTTGCTGCATACTCATATTCATACAACCCTAGCGTCACCGAACCTTAAGTGTGTAGGCCCTACGGGGTTGGGAGACACGCAGACATGACCGAGACGGCTCTCCGGTCAATAACCAACAGCGGGATCTGGATACCCATGTTGGCTCCCACATGCTCCTCGATGATCTCATCGGATGAACCACGATGTCGAGGATTCAATAAACCCTGTATACTATTCCCTTTGTCAAACGGTATGTTACTTTCCCGAGACTCGACCGTCGGTATCCCAATACCTCGTTCAGTCTCGTTACCGGCAAGTCACTTTAGTCGTACCGTAATGCATGATCCTATGACCAGACACTTGGGCACTTTGAGCTCATTATGATGATGCACTACCGAGTGGGCCCAGTGATACCTCTCCGTAATACGGAGTGACAAATCCCAGTCTCGATCCGTGTCAACCCAACAGACACTTTCGAAGATACCTGTAGTGCACCTTTATAGTCACCCAGTTACCTTGTGACGTTTGGTACACCCAAAGCACTCCTACGGTATCCGGGAGTTACACAATCTCATGGTCTAAGGAAAAGATACTTGACATTGGAAAAGCTCTAGCAAAACGAACTACACGATCTTGTGCTATGCTTAGGATTGGGTCTTGTCCATCACATCATTCTCCTAATGATGTGATCCCGTTATCAACGACATCCAATGTCCATAGTCAGGAAACCATGACTATCTGTTGATCAACGTGCTAGTTAACTAGAGGCTTACTAGGGACATATTATGGTCTATGTATTCACACGTGTATTACGATTTCCGGATAATACAATTATAGCATGAATAAAGACAATTATCATGAACAAGGAAATATAATAATAATCCTTTTATTATTGCCTCTAGGGCATATTTCCAACAGTCTCCCACTTGCACTAGAGTCAATAATCTAGTTACATTGTGATGAATCGAACACCCATAGAGTTCTGGTGTTGATCATGTTTTGCTCGCGAGAGAGGTTTAGTCAAGGGATCTGCGACATTCAGATCCATATGTACTTTGCAAATATCTATGTCTCCATCTTGAACATTTTCACGGATGGAGTTGAAGCGACGCTTGATGTCCCTGGTCTTCTTGTGAAACCTGGGCTCCTTGGCAAGGGCAATAGCTCCAGTGTTGTCACAGAAGAGTTTGATCGGCCCCGACACATTGGGTATGACTCCTAGGTCGGTGATGAACTCCTTCACCCAAATTGCTTCATGCGCTGCCTCCGAGGCTGCCATGCACTCCGCTTCACATGTGGATCCCGCCACGACGCTCTGCTTGCAGCTGCACCAGCTTACTGCTCCACCATTCAACATATACACGTATCCGGTTTGTGACTTAGAGTCATCCAGATCTGTGTCGAAGCTAGCCTCGACGTAAACCTTTATGGGGAGCTCTTCATCACCTCCATAAACGAGAAACATGTCCTTTGTCCTTTTCAAGTACTTTAGGATATTCTTGACCGCTGTCCAGTGTTCCTTGCCGGGATTACTTTGGTACCTTCCTACCAAACTTATGGCAAGGTTTACATCAGGTCTGGTACACAACATGGCATACATAATAGATCCTATGGCTGAAGCATAGGGGATGACACTCATCTCTTCTTTATCTTTTGCCGTGGTCGGGCATTGAGCTAAGCTCAATCTCACACCTTGCAATACAGGCAAGAACCCTTTCTTGGACTGATCCATTTTGAACTTCTTCAAAATCTTATCAAGGTATGTGCTTTGTGAAAGACCTATGAGGCGTCTCGATCTGTCCCTATAGATCTTGATGCCTAATATGTAAGCAGCTTCTCCAAGGTCCTTCATTGAAAAACACTTATTCAAGTAGGCCTTAATGTTGTCCAAAAGTTCTATATCATTTCCCATCAAAAGTATGTCATCTACATATAATATGAGAAATTCTATAGAGCTCCCACTCACTTTCTTGTAAACGCAGGCTTCTCCATAAGTCTGCATAAACCCAAACGCTTTGATCATCTCATCACAGCGAATGTTCCAACTCCGAGATGCTTGCAGCAGCCCATAAATGGATCGCTGGAGCTTGCATACTTTGTTAGCATTCTTAGGATTGACAAAACCTTCCGGCTGCATCATATACAGTTCTTCCTTAAGATGCCCGTTAAGGAATGCTGTTTTGACGTCCATCTGCCATATCTCATAATCATAGTATGCGGCAATTGCTAACATGATTCGGACGGACTTCAGCTTCGCTACAGGAGAGAAAGTCTCATCGTAGTCAACCCCTTGAACTTGTCGATAACCCTTAGCGACAAGTCGAGCTTTATAGATGGTAATATTACCATCCGCGTCCGTCTTCTTCTTAAAGATCCATTTGTTTTCTATCGCTCGCCGATCATCGGGCAAGTCTGTCAAAGTCCATACTTTGTTTTCATACATGGATTCTATCTCGGATTGCATGGCTTCAAGCCATTTGTTGGAATCTGGGCCCGCCATCGCTTCTTCATAGTTCGAAGGTTCACCGTTGTCTAACAACATGATTTCCAGGACAGGGTTGCCATACCACTCTGGTGTGGAACGTGTCCTTGTGGACCTACGAGGTTCAGTAGCAACTTGATCCGAAGTACCTTGATCATAATCATCAATTTCCTCTCCAGTTGGTGTAGGCACCACAAGAACATTTTCCTGAGCTGCACTACTTTTCCGGTTCAAGAGGTAGTACTTCATCGAGTTCTACTTTCCTCCCACTTACTTCTTTCGAGAGAAACTCTTTTTCCAGAAAGGATCCGTTCTTGGCAACAAAGGTCTTGCCCTAGGATCTTAAGTAGAAGGTATACCCAATGGTTTCCTTAGGGTATCCTATGAAGACGCATTTTTCTGACTTGGGTTCGAGCTTTTCAGGTTGAAGTTTCTTTACATAAGCATCGCATCCCCAAACTTTTAGAAACAATAGCTTAGGTTTCTTCCCAAACCATAATTCATACGGTGTCGTCTCAACGGATTTAGATGGTGCCCTATTTAAAGTGAATGTAGCTGTCTCTAGAGCGTATCTTCAAAATGATAGCGATAAATCGGTAAGAGACATCATAGATCACACCATATCCAATAGAGTGCGATTACGACGTTCGGACACACCGTTACGCTGAGGTGTTCCAAGTGGCGTGAGTTGTGAAACGATTCCACATTTCCTTAAGTGTGTACCAAATTCGTGACTTAAGTATTCTCCTCCACGATCTGATCATAGGAACTTTATCTTTCGGTCACGTTGATTCTCTACCTCATTCTGAAATTCCTTGAACTTTTCAAATGTTTCAGACTTGTGTTTCATTAAGTAGACATACCCATATCTACTCAAGTTGTCTGTGAGAGTGAGAACATAACGATATCCTCCGCGAGCCTCAACGCTCATTGGACTGCACACATCGGTATGTATGATTTCCAATAAGTTGGTTGCTCGCTCCATTGTTCCGAAGAATAGAGTCTTGGTCATTTTGCCCATGAGGCATGGTTCGCACGTGTCAAATGATTAATAATCAAGAGACTCTAAAAGTCCATCAGCATGGTGCTTCTTCATGCGCTTGACACCAATGTGACCAAGGCGGCAGTGCCACAAGTATGTGGGACTATCGTTATCAACTTTACATCTTTTGGTATTCACGCTATGAATATGTGTAACATTACGTTGGAATTCATTAAGAATAAACCATTGACCATCGGGGCATGACCATAAAACATATCTCTCATATAAATAGAACAACCATTATTCTCGGATTTAAATGAGTAGCCATCTCGTATTAAACGAGATCCAGATAGAATGTTCATGCTCAAACTTGGCACTAAATAACAATTATTGAGGTTCATAACTAACCCCTTGGGTAAATGTAGAGGTAGCGTGCCGACGGCGATCACATCGACCTTGGAACCATTCCCGACGCGCATCGTCACCTCGTCCTTCGCCAGTCTTCGCTTATTCCGCAGCTCTTGCTGTGAGTTACAAATATGAGCAACGACACCGGTATCAAATACCCAGGAGTTACTACGAGTACTGGTAAGGTACACATCAATTACATGTATATCAAATATACCTTTAGTGTTGCCGGCCTTCTTGTCCGCTAGGTATTTGGGGCAGTTCCGCTTCCAGTGACCCTTCCCCTTGCAATAAAAGCACTCATTCTCAGGCTTGGGTGCATTCTTTGACTTCTTCCCGGCAACTGGCTTACCGGGCGCGGCAACATCTTTGCCGTCCTTCTTGAAGTTCTTCTTACCCTTGCCCTTCTTGAACTTAGTGGTCTTATTGACCATCAACACTTGATGTTCTTTGTTCATTTCAACCTCTGCTGACTTCAGCATTGAAAATACTTCAGGAATGGTCTTCACCATCCCCTGCATATTGTAGTTCAACACAAAGCTCTTGTAGCTCGGTGGGAGCGACTGAAGGATACTGTCAATGACCGCCTCGTCCGGGAGGTTGATCTCCAGCTGGGACAGGCGGTTGTGCAACCCAGACATTTTGCGTATGTGCTCACTGACAAAATTGTTTTCCTCCATCTTACAACTATAGAACTTGTCGGAGACTTCATATCTCTTGACCCGGGCATGAGCTTGAAAAACTATTTTCAGCTCCTCGAACATCTCATATGCTCCGTGTTTATTAAAACGCTTTTGGAGCCCCAGTTCTAAGCTGTAAAGCATGCCGCACTGAACGAGGGAGTAATCATCAGCATGTGACTGCCAAGCGTTCATAACGTCTTGGTTCTCTGGGATGGGTGCTTCACCTAGCGGTTCATCTAGGACATATGCTTTCTTGGCTGCTATGAGGATGATCCTCAGGTTCCGGAACCAGTCCGAATAGTTGTTGCCATCATCTTTCAGCTTGGTTTTCTCTAGGAACACGTTGAAGTTCATGTTGACATGAGCGTTGGCCATTTGATGTACAAGACATATTTTGCAAAAGTTTTAGACTAAGTTCATGATAATTATGTTCATCTAATCAAATTATTTAATGAACTCCCACTTAGATAAGACATCCCTCTTGTCATCTAAGTGTTACACGATCCGAGTCGACTAGGCCGTGTCCGATCATCACGTGAGACGGACTAGTCTTCATCGGTGAACATCTCCATGTTGATCGTATCTTCTATATGACTCATGTTCGACCTTTCGGTCTCTGTGTTCCGAGGCCATGTCATTACATGCTAGGCTCGTCAAGTTAACCCTAAGTGTTCTGCATGTGTAAATCTGTCTTACACCCATTGTATGTGAACGTAAGGATCTATCACACCCGATCATCACATGGTGCTTCGAAACGATGAACTTTAGCAACGGTGCACAGTTAGGGGGAACACTTACTTGAGATTATTATAAGGGTTCATCTTATTTACTACCGCCGTTCTAAGTAAACAAGATGCATAAAACATAATAAACATCACATGCAATTATATAAAGTAGTGACATGATATGGCCAATATCATATAGCTCCTTCGATCTCCATCTTCGAGGCTCCATGATCATCTTCATCACCGGCATGACACCATGATCTCCATCATCATGATGTCCATCATTGTGTCTTCATGAAGTTGTCACACCAACGACTACTTCTACTTCTATGGCTAACGCGTTTAGCAATAAAGTAAAGTAATTTGCATGGCGTTCTTCAATGACACGCAGGTCATACAAAAAATAAAGACAACTCCTATCGCTCCTGCCGGTTGTCATACTCATCGACATGCAAGTCATGATTCCTATTACAAGAACATGATCTCATACATCACAATATATTATTCATGATTCATCACAACTTCTGGCCATATCACATCACATGACAATTGCTGCAAAAACAAGTTAGACGTCCTCTAATTGTTGTTGCATCTTTTACGTGGCTGCAATTGGGTTCTAGCAAGAACGTTTTCTTACCTATGAATAACCACAACGTAATTTTTGTCAACTTCTATATACCCTTCATAAGGACCCTTTTCGTCGAATCCGCTCCAACTAAAGTGGGAGAGACAGACACCCGCTAGCCACCTTATGCAACTAGTGCATGTTAGTCGGTGGAAATTGTCTCACGTAAGCGTACGTGTAAGGTCGGTCCGGGCCGCTTCATCTCACAATACCGCTGAAGCAAGAAAAGACTAGTAGCCGCAAGCAAGTTGACAAGATCTACGCCCACAACAAAATTGTGTTCTACTCGTGCAAAAGAGAACTACGCATAGACCTGGCTCATGATGCCACTGTTAGGGAACGTTGCAGAAAATTAAAAAAATTTCTACGGTTTCACCAAGATCCATCTATGAGTTCATCTAAGCAACGAGTCATGGGAGAGAGATTGCATCTACATACCACTTGTAGATCGCGTGAGGAAGCGTTCAAGAGAACGGTGATGATGGAGTCGTACTCGTCGTGATTCAAATCACCGATGACCAAGTGCCGAACGGACAGCACCTCCGCGTTCAACACACATACGGAGCGGATGACATCTCCTCCTTCTTGATCCAGCAAGGGGGGAGGAGACGTTGATGATGATCCAGCAGCACAACGGCGTGGTGGTGGATGCAGCAGAACTCCGGCAGGGCTTCGCCAAGCTACTGCGGGAGGAGGACGAGGTGTAGCAGGGGGAGGGAGGCGCCAAGACACAGGGTGCGGCTGCCTCCCCCTTTCCCTCCTTTATATAGGCCCCAGGGAGGCGCCGGCCCTGGGAGATTCAATCTCCCAAGGGGGCGGCGGTCTGGGGGGTGGAGTGCCCCCCAAGGCAAGTGGTGCGCCCCCCCCCCCCACCTAGGGTTTCCAACCCTAGGCGCACGGGGGGGCAAGGGGGGGCGCACCAGCCCACTAGGGGCTGGTTCCCCTGCCACTTCAGCCCACGGGGCCCTCCGGGATAGGTGGCCCCACCTGGTGGACCACCGGGACCCTTCCGGTGGTCCCGGTACAATACCGGGTGACCCCGAAACTTTCCCGATGGCCGAAATAGCACTTCCTATATATAATTATTTACCTCCGGACCATTCCGGAACTTATCGTGACCTCCGAGATCTCATCCGGGACCCCGAACAACATTCGGTTTGCTGCATACTCATATTCATACAACCCTAGCGTCACCGAACCTTAAGTGTGTAGACCCTACGGGTTCGGGAGACACGCAGACATGACCGAGACGGCTCTCCGGTCAATAACCAACAGCGGGATCTGGATACCCATGTTGGCTCCCACATGCTCCTTGATGA
Organism: Triticum aestivum; assembly: GCF_018294505.1. NCBI lineage: Eukaryota > Viridiplantae > Streptophyta > Magnoliopsida > Poales > Poaceae > Triticum > Triticum aestivum. The sequence continues at coordinate 68,608,725 of NC_057801.1, forward strand.
TCTCATCGGATGAACCATGATGTCGAGGATTCAATCAACCCTGTATACAATTGCCTTTGTCAGACGGTATGTTACTTGCCCGAGACTCAATCATCGGTATCCCAATACCTCGTTCAGTCTCGTTACCGGCAAGTCACTTTACTCGTACCGTAATGCATGATCCCGTGACCAGACACGTGGTCACTTTGAGCTCATTATGATGATGCACTACCGAGTGGGCCCAGTGATACCTCTCCGTAATACGGAGTGACAAATCCCAGTCTCGATCCGTGTCAACCCAACAGACACTTTCAGAGATACCTGTAGTGCACCTTTATAGTCACCCAGTTACGTTGTGACGTTTGGTACACCCAAAGCACTCCTACCGTATCTGGGAGTTACACGATCTCATGGTCTAAGGAAAAGATACTTGACATTGGAAAAGCTCTAGGAAAACGAACTACACGATCTTGTGCTATGCTTAGGATTGGGTCTTGTCCATCACATCATTCTCCTAATGATGTGATCCCGTTATCAACGACATCCAATGTCCATAGTCAGGAAACCATGACTATCTGTTGATCAACGTGCTAGTCAACTAGAGGCTTACTAGGGACATATTATGGTCTATGTATTCACACGTGTATTATGATTTCCGGATAATACAATTATAGCATGAATAAAGACAATTATCATGAACAAGGAAATATAATAATCCTTTTATTATTGCCTCTAGGGCATATTTCCAACAGAAGGGTCACCGACGAGGAGGCGGTGCTGCAAGAAGAAGGGCAGCCGGCGAGGAGGAAGCGCTGCAAGAATAAGGGTCGCCGGCGAGGAGGCTGGCCTGCCAGTAAGCAACAGTGAAGGTTTGAACTTGGAAAGGAAGGAGGAACACTGGAATCGTGGCTTTTGGTAGGAGGGAGGGGGCGGGGAAATAGATATTTCCGTGGTGGCAAAATAATTTGGCTCCGTGCCGCAAGAAACTAGCGCGCAAGTGTGGTTCAAGCGGGGGAGGTGGACTGTAGACGACGAAGCTTCCTGCGTAAGCGAGACAAGATAGTGCGCCAAGATATTTTATATCGCATCCCACACGATTCTTTCTAGTAAACTGTTTGAGGCATACCTGATTTTTCCATTATGTTTTCAAAGACAAAATGGTGTTACGGAGGGAAAGGATGGTGTTTGAATTGCTAGAACATTTATGTACAGTGAACATGCAACTAGTACATGAGTGTTGTGTTTAAATTTGGAACTATTCCGGGTTCGTTTGGCATTTTTATGTATTAATTGAGTTTCTAGGCATTTAATGTGCATAATTCAAATTCAAACTATAGCCACATGCTACAATGCAGCATAGTTTGTTGAAAAAATCACATGTGTGTCATTGGGTGAATTTATAGGTCCCATGCAAGAAATGGGAATGAATTTCAAACATCTAGGCATCGTGGCTCGGCCGAAATGATTGAGAAACTTGGTTTTTTAATTCCTGTAAATCCAAAACACGACTGAAAATCATGAAACTTGGCATGGTTTCATGACATGGCACCAACATGTTTCAGTAAATTTTTTGGCCGAATTGCGACAAGCTTTGGTGTAAGCTTCTTGCAAACCGGAGATTCCCTCAAGAAGGCTCTTGGTTCCAAGAGGGAATGTGTCACCTCCGTGTGCGAAACGACATACGTACACTGCCTTCTCCCGCCTTAATTTTTTTACACTGACAGATTAGACCAAACAGAAGTATCATGCTAAATTTTGGAATTATTCCGGGTTCGTTTGGCCTTTTTTATACATAATGTGCATAATTCAAATTTGAACTACAAGCACATGCTCTAGTGCACCAAAGTTGGTTGAAAAATCACATGTGTGTCTTTGGGTGAATTTATAGGTCCCACGCAAGAAATGGGAATGAAATTCAAACATCTGGGCGCCGTGGTTGGGCCTGAAAGATTGAGAAACTTGGTTTTTTAATCCCCGTAAAGCCAAAACACGCCTGAAAATCATGAAACTTGGCATGGTGTCATGACATGGCACCAACATGCTGCGGTAATTTTTTTGGCCGAATTGGGACAAGCTTTAGTGTAAGCTTATTGCAAACCCAAGCTTCCCTCAAGAAGGCTCGTGGTTCCGAGAGGGAACGTGTCACCTCCGTGTGCGAAACGAGATATGTACACTGCCTTCTCCCGCCTTAATTTTTCCACACATGACGATTAGACCAAATAGAAGTATCGTGCTAAATTTTGGAATTATTTTGGGTTCCTTTGGAATTTTTATGCATTAATTTAGTTTCTAGGCATTTAATTTGCATAATTCAAATTTCAACTACAAGCACATGCTCCAGTGCACCAAAGTTGTTTGAAAAATCAGATGTGTGTCCTTGGCTGAATTTATAGTTCCCATGCAAGAGATGGGAATGAAATTCAAACATCTAGGCGTGGTGGCTCGGACGAAAATATTGAGAAACTTGGTTTTTTAATTCCTGTAAATCCAAAACACACCTCAAAATCATGAAACTTGGCATGGTGTCATGACATGGCACCAACTTGCTACCGGTAATTTTTTTGGCCGAATTGGGACAAGCTTTCGTGTAAGCTTCTTGCAAACTAGAGCTTCCCGCTAGAAGGCTCTTTGTTCCAAGAGGGAATCTATCACCTCCGTGTGAGAAACGAGATACGTATACTGCTGTCTCCCGCCTTAATTTTTTTACACAGGCAGATTAGACCAAATAGAAGTATCGTGCTAAATTTTGTTACTATTCTCGGTTCGTTTGGCATTTTAATGTGAATAATTCAAATTTGAACTACAAGCACATGCTCAAGTGCACCAAAGTTGTTGGAAAAATCACATATGTGTCCTTGGGTGAATTTATAGGTCCCATGCAAGAGATGGGAATGAAATTCAAACATCTAGGCGTCGTGGCTCGCCCGGAAAGATTGAGAAATTTGGTTTTTTAATTCCTGTAAATCCAAGACGACCCTGAAAATCATGAAACTTGGCATGGTGTCATGACATGGCACCAACATGATGTGGTAATTTTTTGGCGAATTGGGACAAGCTTTGGTGTAAGCTTCTTGCAAACCAGAGCTTCCCTCAAGAAGGTTCATCGTTCCGAGAGGGAACGTGCCACCTCCGTGTGCGAAATGACATACGTACACTGCCTTCTCCTGCCTTAATTTTTTGACACATGCCGATTAGACCAAATAGAAGTATTGTGCTAAATTTTGGATTATTCCGCGTTCGTTTGGAATTTTTATGCATTAATTGATTTTCTGTGCATTTAATGTGCATAATTCAAATTTGAACTACAAGCACATGCTCCAGTGCACCAAAATTGTTTGAAAAACCATATGTGTGTCCTTGGGTGACTTTCTAGGTCCTATGTAAGAGATGGGAATGAAATTCAAATATCCGGGCATCGTGGCTCGGCTGGAAAGATTGGGAAAATTGGTTTTTTAATTCCTTTAAATCCAAAACACTCCTGAAAATCATGAAACTTGGCATGGTTTCATGACATGGCAGCAACATGCTGTGGTAATTTTTTTGGACGAATTGCGACAAGCTTTGGTGTAAGCTTCTTGCAAACCAGAGCTTCCGTCAAGAAGGCTCGTGGTTCCGAGAGGGAACGTGCCACCTCCGTGTGCGAAACGACATACATACACTGCCTTCTCCCGCCTTAATTTTTTTAGACACGCGTATTAGACAAAATAGAAGTATCGTGCTAAATTTTGGAATTATTCCGGGTTCGTTTGGCCTTTTTTATACATTAATTGAGTTTCTGCGCATTTAATGTGCATAATTCAAATTTGAACTAAAAGTACAGGCTCAAGTGCACCAAAGTTGTTTGAAATACCACATGTGTGTCCTTGGGTGAATTTCTAGGTCCTATGCAAGAGATGGGAATGAAATTCAAACATCTGGGTGTGGTGGCTCGGCCAGAAAGATTGAGAAACTTGGTTTTTTAATTCCTGTAAATCCAAAACACGCCTAAAAATCATGAAACTTGGCATGGTGTCATGACATGGCACCAACATGTTGTGGTAATTTTTCTGTCCGATTCACCAAGGTGCACACATTTACAATCAACAAAGTCATTTTGGACACTACAAAAAAAGACATATCCGTGACATTTTGGGCTGAACAATTTTTTTTTCTGTCATGCTTCTGACATTTCTATGACGATAATTGTGAAAAAACCCGGTATCATCATTGATGTGGTGGGGTCCTACTTCTATGACAAAAAATCATGACGGAAAATGGGCTTTTTGTCCTGGGCAGGCCGGAGACGCAGCTGCATGACATTCTTTGGGCCGTCCATGACGGAGAAAATAGTGGTAGGAGCGAGGGCGGCAAAATGTTGGGGGAGTTCCCCGTTACGGTGGGTGGTCGGGGGCCGAGTGATGCGAGTTTCTCTCATATATATGCGCGTGTGTCCTAGGCGTTGTGCTCTAACTGAACCCGAGCAAGGCATTGGACTCTAACTGAACCCGAGCAATTGCACTGCAGGCTACGCGCGCGTTACTGAACCCGAGCGATCGATCGATCCCTTGCTGTTAACTGAAGCCGTGTGATTTCTTCGCTACTGCTGCTAACTGAAGCCGATCGATGCTGCCTCTGGATGAACAGTGAGCGTTGTTGGGTGGTGGGGTTGGATGAACAGTTCTCGGTGGGGGGGGGGGGTTGGATGAACAGGACCCGTGGTAGTAGGGGTCGTTGCCGCTGGACGAACAGTACCCCGATTGATTGAGCCGGTGGATAATCAGGACCCCGTGGAGGGTTGGTTGAACAGTAGCCGATGGAGGGCAAGATGAACAGTAGCCCATGGAGGGGTGGTTGAACAGGACCCCGTGGAGAGGGCTGGTTGAACAGTAGCTATAGGAGGAGCGGTGGAGGCTGGATGAACAGGAGCCTATGGATGAACTGTCGCAGGTTGAGGTTGGAGGAGGTTGACGGTGGATGAATAGGAGCCCGTGGAGGCAGTCGATGGTGGATGAATAGTAGCTCGTGGAGGCAATCAACGGTGGAGATGAACAGTATCCCGTGGAGTCCCATTTTGCGGTACACCACACCCCTCCCGATGAACAGGACCCCCATTTCTACCGTGGCGCTCTAACACAAGTCCGTTTCCACCGTTTTGTGGTACGCCACACCCCTCCCAATCAACAGGACCCCGTTTTGACCGTAGGAGGTGTGTTTCCTCTGTTTTGCGGTATGCGAGACCCCTCCCGATGAACAGGATCCCGTTTCGATTGTGGCCGGTCGAACACAAGGTCGTTTCCTCCATTCTGCGGTACGCCAGGCGTCGTTTCCATCGGATGTTCCGTCCAAGCTGGTTGGCTCCTGATGAACACGATGACGCATTCAGTTCCGACCCAGCCAGTTGGCTCTCCATGAACACGATGATGACGCAGTTTCTCCATTCCAACCCAGCCATGTACACGAGCCATAGCCGTACGTATGCGCGAGTAGGCGTTCGAGACCCCGCCCGTATGTACGTACGTGGCCGTATTTTCTTTCTTGCACCCTGACCGCTGTACGTACGTGTAGATGCTACGTGCGCGCCTCTACTACGACATGTGCACGCCTCTACTATGACACGTGGCCTTCCTTGCACGACCACTATTCATCAATGTAGCCAGCAGACAGACCGATCGACCAGTATGTACGTACACGTTCGCGACCAGAATGACAACGCTACGTACGCATCAACCAGCGGGGTCCTGACTGTCAGGCAGTTCCTTGCGTGCGAAGATGTAGCTGGTGGGTCCCAGCAGTCAAGGGGTGAATCGTTTTTTTTTTCCGTAATATGGACGCACTTTCTTGTGTGCGAAGATGTAGCTGGTGGGTCCCAGCAGTCAGGGGGCGAATCATTTTTTTCCCGTAATAGGGTGGCTCGTCCGGTAGGTCCCTGTTATCAGGTGAAGGAATAATTATTTTCCGCGTAATAAGGAGGCACTTCCTTGCTGCGGCCGTGGACCCAGCTGTTAGCCTCTCCACGTACAATACTCTTCCGATGGAAGTCGGTCGTTGACCACATTGACCACGCCGTGCCGAGAGCACCAAGGCGGTGGATGACAGCGAGCCCTAGGATGGGGACGATGCGGAACCGGGGAAGACACGGCAGTGGATGCCCACGCGGAGAGGAGTACAAGGGTTCACTGGTTCAGCTGTGGTGTGAGGATGCCGTCGCCACAGGGCCTGGCCAGCGGTGGGAGTAGTAGGGGGTTGGGAGGCCTCTGCAGCAGCACAGCCGGCCATGGGAGGCAGGAGCAGGCGGCACGATCGACGCTACTTTGGTAGGCTGGAGCAAGAAGACTAGATGTTGAAGAAGCACGACGGCCGTTGGATGGACATCGTACGGTCACTACAGCTAGAATCGTTTATATTGACTAAGTTGGCAAAGCCTCGGTACGCGTCAACTTTGTAGGCCCACAGGTCAGCCTCCGAAACGATGCGCCCTAGATGTCAGGGGGAGGAATCATTTTTTGGGCGGGTGTAGCTAGAATATCCGAGATTGAAGAAGAAGCACAACATCCGATGCATGGACATCTAACGACCACTATTGCTAGAAACATGTGTTGCCTATAAGTTGATAAAGCCTTGCATACGTGTAAACTTATTTTTTTTTGAGGGGACGCGTCAACTTAGTAGGCCCACAAGTGTGTGACAGAGAACTTATTGCCCATTTTGTGATTTGTAAGAATGTACAACCCATTTTTGAATTCTAATGGAATTTACTACAGTCCATTTACAGTTTGTTGAAAGTACATCCCATTTTCTAGCTAGGACAACGATTAATAATTTCAACCAAACGTTCACAACAGAATTCAATAAAATTTCCCACATTTTGATGGTATCCAAAATATTTTTATCCTGAAATTTCTAGTCAGATTAAGTACAATCTCAATATAAATTTGTCTTACGTAAAAATCCAACGAAACATTGCGCGCGCAACAATTAATGAAATTAAAATTTTCAAAACCAAAAATAATATTTTATAAACTAATTACGTGTTTGGTGAATTTTTTTATAGTTACAACCGAGTTTTTATATTTACATCCCATTTATTATTTCTTAAAGCCCATTTTCTTGTTAAGCCTAATGCATCCCTCCTAGGAAAGATTTGCAGCACAACGGGACGAAGAATAACAAGTCTTCCTCAAAAAAAGTATAGCAGGGCTAGCCATTTTCATCTTGAAAAAAATTAATATCTGGGCTGGATTTCTGGCCTGGGCTATACGGGCCACAACCTGCCCAGTTAATACCCTGCTCTCCTCTGAACAACAATGAAAACATCACTCAAGAAAAAACTCTGAAGTGCTCACACCTCAAAAACACAAATACTGCTCGAGCTGCTTGGTCCCAGCTGTCCACCGCTCCTTGTGCAATTCTCTCGTTTATTGACTACATAGGTTGACAATGGTGTGGGACCGTGATGTCAGGAAACCAGGAGGAAGCAAAAAAAATAGTTGTACATTATAAGGAGGCACTTGCATACGTACGACTATGGCCCTAGTGGGTCCCTACTGTCATCCAGTAAAAATAAAGTCATCTCCTGATCCTCGTGTTTGGTGACCATGTTGACAATGCTCGGCGCCATGGCAAGCGCAACAACTCGAAGGACAACGGAGAGGGCCTCGCGGGCCCTAGAGATGGTCTGATAAATCGCCCACTGCTCATTCAGGAAGCCAGGATCATAGAACACCTACGAGCACCTTCGAGAGACTGAGACGGCATGGAACGGTAATGCCGCGCTTGGGAGGTCTGGTTTATTTCACACCTGTATTAAGATACAAGTGTAATTTACTCATCATCGGAAACAACACATAAAATACAGGCATAATGAAACCGAGGGCCAGAGGTCTGTAATGAGAACCGGCGAGTTACACGTGTAATTTGAGAGACCAGTGTATATTTTACTAGTGGAAATCGACCAACCAAACGCTTGGCCTGAGACCATCTACGTTTATTTACAAGCGTCAGCTTTACAAGCGGTTTTCGTTAGAAAACGAAGATCCAATCACGGCCTAAGATGATGAGTTGGTTGGAAGATCATATGGTTTCACCTCTAACCTACCCGAGTTGTTGTATAGGCTATGAATGAAACATAAGACAATGAACTTCTTAAGAATAGACACAACAAAAGAGGATGATCTTCTTAATATGCAAATCACAGGCATTAGCTCAACATGCAAAGCAATATTAAGCATTACTCTCACGAGGCACGGTGAACAACTCGTGATGTCGCATGCGACAACATTCTAAGCTCATGTTTGCGATCAAATTCACAAGGCCTGGCTTACATAGACAACATTCAGAACAGACTCTTAAAATACCTTACATAAGTCAACATTCACGTGACTATGCATCTCAGCAGAGTAAATATTTACTTCTGAACTGAAGACAGGAATAGGAAAAAACGATCGACATTGCTCACAGCAAAGGGCGTCCCACTCAAAAATATCAAAATGCATGTGTTCTGGCTAACATCAATGAGAAAAATTTGACAAGGTTTTCTAATTCCAATAAATTAAACTAATGTCTTCTTGCTAACATCAATGATTAAACTTTGACAAGCTTTTCCCATTCCAAATATGTAATGCCTATGATTCTGGAACGGGCAGGGTTTGTCATCAGTTTGTCAGCTGATAGTCCGGTGGCTCACAGTGACGACGAATGATTAGAGAACCATTCAATGTATTGTGCATTATGAAGTATTATGGAGGCCATCTGAACATTTTGTGCAGTTCCACTAAAATCAAGTTGAACATCCCTGTGGTTTTCGTATTTATATGTTGCAAGAAAACAAAGACACATCAGCACACACATGAATATTGGCCCCAGTGTCAACCCACCAATCGGTGGACTAACAAACTGAAAGTACGGTAAATAGATTACCATACCCAGATGCCCCATCATTGTTGCTTAGAATGACATTGACAGACTTGGAGTCCAGTCAAGGCTTCTTGTACTTGTTTGGGCACTTTTTGCCTAGTGCACTCCACGTGTTGTAGAGTTGCATATGCTCTCTGCAGACTAGTCATGTCACCAGCATCTACTAATACTCTGTAAAGCTTCTCGGTCATTACTTTTGTAATGTAGCGCAAACAGTGACTGCTTCTTTCTACAAAGTTGTAAAACCAATTGGACCAACTAATGCAGCAGTTTGCCTTAGGCACATTGGCTCCTTCTGTGAAGTTCAACTAAAATCAAAGTCGGAATAAAACCGAGCTTAATTTTGATATCCCTGTAAGCAACAATAGGTATAAGGGAAACAATTACTGAGTAATAACGGTTGATGACTTGTACTCCCAGAATAAAAACATCTACTGATCTACCTTATCTTAATGGGAAACAAAGCAGGAGAGTAGCAATTCTCCGTCAGTGTGATTCATTCATATTAACTGAGACATTATCTTAACTATGCCTTGTTTCAACATGTATAAAGAACGACAAAGCAGAAAAGTATCATTCCTAAAATAATGTGACTGATTGATTTTAACCAAGACATTATCTTAACAATACCTTGGTTAAACATGTAGAAAGAACTACAAAGCATGATAGTACCATTTGTAAAACACTATAACTGATATGTAATAACAGAGACATTATCTGAAGAATACATTTCTTAGACATGCACTCCGGCCGATCCCTAATAGAAATGGTACTCCCGCCGATCCCTAACAAGTGTTGCGGTTTTGAACTAAGATTCAGTAGTTAATTCTGAGGAAAGTCTATACTGACCTTTCAAGACCAAAATTTGAAACAACTCATGAGGAAGACCTAAAAGAGATCTCAACACATATATGGAAATCCGGTCTACAATAGCAACAAGTTGAATAGATATCTCTGTTTTAACAGAGGCAAAAAAGGAATCAATTACTGGCCAGTAAAGGAGGATGAAACATGCGGCCACAAAAATGGTAATCCCGCCAATCCCTAACAAGTGTTGCAGTTTTGAACTAAGATTCAGTAGTTAATTCTAAGAGTGGCATTGCTTAATTTTACCAGCGGCATTAGATTTACAAAAAGCATAAAAATTTCCAGGGGAGAGTGGGCACAACAACACCATGTGCTTCCATCTACTTATAAAGGGGGTGATGCAGAGTTTTGTTGTAAGAAAGAAACAAGCATCATGTCTAGGTTGGAACAATTTTTGCCCACTCAATGGTAAAAGACAGCAGTTCAATAGCTTCAATTCAACATATATCCAAAACAGTACTAATACAAGTAGCACAACATCTCAAAGCACACTGTAGCATCATGTGGACGAAAGTCGGTACTGACCTTTCTTTTCCAAGATTTGAAACAACTCGCGTGGAGGAATTGAAAGAAATCACAACACATATATGAAAATCCATGATCTCCTTTTGTGCAGTTCCACAAAACTAAGCAAAGTCGCCGGTGTGCCATTCAAGTTGAACTGCACAAAACACTCTTAAAACATAAGTTTTTCACGTAGCGAAGCAAAATGTCGCAATAACAACAAGTTGAATAGATATCCCTGCTTTAGCAAAGGCAAAAAAGGAATCAATTACTGGCAAAATAAAGGAGGATGAAACATGCGGCCATAAAAATAGTAATTCCACCAATCCCTAAAAAGTGTTGCAGCTTTGAACTAAGATTCAGTTGTTAATTCTAAGAGTGGCATTGCTTAATTTTACCATATTTGTTCTCTTTGAACCTTGTTCCAATGTGAGGGCTGCAAATCTAGTCCCGCACAAACTACCCGACCCCCTAGTTTGTTTCCCTTTTCAACAAAGTGAATGGTTCCTTACAGATGTGTGTACTGGGTTACCCCCTTTTTCCCTTTTCGCCCAACAAAGCGGCTGGACAGCCATTCCATACTACTTTCCCTCCCTCCTTTCCTCATTGAACCACATCCTAGATTCATGCTCCACCCCACGCACCCTTCTTTCCTCTTTGAACCAAGACCTAGATTCGACTATGGAATCGAAAAATATCCGCATGCAGCTGGAGCAATGACGATTTCAAAGAAACTTATACATCAGGGTCGTCGGGATGTGACAAGGCGTGCGGCAGGAGGCCGGATCTATCCACACTAGTATGACAGTGAGGAAGAAGGGGTCGGTGGCCCTACCGCATAGGCATTGGATGAAAGAGAATAGCGCAGCCAGCAGTGGATTGCCTCCCTTGCCGAGGGCGATAGAGTGAACACTGCACCTCCTCCCCTTCCCGGTGCGACGGGATCCAGACGCCTCCTTCACCAGCTGTGAGGGGGGAGAGACAGAGGCCAACACAGTCTTGTTTAGATCTGGTGAAGAGGGTGACTGTGTGAGAGACTGTGAATATAGCAAACCCTAGCAAAGGAACGCTGAGACTCCGGCGTGTATATATATATGTAGTGCGGCGAGAGTGTGGAGAGTGCAAACTCTAGCGATCAAGCACTGAGGCTCTAGCTTATATAGTACTACATATATACTATAGTAAGGACTGAGCTCCGGTGCCTTAACTGCACCTACTTTTGGTTGTATGACAGGTGGGCCAGCCACATTTTGGGCCCACCTGTCATAAACCCAAAGGCAAGTGCACTAAGTCAATGAAGTTGCGTCCACATAGTACTCGTGTATACTACTAATATATAGTGGAGTGGTTTTCTTATTCTCTCCATAACAATTGTTTTAAATTGTGTAAGTACGAAATGGAACACTTAATTTAATGTACCAGTGAAGAAAAACTACTACTTTCAATGAACTAACAATCCACGCGTCCTGGTCGCACTTCCTGTCTGGGGCGTGCGATACACTACCCTCTCTTAAGTGAACAACCACACATGCGCCAAATTATCGGAAACGTGTGAGAGTGTGCACAAATAAAGAATTTTAATTGCAATTATCAAAAAGGTTTGAGAGCATGTACAGCTTTCCCCCTCTCAATAATTATGGTTTGTTATGTTCGGCCTAAACTTGGTCAAACTTTAAAAAGTTTGACTTCAGTCAAATCTAGTATGCGGAGTAAATAAAAATGGAGGGCTACTACGTCCATCCAGGTTTTTAGTCCACACCATTTTTTTAATCAAAGTTAATAGCCGGACAAATAAAATTAGAGGGGAGCTGAAGACAAAGTTCTAAGAAGGCTTAGAAATCAATACAAAACTTATGCTCGTAGTACCAATGTTGATCCTTCTTCAAGGAAACATTTGGTTCATAGCCAATTGTGTGATAAAATTGCACCAACGTAAAAGACGACTGCGTTTCCAATCCAACCAAGGTGAACTAATGAAGGATATCATCTTTGTGGGTAAGAAGCAAAGAGCACTGATGGAAGACAATTTGTTTTTCGTGGAAAATCGACCAGCTTCACCAGCCGACGCAACCATGAGGCACAACCATGAGCATCGATAGGTCATCATGGTGATGCATCATCCATTTGGCATCAAGTTTGGGTGAGGAACCTATGAAGTTTGACAAATCCTCACTGTGATATGTTTCTTTTCATTAATCAATCTCGAGGAAGGAAGAACCATGTGGCAGAGGACAGTGAGGTGGAACAACAATGGCCATCCAATTTTGTGCAGTTCCACTAAAATTGAGGAAGACATGCCCGGGTATGGAGATACGCATCACTGTTTGCAAAAAAATAAAAAAGGGATATAGTGTTGTTACTTTGTTTTGGCAGTGGTACAAGATTAACAACAACATCTCAATTGTCAATAAGAATTAATGAAAAGTACACCAACAAACAAAAGCATCATGATTATCTTGATGGGAACTAAACCATGATACCCGAGAAAAAAAGCATTTCTTCATTTAACTAGTGATAGTATTAGATTAGCAGCAGCAATAGGAGCATATGGACATTGACCTACAACCACCATGTACTTTTTGTCAAAACAACATGTATACCTCCATCGAGGCATAAATCAGGACAACTTTTCGAGTGGCATTTCCTCTATAATAGTAGGTGATGTTGGACCAGCCGACGAACCCTAGCTACGATACATGGGGAGCTAGGGAGTAGTCGCATAGAAGAAAACCCTCATGCAGCGACCTGGGGAGCTGGACTAGTACAAGAAGATATACCTCAGGTGGGCGAGATGTCGCTTAGGCGGGCGGGCGAGATCTGCCCACACAACGGCAATGAAGAATAGCGCGGAGGACCTTTGTCCGTGCCAGTGCCGGCTCTGAGAGGACGGTGCACATCAGCTTCCTCCATCACCAACAAAGACAACATCAACACTACACCTCCTCACCTCCCGCAGCGGACAGGATTCGGCCGGATCTGTGACCACCGGTGAGGAGACAGATAGAGTGGACACTGTCCTCTTGTTTTGATATGGAGAGGGTGAGAGACCAAGACGCGAGAAACCCTATCAAACTAGAGGCTATATATACAATGGAGTAAAAAAATCTCTCCATAGCAGTGGTTCTAAATAGAATATGCATGTTTCCGGAAAAAAGAAACTAATACTGGCAGACAATTTTTCAACATACCAAGAAAGAAAACTCGATCAAAAACACGCCCCCGCTTCCAGGTCGCGAGAGTCGTCGCACACACACACATAGACATAGACATGCATCTGAGGATGGATGGATAAAACTGAATACGGATGGTTCCTTCTTGCTAGAGAACGACACTGCTGGTATAGGCATGATACTAAGGGATCATGGGGGTGCTATAATTTTCTCTTCATGTAGAAGCTTGTGTTATTGCGCGAACTCACTAGAAGCAGAATTGTTGGCCATCAAAGGGGGTTTGTCGCTCGCCTTGCAGTGGAGTAAGCTTTTGTTTGACCCACACACCGTAGAACAATCGTTCTACAGTAAATTATATTAATATAATAAAGTACATGGGGAGTCTATGCTCCAAATATCAATATCGAGACCGACTGCCTTGAAGCTACAAATATGGTGAGGATTAGGAATGAAGATCGTGATAGATCTTGGTTTGGTTTTTTGGTGCATGAGATTAGATTGCTCATGGCACTCCGAAATACTTGTATTGCTCATGTTCAACGAAACAACAACATTGTCAGTCATAGTTTAGCTCATTATGGTAGGACTAGTGGCCGTATCGCCGTTTGGCTAGGTTCAGGCCATGATGGCATTGTCGAACTTTGTAACTCCGAGTGTAGCCTGGCTACATGAGTAATACAAGTTTGTTCCCGCAAGAAAACAAAAATACATAGACATGCATATCCGTGTTTACGTAAAATTCCATCTCCATCTCCATCTCCAATCATATTTGTCCAACTAGCACATTATTTACGTTTTTAATTATATACATAGCAATATTAATGTACAACATCTCTTGTTTGCGGGCGTCCGGACCGCTGCCACACCCGCTGCTGACGAACCCGAACCATCTTCATCACCCGCGCGTGCTTCCCGCCCGAAATGGTCAGTGCCACAATCATGCCCGGCCAGAGCGGACGCGACCTCTCACTGGCACCAACGTTGAAGCGGCGCGCCAGCCGAGAGAGCCTTGCCCGCGCCGCTTCCCGGTGCACGCGACTGCTCCGCGTTGAAAGGTGCAATAGCCGGCCACAACATGCATGTAAAAAGTTCTTGGGAGTCCGTGATACAGCTAGCTGTACTCCCCCAACTCGTCAATCTCTCCCAGTAGTGCTAGTACTCCATGGCGTGATCCATCGACAAGAAGGCGGGAAAGTTATCGTATACTCGGTTTGCGGTGAGTGGCATGCCGAGCTACCGTGTGGGGTCGAGCCGTGGAGGAGGGTGAGACGTGAACGTGATAGACGTGATTTAAATGTTGGTTGCTCGATGGCGTGATCCAACGAAACGAAACATTGGTTTCCCTCCGTTTCCATTTTTTCCGAAAAAACAGAAACTTTCCACTCCATTTTCATTCCTACTCCAAGGTTGCCCCGTTACAACATTCCATTAAATCCAAAAGAAAACTAACACGCATGTTGATGCATCTCAATGATTCATAGATCATAGCCAATATTTACTTCACAACTAAAGACAAAAGTTGTGAGAGCATGTAAAGAAAAACTAATAATGGGGTCACTATGAATTAAACCTTAAACCCTAAATAGGATTTAATTTCCTGGCTAGGTAGAATCTATCGAAGGAAAGAGGGCTGGCACCCTCGGATCATACGATGCTTTTGTACAGCTCCACTAAAATCGAGCTGAGCATCCATGATGGACAAGATATTGAAGAAGTGTGCACTACTAGGGAAAACCTTATACACAGAACTTTAGCAGTAGCGCGGGTAAAAAAAGCACGCTGGTGCTATGTAGCAGTAGCGCGCTTGTGTAAACGGCGCTACGGAAAAAGTTCTAGCAGTAGCGCGCCTGATTTTAAACGCGCTACTACTAAAATTCCCACGGCTTAGCCGATAGGCTACACATAGTAGTAGCGATCTATATCGAACCACGCTACCGCTACTTGCTTTGTAGCAGCGCGTTTACGCTAAAAGGAGCTACTGATAAAGGATATAAAATTAAATGGAAAGCAAATAGAAAAGTAAATGAAAATGAAAGAAATAGAAGAAGGTGAAAGGAAAAAAATTAAATAAAAATAAATGAAAAATGGAAAAAAGTTAAAGGAGTAGCAGTAGCGCGTATCACGGAACGCGCTGTAGCTAACTTAGCAGTAGCGTGCTTTCTGGAACGCTCTACTTCTACTTCTCACTTAACCATGGGGTTCGTCCTTCCCCATGGCCACTTCCCCTAAATCCAACTCCTCCGTGCTCTTGCCACCGCTGTCGCCCGTCGGCCTCCGCGCGCTCTCTGCACACCCTCGATGCCGCTCCCAACCCCGGATTCGACACCGCCCTCGCCCCCGACCTCGACGCCGCCGTCGACCCTGACCTCGACGCCGCACCCAAGCCCCGACCCCGACCTCGACGCCGGCTGCCCCTCCCTCACCGTAGGCACCCGAGGTGAGCACACCCGCTCCTCCCTTTCTCGTACCTCTGCCTAGGGTTCTTCAAATTTTAGTTGCATCGAATTAGTTAGGGTTCATGTAAGGGTGGAAACGAATCGGATGCGGATGTTATCGAATGCGGATGCGGCTCAAATTAGTTAGGGTTCATTTAAGGGTGGAAACGAATCAAATTTCTAAGATTAATCATAAAATGAGTAAAATTTGACCACTAATTTAACTTTTAAGTTGGATAATTGGAATATCCGCTACCACTTTCCACCCCTAGGTTCATCAAATTAGATGGTAATTAGGGCAGTAGTTCCTAGGTACTAATTAGTTAGTAAGAACTAGGTACTAATTAGGTACTAGTTTATTTTTATTTATAGTAAGTTTATTTTTAGTAAGAACTAGTTGAATAAATGGAACTAGTTGAAGATGTCACATTTGTTGTTAATTTTTAGTTAAAGCAATTTTTCCCGCATCGACGTCGACGATGCCTATCCCGCATTCTCGTTGTCGACTCGGTGGAGGACGCCTGCTTGACCAGATGGGCCATGTCCGGGACTGGGCTCCACCGGTCCGGTACTGGCAGGCGCTACCAACCGGGGGGGCGCAGCTTGGTGAGGAGTCAGCCCGTCGTTGACCCAAACCTTCTTTGGTGGCGGTCGTGTGGGCCAGTGATGATCGAGAGGCTTGAGGACCCCGCGGAGGTGGTACGTCACCGTGTCAGCGAGGAGGACGCGCACGTCCATCGCTACTTGTTTGCACTTGAGCATAGGTTCTCCAATACCTGGCAGGTTCTCCAGGGATCTCACTGGAGCTATGATCCTGTGATGGTTCCTTCTCTTTGGGTGTCCACCGCCCACGCCGATACACGTCGTTCGCTAGGGTTTTAGTTGTATTAGTGATGTTATATGTATGATACTATTCGGGATGTATTAGTGATAATATTCGATGATGTACAGACGCAAGAGATGATTTACTTTTGCTTATTGAATGCATGCTAATTTGAATACTTATTTATTTTATGATTTGGTTTTGCTTATTGAATGCTCATGTCAATATGTGTCCTATAAGATATTTTGAAATGTATATCTCGTGTTGCTCAAATAGGATATGTGCTTGGCCAAGTGGCCGGTCATGTTTGCAGGTTACACCTCCGAGTGGCCTATGTTTTGCTGGGGTGTAGATTCATTTTAGTTTCGGCAAATTTCAGGCGCTCAATATGTCCTATTTTACCAAAGGTCATGCCGGATTTTTCCGTGAATTTTTGCATGACTTGTGCCAGAATATGTAGGAAATATCGAGTGCCCCGGATTTGTGTGTTGAGTATCCTGGTAGTTGCCTTCGATCGATTTTCAATTAATGTTTCAACTATGAACATAGGAAATGTCTGACGACGAAAAGGTTTTCGGTAGTTGCAAATACCACGAAGACGAGCGTGGCCTGTGCGACAGAATCTTCCTAGATGATAATAGGCGCTTCAGCATCAAGCTGGACAAGAACTTTGAAGTGGATATAGTAAGTCACAACGACAAGTCTTTTTTCGTAATTAAGCATGACATCTGCTTCATTTGCTTCAACTTATAATTTAATTCTTCTACTATTCTACTAGCGTAGCCCCTGCCATGCAAGAGTTTTTGTCTTGGATAAGATAGGTTTCATTCCTATGAAAACTACTATGGTGGTACAGAGAGTTTACTTGAAGACCGAGCATGGTTGTATTTTCCACGCAAAATTATAGAATGTAGACACCTACACCTATTTTGGATGCCAAACTTGGCAAGCACTATCCAACACTTATGCATTTGATCCTGATATGGTTATCACATTTGATATTCGTCCGGAAGATGATATTGAAGGTAATATCGACATCTGGGTCGATGTGCGGACGCCTCCAGTTATACCATTATGTGAGTTTCTCAACCATATTTATGTCTTTGATATTGTTTATTCAAAAATAGTTGACAACTAATTTGTATTGACAGCTTATTTCCAATCAAGCAAACATGTCCAGCGCTTGGTAGACAATACCTACTACTGTCCCGGGGCTGAACTAAACTGTGAGGAGATAAGTCATTATGTTTCATGGCTTGAGGATCTTCATACTGTCAAGACAAATTATTTTTCTAGACTTGAAAATCTTAGTACTCAAAATGTTTGACCAATAGTGTTCGTGCTTAACTACGGTCACATCTATTTAGGAAAGATGGTAAGATTTTTACTATTTGTCCTGAGTGCATCTTTTGCATACATTATTTTTTAAGCTAAAATTCATTGCTAAGTATGTTACTATACGATGTTCTTCGACAGGGACTCCCGATGATTGTTGTGCCTCATTGGATGGAGACTAAAGGTTGCATGAGAATTGTTAGCTTATGGCCAAGATATCCTACAATGCACTTTAGTGCATACATGATTCCTAATAGCGAGGAATGCTTAATAGTGAAAGACTAGAGCAAAATTGTGAACGATCGCAGACAAGTACTAGGGGGCAGCAATCAGAAGCGCAACCCACGATTAGGAGGCATGTTCATCTGCATGCTCCAACTTGATGAAGCAGGAGTGCTACACATGTTTTATGTTATTTTACCTGAGAGAGAGCAACAGGAGTGTTTAATTAGCTAGCTAGAAATGAGTTTGAAGATGATGATGTGCTACACTGTGACTATGATGATTACATAGCTAGTGCTGGTGGTAATGACTATGATGATTATTATTAGCTAGTGTTGGTGGTGATTAGATAGCTACCACAGCTAGTGTTGGTGGTGAGTAGCTAGCTAGAATGAGTTTGAAGATGATGATGTGTTATACTATGACTATGATGATTAAATAACTATTGTTGGTGGTAATGACTATGATGATGATTACATAGCTTGTGCTGGCGGATTAGATTCAAGTGGAGGCAACATGTGGTGCACATCGAAAGTACTACTAGTCCAAACTAGATCAAGTTTGGATTAGTAGTATACTTTTGACATGCACCACATATTGCCTCCACTTGAACCTAATCCACATTTATTTGACACACTGTTATGGACATAATGATATAAACCTCATAATTGGTATTGTACCAAAATTTGTATAACAATGTATAAATACACTCAAAAAAAATACTAGTAGCGATGGACAGGAAACACACTACTCCTAACTAGATTAGCAGCAGCGCATTATAGAACAAACGCTGCGGCTATGAGTCTTAGCAGTAGCACACATCGTACGCGCTACTGCTAAGTAATAGTTGTAGCGCCTTATTAGTAGAGCGGTTACCCACGCTACTAGTGGGCACTAAACCCACACTACTACTAGGGTTTTCCCTAGTAGTGGTGATTAGAATAATAGTCTGGCACTAGTTCCCGAGACATAAACTCATCACAAATAGAAACTGGTACAAGTAGATAAAGATCGACATGGAGATTGAGCTACGTGGGGAGCTGCGGCAGTGGAGCAAGCCGGCTCCAAAAGGAAGATTTACTACCTGGGACGTCGGGCTGTAGCTAGAAGGGCAGTTGGGACGCGTCATCAGCCCATACCGCGGGGACCCTCGATTGGGATGCACCGACTGTGGGTTTTCTGCCTCGCCGATGTCGACCGCGTCTACACAGAACATTGTTCCCTTCCCCCAATGGCGGGATCAGGCCGGATATGTGACCAGCGGTGTGGCCACCGTCGTTCTATGCTTGTGAAGACAGCAACCCAAGCAACCAGGCTTGTAGCTTAGGCTCCTGCTAGTGTATATATAGTGGTTTTCTTTTTCTCTCCATATCAAACATTTTATATTGCGTACGTGTCATTGAAGAGTGATATGATGGTTGCTTCTTCCGACTAACTTACTGTGTGATTTGACTGCTCCTTAGTAGCCCCTACACGTACTCCCCCTACGTGTATGAACGTTCCTGAGTCTCACTTGTACATATCTCTATTTTCTTACATGACACGTGAGTAGACAGGATGCACATAGAGGAATTTTGTTACTTTATGTTGTTACGTAGTACTGTACTACTAGTACCTACTCCCTCCTTCCGATTCACTACTGGTACTCCCTCCATCCTGGCTTATTGGTCCCCTTTGTACTCAATTCATGGGCTCGTTTTCCTCAAGAAATTCTCTTTACCAACATATTAATATAGGGAATGCATGTGTGAACAACGAATGATCAAACCTTGCATGCAACATTTTGACAAAGCATTGACTTATGAACATGTGAATGTAAGGGACTACAACCTCGTGCATGCATGCAACAGTCACACGAACACATGGACAAAAAAACGCGTGTGACGCCCTAATGCATGCATGGCTGAGCACACGACGGAACACACACGGTCACGCTCAAGTGCTCAATACACGTGCATGCACACACATGCTCAGCCAGGGTGAGCTAGTGACCATATAAACACCGGAAAATATATATATTGAGCGCAATGAGCGTATTATGAAGTCCACTGACTGTATTTTTACAAATATGCAGTGGCTCGCAGGACAAGGAGAAACTTTTGACTAATGCAAGCTCTCCCTCGCTCAGGCGGTGGACGTGCAACAGTTAATTCGGTGTCAGATTGCCAGAAGCATACACTATACTAGTACTAGTATTATTGTTCGACTTCCCAAAGAGGCGAACAACCAAGTGCAAAGTTTACTAGTACTAGTACTTCTACTATAGTGGTATGTACTATACTATACTAGGAACCGGATGGAGGAGCGTCTGAACTCTTATTATATTTTAAAAATGTGATAAAGGAATCTTCAACACATTTGGTTCTCTTCGAGTGTTCTCACATGTGATAATGGAAGTTGATTGCATCGAACATTCGCCACAATTCTCGCTTAATTCTGGCACAGGTCCTTTTACAAATAGGAGCGCTCGGTAATATTTCCTCTTTTTTTGTTACTCAGCATGTAAACAGGTTAGCAAACCTTGCGGTGCATCTTTTTGCAAACCGTGCTTGCTGCACTTTGAATGTGGCCGAGAGTTGGCTTGATGAAACACCTCGCTTCCTTCTTCTTTTTTTTGCGGGGTACCTCACTTCCTAGTGACCAGTCTCTTGGCTGATCATCCTAAGAATGCTTATGTATGAATAAAGCTCTCTCATTTACCCACAAAAAAGATTAATCCATATTAACCGGGAAGGAGGGAGAATGGACAAGCACTAGTTTTTGGTGTGTCTCGTCAACTCGCAGAATGAGGAGAAGCTTGCAGGACAAGGTGAAGCTCGCTTATGCCTTTTGAATAATGCAACCTACCCTCTCCCAAGCGATGGACATGCAGCAGATCATTCGGTGTCAGATTGCCACAGACATAGACTGTAGTACCCAACATGCGGAGTACCATCATTGTTCAACTTCACGAAGAGGCGACGAGCCAAGTGCAAGGTTTATAGTTTTACGAGTAGTACTAGTACTAGAACGCATGGTGGAGCGTCTGTACTCTTATTTTATTTTAATCTCTGATAAAGTACACATTTATTTGGGAGAAGGGCGGAAAACAGTAGCCCAACGGTAGTGTTAAAAAACATCGAACATGTAATGATGATATTGATCAACCATGCTCGAATATATCTTGGCCTCTGTGCGAGCCCGTCTGTGTGTTCTCGCTCCTCGTCTCTCTCAAGGAACGGCGGGTTGGCCATTTAGCCTTCAGTTGAGATCGGTTTGCTCACACTCCGGTCCCACATGTTAGTGATATGCCAAGAGGAAGTGCACTGACCGGCTGGCCATATGCGTACTTGGGTTTGCACCTTCAGGCCATGCTTGGAATGGTTGTATTTCAATACGGAGGCATCTAACTTACACCTGTAACTTTCTGGCTGTTGTGCAAATTCCAGCCGGAATTGAAACGACGGGCACATGTGTGTATTTTTTACAAGTGTATTCAAAAGAGACACGGTGATCCAAACAAGGCCTCATACTACTCCTCCCTCCGTCACAGTTTAGAGTGCGTGCTTCATTTTAATGCATTTCTCTCCATGCAATTCAACCACCAGAGAGACTTTAGAGCGTATTGATGGTTGCTTCTTCCGAGCAACTTACAGTGGGGAAGGTGGGTCTTACGATTTGACTGCTCATTACTACTCACTATTAGTGCAGTGCAACAACCGGGCTGAGTCTCCCATGCGGTTGTGCACTACTCCCTCCGTTCTTAAATATACTATGGAGTATTTGTCTTTCTTGAGATTTCAACGAGTGACTACATACGACGCAAACTAAGTGAATCTACGCTCTAAAATATGTCCATTTGAAATTTGTAAAAAGACAAATATTTAGGAACGGAGGTAGTATAATTTTGTGCATGGCACATGGATCCGGATGCTGAAGAGGCTTCTAGCAATGCTATCAAGATTCCAGCATTTGTTTACATAATCGACGTACTATACAAATAATTTTCCAGCGACTTGAAATGGTAGAATGCTCTGAGCTTTCCGATTTTGTTTCGTGTGTCTTGCCATCGATGCTCTTTCAGAAACAATAGAAAACTAACTTCCTTGATAATGCATCTCTATGATTAGCAAATCAGAGCTAATATTTACATCACTACTGAAGACAAAGTTGTGAGAAGGTGTTAAATTAAAATTGATTTATGCTTTCATTGGCAACAACGTCCCCCCAGCTCTATCTAAATCAACAAGGCATGTCGGGAAAAAAAGTAGCTGTCTGGAGCATTCACTATTCCGACCATTTTGTGTAGTTCCACTAAAATAGAGCTGAGCGTCCCTGTTCCAATGATATTAAGTATTATTACGATAATAGAGGACTGCTGATGAAACAATAAACACACAAATAGAAGCCGGTCACCTTTGCAGTCTCTCTTAAGACTAACTAGTTGGAGAAGATTAAGCAAATAGTTGGAGAAGACTAGGCTCGGAGTTGGATGAGGAGGATAGAGCAAAACCAATCACCCTTTGTGAAGTTGCACTGAAATGTAGACGTTGCCCGTGCGACATTTTAGTACAACTGCACAAAATATTCTTAAGAAAAAAGTGATTTGTGCAGTTCACCAAAAGGTCTCGATAGCAACGAGGTGAAATGGATAGTCCTGTTTGCCAAAAAGAGGTAGAAAGGAAACAATTACTAGCCAATAACAGTTGATGACACATGCGATGACAAAAAAGAAGCATATTCCATGTCCTAAGGGAAGATAACAACCCGGTTGTGTTTGTCTAAAATGGTGTGAGGACGAGATTGCAATATGGAAAGTACGCCGAACGAGCTACATTTCGTCCAAAGAACTATGGAAGATCCACATGCAAGATTTTCCACATGCAGCGACGTGGGAAGACGGGCAGTGGAGCAAGGCCGAAGGGGATACCTGGGGGTCGTCGGGATGTAACTAGGTGAGCAGCGGCGGGCGGGATCTGCCCATACTGCGGCAGCGAGCAGGTGTCGTTGGCCCTACCGCGCCGGAGCTTGGTCAGAGAGAACACCGGGTACCGCAGATCGAGATGTGCTGCCTCGGCGCCGTCAAACAGAGAAACGATGCACATCCTCCCTTTCCGCTGACGGACAGGATGCGTCCGGATCAGTGACCAACGGTGAGAGAGAGAGAGAGAGGCCACCGCCGCTTTGTGTGAGATACTCTGAAGAGATACAAACCCAGGCAGGCAGGCTCCATTGTATATAGTGGAGCATACTACCTTTTTCTCCATAAAAATCATTTTATATGCTGTGTACGTGCCATTGGGCGATATAACTTTATTTAAAAATAATGTGCCAATGCATCTAGTCGAACTTTGTTTCGTGCACGTGTGGTACACGACCTTCGTAGGTAAACAACCGCTACACGCATTCAAATTAGAACATGGGCTGCCATTTCATACAGAAATGAGCTTCACCGTGTACCCGCGTGGGTGTGGCTGGACACGAAGCGTGAGTACGTGCACCTATTCTCTTCGTGTACGTACACCACCTACGTGGGGTTGTGTGAGAGAGATACAAACGTAGAGTGATATATAGTGTGTGGGTTCGTGAGTGTTTTTTTGGGGGGGTGTCAATCAAAAAATGTAACATATGGAATGTGTGTGAAAATAGAGTCCTGGATATATCATATATATAGAGGGGCGATCATGAGAAGAGAGTGCAGGTTTCATCGGCTTGAGGTATCCATAGAATCGAAGAGAGGGATGATGTGTGTGTGTGTGCGTGCACGATCGATAAAGAGTGCCATCGAATTTGTGTGTGCCCACGTCAAAGATATAGGGTGGCTGGCCTACTGGAACATGAGAGGGGATAGGTGCAGTTTGTCTCTGTGGCATGGATACCTAGCTACAACGCTCGACTATCGGTGTGTGGTGGGGGGAGGCCTTATTAACTATAGAGGTAGAATGGTCGGTATATGTTTGGAGGAGGAGAGAGGACTACCTTATGGATTAAGGGAGACGAATAAGGTTGGGAGAGGGACAGAGCTACAGTGTTGGAGGGGGTGGTAGTGGAGTTGCTTCGAACAAATGGTGGGAGAGGCTTGCAAGGCAAACTAAGGGCACGCCTGCAATATCAATAATAGAGGGGATGGCTGCCTGCCTGTGCGCGTGCGTGTGAGAGACGGGTCGGGAGGCATGCACGAATGATGATGGGGGACGATATGGCTGTGGTAAGCAGACATAACTACATAGGAAGATCAATCATCCTCTGTCAGAGAAAGAAGAGACATAACTTGTGAGGTACGTCGATCGATGGGTGGGGTGAAATAGTTAAAGTCGACATAGGTATATGTAGGGAGACCGATCGTTATACATGCATGTATGTGTTAGAAGCAAATAAGGCCAGGGGAGAAGGATAGAGAAAGAGGGATGCATCTAAGAGGTGGTGCGGGAGGCATACTATATCGATGGGGAAGGAGTGTGCGAGTACGAGATCGATGAAAAGAGTGGTGGGAGTGAGGCATACATGGCGAGAAGAGAAGAGGGGAAGCTCGTGTTTGTGGTAGGCACACCTGGCTAGAGAGGCATATCGATAGATGAATGCAGTAACGAAGGAGCTGGGGGGGCCTACACACACCATTGGTAACAACCTAAAGTGAAAAGACGAATTTGCGCGATGGAGCTAGAGAATGCCGAGGGAGGGTGAGAGGGATGTGGGCGTGTGCATGCACGAGAGAAAGTTAGCGCTAGCTACAAAGATAAGAGGATTTTGTGGGTGTAAAAGATGAATAGAGATCATAATTCATTATAAAAAGCGAATGAGGATATTTGAATAATTTATCATAGTGTTTTAAACCGACGCATGCGTCAATATATATAACGGTGATACACACGGTGTCCTTATGAACATGTTATACTACATATAATATATTTTATCTCTAGTCTTATAAAAAATAGAGTTGTTGATGATGGTGTGCCTGCCATCCTGCAATATAGGCCATCCGATTTATATCTGACGGATAGGAAGGAAACTATGGCAATATTGAAAAAAGATACCCACACCCCTCTCCATATTTGCAAATAAGGCCTCCCCTTGATCATGTTGATGTTCCATGGAACGCATGGGTATCTTTCTAGTACTACATATAATATATAAAAAATTGATTATAATTTGGGCTAATGTGTTGCTTTTACAGCTCAGGGCTAAATACCTGTCATACTGTAGGGGGCGGGGCACTATACTTTGTGTGATAAACACGGTGTACATATGGAACATGGTTTAGATTATGAATATATAGTTAGTACATCAAATGTACTATTATTTGGAATAAACATCGAGTGTATTCAGAAGATTGAATTCGAGTTTATATAGTACACATACTTCATATCTATCTCTATAGTAAGCATGTGGTGTGTTGTTAAGGTAATACACGAATGATGGTTGAAGTTGGCAACAATCATGATTGTAGATTCTTATTGAAATAGAGAAACGAATTCAAATTCAGTTCGAATTGCAGCGGTAGTATAAATATTTGGAATGCGCTAAAATGTTGGTATGAGTAGGTTTCATGCATTATACAGCCAGCAAAAAAATTTAATTGGACATAACATGGATTCATACTCTCTCTTTGTCTAGCTTTGAATAGCATTTGTATAGTAAAACGAGACAAGACTCTCCCTTTGTGTGGTGTGAAAAGTTTTATTTTTTTCATTGTTTCTTGTTGAGGGAAGTGTGAATTGATTTGGTACGTACAAGTACAATATTACACGTTAGGATTGTCCCTAAATTCAACCCGTGCCTTGTTATATCCCGAAAATTCTGATATCGTGCTCCCAAAAGTGGCACCTTCACAACGCGCGCCTTGCTATTCCGAAATTACAACGCGCGTGAAAACTCCCTCCAGCTGCCAATTCCCGACACGTGAAATCCCCCTTCTAACCCTAAGCCGAAACGGCCGCTAGTTCAAATCGGTGGGGGTAAGTTTGTAATACAACCTAAATTTTGGACAAGCGCATCCCTAAGTCATGGTTCCCCCCTCCCATCGCCTCCTTTTCGCCATTTGAAATCCCAAGCCGCCATAACTTCTCGGGTCCAGCCGTGAAACCCCACCCTCCTCTATCCTCCACCTCACCTCTGCCCAGCCGGAGCCTCTTCCCCGATGATGTCGTCCACCGCAATAGCTCGATGTCCCTCATCCACATCCCCGGGTGAGGATTGGTCGTCCATCTCGTCGTCCCGCCGGTTCAGCCGCCCCGTCCTCCACATCCAAGGAGCTGCTCCGACGATCACCTCGTCTATCGCGGATGCTCCATCCCCACAGTGTCGCCTTAACCTGCTCCACCAGAACCACAGCATCATCGACTCCTCGAACAAAGTCGGGGCCTACTCGGCACCACCAAAGAGGTTGTACACTCATCGCATCGGACCTTCTCCTTAACTCGACCTCCCGTCGCTGATGGTGCTCCATCCTGCACCCCCATGGAGCGGCTACATTGAAGCCGGCACCGCGGGCGACATCTCCACGACGGCTCTCCGCCAGTCTGAGGCCCCTTCGGCGACGGCGTCCATACCAGCCGAATGTGTTGCTGCTGCTCCGGCTCTCGCTCGCTCGCGCTGCTACTGCTTCTCTGGCTCTCCCTCGCCCAGCTGCTGCTGCTCCAGCTCTCGCTCGCTCGCTCGCGCTGCTGCTGTTGCTACTCTCCTCCTCGCTCATGCTGCTGCTCTGCTCTATTTAGCTACACTTCAGTCGACTGAATCGACTTCTGGGTCAGGTGATTTTTAGGGGGTGGGGGCTCACCGGAGTTAAGGAAGAAACACCCGCAGCGGGGAGGGGGGCTCGCTGGAGATGTACCCCACTATCTATCTTAGGGTTCTAGGTGTGGGCAGTGCTCGCCGGTGGTGGGGGCGCGATGGTGGGGCGTGATACGTCTCCAAAATATCTATAATTTATGAAGCATTCATGCTATTTTATTATCTGTTTTGAATGATTACGGGATTTGTTATACACTTTTATATTACTTTTAGGACTAACCTATTAACCGGAGGCCCAACCCATATTGCTGTTTTATTGCCTATTTCAGTACTTCGAAGAAAAGGGATATCAAATGGAGTCCAAACGGAATGAAACCTTCGACAACGTGATTTTTTTGGAAGAATATGATCCTGGTGACTTGGAGTTCACGTGAGAAGATCCTCGAGGCAGCCACGAGATAGGAGGGCGCCCCCCCCTATAGGGCGCGCCCCCTATCTCGTGGGCCCCTCGAGGCTCTCCCAACCGACTTCTTTCACGTATATAAGCCTACGCACCGTAAAACCATCGAATATCAAGATAGATCGGGAGTTCCCCCGCCGCAAGCCTCTGTAGCCACCAAAAACCTCTCGGGAGTCTGATCCGGTACCCTACCGGAGGGGGAACCCATCCGGTGGCCATCTTCATCATCTCGGCACTCTCCATGACGAGGAGGGAGTAGTTCACTATCGGTGTCAAAACCGGCGGATCTCGGGTAGGGGGTCCCGAACTGTGCGTCTAGGCGGATGGTAACAGGAGACAAGGGACACGATGTTTTACCCAGGTTCGGGCCCTCTTGATGGAGGTAAAACCCTACGTCCTGCTTGATTGATATTGATATTGTGGATGTTTACAAGAGTGGATCTACCATGAGATCAAGGAGGCTAAACCCTAGAAGCTAGCCTATGGTATGATTGTAATGGATGTTGTCCTACGGACTAGAGCCATCCGGTTTATATAGACAACGGAGAGGGCTAGGGTTACATAGAGTCGGTTACAATGGTAGGAGCTCTACGTATCCGTATCGCCAAGCTTGCCTTCCACGCCAAGGAAAGTCCCATCCGGACACGGGACGAAGTCTTCAATCTTGTATCTTCATAGTCTTGGAGTCCGGTCGATGATGATAGTCCGGCCGATGATAGTTCGGCCGATGATGCTAGCCCGGCTATCCGGACACCCCCTAATCCGGGACTCCCTCAGTAGCCCCCGAACCAGGCTTCAATGACGATAAGTCCAGCATGTGTGTAGTCTTCGGCGTTGCAAGGCGGGTTCTCCTTCAAGTTCTACGTACCTGCCAAACAGTGTCCGGCTTCCTCATCAATGTTGCGCGTCTTGGCTTCCACGCCAAATAACGGACTTCTTCCACACGTCGCGCGAATGTGAAAAGCCAGGGTGTCTTTTATGTTTTACCCCCTAGTTGTGCAAATAATCTGCCTATAAGGGAGGCAAGAATCCAGATCCAAATCACCATCTTCCTCCCGCAAATACTCATCGGAGCGCTTTCGACCAAGAATCCATTCCATCATGGACCGTCAACACGGCTCCTCTTCTCGCGCTCCCAGCCCTTTGCCAGGAGATTGGAGGAGATGCTCTGTTCCGCAAAATGAGCTGGTGAAGCTCCAAGCGGGGGGATATCTCCCTCTGGCCTTCATGGTTCCGGTTCGAGCCGGGCTGGCCACCTACAAAGGTGGGAAGAAAGCGGAGGTTACCCCAAATCCCAACAAAGGGGAGCGAGTGTGCTTCGTCCCCAATCTGATAAGGGGGCTCGGATTTCCTGTACATCCATTCCTCCGCGGGCTCCTGGATTTATACGGACTGCAGCTTCATCACCTCACGCCTGCCTCAATCCTGCATATTGCGGGTTACGTAGCTCTTTGCGAGCTATTCCTGGGCGTCGAGCCCCACTTCGCGCTGTGGAAGAGGTTGTTCTGCCTTGTACCCCGCTCTCACGAGGGGTCCATATATCAAGTGGGCGGCGCCGAAATATGGCGCATTGCCGGGACCGGATATCCATCCGGAACCCCTAAGAAGGCGTTCGAAGACTGGCCTTCGGAATGGTTTTATATAGAAGACGCTCCGCTGCCGGACCCTGTTCGGATCGGCCTTCCGGAGTTCAGCAATGCTCCTCTGAAGAAACACCTTAGTTGATGGGCCGAATAAGGTTACTAGCCCATGCCAGGTTGACCATGATTGGAGTCATGGCAACATGCATTATGCGGGGGGTGCAGCCACTACAATATAGGGGTCACCCCATGTGGGATTTCAACGGAAAGGATGATGCCACCCGTCATGGCCGCAAAGGGCCGGATTCGGTCGAAGATCTGGTGACGATCCTGTCCGGCCTGTATAACGGGGAGAAGGAGGATTTCCTTCGGACGAACCCGTTAAATGGGTTCTCCATGAATAATCCCCGGCCTTGGGTAAGCGAACAGTCTGCGTGCCCGACCCATGCTTTTTGAAACTTAAGTTTCTTATATTGTGTTCTTCTTTAGACGTAGGAACTGTGCCGGATCATGGAGGACATGCTAAGTCCAGCTCCGCAGCCCGAGGATCCAGAGAGATCCCGGGATCCGGCCTCCGAAGAGGATCCGGACATAAAGGTGGAGCTAATCGACGGGGTGTTCCACCAGCTCAGCATGGACAATGCTTTAGTCGCCATCACGGCCGACTATCCCGGACTATATCCGGCTTCCCAGGTGATTGCGACCGAAGTCCTGACACCTTCATTCCTTCCTTGCTTATTTCTGACCACCGTATATGATGGCGCTGTGCAGGAGGCGCCCCTAGGGCGAGAAGCCGAGCCCGCGGTGGCCGACCAACAAAGGCCAGTCCGGACCAGTAGGCGGAAGAGGAGCGTGGTGCGGACTGAAACGTTGCTGCAAAGGTGTAGCTCACGATTCATTATTTAGAGCAATGTTCCTAGGAAGCGTTTAAGTGCTCATGACTTTTGTAGGGAAAAAAGCGTCCGCCGGACTGCGGGCGTGGAGGTTGCCAATCCAACCTCTACCAGCCAGGCTCCAGCACCTGGTCTGGAGGGGGAGGCGAGCGCAAGGCGCGAGCCGGACGTTCCTCCGACGGAGGATGCCGACAGACTGTCCGCCACCAAGTCTGAGGTGGAGAGTGCCCTGAATCACAGGCCCCGCTGGACAGTATTTCGTAACGCGTGCTTCTCCCCCGAGGCATTGAATGCCTTTAACACGGGGGACGCGCACCTTCGTGCTGCTCAAGATGGTTTTAATAGAGCCACGGAGTAGTATGTAAAAGACATACGGGTAAGAGAATTTAATAGTTATACATGCCAGTAGCCCCCGAGACTTAAAGTAGTTATATTAACTGATTTAAGGATCATATGAAACGTAGGATCTTACCGAGAAGAATACCCAACTATCTCAGGAGTTGCAAGAGTGCAAGGCCCAACTTGAAGCCGCACTCTCTGGCGCATGAGGAAACGCAGGGACCTCTCCTGGTAACGCATTATTTTAGAAAGATAAGTAGCATTTGGCCTTTGCGCAAGTCTAAAAAATGACGTTGCAGGTGCTGCCGGACAAGATCCGGACAGGCAAGAACTTCTGCGCCAACTAAAGGATGGCGAGAGGGTGCTGCATAAGGTGCAGCATGAAAGGAACAAGCTCCAGAATGCCCATGCCCAGCTTGGAGAAGAGCTGAAAGGCGACGGGCCGAGCTGTCGGGCTCCGTTAAGGAGAATCAGCGGCTTTGTCGCGGCATCTATAGTAAGTGCTTGAGCGAACTCCTTTGAAAAGAAGAGTTCGGCGAGGAAGTCAATTTGACAGAATATGTCTGCAGGTATGCTCACAGGTCGCCCTGCGGAGGAGATGCCCGTATCAACGGGTGATCAACTTCCCGAATTGTTGCAACTGATCGAACGAGTTTGGCAGGCAATGAGCGGCGTCATCCAGGCTTTATGGCCAGCCTTCTCCTTACCCGAGGTTCTTGGGGAGCTTGCGGAGAAGCTGCAGGGAGTGCGGCAGGGCTTCCATTTATGGAAGATTTCGGCCTGCCGCCAAGGTGCCAGGGAGGCCTGGGCCATGGTAAAGACGCGGTACAAGAAGGCGGATCCCAACCACATGGCCGAAGTTGGACCTGTGGGGCCCGATGGGAAGGAGATACCTGTGAGTTTAGTATACGGCCAAGTAGAGTTTGCCGCTAAATTTTCCGAATAGTACTGTAAATTAGACAACCTGTTAGACGGGATTGAGGAAGAATACAATCAGTCGATTTGACAATGTATTATAAAATGACATATAAAATGCCTTCTAGCCGGATTGTAGATCGTTTGTCTTTGCTGACCTTTTCGCTTCCACCTCGGGACCCTAGAGTCCGTACTGTTTCCGAATACCTTCTTGGTTATGAAACAACTGGGGTATGCATGGAGAACAGGCGTAGGGGTCATTAGTGCTTTATCAGACAAGTGCCCAACTAGTTATGTTATATTACATGGGTAGTAAGAAATATCTTCCAGGGAGAATAGTTCCGTTAAGGGTTCCTTTCCTCTGGGAGTGGCATGCCCTAAAGTGCATGTCCGGACTGCGAAAAAAGCAGAAAAACATCTGGGGGCAGATAAATAAGTGGATAAAAAATCATCTTTTAAGTCACCAACCGAATATTCCCTTAAGAACGCTAGCTTTCGGCTTCACCCAGTCTGAGGTACACATCCGGCTGACCCGGCAGTAAGAATCGCAGAGGTGCTCCCTTTACCTCCTAGCCGAACAATCGGGAACGTAGGGGTAAGCACAGGAGCCAGACAACCCATCTTGGCCAAAACTTAAGTCATATCGATGCATATAATGGTGAATAAAAGGTACATGTGGAGGCTTGACACATGTGCTGGGCATGAAGAACTTATAATTAAGCTTCTGGTAAAGAAACCCCCAGGTATAATGAGTGCGGATGGCACATCAATTGCGCGCGAACGTTGCGCAAGTATGCACTTTAAGGCTTGGATGAATAGGGTTGAGAAGAAAAAGATAAACAAAAGGCAGCTGAAGTAAAAAAAATTGGATGGGGGAAAGGGACGAACTCTTAGTCCGGCGCTAGGCATAGAATCTTCGGAGGCGGGCTTCGTTCCATGGGTTCGGCTCGAGTCGGTTATCCGATGCATTTCGTAGACGGTACGCTCCGCCGGTCAGGACTTGATCGATGATGAAGGGGCCTTATCATTTGGGCTTGAGCTTGTCCTTTTTCGTGTCCGGCAGGCGTAGAACCAGTTCGCCAACGTTGTAAGGATTGGCCCGTACTTCTCTGCTTTGGTATCTTCAAGCCTGCTGCTGATAGAATCCGCAACGAGCCTTGGCGACGTCGCGTTCTTCCTCCAATGCGTCCAGGCTGTCCTGCCGATCCAACTCGGCTTCTCTTTCTTCGTACATGCGCACTCGAGGTGAGTCATGAATTATGTCGCAGGGCAAAACTGCTTCTGCGCCGTATACCATAAAAAATGGTGTGAATCCGGTGGTACGGTTAGGCGTTGTCCGCAGCCCCCAGAGTACGGAGTCGAGCTCCTCTACCCAGTGCGTGTCAGATTTCGTAAGGGACCGCACTAGTCTAGGTTTGATGCCGCTCATTATTAGACCATTTGCTCGTTCTACTTGACCGTTGGTTTGAGGATGATAGACTGAAGCGTAATCGAGCTTGATGCCCATATTTTTGCACCATGATTTAACCTCATCGGCCGTGAAGTTCGTGCCGTTATCCGTGATGATGCTGTGGGGGACACCATAACGGTGTACTACCCCAGATATAAAGTCTATCACTGGTCCGGACTCTGCCGTTTTAACCGGCTTGGCCTCTATCCATTTGGTGAATTTATCCACCATGACCAATAGCTACCTTTGCTTGTGGGTTCCCCCTTTAAGTGGTCCAACCATGTCAAGCCCCCAGACCGCGAACGGCCAGGTAATGGGTATAGTTTTGAGGGCGGTGGGTGGCATATGGCTCTGATTAGCAAAGAGCTGACAACCGACGCATCTTTGGACTAAGTCCTGAGCATCTGCTCGGGCCGTTGGCCAATAAAATCCTGTACGGAATGCCTTTCCAACAAGGGCCCGAGCTGCGGCGTGGTGTCCGCCTAGTCCGGCATGAATTTCAGCCAGGAGGTTTCGCCCTTCCTCTTCGGAGATCCACCTTTGAAGGACTCCGGTTGTGCTTTTCTTATAAAGTTCTCCCTCATAGACCTTGTAGGCTTTAGATCGCCGGACAATGCAGCGGGCCTCATTTTGGTCTTCAGGAAGCTCCTGCCTAAGCAATTAGGCGAGGAATGGTTCTGTCCACGGGGCAATTACTGCCATTATGTCGTGGGCTGAAGGTGTTATGTCATCGGCTGAATCGCCGGTTGGTGCGGCTTGTTCCTGTTTGTTATTTCCGGACTCCACTTCCCATAGTACGGATGGCTTGAAGAGCCATTCCAGGAAGATGTTAGGAGGGACAGCGTCGCGTTTTGCGCTGATGTGTGCCAGTACGTCGGCTGCTTGGTTATTATCCCGGGCTACGTGATTGAATTCAAGTCCTTCAAACCGGGCTGACATTTTTATGACAGCGTTGCGATATGCTGCCATTTTCGGATCTTTGGCGTCAAAGTCTCTGTTTATTTGGGATATTGCGAGGTTTGAATCCCCGTGCACCTCTAGGCGTTGAATGCCCGTGGAGATTGCCATCCGGACACCATGTAAAAGGGCCTCGTATTCGGCTGCGTTGTTGGAGTCTGTGTACATTATCTGAAGTACGTATTGGACTGTGTCCCCGGTCGGGGATGTCAATACGACGCCAGCCCCCAATCCGGCTAACATTTTAGAGCTGTCGAAGTGCATAATCCAATTGGTGTATGCGCCGTACTCTTTAGGGAGTTTGGCTTCGGTCCATTCAGCGACAAAGTCAGCCAAAACTTGTGACTTTATAGCTCGCCGAGGTTTGTAAGTTATATCAAATGGTAAGAGCTCAATGGCCCATTTTGCAATCCTGCCCGTCGCGTCGCGGTTGTTTATAATGTCATTGCAGTGGTAATTAAGTCCGGAACCCTACCCATCTCAAGGCTCGAGGGCCGAGAAGTTTCCAAATTTGGAAGCTTGGATTGCTGGACGTTGTCCAACGAGTCTGGTCCGATGCCTGACTTTAAGTTCAGTGCTTGATCGAAGTCTGTCCCTCCGCAGGAATCCGGCATGGGGGGTTCGCGAGCCCGGACATGACTAGTTTTCAATACAGGACAAGAGTCGCCGCATTGTTCCTCTACCACTGCAACATGGTGGGTGACCTGGGGGAGTTAATCTCTCTCGGATCGGTTTTAAGCCCAGGGGGAGTTAATCTCTCTCGGATCGGTTTTAAGCCCAGGGTGACCTGGGGGAGTTAATCTCTCTCGGATCGGTTTTAAGCCCAATCTGATTGTAGTCTGTAGCGACTCCCAGGGCGGCGATGCGATCCAAGAGCTCGTTTGCGGCGAATTCCGAGCTGACGTGAAGATTCCTTTTGACGACTTGAGAGGTCATTGTCGAAACGGTAGCCGGACAGGCGGTCATAAGAAAACCACCTAGCCGGATAGTTTGGCCGACGGCCAAGGCTCCTTTGGCGAAAATACCGTCCTTGAAGACGGGAGGAGGCATCCTTCCTATCGGTGACGGCACAGAGGAACTCTCAATGAAAGCACCAATGTCGGTGTCAAAACCGGCGGATCTCGGGTAGGGGGTCCCGAACTGTGCGTCTAGGTGGATGGTAACAGGAGACAAGGGACACGATGTTTTACCCAGGTTCGGGCCCTCTTGATGGAGGTAAAACCCTACGTCCTGCTTGATTGATATTGATATTGTGGATGTTTACAAGAGTGGATCTACCACGAGATCAAGGAGGCCAAACCCTAGAAGCTAGCCTATGGTATGATTGTAATGGATGTTGTCCTATGGACTAGAGCCATCCGGTTTATATAGACACCGGAGAGGGCTAGGGTTACATAGAGTCGGTTACAATGGTAGGAGATCTACGTATCCGTATCGCCAAGCTTGCCTTCCACGCCAAGGAAAGTCCCATCCGGACACGGGACAAAGTCTTCAATCTTGTATCTTCATAGTCTTGGAGTCCGGTCGATGATGATAGTCCGGCCGATGATAGTTCGGCCGATGATGGTAGTCCGCCTATCCGGACACCCCCTAATCCGGGACTCCCTCATTCACCCTCGGGGCTGAGGGTATGTACCAGTAGCTATGTGTTTGATCTCTCTCTCTCTCTCTCTCTCTCTCTCTCTCTCGTGTTCTCTCTATGGCATGATCTTGATGTATCGCGAGCTTTGCTATTATAGTTGGATCTTATGATGTTTCTCCCCCTCTACTCTCTCTTGTGATGAATTGAGTTTCGCTCTTGAAGTTATCTTTCAGATTGAGTCTTTGATTTGAGAACACTTGATGTATGTCTTGCTGTGTTTATCTGTGGTGACAATGGGATATCACGTGACACTTGATGTATGTTTTGGTGACCAACTTGCGGGTTCCGCCCATGAACCTATGCATAGGGGTTGGCACACGTTTTCTTGACTCTCTGATAGAAACTTTGGGGCACTCTTTGAAGTACTTTTGTTGGTTGAATAGATGAATCCGAGATTTTGTGATGCATATCGTATAATCATGCCCACGGATACTTCAGGTGACAATGGAGTATCTAGGTGACATTGGGGTTTTGGTTGATTTGTGTCTTAAGGTGTTATTCTAGTATGAACTCTTGAATAGGTCGATCCGAAAGAATAACTTTGAGGTGGTTTCGTACCCTACCATAATCTCTTCGTTTGTTCTCCGCTATTTGTGACTTTGGAGTGACTCTTTGTTGCATGTTGAGGTATTGTTATATGATCTATCTATGTTATTATTGTTGAGCGAACTTGCACTAGTGAATGTATGAACCCTATGCCTTGTTTTCTATCATTGCAATACTGTTTACGCTCACTTTTTATTATTTTAGATTACAAAAACCTATATCTACTAACCATATTTGCACTTGTATCACCATCTCTTTGCCGAACTAGTGCACCTATACAATTTACCATTGTATTGGGTGTGTTGGGGACATAAGAGATTCTTTGTTATTTGGTTGCAGGGTTGTTTGAGAGAGACCATCTTCATCCTATGCCTCCTACGGATTGATAAACCTTAGGTCATCCACTTGAGGGAAAATTGCTACTGTCCTATAAATCTGTGCACTTGCAGGGCACGGTGGTGCAGTGGTGTCATGGGGATCGCCGGAGAAAAGGCTTGGCACGGGGGTGGGGGGGCTAGAGGGCTGGTCGGGGCGGCGGCGGTAGGGAGTTGTTTCGGGGCGGCGAGGCGGCGGTGGGGAGGTTTTTTAGGGCGGCGAGGCGGCGCGGGGTTCGGCCGGTGGTAGCTGGCGGCTCAGGGGGTGTAGGATCAAGATGAACTGCAGGCCCCCCTAAATTATCCCATGGGAAGTGCCTCTCTGCTACCATTGCGTTCAGTTTCAATAGTACCATTCAGATTCCAAAGTAAATTTCAGCTTCGACAGTGAAGTCCAGAGACAACAGTTTTTACCTCATCTGTTGTAACCAGGTGCTTTTTGGTGATGTAAAATTTACATCTATCACTTTTTGGTAATGCATTTTACATCATCTATTGGAGATGCTATTAGAATTCCACTTGAGATTAACGATGGCAAACCCTCCCGCCCCTCTCCTGATTGTAATCCAGAGGAAGATATCTGTTCTGAGGCGGATTCAGAGGCAGCTGACCACTCCTATTTAACCCCAAGGTGTTGGCTCTAACTTGTCATGATGATGTTAGTCATATCATGCATTTGTTGCCTTGAAGTGCCTACTTTCGACATCATATATGTCATCTGCTTTGTATAGACATGTTTTGTAATGCCACCTATTTAGTTTCAATATCATATATGGGAATTATGCAGTCTCATGTCTTTGAGCCAGCCATAATATATGTGAAATGTGCAATGCCATCCTGTTTAACCAAGCATCATATCTTTGAATGATATCTAGCCCATCCTTTTCTTCATTAAATTTCCATTTGTCGACAATGTTTGTACATTAAACTACTCTTCCTGTGAATCAACCATTTGAGTGGGTGATGGAAAAATCTGGAGTGAAAACAAGGCCTTCAGAGCAGACAGTGCTACCTGTCGAAGAAGATCTCTTGTTGGGTCCCGATAGCTCCTCGGAAATGGATTAAAAGATAGATGACCAATCCTATTCCCCCACCGAGGTGTATGCTCCAACTTGGCATGGTTCTACTGCTCATATCATGCATATGGTGTCTTGCATTGCATAGTTTAGTCATCATATACACAATATTACAATATTCAACAC
The DNA here is from genome assembly GCF_018294505.1 of Triticum aestivum. Lineage (NCBI taxonomy): Eukaryota > Viridiplantae > Streptophyta > Magnoliopsida > Poales > Poaceae > Triticum > Triticum aestivum. The sequence goes on from NC_057801.1 coordinate 68,646,019, forward strand.
CGTGTTCTTAGTTCAGACATCATATATGCGAATGCCCTCTGCTTAGCATATAAATCACCTATGAATTAAATCATGCGATCCTGGTTACTTAGATAACATGTATGTGAATTATGTCCTGCGATCCTGTTTAGTTAGTCATCATATCTTTGAATTATGTTATGCTATGCTATCCAGTTTAGATAGACATTATATATGTGAAATTATGTCATGCTATCCATTTTAGTTAAACAATATACATGTTAACTATTTAATGCCCTCTTTTTGACACTATCTATTGCATCTGTCTCTCATACAATGTATGTACATTCAGCTATGTTTCCTGTTTATCAGCCATTTGAACTGGAGTGGGTGATGGCAGTATCTAGCGGAGTAAAAACACGGTCTTCAAAAAGAATAGTGCTACCTCTTGGTGGAGATAGCACCCTGGTTGTACATGCACGATAACCAGCCCTACCACACATAACCCAGACTCTTGCAGATTTTACCCCTACTAGAATGGACAGAGAACTAGCTTCACCCAATCTAACCCCAACCCCAGCAGATAGTAACTCAGTTCCTGTTGACACAACACCACCTCCACCACAGTGATCCCAAACAAGAGCAGTTAGTAAGGCAACTCCAGTGCCCAAAGCGCAAGTACTACCATGGCGATCCCCAACTCCACTAGTTAGTACACCTATTCCCGTGGAGGAGGCACAACTATCTATCGCATTTGATGTTGTTAAATCCTATGCGCGTATCTTCCCATCATGGAAATATTATGCTAAAGATGAAGGAAAATGCCAATTGCAAGTGTTTGTCCAGGAGTTATGTGTAAGTAATGTTATTCATGGCAATTACTTTGCTTTGTCCCATACATTCTATGGTTATAATATAGCAAATTTTCCCATTTTTCTCTATAGAGAAGGACTGATTTGGAAAATCAGGATGAGGTAACCTGTGCTAATACCTATGCTATCTTCAAGAATGCTTGGTGGCAGTATCGGAATTACCAGAAGAAAACGTACTTCACAGGCAAAGAAACTCATCAAATTCCCTTACGTTCTCCTGAGACACATTTACTGGATGATGACTGGGAACGCCTTGTTCTTTACTAGTCCCGAACCAAGAATGTGGTAATGACTATGAGTTCATTTTATTTTAAGTACTATGTGCTTGCGTCTTACTGTACTCTATTCATGTCGAACAAGTGCTTAAACCTGAAGAACAACTGTTCTCATTTAAGATTCCATTGGTATCATGCATACTGCTTTGCTCTTGTATCACTTGATATGCTCATACAAACTTATTTTTAAATTGAATGATCCAATGGCACAACAGGTATGTTTACGCATGTTTCTTTAACAGGTTTCCTCTTATAAATAGCTCTGTTGATTTCAACTTCAATTGTTTATACAGTTGACTTCTCATATCATGCACATTACTAGCATCATAACAGGGCCAATAGTGTTGTTGTACATGTAGACCCATGGTACCCATCTGAAATATTTTTGTGTCATGTAGTTTCCCACGCTTTGTATTCTTTCAGTGTTGCTTTCTCTTGAACTGATATGATTTGAACCGTGTCTCTATTTTGATTTGGCAAGACAATGCAGTGACCATAGGATATAGATATATGTTTGTTTGATGCTTTTATAATGTACTACTTGGCAATAGAAGACTTGGTAGTTTAATCTTGTTCACATTACTAATGAACTGGTTCACCGAAATGAGCTTCATATACTAGTACATGTTAAACCTGTTATGTGTCTGCTTGTTTCTTCTTTTAGAATGCTGACATAATATTGGGGAAGAGTGCCTTATGCAACAATGATAAAGGAAGTAATGTAGATAAGGTTCAGGATCGTGAAACATCCTTGTTGGTCTCCAACAAAGTTGATCAAACATCTAAGGAAAACTATCTTGAAGACGATGAGGCAACCCCAAAGTCCTGTCTTGGTTTAGTGTTCGAGTTACTGGCCACTACCGCTTGCACAAGCTAGTCAAACTCACTGTCTGAATCAGTTCATTTTCTTGAGTCTCAACTACCACTACTGCAGGATGCTGCTAACGCATCACTATGATTAGAGACCCTTCAACGAAATTGTGTGCGATGCCATAATTGCAAACGGTGGTGTAAAATAACCGTCAAACAAGGTGCACAAGTTTGCGATGGAGGATGCATCAAACACGGTTCAGATTTTAGTTGTGTGTGCGATGCAGGGCATATGGTTCAATTCAATCAACCGTTTGTGATGAGGAGGAACAAAAGAAACGGACAGACAGATGAAGTTGTGTGCGATGTACATCATACGGTTCACTCGGATGAACTGTTTGTGATTAGGCAACACAAAAGAAATGGTCAGCAAGATCAAAGGTGTGTGCGATATACGACATGCGTTCACTCGAATGAACTGTTTGCTTTGAGACATAAGAACAGAAACGGTTCAAATGAACAAGATGTGTGTGATAAGAGGCAAATAGGTCTGTAATCAGAAACGTCTGCGAAGGCTGATAAGAACACAGACGATTATTGCTAACAAGCCGTGTGTGTTGTGAGCAAACGATTGCTGGTATACAATTGTGAGTGATTGATGAAAACATCACCGACGGGTTCCATTGTTTAGTCCGTGTGCGATGTGGTTTTCTATGTCCGCACACCATCTACGCTTTGTCTATAGAGCATCAACATATATACTTAAAAAGACAACATTGCATAACCAAATTAATCATACAATTACACAAGTGACTACACACATAACATTTCCACACACCAAAGTAAGCAATTACATGCATACTAAAGTACGAGAAACGAGCATCTAATCATCTACTTATTGTTGCGATGACGCTTGCCATTGCTCTGCTTCCGGCTGGATCCCTGGCCGTTTTGGGGGAGGATGCACTTACTCATGTCAACGATCTTCCTGTACATGTCGTAGCTCGTGTACGCCTCCTTGACCGCGTACACAACGTGAGCTTTCTCAAGTTTCTACATCCAGGCCGAGTGCCAGGCATGCTTGTCCTTGTTGCACGAATCCTTCATGTCTCTGTAGTAGGTGTCGATGATGGCCTCGGCGAGGTGAACCAGTGAGTCCGTCTCATGCTCCTTGCTGCCCCAGATCTTGTATTGGTCCTGGATGTCGACAAGATACTGGCAGGCGATGCCCAAACTCTTGAGCGCCTTTACATCGTTGGTGATGTCCACCGTAGAGAACATGTAGTGGGGGCTGTTGAAAAACCTGGCGAAACACTCACAAGGCCTTGTGGCCAGGCAATAGTGGGAGATGAGGACGTGGTGGCGCACGCACATCTGGGCGACAGCGACCTTGGGACGAGACCCGACCACCTTATACTTCTCCTCGGGAAGCAACAACTCCATGATATGGATGGACTGCTCAACCCAGACCGAATCGTTCGTGTACACCACCGAGAGGTCCATAAACCTTCTGTGGGTATCCACCACGACAGGCATGGTGAACTGCTGCTCGTCGTCAGAAGCCGCTTGGAGCGCCATTGGAGCCGCGTAGGATACCCTCTAAGAATTTCTCGTGGTGTGTGTGCTTCTTACAATGGTGGGGCGCGATCGAAAGGTTGAAGAGACACAAGGGTAGGTCAAATGGCCGCTGTAATAAATGGGGGCCGGCCGGCCTGCAATCATCACGGCTTATCACGACGTTCATAGAGGAGGATTTCGGAATCCAGTGCACGCTTGACAACACCGCACCCCAGGCATGGGCTCGTAGAGGTGCCAAATGTATCATCGGTGAGCCTGTTCCCGCGCTACCACACAGTTTACCGCGCAAGCTTCCCGCCCGGCTAGTTTTTCCATGCATCGGCTAGAAGAGGGACAAATCGTGGGCGTTTATTGGCAAAAACGTTTGTAAAAATGAAGTGTGTGGAATGAATTCGGTCATAAGTTTACACCTGGGTGATGAGGTCAAAGTTAAACAGAAGGGTGATGACAATGCACACGGTGGAAGAAACCAACTGTGTGCAATAATGTTAAAGATTGCAGTCGAGTTAGCTATACGGATCGTGCGCTGTGAGATCGACAAGGTAAACTGATTCGGGTATGGTTAATAAAATCTAAGAACATTGCATATTAAGGTCAAAATAGTGCTAGCAATATACAAGTCTCATTCGATGCCATTTCAACGATTGTACCACAAAAGCTCGAAATGTTACAAGGTTCAAATTCCTGAGTTATATGGCTCAAATTCGAAGATTACAAGGTTCAAACTGATATTAGAAATGAAATTTAGCTCGTCAGCTCCAAATGCTCGCGCTGATGCGCTGAACATGGATATCAGAGAGGTTCAAACTAATATCGCCGCTTCTAAGTCTGTCTTTGAAACCTCACAATTTTTGCAAAGGGGTCAGCCACTGAGAAGTCATGTATGGGCTTAACCCGATGAATTCCAATTACTCTGTCATCTAAAGTTCCAAAATGAAATTCAGCATTTTTGGAACGTACTCCATTCTGCCGCAGGCGCCGGCGCTGATCAACAGACCATTCATTTTTGCGGAATTACTGTAGGGCAAACCTCATTTCCTTCAGCACCCTTGCTCTGAGAACAAAGAACCTGCCGAATATAATCTCCGGTAAGGTCCCTCGGTAGGAGTTCAAAGTAATTTCTGAGAGATGCAGATCTAGGCATTCTATGTGATTGTTATACTGTATTACATTATCCACCACTTGGCCTAATCTTTTCTGCAAAAGAAGAAAACATGTTAGTGCCTACATGCAGTTTTGAACATTACTACATGGCTAGATATTTGGTTTGCAGGACTTGTAAAATGCAGTAACATGCCATCTTCGATCTGACATGATTAACATGGGCATTTGATTACATTCGAGAAAAATGTAGCATTCTTCACAAGAGGTTGGAGTGGCTGAAAAGTTCCCTAAGAAAACTAGTACAGATGAATCCAAATGAAAAATGTTGATTGATTGTAACCATATGGATCAAGCAACCAATATGTTGGGGGGCATGTATGTACTGAAATTCTCAAAAAGAACCTTCAGAAATCGTAGTACATTGTCATTGTAAACATGGAAAAAGGTGTCTCAAATTGAACTCCCTTATGGTTAACATTTAACAGGAAAGGAACATCACCTTGATATATCGCTTCTCTAGGCACGGAAAGCATCCCAGGAAACTGACATCTTGCTCCAGGTCGGGCCCGATAGATTCTAGTGCCAAGACCTTCACTGTGTGCAGTTTCGGGGTCAAGCTTGTCGGAACCATTTTCTGAATGACAGATGAACAAATATCTTGAAAATTAGAAATAATGTTAATTGGTAAAAGGAGAGGTAGAAGGCGGCTTTTGTACCTAAACGGGTGTGGATCCAATAACATGTTCGGAGTATTTGTCAGACGAGTAGCCCACCACTTTCAATTTCGGTGCAGAAATGACATTGATTCTTGTTGGACCTTCTTGATCAACTACAAGTAATCTCTCAAGTGCAGGTGTGTCTTGGATGACCATACCATGGTCCGCCTTTTGTGATGTCTTCCTGCCGCACCAGCAACACACATAAATAGTCCGGAGAGTCTTGGAGGTGATGTGGAAGGTACTCAACCCATTGATCGCCTGAAGACGAAGGTACTCGAGTGCAGTACAGCCACAGAGCAGGCGATCCATGTCACCCTTTGATAGGCAGACGTCGACGAGCTCGAGGTGCTTCAGTCGTGGTAGAATAAGAGCGGGCGCGTCCTTAAGGGGCGGGAAATGGCAGTTCCTGAACTTGGCGACGCGTAGCGTGGGCACGACGCGGAGTGCGGATGTTGGCAGCACCCGCATATGCCAATAATCAAAAGTGAGGTCCTCGAACTGATCTAGGGTGGGGGATCGGAACCAGTCGTCAAGCTTGGCTCGGTCCTTGCCGTTGGAACGGAACTTGCCCATTCTAAGGCCTTTGGTTGGGCCAAGGTGAGTACCAAGGATCTTGGAGAATGCATCCAAGCTTTTGCGATAGCCATGGCAGAGCTCGTGGGTGTCGATGAGGTCGAGAGGGCTGGAGTTATATAGGGGCGCCATCGCCGGGAAAGGAGGGTTTTCCGTGCCCCATATTAGATTGGGAGGAGGGAGATGATGACTCTCAACATATCATCGGGGAGGTTGGTGATTAAGTCTAGGCCTGCTGGAGTCGCTTGCGGTTCTAGCTCGCCTCGCCTCCGCTTGTTGGCAGCCCCATTCTCCACCTCTGAAGTCTCCTAGTCAGCGGCGCTTTCTGATAGAAGTGGGATTATAGGGAAAATTTGTTAAAACAAGGCAATAGAAAAGTGTATTGATAACTAGAAGTTATTAGGAGGAATATAGTAAGATAAGGGAATATCAATTGGTTGCTTAAATACTACACAATTCATTTGACATTGCTGGGTAAGTCAACATATGCAGATAGTTGAAAAGAAAACTTACTTCGAACAAAGTTTGGACGGATGATTATGTCGAGGAAGTTACAATATATCTCATGACCAAGCCCTTCTATGTGCAGTGCAATTTTAGTGCCAGCTTTCAGTACATAAAACTTTGCAATTTCATTCCAAAATCCAGTGCCAAAATAGGAGTCGCCATGTTCATCAAGTCTTACGGTAGCAATGATTGTAAATCCATGGTTTGTGTGTAGTATGACATTTGTGGAGCCTTGATGTATGTAAAGGGAAAAATTGTGTACTATATAATCTGTTGCATAGCGAGGGATGTCCTGTAGAAAATGGTAGGATTGTTAAAGAAAATATGGTAACATGCAAATATGGGCCCAATTGAAAGAACTGTACAACAACTAAAATCGAAGGAAAAAAGTCTATAATTAAACAGATAGGGTAAACAAGATGTCATGGAAATATGAGAGTAATCAAAAGAACAATACATCATTAATTTGCATAATATAGAAAGCAGAGGGGGAAAATCCCCTTTGACGTATATGGTGCATGTGGCACCTTTTATCCAAATGTAGCAATATTTAGAATATGTTTAGGAAAGTAGGCCATGCCAACCGATTTAGGGTGAGATTAAACATACCACGCGCGTCCTCAAGTTATCTGGTACGATGAGATGGAATCTCTGGCAGCGGTCGCCAAGTCCTGAAGTGTCGGCGCACTGTATACTCTATGAATGAAAGAAAACCCTCAAATCAGCTCGAATAAAAATGAATTCACGGCGATTTTCGCCAGGTGATTAAAGGAGGCATATGAACTGGGATAAGAGACGATATAATATCTCGTTAAATTAGTTACCTTGTCGTCCATGAGAAAGAACCCTCAGTATGGCAGATTCCCCAACCGAGCGGAGCTGGGTCGACCGCGAGCAGCATCGAGAAAGTCAATGGCGATAGGTGGCGGCAAGCGGAAGTGGCGAAATGCAGTGGGCTTTGCCGGCAGCCTAGCGGCGGCGGCAGACGTTGAGCTAAGTGTTTACCGCCTTGATAGGCGGCGCCATGGCATAGACGCGGAGGAGCTTGTGCAGGTGTGAATGGGGAATGTATCGGAGGGGCTGAGGGGTGGCGGGCGGGGTGAGGGTTTTTGTGACGTGGGGATGGTGAGGGTTTTTTTTTCTTTTTTGAATTGGGTGGTGAGGGTTTTCTGTCCCACAAAGAATTTTGGGGCGACGGTTTGCTAGAGCGAACCGTGTGTGATTGACGCAGCAGGCAAAATGATAGTCATTGCACATGGTTCCAATTTTGGGAACCGTGTACGATTTACATACTACCTCTGTCCTGGTTTATTGGTCCCCCGTTGTAATTTTTAGCAAAATTTGATGAAATATTTAACATACTCAGACATAGATAATAAGCGTACACATACATAAGCATAGTTCAACCATAAGTACATAGTTCAACCGTCATTAAGCATACTCAAGCCTACATAGTTCGATCCATCCCCCATCTCATCTCACATGCGGCCGACATGATCCTGAAGCTTCTCCAGGTACTCGACGTAAACGTCGTGCGCCACCCTGCGAGAATACTTCTACTTGAAGGAGCCAACGGCCCGTCCTCTTGCATGCGCCAGAACACTTAGATACGCGTCATGAATCTTGTGGTTGCAAAATGGGCATCCATAGCCATCGTTCCAGGTCCGAATATGCCTGTTATGCATTCCCGCATAAAGCTCCCTCAGGATTCGCCTCTTGTACCTCCTCTGGGCATCTTCATCCTCGTTGTCCACATCGTCAGACAACACCTATACAAAAACTAAAGCAAATTTGGCATCAAATCACTGACTACATGCCTGAAGTAGGATTAGGAATTTATGGCTATTTATTTATACATATCCAGAGAATATGGTTCGATTTTTAAGCACAAACTTCTATGTACAAACAAATCTTGAAGAAAATAATGGCACAAACATATGTAGGTCGTTCAAAATCAATTGTCATGTCCTAGCTAGGAATTATTAGCTCGGACACTAACCCTAGTCGGACTACTAGTAGAAATCATTTGCACAGATGAAACAACTAATCACTTATCACCTATACCATTCAAATAATCAATACACTACATGGATCTAACGAAACTTACTCAGATTTCATGGATTGGGAGAACATAACCACAAGATTTCTATTCCAAAAAGGGGGAGGCTAGAGTAACCAAAGAAACCCTATGATCTATTTGACACATAAATGGGTATAGATGACTAACCAGTTGTCCGTCATCGCCAGAGTCGTCGTCGGTGTGGTCGTTGGAATCGTCGCCGGAGTGGTCGTCGGAGTCCGTGTGGAACTCCGCCTCCGGATGTGGAAGATCTATGTTGTCCATGACGTCAGGGTGCATCGATAACTCGTCGGTGGTGACAGCAACCTCTGTCTCCATCTCCACGCCGTGCTCCGGTGCTTTAGCAGTCCCGGCGTCGCCACTCCCTCCGATGGGGCACTTCGGCGGCATCCTCATAAACTGACGGCTTTGAGGACTGAGAGCGGCGTCAAGGATGCAAGAGGAGAGAGGGGATTGTGTGTGTGTACCGAGGATGGAGGGTGCGGCCGCTCGGGCACACCATTAATATGGAGTAGTGGGAGTTGTGGGAGAGAGGCGGGCGGCGGTCAAACCGATGGCTCGCCTCCCGATGAGCCAGCGCACCGGACTGCTGGCATGCATACCCAAGTTTCACATAGCTACTCGCACACCTCCCGATGACACTGCATAGTGAGCATGCCTCCATCAATTCACAGACCTGCACGCAAGCCTCCCAGTCTGCATGCGCGGTGGACTGGTCGCATGCGTCCCGTCAACTCACGCCTGCTCGCACGCCACACTGGTCACGGGGCAGCATGTATATTGTTTTTCTATTTGGATGATTAATGTTGCCGCTTTATTGCTTAACCGAAGCATGGCACGTATCCATTGTTGGGCTAACGCTCACGGTTCGAATAAATAATCCGTTTGGGATATTGGTTCCCAATTATTAATAATCTCCCGTCTGTAATTAGATAAAGATTACATCAAAACTGGTCTCAAATTTGACAAAAAAATGTACAATGCCACTTTGTATTGTTGTCCATATGACAACACGATAAATTTCATGAACTTGAAATAAGTGTTGGATGTACTAGAATTTAAAAATCAAGATTCTCAATGTTTGAAATTTGTTGCACGTGGAGTAAACATGCACCCAGTGAGACACATGTGTTTTTGCAATCCATTTAGGTGCACTGTCACGTGTGCATGTAGCTCAAATTAGATTTTTGCACATTATACCCATAGAAAATCAATCAATCAATGTACTAAAATGTCTTAATGATCTCTGTATTTTTTTTGAAATTAAAATATCCCTCCTTTGGTAACATGTATGTTCACCGCGGGATAATTAATTTAACATGCATCATAGTTGCAGTGGATTCGCGGTGTGTGTGTGGGTGTGTGCGTTTGGGGGTGGCAGGTGGCTCGCAGTACACTACGAGTTGTGAGCCATCGCTTGGGTTGGCCATTTTGTTAGGCAGGCTGGTGCTACATCAGATTCGTGAAATTGTTAATTCAAACATTACACGACCCTTTCATACATAAATGTTTTGGCCACATGCAGTCGATGGTTGTCCTACACGACACTGGATGCTCGCGTGTGACGCTTTCTGTGGGCCCACGAGGTCATCGTCCATCACTTTGACTAATAGCCGACTGTGAGTTTAATTTGACCATCAAGGTAGAATCTTTTTTGTTTGTGTTATGGTGGTATATAGTACGTGTCGAAGAGGTGGGAGGCAACTAGCATATATACTATATGTATGAGTCTGTGAACAAGTACACCTCACTCAGTGTCGGGACATTTTGGTTACCGAGGCATGTGCCACATAAAAATTGTGAAATTGGTTATTCAAACATCACACAACACCTTTTTGGGCCACATGCATATATATCCTAGCTAGGACACTCATGTGTGACGCTTCCATCTGTGGGCCCACGAGGCCATCGTTGATGCATGCATGCATGCATCACTTTGACCTACATCGGGAGAGGTTAATTAATTTCACCATCGATGAGGATTCTTTTGGGTTGTACATGTATTATAGGCAGGAGCATATAGTATGCGGTGAAGAGGGGGGAAGGGGACCATCATATGTAGTACGCTTGATATGAACCTCGCTCTGTGTGGGTGCATGGTTTACGGTTTTTGAGGCACGTGGCACATCAAAGTTGTGCATTTTGGGTATTCAACATATATATGTTTGTGTCGGTGGGAATGACACCTATGGGATCACAAGAATCCCTACTGTGGTCGGCGGGCGCGGGGTCACGTGAAGAGCGGGTTTATGAGCTAGCACGAAGGTCGTTTACCCAGGTTTGGGCCACGGGGATCGCGTCATACCCTAGTCCTGCTTTGGTGTATATATCAGTGTTCTTGAAATAGCTATCGAGCGTGATTTTCCCCAAAGAGATGAATCCCTATCCAGTACGCCTTGGGCCTCATTTTATATTCGAAGAAGGCACTACAGTGGCACACAAGCAGTGGAAAGGGGTACAGTGCACAAGCTTATCGCTTGTTATTACGGGACAAAACACATTAAATGCACCCCTGAGGTGTCCCTCTTGCTTTATCGCCTCCTCGCCCTGCTTTGATACGCACCCGGGCCAGTGAGGTGCTCAACGTCATGTAGGCTGGCAGGCTGCTGAGGTGGCGTGGTGATGGCGTCTTCATGAAGATCTGCATGCCACCATGCAGGTGCTTGCTGAGTTGGCCTCGGGATCACGCATCACCATGCAGGTGCCTACCTGGCTGGTTGGGCTGGCAGGTGCATGGGAACGGCGGTGGGGTCTTGGCGTGCGCGGGCCTTGTCGTGGTTCTAAGTCTGACAGTAGTGTAGGGGGGTAGGAATGGAGAGGCAAGATCCTAGCTATGGAGTAGTTGTATACGCAAGAGATTTACGAGTTCAGGCCCTTCTCGGAGGAAGTAACAACCCTACGTCTCAGAGCCCGGAGGCGGTCTACTGGATTATGTGTATATGAGTTACAGGGGTGCGAACCCTTTACACTGAGGAGGGGGGTGGCTTATATAGTCCGCCAGACCCCTCCGGCCCTCTGCTATGCAGGGTTTAAGGTACATTAAGATCGAGCGTTACTGGTAACGCCACAAATAAAGTGCTATGATGACCATAAAATCTACTTAATGACAGACTGTTTGCGTGCAGAGTGACTTTAGGTCTCCTGGCAGTCGAGTGGTTGGCTTCACGGTCGAGTGTCTTCGAGTCCGTCGAGTGGAACACTTCTGGGTCGATTGAAAGGTGGTTTCTTCTAGAGATGTCCTTGGGGAGGGTATCTTGGACAGGTCCATGACCCTACCCTAGGAACATAGCTTCATCATTAGCCCCTGAATGGATCGATGTTTGTGTGGGGAAGGAGTTGAACACACTTCGGACCCATTTTCGTCCTATGAGTATGTCTTGTTCTGGATCAATGAACTTACGTGACGGCATCAACTTCTTTTTCAGTCGCCTTGATCCATTATTTGTATCCGTCGAAAGGATTTCTTTACTTGGAGAACTCCGAACGACAGAACGGAGGAAATCTTCCATCTGACGAATTGTTCTGCAGCTTGCGGATTTAGCGGGATTCAAATTTCGGGAAGCGCGCGGGGCGGAGGAGACTGCAGTAATCGGATGGGACAAGGCAGGGACGCCTCGATCTCTGCGCCACCTTTTTCGCCACGTATCGCGCGCGCGACTGTTGCGGGATTTGATAGGATCGTCTGGGCCTACAGGTCAGTCACTCGGAAGCAACTCCATATAAGCCGCTGGCCCGGGGCTTTTGAACAGTGTGGCTTCATTTTCCTCCTTTCTTCTCGAAAACCTCATCCACCTCTGCTCTCGTCCCGGTGCCGTCAGTCTGTTCGAGCTTCGTCTGTGGCGATGGTGAAGGAGAAGACGGCAGCCCTGGAGTGCACGAAGAAGGCGACGGTGCAGGCAAAGGCGAAGAAGTCCGGTCGGGGCGGATCTTCCTCGAGGTCTGCCTTGCCGCAGGGCTGGATCCAGGGTGACTGGATGCCCTCAGCAATTCGTCAGGAGGACCTTGATGACCTGGCCGAGGGGGATTCATTCCTCATGAATCTGCGCGCCTCCCGGGGAACGAGATCGAGCCGCAGCCTCTCGATGGTGAGTGTGTCCTTGTCGCCACTCACGTCGACCGCGGATTCTCCCTGCCCCCTCATCCTTTTTTCAGGAGTTTCTTGAACTTTTTCGGAGCGCAACTCCACCACTTTACTCCAAATTCCATCGTGTACCTTGCTGACTTCGTGTCTTTGTACGAGAATTTCTTGGGATTCCGTCCTCATTGGGGCCTCTTCAAGCACATTTTCACTTGTCATTCTTAGTCGGTTAAGAAAGCCAAGTCGAGTGACGATAAGACGCAAGTGATCCAGATGTGCGGGGGTCCTGGGATCCAGATGAGAAGCAAAATTTGTTTTCCGGCTATGGTTCTTCCTGATTCAGTCCGGGGGTGGCAGTCAACCTAGTTCTACTGCCAGGACCAGCCGACTCCAGGACAGGCAACGGGTCTCCCCCCTTTCTCCCTGAACCGAGCAGAAAAACCTTCTTCTCTGAAAGTGACATCGGAAGAGAAAGCACAAGTCAAAGTGCTGGTTGGTCAAGTGGTTCAGCTTGTCCGCGACGGGGTGACTGGTATGGATTTGTTAGAGGTCTTCCTCAAGAGACGTATCCAACCGCTCCAAGCTCGTGACCATCCGATGTGGTTGTATTTGGGTCTTGATGAAACCACTCGGATTCACCCGGATGAGGCCAGTAGGATTCCTCCACTCGACTAATCATACGACGTAGACCAGGTCCGATTCTGCATCTCCGACTATGACCTTGTTTTCTTCATTCCGTTTGCTTAAAATCAGTCTACTGACTTTTGTCTTATTTGTTGTCTTCTAGGCCACTACTGAGATGTACTCGATGCCCAACGGGGCACAAGAACAAGCCGAGGAGGAAGAGGCGAGTGGAGGTGAAAGTGAGGAGGAGTGGCAATCTGACGGTGAGGAGGAAGAGGATGACGACGACTCCAGTGAAGAGGAGGAGGAGGAAGTCGATCCTCCTCGCACGGAGAAGCGAGCGTGGCAAAGCGACTGCGCCTGTTGGGTAGTCGTCGAAACACCCTCGGAGGGCTTCTCCGGCGCTGACTAAAAAAGCACCGAAGCATCCCCGAGCGACGTCATCAAAGCCGCCGAAAGCCTTTCCCAAGATGAGAATGACCATTCCCACCATTTCCGGGTAGCAGAAGAGCTTGTGTTTTCTTGTTTAGCATGGAAAGACTCTTGGTCGACTCATTGGCTAACCGACTGGTTTCTGAAATCTGTAGCGCTCCTACCTCCAAGACCTCCGCCAAGAACAAAGACCGGGATATGGAAGATGCTACCACCTCCAACCTTGGTACGATCTCTGAAATTTCACTTTTGGTCGATTGGATTCTCGATTTTAACTTTGGATTTTTCCTGTAGCTCCTCCTCATGTCATCGATCTCCCTGATGATGACGACGAGGCGCCGCTGAGGCCGAGGAGGAATAGAAAGGCGCCGGCTGGCAAGACCACTCAGACTGCATCAGTGCCTGAGGCACCGGTTTAGGATGGTGGTAATATTACTCGGAATTCTGTGTCCTTCGCTGTGGCGCTGACGAGTGCTCGACCTTCATCGTCGACTGCTGACCCCACCTTCCCTTTTCGCCACACACCACGTCCCAGAGGACCAAGCGGGTGCTGCTAAGGAGGCTATACGCCAGGCGGGGATCACGATGGAGCAGGTGAAGGCGATCCGGCAAGCCAGCCAAGCGGCCTATGATGCTAGCTCAGCCCTTCAGAGCAATGTCCAGGTTAGTTGGTCACCGCTTGTTCTGTTAGGATATGCTATCTGAAGACTTTCTTTCCAAAGATCTTTGTATCTGTACACCCATTGGATGTGTCGATTGAACTTTTGGATTGGTGGGGGCATGCTGAGTGCACCCACTGGGTGTAGTCCCCGAGACTATGGTGGACTGCTCGCAGTCGACTGTAATCTTTGTATTTTGAATTTCTTCACTCTAACTTCGTCACTCGGTCTGGTCGGACCATGTCGAATGGAATCTTGGAACCAGTGGGGGTACGCTGAGTGCACCCACTAGGTGTAGTCCCCGAGACCATGGTCGACTGCTGGTAGTCGACTAAGGTCTAAAGAACCTGTGTTTGTTTTTGGTAGATCATGATGAGACCATGGCTGAAGAATGATCTGGAGGCTTATCTGGGAGGGCTCGCCAGGAAGTTATTCATCATGCTTGAAGGTAATCTCTTCTATCCGACTAACTTGTTATCATTGACTCATCATAGAACTGTTGGCTTAACTTCGAATTGTGTTTACAGAATTCTGCCAAAACTTCGAGGAGGAGACCAGTCGAGTGGAGAAAAGCTTGGACCCCATTAACTCTCCTGTGAAGGATGAAGCCTCTATGAACGTGCTCCGACAGGAGTGTCGTGTTGCTGGAGTGGTTGACTACCTTGCTCGGCTGAAGGTTGCAGCGTCGTGAATCGACACGACACTCTGGCTGGGAGAGACGCTTCAAAATGACCTCGAGTCTCTAACGACTCGACTGAATGAAGTACCAAGTCGAGTGCAAGAATGGAAGAAGTCCTCTGCCAGGTGCGGCGCTGACGTTGATCTATCCCTGGTTAGTGTTTACTGCAAGGATGCGCAAAAGGACAAGCTCGCGTCCATCAGGGTTGCCAATACCAAGAAGCACGACTTCCAATCTTTCATGGAGACCTTCATTGCTGCTGCCACTCGGATTGCCAACGGAATTGACTTGGACCAGTTTGTCGCGCCCTCTAGTCCTCCACCTGAGGAGTAAGAAAAACTTCTATGCTTCGCCTTAAATTTGCCTCAGAATGCCGAGTGATTTTGTAACCAATAAACTTTTATAGGCTTGATGCCTGAGCACATCTGAATCTGTAGGATGTTATCTGAACTTGGCTTATCGTTGAATATGCTTGCATTTGCCTTCGTGCGAATTTTGTTTTTCACTCGGAACATACTTTATTGCTTGAGACGCAACTCTGAGGTGGAAAATCCAGTCGACATGCACTTCATCGCTCTTGCGGTAAGGATGGAGCGCAGATTGCAGTCAACCTGCGTCCTTGCGGATCGGGATGGAGTGCACGTTGTATTTGTGGTGTAGCTCTGAAGGAGAAGGCAGCAGTTGACCTGCACCTTGTCGTCCTTGCACAGTGCATGTTGTATTTGTGGCATAGCTCCAAAGGAGAAGGCAGCAGTCCACCTGGACCTCGTCGTCCTTGCAGAGCGCATGTTGTATTTGTGGCATAGCTCTGAAGGAGAAGGCAGCAGTCGACCTGCACCTCGTCGTCCTTGCAGAGCGCATGTTGTATTTGTGGCGTAGATTCGAAGGAGAAGGCAGCAATCAGCCTGCACCTCGTCGTCCTTGCAGAGTGCACATTGTATTTGTGGCGCAGCTCCGAAGGAGAAGGTAGCAGTCGACCTACACCTTGTCGTCCTTGCGGATCGGAATAGATTTCATACTTAGGCGAGTACTTGAACTGCAGCTAAGCCTCCGAGTGGGAGGGTTGCTCTCCAATCGGTAGGGTTTTTAAATACTTAGGCGAGTACTGGACCGTAGCTAAGCCCCCGAGTGGGAGGTTTGCTCTCCACTCGGCAGGATTTTCAAACACTTAGACGAGTACTGCAGTGCAGCTAAGCCCCCGAGTGGGAGGTTTGCTCTCCACTCGGTAGGATTTTCAAATACTTAGGCGAGTACTGGACTGCAGCTAAGCCCCCGAGTGGGTGGTTTGCTCTCCACTCGGTAGGATTTTCAAATACTTAGGTCTGTACTGGACTGCAGCTAAACCCCCGAGTGGGAGGTTTTCTCTCCACTCGGTAGGATTTTCAAATACTTAGGCGAGTACTGGACTGTAGTTAAGCCCCCGAGTGGGAGGTTTGCTCTCCACTCCATAAGATTTTCAAATACTTAGGCGAGTACTGCACTGCAGCTAAGCCCTCGAGTGGGAGGTTTGCTCTCCACTCGGTAGGATTTTCAAATACTGAGGCGAGTACTGGACTGCAGCTAAGCCCTCGAGTGGGAGGTTTGCTCTCCACTCGGTACGATTTTCAAATACTTAGGCGAGTACTGGACTGCAGCTAAGCCCCCGAGTGGGAGGTTTGCTCTCCACTCTGTAGGATTTTCAAATACTTAGGCGAGTACTGGACTGCATCTAAACCCTCGAGTGGGAGGTTTGTTCTCCACTCGGTAGGATTTTCAAATACTTAGGCGAAACGGATTCGCAACTAAGCCCCTGAGTGAGAGGCTTGCTCGTCACTCGGTAGGATTTTCAAATAGTTAGGCAAAACGGATTCGCAGCTAAGCCCCCGAGTGAGAGGCTTGCTCATCACTCGGTAGGATTTTCAAATACTTAGGCAAAATAGATTCGCAGCTAAGCCCTCGAGTGAGAGGCTTGCTCGTCACTCGGTAGGATTTTTTTTACAAACTTAGGCGAAACGGCTTCGCAGCTAAGCCACCCACTGGGGGATTTCTCATGTAAACAAATGCAAAAACAATCACTGGGAAAATTATAACACTCTTGTCTTTGATAAACAAACTACAGAGGTACTTTTTATTACATCTCATCTGAGTGAGTACTTAAGTATAAAAGGGGCGGAGCAGCTCCGCATTCCAAGCTCGTGGCTCATCAATCTGGTGATCGACATTGTAAAGACGGTACGCTCCATTGTGGAGAACTTTGGTGACGATGAAGGGGCCTTCCCAAGTAGGAGCGAGCTTGTGTGGCTTCTGTTGATCCACTCGGAGGACCAAATCTCCTTCTTGGAAGGCTCAACTCTTCACATCTCATCTGAAGGGGCCTTCCCAAGTAGGAGCGAGCTTGTGTGGCTTCTGTTGATCCACTCGGAGGACCAAATCTCCTTCTTGGAAGGCTCAACTCTTCACATTTCTAGCATGGAATCGACGCAAGTCTTGCTGATAGATAGTCGAGTAGATCAAGGCCATCTCTCTTTCCTCTTCTAGGAGGTCGACTGCATCCTGTTGGGCTTGTTCTGCTTCATCTTCAGAGTAGAGCTCGACTCGGGGTGCATTGTGAAGCAAGTCACTCGGCAGAACTGCTTCAGCTCCATAGCCCAGAAAGAATGGAGTTCATACAGTTGACCGATTAGGCGTGGTCCTTAGTCCCCAAAGAACTGAAGGAAGTTCGTCGACCCATGCGCCTGCTGCGTGCTTGAGATCACGCATCAGTCAGGGTTTCAGTCCTTTGAGAATTAGACCGTTCGCTCGTTCCGCTTGTCCATTCGACTAGGGGTGAGCGACTGAAGCGTAGTCGACTCGCGTGCCTTGAGAGGCGCAAAAGGCTTTGAACTTGTTGGAATCGAAGTTCGACACATTATCAGTGATGATGCTATGCGGAACTCCATATATTAATATCAACTCTCTGACAAAACTAATAGCAGTGCAAGCATCGAGATTCTTGATAGGTTTAGCTTCAATCCCTTTAGTAAACTTGTCGACTACCACTAGCAAGTGGGTGAAGCCGCTCCTGCCAGTTCTTAGTGGTCCAACCATATCCAACCCCCAAACAGCGAAGGGCCAGATGAGTGGAATGGTCTTCAAGGCCGAGGTGGGCTTGTGTGACATATTGGAATAGAACTGACATCCTTCACACTTGTCGACTATATCCTTCGCCATTTCATTTGCTCTTGGCCAGTAAAACCCCGCTCGGTATGCTTTAGCCACAATGGTCCGAGAGGACGCATGATGACCACAGGTCCCCGAGTGGATATCGTCAAGAATTATCTCTCCTTCTTCTGGTGTTTTACATTTCTAACTAGCTCCAGTCGCGCTTTCCCTGTACAACTGTCCCTTTATCATGGTAAAGGCCTTGGATCAATGGACGGTCTGTCGAGCCTCTTCTTCATTGTCTGGGAGCTCTTTCCTTAGGATATATGCGATGTACGGCACCGTCCAGTCGGGAGTGATGACCAAAACTTCCATGATCAGGTCGACCACAGCTGGGACCTCAACTTCAGTCGGATCTGTGACACTTTTTGGCTGCGGGGCTTCTTCGGTGAAAGGATCCTCTTGAACTGATGGTGTGTGGATGTTTTCCAAAAACACATTACCGGGAATGGCTTCTCTCTTGGAACCTATTTTTGCCAAATCATCAGCCGCTTGATTTTTCAGTCGGGGTATATGATGAAGCTCTAACCCCTCGAATTTCTTCTCCAGCTTTCTCACTGCATTGCAGTAACCAGTCATGGCCGGACTTCTGACGTCCCACTCCTTCATCACTTGGTTAACCACCAAATCTGAGTCGCCATAGACCATGAGGCAACGGACGCAGAGTGAAATGGACATACGCAACCCATACAAAAGTGCTTCGTATTCTGCATCGTTATTGGAGGAATCAAAGCGAATCTGGAGCACATATCTGAGCTTATCTCCTCGGGGAGAAACCAACAATACCCCAGCACCAAAACCATTCAGCATCTTAGAGCCATCAAAGAACATGGTCCAGTGCTCTGAGTGAACTTGATTCGACAGTTGCTGTTCAATCCACTCGGTGATGAAATCTGCTATTGCTTGGGACTTGATGGCTTGCTTTGCCTCAAACTTGATATCAAGGGGAAGGAGTTCAATCGCCCATTTTGCCACTCGACCAGTTGCATCTCTGTTGTGCAGAAGCTCTGACAATGGGGCGTCACTGACGACTGTAATGGAATGGTCGGAGAAGTAATGAGCAACCTTCTTTGTTGTCAAATAAATCCCATATACAAGCTTCTGATAATGAGGGTATATTTGCTTTGATGGGGTCAAAACTTCAGAAAGATAATATACTGGGCACTAAACTTTAAAGGCTTTTCCTTCTTCTTCCCGCTCGACTGTAAGTACTGTACTGATGACTTGTCCTGTGGCTGCAATGTCAAGCAGCAAAGGCTCGTTGCTAATTGGCGCAGCAAGCATCGGCTGGGTGGAGAGCAGGGCTTTTAGCTCTGCAAACGCTGCATCAGCTTCGGGAGTCCACTCGAACTTGTCTAACTTCTTCTCAGTCGGTAAAGAGGCAATGCCTTTTCGCCGAGACGAGAGATGAATCGACTTAAAGCGGCCAAGCATCCAGTAAGCTTCTGGACATTGCGCACACGCATAGGGCATTTCATTCGGAGTATAGTACCATCTTTTTCTGGGTTGGCATCGATTCCTCGTTCGGAAACGAGAAAACCGAGTAACTTTCCGCTAGGAACTCCGAATGTGCACTTTGATGGATTAAGCTTGATATCATACCTCCTAAGGTTGGCAAATCTTTCAGCAAGGTCAGTCTCATGTATGCTTGACCACAATATCATCCATGTATGCTTGCACATTCCGACTGATTTGAGTGAGCAAACACTTCTGAATCATCCTCATGAACGTGGCTCCGGCATTCTTGAGGCCGAATGGCATGGTGACATAACAGAAGCACCCGAATGGAGTGATGAAAGCTGTTTTGATCTCGTCATGTCCATACAGACGGATCTGATGGTAACCGGAATAGGCATATAAAAAAGACAGGCGCTCAAATCCCGCAGTCGAGTCGACTATTTGGTCGATGTGGGGGAGAGGAAAATGATCTTTAGGGCAGGCCCAATTGATATGTTTGAAGTCAATGCACATGCGATGTGACTTGTCCTTCTTGGGGACCATGACAACATTGGCGAGCCACTCGGAGTGGTAAATCTCTCGGATAAACTCCGCTGCTAAGAGTCGAGCCACCTCCTCACCAATGGCCTTTCTCTTCTGGACGGCGGACCGTCGAAGATGTTCCTTGACAGGTTTCACTTTTGAGTCAACTCGTAGACGATGCTCAGCCAGCCCCCTGGGAACACCTGGCATGTCAAAAGGCTTCCATGCGAAGAGGTCCCAGTTCTCATGGAGGAACTGGATGAGCGCTTCTTCCTATTTGGAGTCGAGTGTTGTAGAGGTATGAGTCGGAGCAGCACTGGGGTCGGTCAGGTGAATGTGAATCGGTTTTGTCTCACCGGACGACTGAAATGCTGATTCCGTAGCGGGCTTCTTGGCTCGCAACAAATCACTCGGGTCTGCAGTTTTCTGGTATTCCTGCAGTTCTACCACTGCCATATGAGCATCGGTGATCTTTGAGCCTTTCTGAAAGCACTCTTCCGCCTTCTTTCGATTTCCAGTAATAGTGATCACACCTTTGGGACCAGGCATCTTCAATTTGAGGTACACATAACATGGTCGAGCAATGAAACGTGCATAGGCAGGCCTGCCCAAAATAGCGTGATAAGCACTCTGGAAATGCACAACTTCAAATGTCAACTTTTCTTTGCGGTAATTCTTGGAATCACCGAAAACCACATCAAGAGCAATTTGGCCGAGTGACTCAGCCTTTTTCCAGGAATGACTCCATGGAAACTCATGTTGCTGGTACTGAGTCTGGACATCAGAATGCCCATCCCTTTCAACGTCTCTGCATACAATATATTCAGGCCACTGCCACCATCCATCAAAAGTTTAGTCAGTTGAGTGCCTTCGACGACTAGGTCGACCACCAAAGCTTGCCTCCCAGGGGTGGCTATGTGTGTCGGATGATCGGACTAGTCGAATGTGATGGTAGTCTGAGACCATTTCAGGTAACTGGGTGTCGCCGGAGAAACCATATTCACCTCTCGGTTGATAACTTCCAATCGACTTTTTCTTTCAAGATTAGCAAAAATCATCAGGGTGGATTTGACCTGGGAAATCATACTCAGACTCATGAATATGAGCATGTGTCTTCAAACCGCTATGTTCATAGAACTAAGAACTTTTCTGCTTATTCACATGAGTATCATTAATTTCCTGCAAGGCTATTTGCTAGGGCTTCAAAGCCGAAATTCTCAGATGTTGCACTTAGACTCATTGCTTCTAAGCCACCCCTGAAAATGTGGGTGGTGAAGAACAATTAACTCTCTTTTGCAGAATGTGGTCTCCAGCCAGCAATCAATGGCGTCCGATATTATTGCTGGGGACCTAAAACATAAAGGGACGCATGATAAAATGACTTACTATGTATTCCACATATGAATCTCTTATCTGTCATACTGTGTGTTCTAATCTTGATCTATGGTGTGATAATCCTAGTATGCATAAAATGCTTATGCTTCACAACATACCTTGTGAAGCCTATCCTCCTAACTGCATTGTAGGGCATGTTACCAAAAGCTTCAGAATGGATTATTGACAGCGGATGCACTAATCATATGACTGGTGATCGAAGTCTTCTCATGGACTCAACCTTACGTCCATCCGACAAGAGTCAAATCACATTTGCTGACACTAGTAAAAGCAAAGTATTGGGTCTAGGTAGAGTTGCAATCTCTAGGGATCAACACATGGATAAAGTGATGCTTGTTGAATCCCCTGGGTTCAACTTAATGTCTATCTCAATGATTTGTGACTTAAACATGATTGTGCTATTTGGAAAATATTGTTGCCTTGTACTAATGGAATCTGACAAATCTCTAGTCTTTGAAGGATATAGGAAAGATGATCTATACGTGGTAGATTTCTCAGGAGGTCCATAGCTTGCCGTATGTATTCTCACAAAAGCTTCAGAGTGCTGGCTCTGGCTTCGACGGCTAGGACATGCTGGCATGAGGAACTTACACTCACTTGTCAAGAAGAAGCATGTCACACTACTGCAATCAGCTAGTTTGCCATCTGCCAGTTCTTTGCCGTCCGCTAGCGGACGGCAAAGAAGCTCTTTGCCATCAGCTTCCAAAAAGCAGACGGCAAAGAACTGGCTGATGGCAAAGACCAAGTTTGCCATCAGCTAGTTCTTTGCCGTCTGCTAGCAGACGGCAAAGATTCTTTGCCGTCGGCTAGCGGACGGCAAAGAGGGAGGGGCCCCACTGACGAGCTGCAAAAAAAAACCTAACGGGCCCCCTCTTGGCCGTCCGCTAGCGGACGGCAAAGAGCAAGAAGGCGGACGGCAAAGAGGGAGGCCCCACGTAACGTTAACGGGGCCGCGCCCCACACCCCCCTCTCTCTCTCTTTATCTCCCACCTCCACCGCCCTGTCGCACCATGCCCCGCCGCCGCCCCAGCGCCCCCCGCCGTCGCCCCGGCGCCCCCCCCCCCCGCCCCGTTTCCCCCGGCGCCCCCACCGCCCTATTGTCTGGGCGCCGCCACGCCCCGGCACCTCCGCGCCCCGCCGCCCCGGCCGGGCCCGGCGCCGCCGCCCCAGGCCGCCCCGCCCCCCTCCTCCGCTGCCCCAGGCCGCCCCGCCCCGCTCCTCCGCCGCCCCAGGCCGCACCGCCCCCCTCATGAACCCTATGAGCCCGTCATTGATTATAGTGATGATGATGATTATGCATTTATTGATGACACTGATCGAGATTATTAGTAGTGTCAGGTATTACATTTTTTTATGTTGTACTTGATGATGATACACTTAAGTGATACACATATTATTATTCATGTCGGTCTTTTTTTATGTTGTACTAATTTCGTTTACTGTTTGTCATGGCAGGTGTTGAAAGATGGTGGGCGCTGGTCGGGAGCGTGGTCTGAGGTCTTCCATTCTAGACGCACCTCTCCGCCGAGCGTTGCTGGACAGTATGGCCACACCGCCGGGCCCTTCTTCGTCGACCACGGTGCCCAGCAGGGGACGAGGTAGGAAGAGAGGAGGTGGGGCACGTGGTCGTGGGAGAGGAGGTAGGGTGACTGCTACGGCGCCTTACTCGCCGCCACCCCTAGCTGTTTCACCCGAGCACGTGACTGCTAGGGTGGACTCGTCCGAGGAGGAGGCTACACGGACTCCGGTCCACGGGTCTTGGGCCCACGAGCCTCGGGTCGACTGGCATGCGGCCCACGAGAGTTCGGCCCATATGACCCCGGAGGAGCACACGTCCGGATGGTGTACCTGGCCGGATCAGCCCGAGGAGCCGAGTGGCCATGCTGATGATGGCGGGGAGCCGACTAATCTTGAGGAGGAGGGGGGCACCGTCTACCAGCGTGGTGCTACACGGCTCCCGTCCATGCCGGTGACCCGCGAGCAGAGGTGGTTGATTTTCCCTGATGGGGAGAGGTACGTAAGTGCATTTAATATTTTTGTACCTTGTGCATTCATGTTTTTCAAATAACTAATGCGTTGGCCTTGTCATGCTGCAGGGGTTGGGACCACCATCATAGTGTCCGCCGGCCCAACTCCGTCCTTGGAGTTCTTTGCCGGCAAAACATTCCTGGGTTTGTCACGTTGCCTGGTGAGGGTCAGCTTCCAGAGCTTGGATTGAGCTGGGAGCACTACGTGGCTGCCCCGGCCCCGCCGGATGAGATTATCGACGGTGTCGTGTGCGACACGAGGGCAGACATGGTGATCAGAAAGTTCTGGGTAATTTCTCCTTTACACATTTAAAAATCTTCAACTAGCTAGTTATTAATTGTACTAATCAATATTGTCTCATTTGATTGCAGACATTCTACAGGTGTGAGGAGGGATATGAGGAGGACGCGGCACATGTTATCGAGAACGTCTACAAGCGCCTACTCCAGAACTTACGGCACGAGGCTCGGGTGCAGGCTGTTCGAGACTACTACGCCTTGCGTGGTATCAAGAAGACCAAGCCGGCGTGCCGCGATAAGTTCCTGAGTAAGGAGCAGTACATGAAGGTAATTCTTAAGGCCTTCTCTACTTAAGTTCCTTCATTTAGTAATTCTTAGCCGTAGCGCTCAAGTTTCTGTTTGCTAACTTAGGTGCCTCCGAGATGGTGTGCGGATCGGATGGATTGTTGGGAGGTGTTGGTCGATGAGTGGTGCTCAAAACAATGGCTAGCCCTCCACAACGAGGCCAAGGAAAAACGTGCCCAAATGAGAGGTGTGCCACACCATCAAGGCAGCTCCAACTTATATCAGTTCGGGCGCAACTGGGTATGTGGTTTGCTTCATGATTTATGCAATTCATTCATCATGCTAGCTTGAGCCCTTTAATTACTAATTTTCATTGTTTCTCTCTTTGAGGCACGCTACAATAAGGCGGATAAGGTGCCAGAGGTGTACGAGCTGTATGCCATGGCCCACACTGCCTCTTTCAAGAAAGTCAAGGCTTTCTCTCAGTCTGACCTCGATGATGCAAACAACTTCACCAACATCTCCTCCCACAACAAGCTCGTGAGATATAGAGATGAGGGGAAGGCAAGGAAAGGGGAGGACTTTAACCCGAGCCAGGGTCCCATTGATCCAGAGCTGTTGATGATATCTGGTGGCGGGAGGTCCCATGGCTCCATAGCCATTGGAGATGGACTTATCCGTTGTCCTAGCACTCTCCCGGAGATCAAGGAGCGCCAGTCGAGCTTCGCTCCTGAGATAAGGCCTCGTGAACGGCCAGTGCAACTCGCCATCAAGGTTAGTGATACGTACTCAGTTATCTTTCTCCATTACATTGTGTGCGCTTCCATCAATGATTACAAATGGTCATGTGAGTGGTGTTGCAGGCTGCTATACAGAGTGAGAGAGATAGAACGGAGAAACTTCTGGCGGAGGCGGCGGAGAGGCAGCGGGAGTTGGAGGAGAGGACGACAAAGATGATGGAGGAGGAGAGGGCACGGAATGACATGCAGGCAAGGGCCATGTACGAGCTCCTTGTGGTAAGTTTCTTCTGCAGATTAGCCAAAACATTCATGTAGTGTTTGTCTCATTACTAACTAGTATGACTGAGTCGTCAAAACCAAATGTGCAGTCTGTGTGCGAGAAGACAGGTCAGACCGCTCCGCCTATGCCAGTGATTGCTCCTGGGACCACGGTGAGTTTTATTTGAATGGACATTACTTGCTAGTCTTAACATTTGAGTGTCATCATGCTAACAAGACATTGGAAATGATCTTTGGTGCAGCGTAACTCTAGACAAGCATCGCACGATCCTTCTCCAGCTACCGACACGAGCCACCCCGCTCCTACACCTCCTGGATCTTGGTAAGTTTATCTAGTGTTTTGCTTAACACATGCATAAAGACCTAGACTTAGCTTTATTTTTTCCAATGCTTACCATAATGACCTAGACTTAGCTTCTTCTCCTCCAAAATGACTTAATAAGCTTACTGACCTCCAAAACCATCCATTTTACCTAAGTTAGCTCTAAAACGATCTGTACTTAGCTTACTTATGTCAAAAATTGCATAATTAGCTTAGTTATCTCATAGATGATCCATTTTACCTAAGTTAGCTCTAAAATGACCCATTTTACCTAGGTTAGCTTATAAATGATCCAGTTCATCCAAGTTAGCTCAAAAATGACCCATTTTACCTAGATTAGCTCCTAAATGATCCATTTTACCTACGTTAGCTTTAAAATGACCCATTTCACCTAGGTTAACTCCAAAATGACCCATCTTACCTAGGTTATCTCATAAACGATCCATTTCAACTAATTTAGCTCATAAACAATCCATTTCACCAAGTTAGCTAAAAAACGATCCATTTCACCTAAATTAGCTCTTAAATGATCCATTTCACCTAAGTTAGCTCAAAAAGATCCATTTCAACTAAATTAGCTCATAAATGATCCATTTCACCTAAGTTAGTTCAAAAACGATCCATTTCAACTAATTAGCTCATAAATGATCCATTTCACCTAAGTTAGCTAAAAAACGATCCATTTCACCTTAGTTACCTCAAAAACGATCCATTTGACCTTAGCTAGCTCATAAACGACCCATTTCAACTAAGTTAGCTCATAAATGATCCATTTCACCTTAGCTAGCTCATAAACGACCCATCTCAACTTAGTTAGCTCATATATGATCCATTTCACGTAAGTTAGCTCATAAATGATATACTCTTCTTGTTCTAGTCTTCTTCTTGTTCTACTCTTCTTGTTCTAGTCTTCTTCTTGTTCTACTCTTCTTCTTGTTCTACTCTTCTTGTTCTAACTTTCTTATTTTTCATTTTGCAGATTTCATTCACTTGACGAAAGCTTGCATAGATGGAGTGCTCCTTATCCCTTTCTCTGTTTCTTTTGTATCGTTGAACTATGCATGTATCGTTGGATGAAACTGTTGTAATATATATGGTTGGATGCCTCTATGTTGAACTTGTTATGTATGATGGAACTATGCATGTAATGGCCTTGTTATGTGTTGGATATCTTATATGTTTGCTCTGTAATGGCCTTTTGAAATATATCTATATATGTCATATATATTTGTGATGAAAATTGTTGGATTTAATAAAAAACAGATAAAAGAGCCAATATGCAGGCTCTTTGCCGTCTGCCACCGACGGCAACGGGCTCTTTCCCGTCTGCCGCGGACGGCAAAGAAGACACGTGGCATCTAGCTGTGCTTCCTGGGAGCTGACCCATTTGGTCAGTTTGCCTACAGTGGCAGACGGCAAAGACTTTGCCATCAGTGGCGGACGGCAAAGAACCTGCCGTTAGCCACTTAACGGACTGACAGCGCAATTATTGCCATCCGCTCTCTTTGCCGTCTGCCGCAGACGGCAAAGGGCCTTTGCCGTCAGCCGCCAGGAAGTAGACGACAAAGTAGCTGTTTACCATAGCCTACTTTGCCGGAGCCTTTTGTCGTCCGCGGCTGATGGCAAAGGCCTTTGCCGTTCGCCGTTCATGCCTTTGCCGTCCGCCGTGGCAGACGGCAAAGTAGCTGATTCATGATCATTGGCATCGAAGATGTCAAGTTCAAGAAGGATCATCTGTGTGGTGCCTGTGAAGCTGGGAAGATGACAAGGGCAAAGCACCCCTCGAAGACAATCATGACAACATCTCCACCCTTCGAGCTGTTACACATGGACTTATTTGGACCTACTCACTACTCCACCCTCACGACAACTGCCTATCTCTATGGATTCGTCATTGTTGATGACTACTCAAGATACACATGGGTTCATATAATTCTTTACAAGACTGAAGTGCAAGATGTCTTCAGGCGCTTCGCAAATCGAGCAATGAACAATTATGGCCTGAAGATCAAGCATATCAGAAGTGACAATGGCACTGAATTCAAGAACACAGGACTTGATCTTTATCTGGATACAATTGGAATCACTCATGAATTTTCTGCTCCTTACACACCTCAGCAAAATGGCATTGTTGAGCGCAAAAACAGAACCCTCATTGAGATGGCTCGAACAATGCTAGATGAATACAAGACACCAAGAAAGTTCTGGCCTGAAGCAATTGATACTGCATGTCACATCATCAACTGTGTTTACATCCACAAGCTTCTGGGCAAAACATCCTATGAGCAACTCACTGGCAAGAAGCCAAATGTCAGTTACTTTAGAGTCTTTGGAGCTAGATGCTAGATCAAGGATCCCCATGACAAGTCAAAATTTGTACCTAAGGCTCACGAAGGCTTCATGCTTGGCTATGGAAAGGACTCACACTCCTACAGAGTCTTCAACCTCTTTCTCTATAAGATCGTTGAAACTGTGGATGTGAAATTTGATGAAACCAATGGTTCACAAAGAGAAATTCTGCCAAGTACACTAGATGAAGCTCCTCCAAGAGAATCTATCAAGTTGATGGGAACTGGTGAAATCATGCCTTCTGAAGCACAGCCTGAAGAGGAACTTATCATCTCTACACCAAATCAACCTGAAGACACTGCTCAGACCAAGACAATCCTCCCAATGATGACAATGATCAGCCAGAGCAAAATCTTCGTCCTGTTCATCCTCGTGTTGCAAATGAAGTACAAATCGAGAAGATAATTGACAGCATCAACGCGCCTGGTCCGCTTACTCGCTCAAGAGCAACACAGTTAGCAAACTTCTGTGGGCACTTTTCATTTGTGTCAATATCAGAACCCAAGAAAGTTGCTGAAGCTTTTATGGAACCCGAATGGATTCAAGCCATGCAAGAAGAACTTCAACAGTTCAAGCTGAATAATGTTTGGGAACTTGTCAAGCGACCTGATCCTCGTATGCATAACATTATTGGAACAAAATGGATATATCGAAACAAGCAAGATGAGCATGGTCAAGTCGTCAGAAACAAAGCACGTCTTGTGGCTCAAGGATATACTCAAGTTGAAGGAATTGACTTCGATGAAACATTTGCTCCTGTTGCTAGACTTGAAGCTATTCGCATACTGCTAGCCTACGCTAATCATCACAACATCTTGCTATATCAAATGGATGTAAAGAGTGCATTTCTCAATGGCAAGATTGAAGAAGAAGTATATGTCGCACAACCACCTGGCTTTGAAGATCCAAAACATCCTGATATGGTGTACAAGCTAAACAAAGCACTGTATGGCCTCAAACAAGCTCCTCGTGCCTGGTATGATACAATCAAAGACTTCCTGAAGAGCAAAGGCTTCAAACCTGGATCCCTCGATCCCACACTCTTCACGAAGACATATGATGGTGAACTGTTTGTGTGCCAAATATATGTGGATGACATAATCTTCGGCTGCACCAACCAGAAGTACAGTGATGAGTTTGGGTACATGATGCAAGAGCAATATCAAATGTCCATGATGGGTGAGCTGAAGTTCTTCCTTGGTCTTCAAATTCGTCAGCAACGAAATGGCATCTTCATATCTCAAGAAAAATACCTCAAAGATTGTCTGAAGAAGTTTGGAATGGAAGACTGCAAAGGCTACACGACGCCAATGCCAGCCAAACACCATCTTGGTCCCGACGACAATGGTAAAGAGTTCGATCAAAAGGTATACCGCTCCATGATTGGTTCTTTGCTTTATTTATGTGCATCTAGGCCAGATATTATGCTTAGTGTTTGCATGTGTGCTCGATTCCAAGCGGCACCAAAGGAATCGCATCACTTAGCTGTGAAGCGAATTCTTCGATATTTGGCTTACACCCCAACACTCGGATTATGGTATCCCAAGGGCTCAAAATTTGATTTGGTTGGATTCTCGGATGCTGATTATGCTGGTGACAAGGTGGATCGCAAGTCTACATCAGGCACATGTCATTTTCTTGGTCGATCACTTGTCTGTTGGTCTTCAAAGAAGCAGAACTGTGTATCACTCTCAACTGCTGAATCTGAATACATTGCTGCTGGATCCTGTTGTGCTCAGCTTCTATGGATGAAGCAAACTCTCAAGGATTATGGCATCAACCTGAAACAAGTACCTCTCTTCTGCGACAACGAAAGTGCCATCAAGATAGCCAACAATCCAGTCCAGCACTCGAAGACAAAGCACATTGAAATACGTCATCACTTTCTCAGAGATCATGTTATGAAGAAAGATATAGATATCATGCACGTCAACACTGAAGAGCAACTGGCAGATATCTTCACAAAGCCCTTGGATGAGAGAAGGTTTTGCAAGTTACGGTGTGAGCTAAATATCTTGGAATCCTCGAATGTCCTGTGATCAGGCACACATCCTAACACTTATGCATGTTGATGACTTAGATGTGCAACACACAAAGTAATGTATATCTTCAATCAATGAAGATTTACACTCTGAGTGTGAATACATTAACATGGAATTTGACTTCGGAGCGCCACGATAATTGTGCGCCGTGTCTGGGTCTAATACTTCCTATACGGTGGGTAACGCCACCACCAACTTTCTCTGTTTGAAGTGTTTCACTCATGGCGTTATTTTGCAATAACTTCGCATTTGGTTTGTCTTCAGTTTCAATTTATCTTCATGATCTTCTGCGCTATGATGATTTGATTGCTTATGATATATATATACTAGTGTTCTGTCCTCTACAGCATTCACTTATAGCTATGTCTTCAAGATTGGATCTTTTGAACTAAGTGAATGTGATCGGACCCTAACCTCTCTATGCTTCCTATCTCAAACTCTATCTGTCCAAATCATATGCATTCTATTGAAACTGTCGAATGTCTTCTCTGCGTCCTAGTCAGCAGAAGGCAAAGAGACAAACATTAAATCTGTTTTAAATGACTTATCTTTATTGTTGAAATCCGGAGAAGCCGGAACAACTCTCCGACATGCCTGGCGGGCGTGGGAACGTGGGACAATTCTAAGTATGTTGCATGCTTGCCACGTACCCCTCAGATGTGAACCGCCAGGGGCACCAGCGTAATTGCGCTGTGTCTCTCACCTACTTATAAATACTTGTCCCCTGCGGTAAAGAAATCCTTCTTCCACCTCTCCACCTCCGTCAAAACCCTAGCGCCACCGCTAGCTCGCGACGACGCCGGCGACGAAGCGCTTAGCTGCCGCGACTTCTCCGACGCCGTCCTCACGCCGGCCGCGGACATCGTCCTCTCCGCCGTCGCCGTAGGTGTCCTCCGTCGCCAAGTTAGGGCACGGTGGGCTGAACTGCTCGGTCTCCTATTCTTCCCATCTAGCAGTTCTTCGTGCGGTAATTATAACTCTATTTTTACCACCTTTTTGATCTTCAAGATTCATCCTGTTTACCAAAAGTAGTTTCTGCCTATTCAATGTTAGATCTATTCTGTCTGCATCTCATACTGCCGAGTCAATTCACTTAGATTTCCTGACTAGTTTGATTCCTCACTTGTACTCATTCACGGATTGGTACAAATCTGGAACCAACTCACCTATATAAGTGAATGTCTTCGCATCATGAGGTCAATATCTTCAAACTGATTTATCTTCAAAATCTTCTGAGAATGCATATGACCTCTTCCCCTTCCCTCGCATCTCTAATGCTGTCACAGGTACATGTCCGTGGGAGAATCCCTTGGTTCTCATAGTCTGCATTCGTTTGCAGAATACCTACAGCATCATATCAATTCTCCTGAAGCCAGTTCCTGCTTGACCAGCAAGCGTAAATCTCTGAAGCCTCTGAACGTATTGAAGCCATTCAGCTTGAAGTTCATGGCTGCAGAAAAATCAGCAAGGAAGGGTGGCAGACAGCGTCGTGGGGGAACATCAAGGGATCTGCCTGATGATCTGGCAGAAATGTATAAAACAGATCCTGAAGAAGATTACAATCAGCGCAAGACTCGAATCCAATGGATTCGACGCTATTGGGCTGAACAGTGGTACAAGTACAAGTTCGTCACCCAGGAGTACGCAGAGAAAAATGCTATCAAGAGCCCTTGGGGTGATATTCTCTATCGAGGCCTTCCCCCCAAGAACAAAGCTGAAGCCATTGCGCAAGAATTCTATCCTTGCATGGTCCGTGGGCCACAGCCTGAAGAAGCCGACCCATCATCATTGCTCTGGTGTCGTGACGACAATCTCTTCAAGCGCAACTTCCAGTTTGCTAAGGCTTCGGCAAAGGAAAACAAGAAGTCACGGGGATTAGACTTCAATCCTGGTCCCTCTGCTCCCCGTGATGATGGCACACGTGAAGCTGAAGAAAACAGAATTGGCCCCTTTGCAAACCTTGATGGCCTCATCACTTACATCTTGGTCCAAGGTGCCAAGGTAGATCATTCTGATAATGATGCTGACACTGATGAAGCCCCAGCTCCTCCTTCGAAGCCACAGAAGCAAAAGAAGCTAAAGGCTTCTAAATCAGCACCTCCAAAAGCTTTACGCGCGAAGCCTCTGGCCACTGCACCTCCTGAAGCCAGTGTGCAGTCTGAAGATCAATCCCGTATCTCCAAGAAGACGGAGAAGAAAAAGCAACTTGTCAGGCATACTGATCAAGCCTTGACTCCTGCCGCCATTCTGCGTGAAGAACCCATTGATCTGTCAAGTGATGAAGATCTTGCTGATGATGCTCTTGAGCAGCTGATAAAGAGCAAGGAAGAAGCAGAAATCTTCAACAACTTGCCTCTCTTTGATGTGGCCATCATCCACAATTTCATTGATGAGTGGTTCGACACCCCCAATGTCAGCTTTGAAGATTTACAGCTTCCCATTGGCCTCAGTGTCGCCTTCAATGGTGCCATTGCTTCTGAGCTGGCTCTCGCTCAGCGAATCGTTGAGCTCAAGAACAAGATTGATTATGAGAAGGCTCAATTCAAGAAGCATGTGGCCAAGCTAAGTGTTCAAGACGTCCGAAACTTCAAAGTCATGCTGCATGAGCTTAAAGAAGCTTTTCTGAAGAAGCGCCAAGAAGCTCAAGGCTCTCGTGAGCGCATGAAGCGTTTGGCTGATAAGTGTGTGCTTGCCTACAATGAGGCTGAGAAGCGCAAGTCACTTGGCCGTCCTGGCATTGACCCCAGGATGGCTGCAAAGAAAAAGAAGAAGCTTTCTGCTGACCAGCCTGCACCTTCAAGCCAAGAAGCCCCACGCATTATCTTCCCGAGCAGCATGACTGGCTCGAAGCCAAAGGTCACCACAACCGCTTCAGAACAAAAGAATACGAGGGCTGCCGAGGCTGAAGCCAGAAAGAGGAAGAACACCGAAGCCTCTGATGCCGCTCCCTCCAAGAAGAAGCGCAAGACCAAGAAGAGTCGGGCTGCTCCCACAGAGCCCCTTGTTGTTGAACCCATCTCAGTGGTTCGTCCTCCATCTGCATCCCAAGAACTTCGCATGACTGTTCATGAGCCTGCTTCCACAGAGGTTCCTGAAGCTGAAGATATACCAGCAGCTGAACCCACCGCTACTGAAAAAAATGGTCATGATGACAATGTTGAAGATGATGAAGTTCTTCCTCAGATCGAATATAATGTGGTATCATCGCCTGTTCGTACGAACAACGAAAACATCAGCATTGGTCGTCCTCTGACGCCAATTGCTCAGGATGCATCATGGGCTGATCACCCACAGCAACAAGACTCCCCCAGTACTCCCCAACAACAACAAACCACACCATCCGTACAAGTTGAAGAGGATGAGGACCTGCCCACTCCATCTCCAAAGGCGTCGCATGTTCTTCAAAGGCTTCGCAAAGGACCAAGGCCTGAAGTCGCTCTTCCGAGCGTTCCAGAAGGAGAAGTGCACCGTCAACCTGTTGCACGTCAAGTATTCTATGAACCAATCCAACTGTGAATGTCTCTATTTCTGAAGCACAAGCTGCTAAAGACAATCCGGCTACATTAGCCGATGAGGAACGTCAAGAAGAACGTGTCCAAACTCCCCCCATGCCTGAAGAAATAGTTCATGAAGTGAACATGTCTGTGCCTGACCCTCCAGCTCCTCAAGTGGAGGTTGAAAATCCTGAAGCTGCCACAACCAATGCAAGTGAAGCCAATGACGTTGTCATGGCTGAAGCTAATGTGGAGCTTGAACCAACCAGTGTGCCTGAAGCTAATGAGGCCACTGCACCTGAAGCTAATGAGGCAACTACTCCTGAAGCACCTGTTGTGTAGCCTGAAGCCTCAGTTGCTACCACTGCTCCTGTTCTGCCACCACGGCCCTAAACAATTGAGCATTCATACAACCATGGCGAGCTAATCAGAATAAGATGGCCCGTTCTGGTCCCTCCGCCTAATGTCTCTGGTCCTCAATTTGACTATCACATTGAGCATAGGCCTCAGGTCCAGAAGCCCAAGCCAAGACTGCCAAGGTTTCCAGGTACTGCAAACTCACCAGGGTCTTTCAATGCGAATGGCTTCAAGAGCCACAACACATTCTTTGACAGCTCGAAGAACCCCTACACGAAGCTAAGAATATCATCAGATCGGTTCTGGAGTCATCAGCAACGAAGCTATTACTCCTGTGTTCTGTATGATCAAGGGCGCATTTTCCCTCATATGCGCCTCGACACTGAAGCCATTACTGGACTGCCCTGCTTAGAAGAAGCACTTGACTGCTTTCGTGATGCTGGGATGCTCAGTTTTGTCACTGATAAAGAACACTGGAATGAAGAGCTATTGCTTCAATTCTATGCTACTCTGCACATTCGAGGCTACAACAGAGATACGAAGACATGGGTTCTCGAGTGGATGACCGGAAATGTTCATCATGAAGCCAAAGCTATGGATATCATCGAGCTTACAGGGCTAGCCACTCCTGGAGAACTATATGAACCTTACAGTTTGCTACACCGCAATGTTGAAGAGAGTATCTTCCATAAGCCAGAACCCAATATGAGCCAGATGTTGAGCATGATGAAGCCTTGCCATCTGACGCTGAATATCCAACAGATTTCTTTGTTGAAGACCTTGAGTATCTGCCTCGCACCATATATCATATCATCAGGCGAACTCTATGGCCTGTCAAAGGACATTCATCAGCGGCCAAGCTTGAAGGAGCTATGAAGACTTTGGTCTTCTATATTCTCAATGGCATCAGCTTCAACACTCAAGAGTTCTTCATCAGGCAACTTGCTGCTTCCGGCTCTGACCTATTTGGTCTGAAGTTTTATGCTCCATGGGTCATGCGCCTCATCAAAAGACACTCATCTGTCAACTATCAGCCCTCTACTCGCAATCATATGATCTTTCTGCCAGAGGTTGATATGTCAGTTGAAGCTATATACCCTGAACCTGCCAAGAAGCCTCTTTGTCTTCAGAATGCCGAGCACCAAAGCTTCACTCAACCCATTGAAGGTGTTCAAGCAGCAACACGAATCTATCCATTGGCTGGAAACACTCGTCTGCCTCATCGAGCACCCACTGAAGCCACTGAAAGCACCATTGCACAAAGGCCTCGGAAGCGTTCTCGCGTTCTCAATGACCGAGAACTTCTTGTGGCCCTTCATCAGAAACAGGATAAGCATCATTTCTGGCTCAAGAGACAGATGCAAAGCCTCTTGGTGGATGTCAATCGCATTCGCAACCTTGCCACCAAGAATGCCTTTGTTGCTCATGAAACTTGCCGGCGATCATGGAAGAGTTTGACTCTGCTCAGTGCTGAAGCTGATCTTCAAGACAATGGCTTCAATGAAAGATTCCAGTTTGACTCCACTCCTCCACGAACTGTTGTCCTACGTCGTACTCCATCTCTTGAAGACTCTGAATATTCTTCCTCCGCGGCAACGGTAAATGCCAGAGTGATCGATGATGAAGATGATGCTACTTCACCACCTCCTACTACTGCGCGCATCGACACTGCACCAAGTTCATCTGCACCGCCACCCAACGACGACAACCCTGCTGCTTCACCTACTCATGTTGACGAGTAGATGCTCTATGTCTTCAAACCTTTTTGGTCCTTACTGACAAAAGGGGGAGAAGCGTATGAGTTGATAGTCTTCAAGCGGGTTCATATGGGCGGTTGCATTATATTTTGCTGCGTGCTTACAACTCTTGCCTTTTGAAACATTTGGTTCTCTGAGTTGTAACACCTAAACTTGATGGTCGTCTGCTACTTATTTGCTTCACTGTGA
Source organism: Triticum aestivum (assembly GCF_018294505.1). NCBI lineage: Eukaryota > Viridiplantae > Streptophyta > Magnoliopsida > Poales > Poaceae > Triticum > Triticum aestivum. The sequence goes on from NC_057801.1 coordinate 68,681,603, forward strand.
TGCGATGATAAATTCCGCATGTGCGATGATAACTTCCGCACTTAGATCATTCTGCAGACGTCCATTTTTCATTATGCATGTCATTCTACTTGCTATATCAGTTCATGCATGATAAATTATCTTCATAAGTTGAAGTGGATCTCCACAAGTACAACCTGCCATGTGCATTTGCATTCCAAAAGCAAATTACTTACATGCACATCTTCAGGGGGAGCCCTTGCAACTTATGAAGACTATTTCCTATCCTTACAATTTCACATATTTATCCCCGTTGAAAACTTCAACCAGTTTGTCATCAATCACCAAAAAGGGGGAGATTGTAAGTGCATCTAGTGCCACCCCTAGTTGGTTTTGGAGTATTGACGACAAAGTTGGTTGAGGGACTAATGCGTTTGTGAGAATTGCAGGATAACGCAGGTAGTGTCCCTCATTGATTCGGTTTACCTACCGGAGATGACCCCTAAAAATGTATGAAGACATTGAAGACAATGGTGGTATGAGAAGATATTCATATTGAAGACTATGACATGAGAAGACATTGCGTGAAGACTATGGAGCGCGAAGACTGTGTGGATTCGTTGCTTCCTTTTCTTCTTTGTTGAGTCATAGGAACCACCGTACTGTTAAGTGGGGTCCAAGTGAACTAAGTCAGAGTGACTGAAGTGATGCTCAACTCAAATCCTATGTCTTCGAGCGAAGACAATGAGAGCAAACCTTATCCAGAGCTGGATGAGTCAGCTTTGCTTGTAGCCCAAGTAAAGTTGCCGCGTGTGTTTGAAATCTGACCGTTGGAACACGTGTCAGTTCCTTAGTGACCCAGGGTCATTTTGGACAAATCAGGTCGGGTTGCCTAGTGGCTATAAATAGCCCACCCCCTACACCATAAATTGGTGGCTGCTCAGAGTTAGTATACGGCTTTTGTCGTTTGAGAGCAACCCACCTCGAAGCATTTGAGAGAGAGAAAAATCCTTGCGAGGACAAAGCCCAAACACCCAGAGCCAAAGAGTGTTAGGCATCACTGAAGTCTTTCTGTCTGTGTGACCTGAAGACTTATTACACTTGAGGACTGTGTATCCTCCAGCCGGTTAGGCGTCGCGTTCTGAGCATCCAAGAGTCATTGTGGATTGCCGGGTGAACGAAGTCTGTGAAGGTTCGGAAGTCTACCTTGAAGACTTACCAGAGTGATTGGGCGAGGACTAAGTGTCCTTAGCTCAAGGGGAATAAGGTGAAGACACGGTCTTCTGAGTTGAATCTCAGCCTCCCTAACCAGACGTACAGTTGTCATAACAACTGGATCTGGTCCAACAAATCATGTGTCTTCAACAAGTGACTGGTTCTATCTCTTCCCTCCTTTACTTTGAGCTTGTCTTCGTGAAGTCATTGCTTATCTGTCTTATCTGATTGACTTCATTGCTTGACTACTATTGTTGATTGGCTTCGTACTATCTTCCATCCTGATCCTACTACTTAGCTGCTATTAGTCTTCGTACATTAACGCTATTGCATACTTGACTATGGCTTGCTTGTTGTAGTCTATCTTCCGCTGCATATCAATTAGGTCATTTGTATTGTTTGTCTTCGAAACTTCCACGTTTTGAAGACTTTCATAAAAATCGCCTATTCACCCCCCCCCCTCTAGTCGATAGCTAGCACTTTCACCAACGGCCCGGGCAGATGCTTAGGACTTAGTCCAACGATGCGTCGGTTGCCAACTCTTTGCTAATCAAAGCCACATGTCATCCACTGCCCTCAAAACTATAACCATAACCTGGCCCTTCGCGGTCTGGGGGCTTGACATGGTTGGACCCCTTAAAGGAGGAACCCACAAGCAAAAATATGTACTAGTCATGGTGGATAAATTCATGAAATGGATAGAGGCCAAACCTGTTAAGACGGCTGAATCCGGACCGGTGATAGACTTCATATCAGGGGTCGTACACTGTTATGGCGTCCCCCATAGCATCATCGCTGATAACGGCACGAACTTTATGGCCGATGAGGTCAAACTCTGGTGCAAAAACATGGGCATCAAGCTCGGCTATGCTTCTGTCTATCACCCTCAAACTAACGGTCAAGTAGAGCGAGCAAATGGTATAATCATGAGCGGCATCAAACATAGACTAGTGCGGTCCCTCAAGGGATCTAACACGCACTGGGTAGAGGAGCTCGACTCTGTACTCTGGGGGCCCGGACCACTCTGAATCGCACCACCGGATTTACACCATTCTTTATGGTATACGGCGCAGAGGTAGTTTTGCCCTAAAACATAATTCATGACTCACCTCGCGTGCGCATGTACGAAGAAAGAGAAGCCGAGCTTGATAGGAAGTACAGTTTGGACACATTGGAGGAGGAGCGTGACATGGCAAAAGCCCGTTCCGCATTCTATCAATAGCAAGCTCGAAGATACCAAAGCAGATAAGTACGGGCCAAAACTTACAACGTTGGCGAGTTAGTTGTACGCCTGCCGGACAAGAAAAAGGACAAACTCAAGACCAAATGGGAAGGTCCCTTTATCATCGACCAAGTCCTGACCGGTGGAGCGTACCGTCTGCGGGATGCATCGGATAACCGACTCGAGCCAAACCCATGGAACACAGCCCGTCTCCGAAGATTCTATGCCTAGCGCCGGATTCCGAGTTCATCTCCTTCCTCCTTCTATATTTTACATATTAGTTGTATTCTGTTTCTCTCCTTCTCCCTCCTTTTCTATCACAGCCTTTGAAAGCTTGTTTGCACATTGTTCGCACACACTTGACGCGCTATCCGCGCTCATTATACCTGGGGGCTTCTTTAACAGAAATTTATTTATACGGGCTTCATGCCCAACACATGTGTCACACTTCCGCATGTACCTTTTATTCACCATTATATGCATCGATATGACTTAAGTTTTGGCCAAGCTAGGTTGCCTGGCTCCTGCGCTTACCCCTACGTTCCCGATTGTTCGGCTAGGTGGTAAAGGGAGCACCTCTGCAATTGTTACTGCCGGGTCAGCCGGATGTGTACCTCAGACTGGGTGAAGCCGAAAGCTAGAGTTCTTAAGGGGATATTCGGTCGGTGAACTAAAACACGATTTCTTATCTATTTATTTATCTGCCCCCAGATGTTTTTCTGCTTTTTTCGCAGTCCGGACTTGCACTTTAGGGCATGCCTCCCAGGGAACGGAACCCCTAACGGAACTATTGTCCCTGGAAGATGTTTCTTACTAACCATGTAATAAAACATAACTAGTTGGGCACTTGTCTGATAAACCACTAATGACCACTACGCCTGGTCTCCACGCATGCCCCGGTTCTCATATAACCGCGAGGGTATTCGGACACACTCCGGACTATTGGGTCACGAGGTTCAAGCGAAAAGGTCCGCTATGACAAACGATCTACAATCCGGCTAGAAGGCATTTTACATGTCGTCTTAAATTACATAGTCAACTTGACTGGGCGTATTCCTCTTCAATGCCATCCAGCAGGCTGTCTAGTTTACAGTCCTATTGGGAATACTTTGCGGCCAATTCTACTTGGTCGTACACTAAGATCACAGGGATCTCCTTCCCATCGGGCCCCGCAGGTCCAACCTCGGCCATGTGGTTTGGGTCAGCCTTCATGTACCGTGTCTTCACCATGGCCTAGGCCTCCCTGGTGCCTTGATGGTAAGCCGATATCTTCCATAAGCGGAAGCGCTGCCGCGCTCCCTGAAGCCTCTCCGCAAGCTCTCCAAGGCCTTCGGGCAGGGAGACAGATGGCCACAAGGCCTGGGCGACACGTTTCATCACCTGCGGAACTCGTTCATGCAGTTGCAAGAGCTCGACAAGAAGGTCACCCGTCGAACCGGGCATTTCCTCTGCAGGACGGCCTGTGAGCATAGCTACAGACATAACTCTGTTAGTCGACTTCCTCGCCGAACTCTTTTTCAAAGTTCGTTCAAGCACTTACTAAAAATGCCTCGTCGAAGCCACCGATTCTCCTTAATGGAGTCAGATAGCTGGGCACGAACATCCTTTAGTTCCTCACCCAGCTGGGTGTTGGCATCTTGGAGATTATTTTTCTCCTGCCTCACCCTTGTAAGCACACTCTCGCCAGCCTTTAACCGGCGCATGAGTTGTTGCTTGTCCGGATCTATCCCGGCGCCATCTGCAATATTATTGTCAGACTTATACACACGCCGCACTTCACAAATTACTTATCTTTTGAAGCATATATTACCAGAGGGGGTCTCTTTGGTTTCCCCCGCTGCGGCTAGTGCAGCCTCAAGTTGGGCTTTGCACTCCTCCAGCTCCTGGGACAGTTGGGTATTCTTTTCTGTAAGATCCTGCATAATAAATGATCCTTAAATCAGTTATTCTAACTATTTCAAGTCCCGGGGGCTACTGGCATATATAACAATCAAATTTTCTCACCCGTGTGTCTTTTACATACTGCTCTGTGGCTCTGGCTAGACCATTTTGAGCGGCACGGAGGTGTGCATCTCCCGAATTAAAGGCATCCAATGCCTCTGGGGAGAAACACGCGTCGCGAAGAACTGTCCGGCGGCGCCTATGATTCATGGCACTCTCCACCTCGGAATTGGTGGCACATAACCTGTCGGCATCCTCTATCGGAGGAACATCCGACGCACGCCCCGTGTTCGCCTCCGCTTCTGGACCTAGCTTTGGAGCCTGGCGAGCGGAAGATTGATTGGCAACCACTCCGGATACAGTCCAGCGAGCGCTCTTCTTCCTGAAAAAGCACGAGTGTTAGTATGCCTCCCGGGAATAGAGCTGGGGAGTAAGGTGACGCGCCATACCGTTACGCCAGAGTTTAGATCCGGACCGCACTTCTTTTTAGCCTGCTGGGCCATGCTGCCCCTTGTTGGCCAGCCGCCGCGGGCTCGGCCTTCCGCCTCAAGGGCGCCCTCTGCGAAACACCATTGGTATACGGTGATCAAAAACACGCACGGATGGGTCATTTTTAAAGTATTGGGACTTCGGTCTCAGTTACCTGCGAAGCGGGAAGTATTCCGGGGTAATCGGCCGTAATGGCGACCAAGGCATCATCGATGCTCAGTTGGTGAAATACCCCGTCAATCAGCTCCGCCGATATGTCTGGATCCTCTTGGGAGGTCGGATCGATGAACCGTTCCAGATCCTTGGGTTGTGGAGGCGGGCTGCTTATATCCTTTACGGCCCGGCGCAGTTCCTGCGCCAAAATCACAAAATGAGATACTTGACTATGGGAGTATGGATCGGATAGGCAAAAATGAATGTCCGCTTACCCAGCTTGTAGGATTGTTCTTAGAAAATCTGCCCTATGGATTGATGCGGAGGAATTCCTCCTCCTCTCCCTTGTACAATGCTGACAAGATCTTCTTCAGATCGGCGACCGATCCCGGCCCCTTACGGCCGCAGCGGGTGGCATGATCCTCCTCGTTGAAATCCCACATGGGGTGGCCTCTGTACTAGAGCGGCTGCACCCCCCGCATAATGCATGTGGCCATGACCCCGACCATAGTCAGTCCGGAATGAGCTAACAACCTTATCCGGCTCATCAGGTAAATGATGTCCCTGTCGTTTTCCCTCTGAGGGCTCCATGGACACCAGCTTAGGCATTTATTCAAAGGAGCATTATTAAACTCAGGGAGGCCCACCCGAACAGGGTCCGGTAGGGGGACATCTTCTATATAAAACCATGCCGAAGGCCAGTCTTCAGACGCCTTCTTCAGGACGCCATAGTTCGGCTTTGCCAACTTGATATATTGACCCCTCTTGAGAACGGTGCACAAGGCAGACAGCTTCTTCCACAGCGCAAAATGAGCCTCGATGCCCAAAAAGAGCTCGGAAAGGGCCACGAAGCCCGCAATATGCAAAATGGAGGCAGGCGTAAGGTTGTGCAACTGGAGGCCGTAGAACTCTAGAAGCCCCCGAAGAAACGGATGAATTGGAAATCCGAGCCCTCTTATCAAATAAGAGACAAGGCATACCCGCTCTCCTTTGGAGGGGCTGGGGATGCTCTCCGCTTGCTTTCCGCCCTTATAGGTGGCGAGTCCGGCTCGAACCGGAACCATGAAGGCCGGGGGAAGAAATCCCTTGGTTTGGAGCACCACTAGCTCACTGTGCGGGACGGAGCATCTCTCCCAATCTCCAGGCTGAGGGCTGGGAGGGCGAGAGGAGGAGCCGCGTCGACTGTCCATCATGGAATGGATTTTTGTTAGATGCGGTCTGATGAATGCTCGCGAAGGGAGGATGGTGTGATTCGGATCTAGATCCTTGTCTCTTTTATAGGAAGCTCATCTGCGCAGCTAGGGGGGTAAATGTAAAAATACCCTGGCTTTTCCCATTCGTTCGACACGTGGAAGATGGCCGTTATTGGGCGTGGAAGCCGAGGAGCGCAATATTCACAAGAAGCCGGACGCTATTCAATAGGTACACAGGATTTGGAGAAGAACCCGCCTTGCAATGCCGATGACAATCTACGCGCCGAACTCATCTCCATTGAAGCCTGGTTCGGGGGCTACTGAGGGAGTCCCGGATTAGGGGGTGTCCGGATAGCCGGACTATAACCATTGGCCGGACTCCTGGACTATGAAGATACAAGATTGAAGACTTCGTCCCCTGTTCGGATGGCACTTTCCTTTGCATGGAAGGCAAGCTTGGCGATACGGATATATAGATCTCCTACCATTGTAACCGACTCTGTGTAACCCTAACCCTCTTTGGTGCCTATATAAACCGGAGGGTTTTAGTCCATAGGACGAACAACAATCATACCACAGGCTAGCTTCTACGGTTTAGCCTCTCTGATCTCGTGGTAGATCTACTCTTGTACTACCCATATCATCAATATTAATCAAGTAGGAGTAGGGTTTTACCTCCATCGAGATGGCCCGAACCTGGGTAAAAACATCGTGTCCCTTGTCTCCTGTTACCATCCGCCTAGACACACAGTTCGGGACCCCCTACCTGAGATCCGCCGGTTTTGACACCGACAACGATCTTCACAAAGATCTGCATGCCATCATCGAGGCGCCTCCCAATCCTTGGTTCCAATGTGGTTGTTGGTATTGGAAGCCTTGGGCTATAGGGTGGTGCACTCCGTCGGGGTTGGGAAAGCTGCCCCGGCAAGGTCCTTGCCAGGGCCGTGGAGGCCGCCCCGGCAAGGATCTTGCCGGGGGAGCCCACCTCGCCCCCTTGCTCTTCGTGTCTCTGTCTTAGCGTTGCTTTAACCATCTTGTGGCCTCGACATCCCATACCTGCCCTACTAAATGTGGTCGTGGCCGTGGCCATGATAGCCCGTGCACAGGTAAAGGGGTACGAGGTAGAACCCCTACTTTTGTACACCAACAGGAGCCCCCGGGCCTGGGCCACACATTAGCGTGACGTGTTGTTGGGCTAGGCCCAGAACGGTGTGCGGGCAGGCGGGGCTGGTTTTTACTGCGGTAATTTTCCGCCCGCTGCACTTCCCCACGACCCGCGTTGAACGCGTGACGTGGAGGACTGTGCATGATGTGGGAGGCATGCGTGGGGCATTTATTGCACGCATGCGTCATGTCGCAGTAAATGGTAAAGAGGCGGCCCGTGCCTTCCTCATAAAAAGGAATAACCGCAGGCGCGCTGCTCATTTACCCCTTGCGCTTTCTCCAATCTTGGCACCGCTGCTCCCGTCTTATTTCTCCTCGACCTCTCGCTTCTGCTTGCCGCCGCCGTGCTCCCATTGCTCTTGATCCTCTGCTTTCGCCCAGTCGCCATGGTACCCAAGACTGGCAAGGGCAAAGGCAAGGGGGCGGCCAAGGGAGCCGTGGAGAAAGAGGTGCCAGAGAACGAAGCGACGTGCTCAAGGACTACTCCAGGCCCTTGTGGGCGACGGAGACGATGGGGCACCCGGCCACGCACATCGTCCCCACCGACTGCGTCGAGGCCGGCCCAGATCGGTACCCTTTCTTCGTTGATTTCTTCTCCTGCGGGCTCTGCCCCCCTTTTTTTGATTTCATCAACGACGTCATGCGCACCTTCGGCTTCCATCTTTTGGACCTTACTCCGAACGCTATGGCGTACATGGCGCTCTTTGCCCACCTCTGCGAGGGCTTCGTTGGGGTGCTCCCCAGCATGGCGCTCTTCCGCCACTAATTCTCCCCTCGCCACCAGCCAAAGGGCGCCCTCTCCGAGAGCATCTCCTGGTCCCGAGGGCCCAAGGGAGGGGCATGTATTCGGACCGCGCCCATAGGGAGAGGTGGGAAGAGTGGCGGGGTCGGTGGTGCTGGAACAAGGAAGAGAACCTGGCTGAGTTCTGTCAAGTTCGCTGGAGCCCGCCGCTTCGCGACGACGGCTGGAGTGACGTTGACCCCGACGACGCGAAGCTCTCGATTGCCGTCGCCAGGATCCATCATCTCACTACGGCCGGGCTCACCCTTAAGATGATCGGGGTGGACTTCATCCGCCACCGAATCGCCCCATTGCACAACAAGGGGAGGCCATCCTGGCTTTTCAGGAACACAACCGACATCATGAGGCTTCGCCCCATCCTGAAGCACAACTTCATGGTGACGGGGCACGGCCATCACTTCCAGAGGCTCTTCCAACTCGACGTGTTTGCCGATGGCAGGGTGGTGAGGACCTGCAAGGTCTCGAAGGCTAAGAAGACCATGAAGGGGACCTTGTTTGGGTTGCCACCGGGCGTGTTCCCACTGAGCAACAGCACGTGCCAGGCTACCATCCTCAAGATGATGCCGGTCTTCAACGCGCATGGCCTCGACACGTCCTGGGTCGCGCCCCCAGCACGCGAGGTGCAGGAGTTCTTCGACAACTTGTCAGAGTACTTTGAGCATGAGGAGCGGCTGCTCATCATGGAGACCACCCATGCGGAGATCAACTACATCGCCACCAGGGTGGCGGAGGCGCAGCTCGCCATTGAGGCTGGCAGCGTTGGCGGCATGTAGGACGAGGACACCGTGGCCGCGGAGGAGATGGAGCTCGCTCGGTGGGCGGAGGCAGCCGGGAAGGCCAGCGGTGCTAACACCGGGGCCCCTCTCGTCGAGGATGCGGGCGAGGAGGCAACCGAGGGTGAGGCCGAGTCTGACGAGCCCCCGGCCACGGGGAGAGGGCGTGTTTTGCGGCGGGCCCGCTTTGTTGAGCCGGTCCACCCCAGGAGGACCGAGCCGTGGCAAGGGGCCCAGGAGGAGCCCGTGCTCTAGACGAGGGCCACGACTGCGAAGAAGGCGGTGAAGACCACGGTGGCGAAGAAGAAAGCATCTGCCTCTTCTTCGTCCAAGCGCCACCGGACTCCGTCCCCCTCTCCTCCTCGCGCAGACGTCGCCACGGGGGTTGTCTTCAATCTTGGGTCCCTGTGCCCGAAGAGGAAGCGGAGGGCAGCGGAAGAGGAGGCGGAGGACGAGTAAGTGTCCGTCCTTTTCCACCTTCACTCCTTGTGCTACTTTTCTTGACTTGCTACTTTTTTTAGTGACGAGGAGACGCTGGCCCAAAGGGTGGCGAAGAGGGCCAGGGCGTCCGCAGGAGACCAGCCCCCGACGGGCGCTTCGCGCACGCCGGTGGTGGAGGTCAGCTCGGACAGCAGCACCCGGCTTAGCCCCCAGCGTGAGTTTTCTATCTTACCTTTGTCAACGCGTGCCTGGGTACGGCTCCTTGGCGCTAACCTTGTTGTGGCTGCAGGAGGAGGGCGGCAACAGGAAGAGTCACCAAGGGCTACCTCCAACACGCCATCCCCGTCGACCACACCGCCCCGACGGGCGTCCCTGGCAAGGGCACCAAGCATCGAGCCCATGTGCACGGAGGAGGAGCAGGTGGACTTAGGCGTTGGTGGCTCCTTCCCAGCAACAGACTTCGGCGGGGAGGGGGCCACCTCTTCTCAGCCCAGCACGGGTAAGCCCCCGACTCTTCCCCTTTTTTTCTTCTTTAAATCTTGATCTTGCCCCTGCCTCATTTTCTCTTTTGGCATCCAGATCCCCCCCCCAAGCGGACCAGGAGGACACCAACACTATCATCAAGGAGGTCACCGCGGACGCCGTGGCCAAGGCCGACAAGGTCGTCCCCGAGGAGGCCGCCGAGACCACCGCCGAGGACACCGCCAAGGGGCCTGCTGGAGGGACCGAGGAGGCCAACAAGGGCACCACCTAGGAGGCTGATAAGGAGCCTGAAGAGGAGGCCGACAAGGGGCCTGCTGGGGAGGCCGGCAAGGGGCCTGCCGGGGAGTTCGGCAAGGGGCCTGCCGGGGAGGCTGGCAAGGGGCCTGCCGGGGAGGTCGGCAAGGGCGCTGCCGAGGAGGAGGAGGTAGTCGATGATCAACCTTCCTCCTCCACAGCCTATGGCTCGAGCAGGTACCTGAAGGTGGGCGACGACCTATTCGTCCACCTCCCAGGGATGGCGGGCACCAGGGCACCAGCCGAGGGGGAGGTGGCCGACGACGAGATGCTTGCCGCCGCCGGGCTCGAGGTCGTCGACGAACCGAACACTGGTGGCGGTGGCACTCAGGAGGAGCAGCTCCTCTGGGCAATGGGCGCCAGCTTCTAGAAGCTCCAGGCGCTCCACCGCGCCCGTCTGGACAAGGTGAAGTCCAGGGAGGCGGCGGTGGGCAAGGTGGAGGCGAACCTTGAGGAGCACATTACCAAGGCGCAGACCTGGTTCCGCCAAGCCCGCGAGGAGTTGAGGGCTGCTCAAGGCTAGCTGGCTGCGCGTCAACAGGAGCCCTTCTTGAAGCAGGACGACATCGAGAAGGCCCACGAGGCGGCAAGGGAAGAGTCCACCCGAGCCGAGGCCGCCCGGTCCCAGTGCCAGGCTGAGCTGAACTCCTAGGAGGAGGATCTCGTCGCCCATGAGGCGGCTCTCGCCACCACGCTCCGCGGCAAGGCCGAGGAGGTCGCGGGGCTCGTCGTGTAGCGGTCCCAGGAGCTGGAGCGGGAACACCAAGAAGCACACCACGCTCAAGCCCTAGTCCATGGAGGTAAGGTGAAGGAGCTGGAGGTGGAGCAGGATGGCTTGAAGACCAAGGCCAATCAGCTGGCAAAGGAGAAGGACTTGGTCAACTGCGCCTTGCCGTAGGCATAGGGTGCGGTCCGTGAGAAGGCCGAGCTGCTCACCCACGCCAACGACTCCGTCTAGGACCTGAAGATGAAGCTGAAGGGTCTTGACAAGATGCTTTCGCAGGCCAAAGCCCGGGAGGAGGCCCTGACCAACGGCCTAGAGGCCGAGAAGTGTCGGTGGGAAACGACACCTATGGGATCGCGAGGATCCCTTCTGCGGTTGTGGGGCGCGGGGTTGTAAGAAGAGCAGGATTAGCAATCAGCACAAGGATCGTTTACCCATGTTCGGGGCGCGAGGAATGCGTAAAACCCTAGTCTTGCTTTGGTGGGTGTATTGAATGCTCCTTGAGCTCTCGAACTAGCTATGTTGTTTGCGTGGTTCAAAAGAGCTGAATCCCTGTCCAGTATGCCATGGGCCTCCTTTTATAGTCGAAAGGGGCTTCCACTGTGACACACAGGAGGTGGAAAGGCCTACAGTGCTATGAGCTTATCGCTCGTATTATAGGACAAGACGCATTTAATGCGTAGCTTAGGTGTCCTCTTGCTTTATCGGGGACGGGAGCGAGGCCCGGCCCGTCCGTCGCCGCTCCTCCTCGCTTAGACACGCGCCCTGGCCAACGATACATGCAGCGCCATGCAGGCAGGCAAGCAGCTGAGGTGGCGCGGCGGTGGAGCATTCACGAAGATCTGCATGCCGCCACGCAGGTGTGTGCTGAGCTGGGCTGGAAGCTGCTTGTTACCACGCAGGTGCCTGCCTAGCTGGTTGGGTTAGCAGCTGCATGTTAACGGCGGTGGAGACTTGGTTGGTGTGGGCCTAGCAGTGTCCCCGCTGACGCCCTTGGCAAGGGCCTTGTCGGGTGGGCCGGCAAGGGTCTTGCACTATCGCGTTATCGTCCCCGACAAGGATCTTGCCGGGGGTCTTGTGGCTTTCCTCGGCAAGAATCTTGTCAAGGATCGTTGCCCTCCAATCCTCATCTGATCTTGAATATTCTTTGTCTTCACAAAGATCTGCATGCCACCATGGAGGTGCCTCCCGAGCCCTGGCTGTCGGTGTCAAAACCGGCGGATCTCGGGTAGGGGGTCCCGAACTGTGCATCTAGGCGGATGGTAACAGGAGACAAGGGACATGATGTTTTACCCAGGTTCGGGCCCTCTTGATGGAGGTAAAACCCTACGTCCTGCTTGATTGATATTGATATTGTGGATGTTTACAAGAATGGATCTACCACGAGATCAAGGAGGCTAAACCCTAGAAGCTAGCCTATGGTATGATTGTAATGGTTGTTGTTGTGTCCTACGGACTAGAGCCATCCGGTTTATATAGACACCGGAGAGGGCTAGGGTTACATAGAGTCGGTTACAATGGTAGGAGATCTACGTATCCGTATCGCCAAGCTTGCCTTCCACGCCAAGGAAAGTCCCATCCGGACACGGGACGAAGTCTTCAATCTTGTACCTTCATAGTCTTGGAGTCCGGTCGATGATGATAGTCCGGCCGATGATAGTTCGGCTGATGATGGTAGTCCGGCTATCCAGACACCCCCTAATCCAGGACTCCCTCAGTAGCCCCTGAACCAGGCTTCAATGACGATATGTTCGGCGCGTATATTGCTTGGCATTGCAAGGCGGGTTCCTCCTCCGAATGATAGAAGATTGTGAACACCAGGATAGTGTCCAGCTCTGCAAAATAAATTCCACATTCCACCGTAGAGAGAATAATATATACACAAGTTCAATCTGCTGACATTTTTTGCGGCATGACGTCACGCCACTACCAAGCCATTATTTGAATCGTTTTTTACTCTACCACCTCAGCGCATTTAGCGAAGCGGTTTCCTTGGCATGTCTTGTCGAAGCAGAGATTGTGTTCCCCCTTAATCCGGGATTCTCATCAATACGGACGTGGGTAACCCAACCGCGCCATTGATGGTGACGCTTGGGGGATAAGCGAGTTTTACCAGGCCGGTGGGGGACGCGTAGACTTCGCCCACCCATATAAGGGATAAGGATTCACCGTTTCACCTACGCCTTCTTCCTCCTTTGCTTATCCATCTCCGCTCACTCGAGCTCCAGCGCCCAAGCCCGCACATCTCGTCTCAACCTTCCCCAGCCATGTCTGGAGCGGGAGGCAAGTGGATGACCTCCTCCGTTACGGAGGCGCACATCGAAAGACTGCGCAGCGCCGGCTACCTGTCCGGCGACATTGCGCACCGGCTGCCCGATGAGGGGCAGCTCATCCCCACCCCCAGGCCCCATGACAGGGTCGTTTTTCTTCTCCACTTCCTCCGCCGACTGGGCTTTCCACTTCACCCCTTTGTCCGAGGGCTCATGTTCTACTACGGCCTGGATTTCCATGATCTGGCGCCGAACTTCATCCTCAACATCTCGGCGTTTATCGTCGTGTGCGAGGCCTTCCTCTGCATCCAGCCCCACTTCGGCTTGTGGCTCAAGACCTTCAATGTCAAGCCGAAGGTAGTGAAGGGCACTCAAGTGGAGTGCGGAGGCGCCATGTTGGGCAAGATGCCCAACGTCCTTTGGTTCGAAGGGGCCTTCGTGGAATCCGTCAAGGGGTGGCAATCGGGGTGGTTCTATATCACCGAGCCGCGCGACCCTACGTGGGCGGCGACCCCCGAGTTAAGATCTGGTATCCCCACGCAGCTCACCTCCTGGAAGGAGAAGGGCTTGCTGTGGGGTAGTTCGGAGGAGCTGACGGGACTCCAAGCCTGTATCTAGAAGCTGGTGAAGAAGCTCAGGCTGGTTAACATGGTCCAAGTCATGCTCGTCCGCCGGATTCTCCCATGCCAGGAGCGGGCATTCAATCTGTGGGAGTTCAATCCGGAACAGCACCAGGCGCTGAGCAGGCTCTTCGACACGACGTACGAAGGCGCCTGGAGGGTGCTGTTTAAGGGCGTCGAAGCCCCCGCATCCGCGACTGAAGATCGCAGATTTTGCTCGCAGCGCCAAGCCGACGAGGTAAGTGATTCTACCCCTTTACGGGACACTTGCTTTTCATAGTTTGACTCTATGCGGGTTTTAATTTCCCCTTTTCCTTTGACAGGACTAGATGAGGAAGGCGGAGCAGATTATCTTCCCGGCTCCTATGCCAGAAAACCCAGTAGACGCCCATCTAGCGAGGCTGCTGGTTCCGGCACCGCACGTGGTGCCGGAGAAGAAGGCCAAGAAGGAGGCCACGGGTGCTCGAAAGAGTTCCCGTTTTCAGGTGTCCGACGACTCCGGGGCGGACTCCTCCCCCGAAAACGAGGAGGAGAAAGAGGACTCTCTCCCATAGGAGGGAGAGAGGAAAAGGAAGGCTTCCCCAACAGGGGAGGCCGAAGGGTCCAAGAGGGGAAGGATTATTCCCCCGGACAGCTCCGCCAACATCAACGTTGGTGAGGAAGAATGGCCTTCAAGGGCCAGGCCTCCGGCGAGATCGTAAGTATCCGGATTCCTGAATGATTTATAATTTTTTTTTCTGCGTCACATAGTGTCATTCTGATGCCGCATGCTGCCTGTAGTCCGGCCAATGATGATCTCCCCGCTTCATCGAGCGGGTCGTTGGCTCCGTCGGATGTAGACTCCATCCCGACCGCCTCCACCCCTCGCGACACCGAGGATGCCGAGGTGGGATCCCAAGAAGGGACCCATCAGGGGAGGCTCCGGAGGCGCCACAAGGTGGCCTCCCGGACTTTGCGCCGGACTCCACATCAGAACCCGCAGTGGTTCCAGAGTCCGGCCGCCGGCCCCTTCGCACAAAGGGTAAGACCGTGACGCCGGTAGCTTCCGTCCAACCGGAGGCGCCAGACAATTTGTTGGAGGTGCTGCAGAGCGCTTCCATCGAGGAAGAACCCCGCACTATTATGAGTGCGGTGATTCAGAAGGTACAGCTTGCCAAGAGCGGGCTGACTGAAGCCTGCAGTAGCCTTCTATCAGGCTTTGAGGTAAGAAGTTAAAAATATACAATGTAATACCACATAGACAGTAGCCCCTGATGCTCGGTTCGGCGTTCGGAAAGAAAAGCCGGACTGAGGATCTGAAAAAAAAAAGATATACGCAGGGTTGCTAAAAAATTATGTCAATATGGGTTGCAGGCTGCGCTGCTGACCTCTGCCGCACTGACTACGGAGGTCGGTGCTTTGAAGCAGGAGCTCGAGCGGTCCGAGCAAGAGCTCGGCCGCGCCAAGAAGCAGCTCCAGGACAAAGAAGGTGAGTAACACCACTTTGAACTTGTACCTTACAGAAAAGGATTTAGGTTGCAACAAAAAATAACAAGGATAACATGGGTACTGCAGGGGCCACGACCAAGGTGGCGACCCTGAAGGAGGACGTGTCCGTGGCCGAATGCAATGCGGCCACGGAACGGGTAGAGCGAGAAAAGCAGGAGGCGCGGGTGGCGGTGGTTCGGCAAGAGCTCCAGGCTCTCATGGAAAAGCATGAGAGTTTGGAGCGTGACTCAAAGACTCGAGAGTCCGAGCTTGCCTCGGCTCTCGAAAGTGCCAAAACTGCCAAGGCCTATGCCAATATGTCCCTTTAGGAGATTGAGTTGGTGAGGAAGATAGCGGCGGGTAAGGCATTTTTCATGCAAAGCAAGCATGTGAATGTAAATTACGTGTTACTTACTCGAATTCAGAGCTCTCCAGGGGCGTTTGCGGATCTGCCTTGCAGCGTGTCTGATGCCGCCGCATTCTACCGAGCCAAGGAGGGGAGCTCAACGGAGAAGGTCTTCTGGTCTCAGTATGCTGAGGCCGGCCATCCGGTGCCCCCTAGCGACCAGCTGAAGCAGTTGGTCGAGCTCCACAAGGTGGCCGAGCAGGCCATGAAGGGCCTCATAGTCCGGCTGTGGCCTGGAGAGGCCATGCTTGGGAGCTATTTTGGCCTCGTGCGACGGTTGGTGGATGCATGCCCCTGGGTGGAGGTTATCAAGTGCTCCGCCTGTATTGAAGGTGCCCGTCGGGCCCTTGCCCGCGCAAAGGTGCATTGGGGCAAGCTGGATGCGGAGAAGCTAATCACTGACGCGCCACCAGCGGGCAAGGAATATCGTACGCCCGAGATGTACTATAAGACTATCCTGAAGGGTGCCCGCAAAATTGCGGATGAGTGCCCCAGGGATGTAATTATTGAGTAAATTCGCAATGTGTTATCCTGTGCGCTGAAAACTTTGTTCATATGCGCTAAGCAACGCTTGTTAATTTAAAATATTACCTTCTGTGCGGCCATTTATTAAATCTGAGAGATGGCAAGTCGTCGGCTTCAGCCCCCATCCCACGAGTGCTGGGGTGTTCGGGATAAACTTGAGCACTCTTGTTCCCATTTTTGGGTCCATCTAGGGAGGCGCTCAACACAACGAACAAGGCAACCGGACTTATAGTGCTTGAACACTCTCACTTAGCCATAGAATTCTATAATTTTAAATTTCGGCGAAGCCCCTAGTATTCGGAAGACCGAATTCGGGGCGCTATCCACGCCTTCGTCGGACATTATCCGGTACTTCGCTCGAAGCGGCGTAGGTCTTTAAGGACCCGAAAAGACCTCTCGAACAGCGACCAGTCTCTCGCCTTATCATGACAGTCAGTTTTAGCTTTCTCCACTGAGGCGTTAACCCGGCTCAACCGGGGCGCAATCGCAGTGGTTCTCCCAGTGCTACCTTAGCCGATAGAACGAAACGTAAGGTGCCAAACATGGGAGCCGGGCAAACCAAACTATTGACCCAAGACATGATTCGGAGCCGATTCATATAATGCTATAAGTTCGGGGTGCCGCACTTGTGAAAGTGTTCGGACTTTATCACACCATAATGCGGGGAACATAAGCCCCTGGTGTATTTGGCCGTACCAAAATGTACAGATGCAACATGTCGTAAATGAACATATATATACAAGGTAATGCAATTATGGGCAAAAAGTGCTGCATTTTATTCGAGAAGATATGCTATGAGTGCAGAATGATACAAATAGTGCGGAAAGCAAGGGATTGGACGAATTAAAGGCGTCTCCCTCTAGGGGTAGGCCGCGGAATGGTGTATGTAACGAATTTAATGCTCGTAATGGAGACCACCTGAGTGTTCGTCGCAGCCTTTGTCCCTCCCTGGCTGTTGCATCATGAGTTCGGCAGGTTCGCCGCCGGACAGAGTTCTGTATAAAAAAAGAGAGAAATAAAAGATAAAAAGAGCGACACACTTGGGAGCCCCTGGTGTGGCCGAACCGCACTCTGGGTCTGTTGTGGTTGTGCCTCTCCCCCCTATGCCCATGGTATCTCCAGGGCGTAATTATGTACGCGGAGAGTTTGTCTTACAATTCTGCGTGGGATGGGGTTGAGGCCGCATTGCTACGCGTGCTCGGAACGTGCCAGGTGGTCTTGGTTGATGTTGCTCCGGGAGCGTTTGGCCGTGTCCGGTCGTTTAACAGCCGGACTCGAAAATTGCCTTAAAAGGCTGCTCTGTACTTCTGCCGCGAGAGCCGCTGTATGTTCCTCCGTTCGGAGGGAGCGTTCCATGTTTCCATTGACCGTGATGACTCCACGAGGGCCTGGCATCTTGAGCTTAAGGTATGCATAATGCCGCACCGCGTTGAATTTTGCGAACGCGGTTCGTCCGAGCAGAGCGTGATACCCACTACGGAATGGGACTATGTCGAAGATTAACTCCTCGCTTCGGAAATTATCCGGGGATCCGAAGACCACTTCCAGTGTAACTGAGCCTGTACAACTGGCCTCGACACCTGGTATGATGCCTTTGAAGGTTGTCTTTGTAGGTTTAATCCTTGAAGGGTCTATGCCCATCTTGCACATTGTATCCTGATAAAGCAGGTTCAGGCTACTGCCGTCGTCCATCAGGACTCTCGTGAGGTGAAATCCATCGACGATTGGGTCTAAAACCAATGCGGTGAATCCGCCATGGCGGATACTGGTCAGATGGTCTCTTCGATCGAAAGTGATCGGGCAAGAGGACCATGGGTTGAATTTTGGGGCGACTGGCTCCATCGTGTATACGTCCCTTAGTGCACGCTTCCGCTCCCTCTTGGGTATGTGCGTTGCGTATATCATGTTTACCGTCCGAACTTGAGGGGGGAATCCCTTTTGTCCTCCGTTGTTCGGCGGCCGGGTCTCTTCCTCGTCATCGCTGTTTAGCCCCTTGTCATTGTTTTCAGTGATTAATTTGCCTGCCTGCTTGAATACCCAACAATCTCTGTTGGTGTGGTTAGCTGGCTTTTCGTGGGTTCCATGTATTTGACAGGAGCGGTCGAGTATTCGGTCCAAATTGGACGGGCCCGGAGTGGTTCTTTTGAATGGCTTCTTCCGTTGACCAGGCTTGGAGCCTCGGAATCCGGCGTTGACTACCGTATCCTCATTGCTGTCGCTGTTAATGCGGCATTTGTTTTTGTTTCGACGCGACCTGCCATTGCGGTCCTTGGTATCCGAACTACCAGTGTTTTTGCTGAGGTTGTTGCTGCGAGCTAGCCAGCTATCCTCTCCCGCACAGAAGCGGGTCATGAGTGATGTGAGGGCTGCCATTGATTTCGGCTTCTCCTGTCCTAGGTGCCGGGCGAGCCACTCTTTGCGGATGTTATGTTTGAAGGCAGCGAGGGCCTCTGCATCCGGACAGTCGACGATTTGATTTTTCTTTGTTAAGAACCGTGTCTAGAATTGCCTGGCCGATTCGTCTGGCTGCTGGATTATGTGGCTTAGGTCATCTGCGTCCGGTGGTCGCACATACGTGCCCTGGAAGTTGTCGAGGAATGCGGCTTCCAGGTCTTCCTAGCATCCAATTGACTTTACGGGCGGGCTGTTAAGCCAATGCCGAGCTGGTCCTTTAAGCTTGAGCGGGAGATATTTGATGGCGTGAAGATCGTCGCCGCGGGCCATATGTATATGGAGGAGATAATCCTCAATCCAAACCGCGGGGTCTGTTGTGCCATCGTAGGATTCGATATTAACGGGTTTAAACCCTTCAGGGATTTGATGATCCATTACTTCGTCAGTGAAGCATAGTGGGTGCGCGGCGCCTCTGTATTGAGCAATATCGCGACGTAGCTCGAGAGAGCGTTGTCTGCTGTGTTCGGCCCGGCCGGAGTAGTTGTATCCGGCGCGACGGTATTCGTCGTGGGTCTTGGGGCGCCCACGTGATCCATAGATAGATCTGGATTGCCTTGCCTTGTCCTCCAATATATCCCGCAAGTCCGGCGCGTTCCCCTGTGGCTTCATGCTTTTTGAGCGATGTCGGGGTACGGTTTTGGTGGAGGGCTTGCACGCCTCTCTGTCACGGCCACGAGGTGGTCGGTCTGCCGTATTGTGCGCTGGTGATGTAGGTTTGTTCGCTTCCTCCTCTAGTCGGGGGAGCAACTTGCGTTTTGGGTAACTTTTGGAGGGGCGTTCGAGTTCATACTCTTCGGCCGCGAGGACCTCGGCCCATCTGTCAGCCAGTAGGTCTTGATCAGCTTGAAGCTGTTGCTGCTTTTTCTTTAGGCTGTTTGCCGTGGCCATTAGCCTGCGTCTGAAACGCTCTTGTTCGACGGGATCCTCAGGCATGACGAATTCGTCGTCGTCGAGGCTTACCTCGTCTCCGGAGGGAGGTAAGTAATTATCATCCTCGACCTCTTCGTCTGCCGCCCTCTCGTGAGGGCTTGCTTCTGCCTCCTCCTGCGCTGGATCGTGCTGGAGTGGGTTGTCTTCGGCACTATCTGGGGTGTTGTTAACTCCTGTGCCGGAATCTCCATTCTTGCTGTGGCGGGATTTAGAGCGGCGCCGCTGACGTCGGCGCTTGGGCTGTTTCTTTAAGGAATCAGCCTCCGTTGCTTCTTCACCGTCCCCATCTTTTGGGGTGTCCACCATGTATATGTCGTATGACGAGGTGGTCTTCCAGTGTCCTGTAGGCACTGGTTCTTGATAGTCTCCGGCATCGTCGTCCATACCGTCGATGTCTTCGGAGTCGTAGTCGAGTACGTCGGTTAGATCGTCGACGGTGGCTACGAAGTGGGTGGTGGGTGGGCTCTGAATTTCTTCGTCGTCTGCATCCCAACCATCCTGGCCATAGTTCGGCCAGGGCTCTCCGGATAGCGAGAGATGCTTCAGCGAATTTAAGATATCGCCGAAGGGTGAGTGCTGAAATATGTCCGCAGCGGTGAATTCCATGATCGGCGCCCAATCGGATTCGACTGGCAGGGGCGCAGGAGGTTCGGAGTCCGGCAGAGAGTCCGTCACCTCGGAGTCATGAGCTTTATGCGGGACAAGGTAAGTGTTCAGCTCCATCGCCGTAGAAGTTGCAGCTCCTGAGGCAGTGTCCAGCCATCCGTCCTCGATCTGAGCGATCGGCTCCGGACTATGGGTCGGAGCGGATTCGTGTGCGGGCTCCAAGGTGCTGTCCGGCGGCAGAGTTAGGTCATGCCCATCATGACAGCACGGCACGCTCGGCTGTGGCTCAGATCCATCGAAGATGAAGTCCCCGCGGATATCGGCCGTGAAGTTTAGGCTTCCAAACCTGACCTGACGGCCAGGGGCGTAGCTTTCGATCTGCTCCAGATGGCCAAGTGAGTTGGCCCGCAGTGCGAAGCCGCCGAATACAAAGACCCGTCCGAGGAGAAAAGTCTCACCCAGGACTGCGTCATTGTCGATTGAAGAGGCCATCAAGCCTATCGGTGACGACACAGAGGAACTCTCAATGAAAGCACCAATGTCGGTGTCAAAACCGGCGGATCTCAGGTAGGGGGTCCCGAACTGTGCGTCTAGGCGGATGGTAACAGGAGACAAGGGACACGATGTTTTACCCAAGTTCGGGCCCTCTTGATGGAGGTAAAACCTTACGTCCTGCTTGATTGATATTGATATTGTGGATGTTTAAAAGAGTGGATCTACCACGAGATCAAGGAGGCTAAACCCTATAAGCTAGCCTATGGTATGATTGTAATGGTTGTTGTTGTGTCCTATGGACTAGAGCCATCCGGTTTATATAGACACCAGAGAGGGCTAGGGTTACATAGAGTCGGTTACAATGGTAGGAGATCTACGTATCCGTATCGCCAAGCTTGCCTTCCACTCCAAGGAAAGTCCCATCCGGACACGGGACGAAGTCTTCAATCTTGTATCTTCATAGTCTTGGAGTCCGGTCGATGATGATAGTCCGGCCGATGATAGTTCGGCTGATGATGGTAGTCCGGCTATCCGGACACCCCCTAATCCAGGACTCCCTCACTGGCCTAGTTGTAGTTGATGGTGTTGGAGACCGCGGGTTCGAGGGTGGATCACTCCACTGGTGTGGGCAGGCCGCCCCGGCAAGGGGCTTGCCGGGGCTGCTGAGGCTGCCCCGGCAAGGGTCTCGCTAGGGAAACCTGCTTCGTCCATCTGCTCTCTGTGGTCTCGGTCTCTGGCGTTGCGCTGATTGTTTCTGTGGCTTCGACTCCTCCCTATTACCTTGCTAACTGTGGTTTCGGCCCGTGGCTCTGATTTCCCGCGCACAAGTAAGGGGTATGAAGGAGTGCCCCTACTTTAGTACACTGACAGGAGCCCCTGGGCCTGGGCCACACATAGGCGAAACGTGTTGTTGGGCCAGGCCCAAAACGGTGCGCGAGCCGGCGCGGCGGTTTTTACCGCAGTAACTTTCTGTCTGCTGCACTTCCCCACGACCTGTGTGACATGGGGGAGGTTAGGCGTGACATGGGGGAGGCAGTTTTAGCATGCATGTGTCATATCGCGGTTAATTGGAAAGGAGGTGGCACGCACCTTCCCCGTGAAAAGGAATAACCGCGGGCGTGCTGCTCACTTTACCCCTTCCCTGCGTCTTCTCCAATCTTGGAACCGCCACCCCCTTTCTTCCTCCTTCTCGAGCCCCTCGTCTTCGTCCACCGTCGCTGCTCTTCCATCATCCTCTGCCCTCTTGCTTCCTGCAGCCGCCATGGCGCCCAAATCCACCAAAGGCAAGGGAGTGGCCAAAGATGCCGGGGCGACGGAGCAGCCGGAGAGCGAGCTGGTGGCGCGACGGGCGTAGTTCGCCTACTTCCCATCGACGGTCGACGTGTTCGAGCTCCGGGAGTCCTTCAAATCTCTATGGGGGGTGAAGACGGGGGAGAAACGACAGGGCATCCAGCCACACGCGTCATCCCCGCCAACTGCGTCGGGGCCGCCCCAAATCGGAGCCCATTCTTTGTCGACTACTTCTCCTGTGGGCTCTGTCCCCCCTTCTCCAATTTCTTCAATGATGTCATGCACACCTACAGCTTCCGCCTTCTGGATTTTACTCCGAATGTCGTGGCGTGCATGGCTCTCTTCGTGCACCTCTACGAAGGATTCGCTTGGGTGCACCCCAGCATGTCTCTCTTCTGCCACTACTTCTCCCCTCGGATCCAAGAAGGGGGTGCCATCTCCGGTTGCATCGCCTGGATTCCGAGGGCCAAGTGGATGTACCCGAAGGGCGCCATGAAGGAGAGGTTGGAAGAGTGGCAGGGCCGGTGGTGCTGGATTGAGGAGGAGGACCCGCCAGCATTCTGCAAGGTTCGCCCGAAGACGTCGATCCGTGAAAACGACTGGGGCAACGACGAGAAGCTCATGATTGCGACCACCAGGATCCTCCGGCTCACCGAGGGCGGGCTCACCCTCGAAATGACCGGGGCGTACTTCATCCGCTGCCAAATCGCTCCTCTGCACAACAAGGGGAGGCCGGCCTGGCTTTTCACGAATGCTGCTGACATGATGAGGCTCCGCCTCGGCATCGACCACAACCTGACGGTGGTGAGGCATGCCCATCTCTGCCAACGAATCTTCCATCTTGAGGTCAATACCGATGGCGAGGTTGAACGGTCCGGCAAGGCTGCGAGGGATGTCGCGAAGGCTAGAAGGCTTGCCAAAGGGCCCCTTTTCAAGTTGCCGATGGGAGTGGTCCCGCTGTGCAACAATTCTCTCCGGTCCGACATCATCGCCATGATGCCGGACTTCAATGTGCACGGCCTTGACCCGAGCTAGGTCGAGTCGGACGAGCTCCAGGTGCAGGAATTCTTCGACACCTTGCACGAGGGGTACGTCACCGCCGAGCCGCGGCTCATCCAGGATACCTTCCAGGCGGAGCTAGACTACATTGCCGCCACGGTGGTGGAGGCGGAGCTCGCCAAGGAGGCCGGCAGTGCCGGCGGCGTGGAGGACAAGGCCACGGCCGAAGCGGAGGAAGAAGAGCTTGCCCAGTGGGCGGCGGCCGCTGGGGAGGCCAGCGGCGCCGACACCAGGGCTCCCCTCGTCGAGGACGTGGTTGACGAGTCGTCAGAGGAGGAAGACGAGGAGGAGGAGACCGCGACCACCGACTCTCCAGTCACTTGAAGAGGGCGAGTCTTGCGGGGGGCCACCTCCGGCGAGCCGGTCCATCCCGGCCAGGCCGCGCAATTGCGGCAGGCCCAGGAGACGTCTGCGCGCCAGACGAGCACTACAAAAAAATACACTTCCGTGATGATATGTGTTTGTCACAGTAGATCGCGTTTTTTGTCATGCATGTTCATCCATGACGATTTTATGACAGAATCAAGATAGTCATACCCATGCTGTCGTAGAAGTGTTCCCTAACATTACCAAAATTATCATCACGAAAGTGTCCACTTCCATGACGATAAATCGCGCGTCACAGAAGTGCTTTCGTCAAGGGTGACCAACACATGGCATCCACCGTAATGGAACCCCGTTAAGCTATCGGGTCCGGTTTTGGATCCGATAACCCGTTAACAGCCCCGACCAATGGGGATTTTCCACGTGTAAAATCATCACTGGCTAGAGCAAACACGTGTCGGCTCACCGTTGGAATAGATGTCATCCACTCATTGGACTGAAGGTGCCCATGATACGGGGACATGTGGCATGGCCCAATAGAGGCCCATTCCTGTGAAAAGGCCTGCCCATTTGACTTGGTCAAAAGGTGGCGGGCCGGCCCACGAAAAGCATGTTAACGGCATGTTCGCATATAGCTCATTTACAACCTGCTAACCCAGGGCCCATTACGACCTCTTCGAATTAGGCCCAGTAGCGTCATCTGGGCCGTCCAATATGATTCCAGTCTGTTTTAACTTCCGGCCCATGTGTGGCCCATGACTTCTTTCGGCCCATATGAGGCCCTTTGTAACTCTTATCCCATTAACGACCCGTGGTGAAACTGGCCCGTAATGAACAGTGTATCACTTTATACCCATTAACGGCCCGTTATTCCATTGGGCCGTTTCCAGCCCAAATTATCTTTCAGCCTTCTCAGGGCCCATTGATTCTTGGGCTCATTTGCAGCATTCGGTCACATACGGCTCGTTACTGTCATTTTCTGCTTGTGGGCCAAATTCAGTCCGTCGTTACAGTCGGCCCATTTGCGGACCGTTAATACGTTGGGCCGTTTTTATGTCAAAAAAAAACCCGTTGGGCTGTTTTCATAGAGTTATCAAATACGGCCTATTAACGGCCTGTTATGGTCCACGAATAGTACGGCCCATGATTCTCGAAATGATGATACGCCTCGTAGAAGGCCCATGGATCCTAGGTCCCGTATGAGGCCCATGGAAAGTACGGCCGACAGAAGGCCCATGGATCATACGGCCCGTAGAAGGCCCATGGACACTACGGCCCGTAAAAGGCCCATGAATCCTAAGGCCGTAATGAAGGCCAATGGATCCTACGGCCCGTATAGAAGGCCAATGGATCATATGGCCGGAAGCAGGCCCATGGATCATATGGCCCGCAGGAGGCCATGGTTACAACAGTCCGTGTGTTGCCATGATTATTTTGGCCTAGTTACCAAAAATAGGCTATTGTGGCCACTAGAAAAACACAGAAAAAGAACTGCAGTGACTACAAGCAAACAACTAAACAAGACAATAAGGAAATAATTAAGCAAGCAATTAACGCTAGCCTATTACCGCTATTACAGATATTACATCCACTAGGCATCAAAGTTCACCACCAGTGCAAATATAGGGAACAAAGAAGCATATTACATACATTGGCCGTCAAAATGGGCCCCCGGTGCAAATAAACGCGGCAGCTAAACAAGAGCATAACTGAAACAACTTCAGAAGAGCTCAAGAAACGTTATCCTGGGTATACACCATGCTGGCAATAAGCTTAAAAAGCTTATTAGCTTTGTCCTGTTTGGTGCTAAAATCCTCGAATGCTTGATGTTGGACCAGAAAGTATGCATCTAAATGCTCCAGGGACTTCCGCTGTCCTTCCGCTTCTTTTCGCAGCATAGCTGATCGATGTCTTTCAGCTTGTAGTTGAGATTCAAGAAATCGAACTGATTCAGACAGTGAGTTTCAATAGCTTGTGCAAGCAGTAGTGGCCAGTAACTCGAACACTAAACCAAGACAGGACTTTGGGGTTGTCTCGCTATCTTCAAGATAGTCTTCCTTAGCTGTTTTATCAGCTTTGTTGGAGACCAACAAGGATGTGTCACTATCCTGAACCTTATCTGCATTACTTCCTTTACCATTGCTTAATAAGGCACTCTTCCCCAATATTCTGTCAGCATTCTAAAAGAAGAAACAAGCAGAACCATAACAAGTTTAGCATGTACTAGTATATGGAACTCATTTCGGTGAACCAGTTCATTAGTAAGGTGGACAGGATTAAACTACCAAGTCTTCTACTGCCAAGTACTAGTACATAAGAAAAGCATCAAACAAACATATATCTATGTCCTATGGTCACTGCATTGTCTTGCCAAATCAAAATAGAGACATGGTTCAAATCATATCAGTTCAAGACAAAGCAGCAGTGAAAGAATACAAAGCGTGGGAAACTACACGGCACAACAAGATTTCAGATGGGTACCACAGGTCTACATGTACAACAACACTATTGGCTTTGTTGTGATGCTAGTAATGTCAATGATATGAAAGTCAACTGTATACACAATTGAAATTGAAATCAACAGAGCTATTGATAAGAGCAAACCTGCTAAAGAAACATGCTTGAACATACCTGCTGTGCCATTGGAGTTTCAATTGTATCCTTCAATTTAAAAATAAGTTTGTATGAGTAAATACATTGATACAAGAGCAACGAAATCATAGTTAAAAAAGGTGTGCCTAAGCGAGCGCTTAAGCGCGCCTAGGATCTAGGTGTTGGCAAAATGCATTGCGCATAACTACGCTAAATCCGTGCATCACTGCGCACATAAGCATGTGCTTTGGTCAGTAAAGCGCAAGGCGGTGGCAAAATGCACAATTAACGCCTAGCGCTTTTTGGAACTATGATAGAAATGGAATCTTAAATCAGAACAGTTGTTCTTCAGGTTTAGGCACTTGTTCTACATGAACAGAGTACAGTAAGACGCAAGAATATAATACTTAAAAATATAAAATGAGCTCATAGACCTTACCACATTCTTGGTTCGGGACCAGTACATAACAAGGTGTTCCGAGTCATCGTCCAGTAAATGTGTCTCAGGAGAACGTAAGGGAATTTGATGAGTTTCTTTGCCGGTGAAGTACATTTTCTTCAGGTAATACCGATACTGCCACCAAGCATTCTTGAAGATAGCAGAGGTATTAGCACAGGTTACCTCATCCTGAGTTTCCAAATCGGTCCTTCTCTGTAGAGAAAAATGGGAAAATTTGATGTATTATAACCATCATGGAGGTAGGATGTATGGGTCAAAGCAAAGTAATTGCCATGAATAAATTTTGTTACACATAACTCCTGGATAAACACCTGCAACTGGCATTTTCCTTCATCTTCAGTATAATATTTCCAAGATGGGAAGATACGCACATACGATTTGACAACATCAAATGCGATAGCTGCTAAACTATGACTAGTTGGTTGTGCTTCCTCCACAGGAATAGGCGTACTAACTGGTGGAGTTGGGGTTCGCCGTGGTAGTACTGGCCCTTTGGGCACTGGAGCTGCCTTACTAACTGCTCTTGTTTGGGAGCTCTATGGTGGAGATGGTGTTGTGTCAACAGGAACTAGGTTACTATCTGTTGGGGTTGGGGTTAGATTGGGTGAAGTTGGTTCTCTGTCCATCGCAGTAGGGGTACAATCTGCGAGAGTTTGGGTTATGTGTGGTAGGGCTGGTTCTTGTGCATATACAACCGGGGTGCTATCTCCACCAAGAGGTAGCACTATTTTATTTGAAGACCGTGTTTTTAGTCGGCTAGATACTGGCATCACCCGCTCCAATTAAAATGGTTGATAAACAGGAAACATAGTTGAATGTACAGACATTGTATGAGAGAGAGATGCAATAGATAGTGTGGAAAAAAGGCATGAAATAGTTGACATGTATATTGTTTAATTAAAACAGATAGCATGACATAATTTCACATATATGATGTATATCTAAACTGGATAGCATAGCATAACATAATTCAAAGATATGATGAATAACTAAACATGATCACATGACATAATTCACCTACATGGTATCTAAGTAATCAGGATTGCATCATTTAATTCACAGATGTGATTTATATGCTAAACAGAGGGCATTCGATATGATGTCTGAACTAAGATCATGGTGTTGAATATTGTGTATATGATGTCTAAACTATGCAATGCAAGACACCATATGCATGATATGAGCAGTATAACCGTGCCAAGTTTGAGCATACACCTCGGTGGGGGAATAGGACTGGTCACCTGTCTCTGAATCCATCTTTGAGGAGCTATCGGGACCCAACAAGAGATCTGCTTCGACAGGTAGCACTGTCTGCTATGATGGCCTTGTTTTCACTCCAGATTTTTCCATCTCCCACCCAAATGGCTGATTCACAGGAAGAGTAGTTTAATGTACAAACATTGTCGACAAATGGAAATGTAATGAAGAAAAGGATGGGCAAGATATCATTAAAATATATGATGCCTGGTTAAACAGGATTTGCATTGCACATTTCACATATATTATGGCTGGCCAAAAGACATGAGATGCATAATTCCCATATATGATATAGAAACTAAACAGGTGGCATTACAGAACATGTCTAAACTAAGCAGATGACATATATGATGTCAAAAGTAGGCACTGCAAGGCAACATATGCATGATATGACTAACATAATCATGCCAAGGTAGAGCAAACACCTTGGTGGTTAAATAGGAGTGGTCAGCGGCGTCTGAATCCGCCTCAGAACAGATATCTTCCTCTAGATTACAATCTGGAGAGGGGTGGGAGGGTTTGCCATTGAACCCACCATGGAGCGATGTCTTCATGACATTGTATTGCCACGCAAAACTCTTCTCTTTTTCTCTACATGTTCAGCATGACTGTTACAATATCTGACATGCATACAAAAAAATATGGTGAGATTATGTAAGGATAGCATGCAGAAATTTAGAGTGAATGTAACAACCAGTGGATGGATCCAAATATAATGATAGCAGGCTAATGATTGCTTTAAATTAATAAAAAGAAAAATGATGATTGCTTTACTATTTGTTTCCCACCCAAGATGAACAACATAGGCATACCCTAAGTGAACCAAATATTGGACAGACATACTATTCATTGCTGCCTCGATATGTGCCCCACAACTAATTTAGAACTCAAGTTTGAACATTAATTTGGACCTGACTTGGGAGTCCAAGAGCTGAACATGACAATAAAGTAGCAGGTAAGTTTAAGCAATGCATAACATAAGCAGAAACAAAAGAGTGCGACCTCTCTTGTGGACCCATGTACTCCTCAGGTTCATCTGCTGAGTCGATGATGGTGATGCCGTTGCGGTTGGTGCCGGTGGCAGGGAAGGAGATCTGAGGCGGCGAAAGACGTTCAGGAGTCGTGATGTCTAGTTTGGTGGATGCTTCTGTCGCTGGAGCAGCTCAAGTGAGGTGGACGACGTCGCGGTAGGAGCAGGACAAAGCACGCAAAGTTCCCTTCGACACGTACTTGTAACTGAAGTAATTCTCTAAGGGCTCATTTGGCTTGCATGATTCTTAAAACGCTGGGATAGGAAAAATACCGGAATAGGATAGGAAAATGAACATGGTAAACAGAGCATTTGTAAACACAGGATTTCTCTCAACTTGGGTGTTTGGTTTATAGGAATTGGAAGAGCAGAGGAATGCAAAGAAACATGGCCAAAATAAAGTGAAAGCGTGTACAATTAGAATGTTATTCTGGCACTAATGCACTTGGTTTGTTTTCATGCATAGGATTTTGAAAAGTAGGTCCAGGTGGATGTTTTGCTTCATTCCTTTCAACAAAATGCATGAATAATTGGGTTGGTCGCTGAAGCAGTTGAGGCAGAGGTGGCTGTCAGAGGTGTGGAGGAAGATCTGAGGAATCTGTAGACGGCGTCCAGGGCACTGCTCTGTTGTGATGGATCGTTCTGTCGTTGGAGCAGCTCCGGTGAGCCGTAAGACGTCAAGGCTAAAGCAGCACAAGACAAACATCGTCCATCTCAAGTGGGATTCTAATAGCATCTCCAATAGATAATGTAAAGCAGATGTAAGATTTACATCACCAAAAACCACCTGACTATAACAGATCAGGTAAAAACTGTTGACTCTGAACTTAACTGTCGAAACTGAAATTTACTGTGGAATTTGAATGCTACTGTCGAAACTGAACGCAATGGTAGCAGAGAGGCACTTGACATGTAGTTTAGGGAGGGCCTGCAGTTCATCTTCAACCTGCACCCCCCCTGAGCCGCCAGCCACCATCGGCCGAACCGCTGGCCCCAGCGCCGCCTTGCCGCCCCGAAACAACTCCCCACCACCGCCTTGCCGCCCCGAAACAATTCCCCACCGCCGCCCCAGCCAGCCCTCTACCCCCCCCCCCCCCCGCCCCCCACCCTAAGCCCTAAGATAGATAGTGGGGTACCTCTCCGGCGAGCCCCCATCCCCGCTGCGGGTGGTTCTTCCTTAACTCCGGCGAGCCCCCCCAACCCCTGAAAATCAACTGACCCAAAAGTCAATTCAGTCGACTGAAGTGTGGCTTAATCGGAGCAGAGCAGCAGCACTAGTGTGGGGGAGAGCCGTAGCAGCAGCTGGGCGAGCGAGCGATCGAGTGAGAGCCAGAGCAGCAGTAGCAGCAGCGTGAGTGAGAGAGCGAGAACCGGAGCAGCAGCAACAGATCCGGCTGGTATGGACGTCGCCGCCGAAGGGGCCTCGCACTTGGGGAGAGACGCCGTGGAGATGTCGCCCGCGGCGTCAACTTCAAGATAGCCGCTCCATGGGGGAGCAGGATGGAGCACCGTCGGCGCCAGGAGGTCGAGTTAAGGAGCAGGTGCGATGCGATGAGTGTACAACCTCTTTGGTCGCGCCGAGTAGGCCTCGGCTTCATTCGAGGAGTCGGTGAGGATGTTGCGGTTCCAGTGGAGCAGGTTAAGGCGGCGTTGTGGGGATGGAGCAGCTCCTTGGAGGTGGAGGACAGCGCGGCTGAATCGGCGGGACAACGGGATGGATGACGGATCCTCATCCGGGGAGGTGGACGAGGGACGTCGACCTATTACGATGGACGACATCATCGGGGAAGAGGCTCCGGCTGGGCAGCGGTGATGTGGCAGACGGAGGAGGGTGGGGTTTCGTGGCTGGAGCGGAGAAGTTATGGCGGCTTGGGATTTCCAATGGCGAAAAGGGGGTGATGGGATTGGGTGAAGCATGACTTAGGGACGCGCTTGTCCAAAATGTAGGGTGTGTTACAAAAGTACCACCCACCGATTTGAACTAGCGGCCCTTTCGGCTTAGGGTTAGAAGGGGATTTCGCGTGTCGGGATTTGGCAGCTAGAGGGAGTTTTCGCACGCATTGTAATTTCGGGATAGCAAGGCGCGGGTTGTGAAGGCGCCAGTTTTGGGAGTACGATATCTGAA
The DNA here is from genome assembly GCF_018294505.1 of Triticum aestivum. Taxonomy (NCBI): domain Eukaryota; kingdom Viridiplantae; phylum Streptophyta; class Magnoliopsida; order Poales; family Poaceae; genus Triticum; species Triticum aestivum. The sequence goes on from NC_057801.1 coordinate 68,712,365, forward strand.
TTTTCGGGATATAACAAGACGCGGGTTGAATTTTAGGGACAAGCCTAATGTGTAGTTATATTGTACTTGTACATACCAAATCAATTCGCACTTCCCTCAACCAAAAATAAAACAAAAAAATAAAACTATTCACACCACACAAAGAGCGAGTCTTGCCCTGTTTTACTATACAAATGCCACTACAGGAAACAGGAGATTTGCCGTCAGTATTGTCTTTGTCATCAGCATTTTGTCGGGGTAGACGGCAAAGAAAGGGTTTGCCGTCATCAACAGACGACAAAGAAAAACTAACGGCAAAATATACTTTGCCGTGAGCGAAAAAATAAATAGACGGCAAAGATCTTCGCCGTCTGCTATTTTTACTATAGACGGCAAAACATGCTCTTTGCCGTAAACGCAGACGGCAAAGAGCATATTTTGCCATCTGTAGTAAAAATCACAGACGGCGAAGATCTTTGCCATATGTTGTTTGTTTCGCAGACGACAAAGCAAAGAAGCACACCTTGCGGATCCATGCCACGGATCGATAACATGGCACGATCCACGGTGCGGTGCGTCTCTTTCTATCCACCACGCCCGACCCCACCCACCCAACCCACAACAATACCTTATCCCCACGTCCCCACTAACCCACCCATCGAACCAACCACTCTCCCACTCCGACACCATCTCTCCCCCTCGATCTCGTCTTCTCTACTATCGGTACTGCATCGCGGCCGCCGCTCGGTCGGCCCCGCCTCCCCATCCACGTCCCCGCGCCGCCTGGTCCTGCCTCACCGCTGCCGCCGCCCGGTCGGCCCGGCCTCCTCATCCATGACACCCGTGCTGCCTGGACCTACCTCGCCATAGCCTCTGCTCGGTCGGCCCCGCCTCCCCATCCGCGTCCCCGCGCTGCCTGGTCCTGCCTCGCCTCCGCCGCCCGGTCGGCCCGGCCTCCTCATCCGCGAACCTGCGCCGCCTGGCCCTGCCTAGATGCCGCTGCCGCCTAGTCAGCCCCGCCTCCCGATCCGCGACGCCCGGCTTCGCGCGCCGCCGGCCTCCGAGCACCCGTAGTCGCCCGCCTCCACCTCCGCTCTTCTCCTTCGCCCCCGCCTTCACATGCCATGGGCCTCCGCCTCCTCTGCTCTCCTCTACCGGCGGCGGGGCTTGGCGCACAGAGTTGGCGGGGTCATGTGGATCCAGCGCCCGGACGAGAGTGGCGAGCTCCGGCGCGGCGACGAACGGCTTGAGCTCCTCGGATGTCAGTGTGTTCCTATGCATGCTGAAAGGAAGGAGAAGGGAGAGAGGCGCAGCTGCTGCTCCAGCGATGCGTGGGCTGGTGGGAGTATAGATCCAACTCCTGTATTGTAACGTAGTGTAATTTGTTCATGTGTAATCCATTCATCTTTTTAAACAGAGTAGTTTTGTTTTGTCTTGTGAAATCCGTTCTTTTGTGTTTGATTCTTAAAACAACAGTGTTGATGGATACTGTGGAGTTCTTTGTTCGTTTGTTCCTGGTCACCTCTGCACTTGTTTGTATGATATATTTTTTAAATAAAAAATTTTCTTTGCCGTCTGTGATGTTTGAGGATGACGGCAAAGCTGGATTCTGGCTGACGGCCAAGCACTAACGCCGTCCGTCAAGGCCATGGGTCTGTTAGGTCGCTTTTTTTGCCGCCTGGTTTGTATCACTGACGGCGAACACAATTGCCTGACGGCAAAGTCTTTGCCGTCATCCCGAAGAAATAGTAGACGGCAAAGTATTATTTGCCGATTAATCTTTGCCGTCTGACTTTGCCGTCTACTTACTGACGGCAAACTCTTTGCCGTCTGGATTTACGTCTTTGCCGTCTGTAATCCACAGATGGCAAATTACCTGTTTCCTGTAGTGGTGCTATTCAAAGCTACTCCCTCCTTCCATCTATATAGGGCCTAATGCGTTTTTCGATGCTAACTTTGACCAAATATTAGAGCAATAATATATGACATGCAACTTACACAAAGCATACCATTAAATTCGTCTATGAAAGATTCTTTCAATGATATAATCTTGTCAATAGTCAAAGGTGGTCTTAAAAATCTCATTACGCCCTATATAGATGGAAGGAGGGAGAATGAATCCATGTTATGTCCGATTAAATTTTTTAGCTTGCTGTATAATGCATGTAACCTACTCATACCAACATTTTAGTGCATTCCAAATGTCTATATTACCGCTGCAATTTGAAATAAATTTGAATTTGTTTGTCTATTTCAATAAGAATCTAAAATCATGATTGTTGCCAACTTCAACCATCATAGTTTCCTTGCTATCCGCCAAATATATCGGACGACCTATATTGCAGGATGGCCGGCACACCATAATCAACAACTCCATTTTTTATAAGAGTAGAGATAAAATATATTATATGTAGTATAACATGTTCATAACCACACCATGTGTATCACCATTACATATATTCACACATGCGTCGGTTTAAAACACTATGATAAATTCTTCAAATATCCGAATTCGCTTTTTATAATGAAGTATATATGATCTCTATTCGTCTTTTACACCCACACAACCCTCTTATCGTCGTAGCTAGCACTAACTTTCTCTCGTGCATGCACATGCCCGCATCCCTCTCACCCTCCCTCAGCATTCTCTAGCTCCATCGCGCAAATTCGTCTTTTCACTTTAGGTTGTTCACCCATGGTGTGTGTAGGCCCCCCAGCTCCTTCTTTACGGCACACAGCAATCGATATGCCTCTCTAGCCAGGTGTGCCTAGCACAAACACAAGCTTCCCCTCTTCTCTTGTCACCGTCCATGCCTCACTCCCACCACTCTTTTCATTGATCTCATACTCGCACACTCCTTCCCCCTCGATATAGTATGCATCTCATACCACCTCCTAGATGCATCCCTCTCTCTCTATCCTTCTCCTCGTGCCTCGTTTGCTTCTAACACACACATGCATGTATACCGATCGATCTCCCAACATATACCTAGATCGACTTTAACTATCCCCCCCCCATCGATCGACGTACCTCACAAGTTATGTCTCTCCTTTCTCTAACAAAGGGCGATTGATCTTCCTATGTAGTTACGTCTACTTACCACAGCCATATCGTCCCCCCTCATCATTCGCGCATGCCTCCTGACCCGTCTCTCACACGAACGTGCACAGACAACAAGCAGCCATCTCCTCTCTTATTGATATTGCGGACGTGCCCTCCATTTGTATAGCAAGCCTATCCCACCATTTGTTAGAAGCAACTCCACTACCACCCCCTCCAACACTCTAGCTCTGTCTCTCTCCCAACCTTATTCTTCTCCTGCACATATGCATGGATGCCGATAGATCTCCCTTAATACATGAGGCAGATCGATCTCCTTAATACATGAGGTAGGCCTCTCTCCTCCTCCACACATATGCCAGCCGTTGTACCTCTATAGTTAATTGGGCCTCCCTCTTCCCCCACCACACACTGATAGCCGAGCGCTGCAGGTAGGTATCCATGCCACAGAGACAAACTGCACATGTCGATCGCGCGCACACACACACACATCATCCCGAACTTTGATTCTATGGACACCTCAAGCCGATGATACCTCCACTCTCTTCTCGTGGATCGCCCCCTCTATATATATGTTATATCCAGGACTCTATTTCACACATATTGCATATGTTACATTTTTTGATTGACCCCCCCCCCCAGAAAACTCTCAAGAACCCACACACTATATCTCTCTAGGTTTCTATCTCTCTCACACAACCCCACGTAGGTGGTGTACGTATACAAGAAGAGAATAGGTGCACCGTGCACGTACTCACGCTTTGTGCCCAGCCACACCCGCGCGGGTACACGGTGGAGCTCATTTCTTTATGAAATGGCATCCCACGTGCTAATTTGAATGCCTGTAGCGGTTGTTTACCTAGGGATGTCGTGTACCACGCATGCACGAAACAGAGTTCAACTTGATGCATTGCCGCATTATTTTTTATTAAAGTTATCTCTTAATGGCATGTACGCAGAATATAAAACGATTTTTATGGAGAAAAAGGTATTCCGCTCAACTATATACAATGGAGCCTGCCTGCCTGGTTTGTCTCTCTTTAGAGTATCTCACACAAGGCTGTGGTGGCCTCTCTCTCACTCACCGTTGGTCACTGATCCGGCCGCATCCCGTCCGTTGAGGGAAATGGAGTGCGGTGGCCTCTCTCTCTCTCTCTCACCGCTGGTCACTGATCCGGCCGCATCCCGTCTGCCGGGGGAAAGGGAGTGTGGTGGCCTCTCTCTCTCTCAGTATTGGTCACTAATCTGGCTGCATCCCGTCTGTCGGGGGAAAGGGAGGAAGTGCATCGTTTCTCCGTTCGATGGTGCCAAGGCAGCACATCCCGATCTGCGATACACGTCGTTCTCTCTGACCAAGCTCCGGCGCGGCAGGGCCTACACCACCTGCTCGCAGATTCCGCCCGCCGCCGCTCACATAGTTACATCCCGACGACCTCCAGGTATCCCCTCCGGCCTTGCTCCCCTGCATGTCTTCCCACGTCACTGCATGTGGATCTTCCATAGTTCTTTGCCCAAAACGTAGCTCGTCCGTCGTACTTTCCATATTGCAATCTCGTCCTCACACCATTTTAGACAAACACGGCCGTGTTATTATCTTCCCTTAGGACAAGGAATATGCTTCTTTTTTGTTGTCGCATGTGTCATCAACTGTTATTGGCCAGTAATTGTTTCCTTTCTACATCTTTTTTGCAAACAGGGCTATCCATTTCACCTTGTTGCTATTGCGACCTTTTGGTGAACTGCACAAATCACTTTTTTCTTCAGAGTGTTTTCTACAGTTGTACTAAAATGTCACATGGGCAACGTCTCTACATTTCAGTGCGACTGCACAAAGGGAGATTGGTTATGCTCTATCCTCCTCATCCAACTCCGAGCCCAATCTTCTCCAACTAGTTAGTCTTAAAGAGAGACTGCAAAGGTGACCGGCTTGTATTTGTGTGTTTATTGTTTCATCAGCAGTCCTCTATTATCGTAATCACACTTAATATCTTTGGAACAGGGACGCTCAGCTCTATTTTAGTGGAACTGCACAAAATGATCGGAATGTTGCATGCTCCAGACAGCTACTTTTTTTCCCAACATGCCTTGTTGATTTAGACAGAGCTGGGGGGACGTTGCTGCCAATGAAAGCATGGATCAATTTTAATTTAACACCTTCTCACAACTCTGTCTTCAGTTGTGATGTAATTATTAGCTCTGATCTGCTAATAATTGACATGCATTAGCAAGGAAGTTAGTTTTTTTATTGTTTCCGAAAGAGCATTGATGGCAAGACACACGAAACAAAAGCTGAAAGCTCACACCATTGTACAATTTCATGTCGCTGGAAAATTATTTGTATAGTATGTCAATTATGTAAACAAATGATGGAAGCTTGATAGCATTGCCAGAAGCCTCTTCATCATCCAGGTCCATGTGCCATGCACAAAATTATACTCCTTCGTTCCTAAATATTTGTCTTTTTACAAATTTCAAATGGGTATATTTTGCTCATATGTGTACTCCCTCCATTCGTAAATACTCTATTCGTCTTTCTAGAGATTTTAGCAAGTGACTACACACGGAGAAAAATGAGTGAATCTACACTCTAAAATATGTCTATATACATCCGTATGTAGTAGTCCGTTTGAATCTCTAAAAATACAAATATTTGAGTAGTCACTCGTTGAAATCTCTAGAAAGACAAATACTCCGGTGTATATTTAAGAACCGAGGGGGTAGTGCACAACCGCATGGGAAACTCAGCCCGGTCGTTGCGCCGTATTAATAGTGAGTAATGAGCTGTCAAATCATAAGCCCCACCTTTCCCACTGTAAGTTGCTCGGAAGAAGCAACCATCAATACACTCTTCTTTGAATCCGCTCATACTACTCCATCCGTCACTGTTTATAGAGCGCGCTTCAGAAAAAAGAAAAAAAATCTGTGGGACCAAGGCGACTAGCGATCGGCCTGAAAAATAGCATTGGTAGTTATAGCACGGTGTCTATTACTAGAGGGAATAATTCATACACACATGCATGCAGTGCTTCCACCCCGGGTACACACATTCATGCATTTACTCCAGTCCTTAGTAGTACTCCCTCCTTTCCGGTTTATAATGCTCAATTCAAAAATCTCACCAATCAAGGTAGATGGCGAGTGGTGGAATACTTTTTGTAGTTTTGCAAAAGCACCTAATTAATGCTCTTGTTATCCTCAAAAAATTATGTTTATCAATGCATTAATTGCAATGCATGCATGCATAAAGTACATGCATTGGTCAATTTTCTCTTAATACTTGCATGCAATGATTTAATGCACCTTGGAATCTGAACATGTGATGGAAAACAACCAAATTGAGCCTTATAAAATGGAAAAACTAAAATTTTGAGATAAGCCCTATAAACCGGAAAGGAGGGAGTACATGGAGAGAAAATTGTGGACTTGATTGCGGTTACCACGCCCTAATTAATTGAGCATTAAACCAAACGCGTCTAAAGTCTCTCTGGTGGTGGAAATGCATTGAGAGAAATGCATCATAATGAAGCGCGCCCTGTAAACTGTGACGGAGGGAGGAGTAGTATGAAGGTGCAAAACCAAGTACGCGTATGGCCAGTCGGTCAACGCACCTCCTCTTGGCATATCACTGACATGTGGGACAGGAGTGTGAGCAAACCGATCTCAATTGACGGCAAAGAGCCAACCCGCCGTTCCTTGAGAGAGACGAGGAGCGAGAACACACAGACGGGCTCGCACGGAGGCCAAGATATATTCGAGCATGGTTGGTTGATCGATATCATTCATTACATGTTGGGCTGCCGTTTTCCGCCCTTCTCCGGAATAAACGTGTACTTTATCAGAGATAAAAAAATAAGAGTACAGACGCTCCACCATGCGGTTCTAGTAGTAGTACTACTCGTACTACTGCGCTTGGCTCTTCGCCTCTTCGTGAAGTCGAACAATGATGGTACTCCGCATGTTGGGTACTACAGTGTATGCCTCTGACAATCTGACACCGAATGGACTGATGCATGTCCATCGAGGGTAGGTTGCATTAGTCAAAAGGCGTAAGCGAGCTTCACCTTGTCCTGCAAGCTTCTCCTTGTTCTGCGAGTTGACGGGACACACCAAAAAGTAGTGCTAGTCCATACTCCCTCCTTTCTGGTTAATATGGCTTAATCTTTTTTGCGGGTAAATGAGAGAGCTTTATTCATATATAAGCATTCTTAGGACGATCAGCCAAGACACTGGTCACTAGGAAGCGAGGTACCCCGCAAAAAAAGAAGTAGGAAGCGAGGTGTTTCATCAAGCCAGCTCTCGGCCACATTCAAAGTGTAGCAAGCACGGTTCGCACGAAGATGCGCCGCAAGGTTTGTTGACCTGTTTACATGCTGAAGAACGGCCCTATTTGGATACTCCAACTCAGTTAGAGGTTAGAGTTAGATTCTAACCTTGAACTAACCTTAAACTAACTCTAACCAAAGAGCTGTTTGGATGGTAGGGTTAGATTGACAATAAATATTCTTTCTCAATCATATGACTAGTTTGGATCCTGTTTGGATGGGAGAGGTAATTTTTTACTAATTTTTCTAGTGGGCCTAGGAGAACTAACCCAAATAAGCTCCTCTAGTGTGGGCTAGTTTTTTGGGGTGGGTTAGATCCAACTAACCCAAACTAACCCATCATGTTTGGATACTTTTGGGCTATTTGAGCCTCAACTAACTAAAACTAACTCTAACTTAGGGATCCAAACAGGGCCAACAAAAAAAGAGGAAATATTACCGAGCGCTCCTATTTGTAACAGGATATGAGCCAGAATTAAGCGAGAATTGTGGCGAGTGTTCCATGCAATCAACTTCCATTATCACATGCGAGAACCCTCGAAGAGAACCAAATGTGTTGAAGATTGCTTTATCACATTTGAAAATTATAATAAGAGTGCAGACGCTCCTCCATCCGGTTCCTAGTACTAGTATAGTACATACCTTTATGGACTATAGTAGTAGTACTAATACTACCAGTAAACTTTACGCTTGGTTGTTCGCCTATTCGGGAAGTCGAACAATAATAGCACTAGTAGTATAATGTATGCTTCAGGCAATCTGACACCGAATTAACTGTTGCACGTCCACCACCTGAGCCAGGGAGAGCTTGCATTAGTCAAAAGTTTCTCCTTGTCCCCTCAAAAAAAAAGTTTTTCCTTGTCCTTTGAGCCATCGAGTGCAAGCTTCTCCCGTCCTACAACCTTCTCCGCGTTCGGCAAGTTGACGGGACACAGCAAAGTAATGCTAGTCCATACTGCCTCCTCTCCGGTTAATATAGCTTAATTTCAAACGAGATAAATACACTGTCTGTCACTGTATATTTGTAAAAATACGGTTAGTGGATTTCATAATATGCTCATTGCGCTTAATATATATATTTTCCGGTGTTTATACGGTCACTAGCTCACCCTGACTGAGTATGTGTGTGCATGCACGTGTAGGTTGAGCACTTGAGCGTGTCCGTGTGTGTTCCGTTGTGTGCTCGGACATGCATGCATTAGGGCGTCGCGCGCATTTTTGCGTCCATGTGTACGTGTGACTGTTGCATACACATAGGGGGGGTACGTGTAGGGGCCACTAAGGAGCAGTCAAATCACACAGTAAGTTAGTCGGAAGAAGCAACCATCATTTCACTCTTCAATGACACATACGCAATATAAAATGGTTGATATGGAGAGAAAATGAAAACCACTATATATACACTAGCAGGAGCCTAAGCTACAAGCCTGCTTGCTTAGGTTGCTCTCTTCACAAGCATAGAACGACGGGCCTGATCCCGCAGCTGGGGGAAGGGAACAATGTTCTGCGTAGACGCGGTCGACATCGGCGAGGGAGAAAACCCACAGTTGGTGCGTCCCAATCGGGGGTCACCGCAGTATGGGTCGATGCCGCATCCCAACCGCCCTTCTAGCTACAGCCCCACGTCCCAGGTAGTCCATCTTCCTTTTGGAGCCGGCTTGCTCCACTGCCGTAGCTCCATCTCCATGTCGATCTTTCTCTACTTCTACCGGCTTCTACTTGTGATGAGTTTATGTCTCATGAAATAGTGCCAGTACTATTATTCTAATCACACTTCTTCAATATCTTTGCCATCGGGGATGCTCAGGTCGATTTTAGTGGAACTGCACAAAAGCATCGTATGATCTGAGGGTGCTAGCCGTCTTCTCTTCGACAGGTTCTACCTGGCCAGAAAATTAAATCATGTTTAGGGTTTAGGGTTTAAGTCGTAGTGACCCCATCAGTAGTTTTTCTTTCGTACACGCTCTCACAACTTTTTTCCTTAGTTGTGAATTAAATATTGGCTATGATCTGTGAATCATTGAGATGAATCAGCATGCGTGTTAGTTTTCCTTTGTATTTGATGGAATGTTGTAACGGGGCAACCTTGGAATAGGAATGAAAATGGAGTGCAAAGTTTCCTTTTTTCCGGAGAAAAAATGGAAATGGAGAGAAACCAATGTTTCGTTTCGTTGGATCGTGCCATCGAGCAAAACCAACGTTAAAATCATGTCTGTTGTGTTCGTGTCTCACCCTCCTCCACGGCTCGACCCCACACGGTCGCTCGGCATGCCACTCACCGCAAACCGAGTACACGGTAACTTCCCCGCCTGCTTGTCGATGGATCGCGCCATGGAGTACTAGCACTACTGGAAGAGATTGATGTGTTGGGGGAGGACAGCTAGCTGTAGCACGGACTCCCAAGAACTTTTTACATGCATGTTGTAGCCGGCTATTGCAACCTTTGAACGCGGAGCAGCCGCGTGCACCCGGATGCGGCTCGGGCGACGCTCTCTCGGCCGTCCCGCCGCTTCAATGCCGGCGCCAGTGAGAGGTCGCGTCTGCTCTGGCCGGGCATGAATGCGGCACTGACCGTTTTGGGCAGGAAGCACGCGCGGGTGATGAAGAGGGTTCGGGTTGGTCAGGACCGGCCGTGGCAGCGATCCGGACATCCACAAACAAGAGATGTTGTATGTTAATATTGTTGCGTATATAATTAACAACGTAAATAATGTGCCAGTTGGACAAATATGATTGGAGAAGGAGATGGAAATCTAATTTTATGTAAACACGGATATGCATGTGTATGTCTATGTGTCTGTGCGCGACGACTCTCGCTACCTAGAAGCGGGGGCGTGTTTTTGATCGAGTTTCTTTCTTGGTACATTAAAAATCAGTTTGTCTAAATCACATCTAGATGTTATTTAAGGATATCACATCTAAGCTCCCACAAGTATATAATGTAGCAACAAGAAACAAAAAACTAGGACCAAAAAAATAGACCATAAACAGAGTGGACATCAACTTAGATGTGACATAAATATGTCACATCTAGATGTGGCCTAGATAGACCCTTAAAAAATTGTCCGCCAGTTTTCGTTTCTTTTTTCCGGGAACGCGCCTATTCTATTTAAAACCACTGCTATGGAGAGATTTTTTTACTCCATTATAGCCTCTTGTTTGATAAAGTTTCTCGCGTCTCGCTCTCTCACCCTCTCCATATCAAAACAAGATGATAGTGTCCACTCTATCTCTCTCCTCACTGGTGGTCACGGATCTGGCCGAATCCCGTCCGCTGCGGGAGGTGAGGAGGTGCAGCGTTGATGTTGTCGCTGTCGGCGACGGAGGAAGCCGATGTGTACCGTCCTCTCGGAGTCGGCGCTGGCGCGGACAAAGATCCTCCGCGCCCTTGTTCGCTGCCGTCGTGTGGGCACACCCCGCCCGCCCGCCTAAACGACATCTCGCCCACCTGAGGTATAACTTCTTGTACTGGTCCAGCTCCCCAGGTCGCTGTGTGCGGGTTTTCTTCTATGTCACTACTCCCCAGCTCCCCATGTATAGCAGCTAGGGTTCGTCGGCTGATGCAACATCACCTACTAGTACTATTATAGAGGAAATGCCACTCGAAAAGTTGTCCTAATTTATGCCTCGATGGAGGTATACATGTTGTTTCGACAAAAAGTACATGGTGGTTGTGCAGTCATTGTCCATATGGTGGTAGTACTATCACTGGTTAAATGAAGAAATGTTTTTTTCTCGGGTATCCTGGTTTAGTTCCCATCAAGATAATTATGATGCTTCTGTTTGTTGGTGTACTTTTCATTAATTCTTATTTACAATTGAGATGTCGTTGCTAATCTTGTAAAATAAAGTAACAACACTATATCCCTTTTTTATATTTTTGGAAACAGCGATGTGTATCTCCATACCTAGGCATGTCTTCCTCAATTTTAGTGGAAGTGCACAAAATTGGATGGCCATTGTTGTTCCAACTCACTGTCCTCTGCCACGTGGTTCTTCCTTCCTTGAGCTTGATTACTGAGAAGAAACAGACCACAGTGAGGAGTTGTCGAACTTCATAGGTGCCTCACCCAAACTTGATGCCAAATGGATGATGCATCACCACAATGACCTATCGATGCTTATGGTTGCGCTTCAAGGTTGCGTCGGCTTGTGAAGCTGATCGATTTTCAATGAAAAACAAGCTGCCTTCCATCAGTGCTCTTTGCTTGTTATGCACAAAGATGATATCCTTCGTCGGTTCACCTTGGTTGTGTTGGAGACGCAGTCGTCTTTCACATTGGTGCAATTTTATCACAGAATTGGCTATGAACCAAATGTTTCCTCGAAGAAGGATCGACGTTGGTACTAAGAGCATAAGTTTTGTATTGATTTCTAAGCCTTCTCACAACTTCGTCTCTAGCTCCCCTATAATTTTATTTGTCCAACTATTAACTTTGATTTAGAAAATGGTGTGGACTAAAAACCCGGATGGACGTAGTAGCGCTCCATTTTTATTTACTCCGCATATTAGATTTGACTAAAGTCAAACATTGTAATACTCTCAAACCTTTCCGATAATTGAAATTAAAATTCTTTATTTGTACACACTCTCACACGTTTCCGATAATTTGGCGCATGTGTGGTTGTTCACTTGAGGGAGGGTAGTGTACCGCACGTGAAGGACAGTAAGTGCGACTAGGACGCGTGGGCGTGGATCGTTAGTTCATCGGAAGTAGTAGTACTCCCTCCGTCTAGGTGTGTAGTAAGTCATCTTACGAAAACCAAATAATTCCAAAACACTTAGGCGCGGTGCATTAACTTCTACCTCATTTTTTGTTTCTTGACATTTCAACCAATAAGAGATAAAGGGTGTGCATGTATTTAATGACTTGAGACTATCAAACACGACATGCGGTGGTTAGTTCATTGCATGCAATTCTATTAATTAGCAAATAAACATTAACGTTTCTCATTTTCCCCTCCACCTTGGTCACGGTGCACAACCTAAGATGAGTTACTCACCTAGACGGAGGGAGTAGTAGTTTTCTTCACTGAACGTTAAATAAAGAGTTCCATTTCGTACTTACACAATTTAAAATGATTGTTATGGAGAGAATAAGAAAACCACTCCACTATATATTAGTCGTATACACGAGAGTACTATATGGACGCAACTTCATTGACTTAGTGCACCTGCCTTTGGGTTTATGACAGGTGGGCCCAAATACGGCTGGCTCACCTGTCATACAGCCAAAAGCAGGTGCAGTGAAGGCACGGAGCTCAGTCCATACTACAGTAGTATATATATAAGCTGGAGCCTCAGCGCTTGTTCGCTAGGGATTGCACTCTCCACACTCTCGCCGCACTACATATATGTATACACACTAGAGGCTCAGTGTTCATTTTCTAGGGTTTGCTATATTCACAGTCTCTCACCCTATCTTCACCAGATCTAAACAAGACTGCGCTGGCCTCTTGTATCTCTCTCCCCCCTCACAGCTGGTGAAGGAGGCATCCGTATCCCGTTGCACCGGGAAGGGGAGGAGGTGCAGTGTTCACTCTATCGCCTTTGGCGAGGGAGGCAATCCACTGCTGGCTGCGCTGTTCTCTTTCACCCAACGCCTGTGTGGGAGGGCCACCGACCCGTTCTTCCTCGCTGTCATACCTAGTGTGGGTAGATCCAGCCTCCCGCCGCACACCTTGCCACATCCCGATGACCCTAAGGTGTAAGTTTCTTTGAAACCGTCATTGCTCTAGCTGCATGTGGTATTTTTCGATCTGTAGTCGAATCTAGGTCTTGGTTCAAAGAGGAAAGAAGGGTGCGGTGGGCTGGAGCAAGAATCTAGGATGTGGGTCAATGAGGAAAGGAGGGACGGAAAGTAGTATAGACAGGCTATCCAGCCGCTTTGTTGGTCGAAAAGGGAAAAAGGGGGTAACCCAATACACACATATGTAAGGAACCGATCTCTTTGTTGAAAAGGGAAAGAAACTAGGGGGTCGGATAGTTTGTGCAGGACTAGATTTGCTGCCCTCACATCGGAAAAAGGTTCAGAGAGAACAAATATGGGACCAACGCATATATGCTGCATGGCTACATACTCTGCATCACCCATTTATACGTGTGGACGCACATGGTGTTGGCATGTGTCATACAACTATTTTGCTGTTGTTAATCTAAGAATGCCGCCGGAAATTTGAAGAAATGCCACTGTTAAAAGTAAACTAGCAAAGTGGCCCGCTCGATGCGCGGGCTAGAACTTTAGAGAGTTTATAATTGAGACATATTTTATCACTGCAAGAAATATGTCAACTTGTGACCTTGACTATTGGTCACTGGAAGGTCATTGTTTTTCATTTGCGACCTTTTTGTGACCAAAAACAGAAGGTCAAAAGCTGGTGGTCGTAAACTGAAATTAACAACCTTCTCTGTGAGATGGTCGTAGACGTTTACGACCAAAACAGAAGGTCGTTGAACCCATGACCTTTTGTTTTGGTCACTAGCTGTCTGCCGAGGCCACGTCGGATCCGACGTGGCAATCTGACATGGCAAAACTACGACCAATTGAAAAGGTCACTGACAAGATTCGGCCCGGTCCGATTAGGTGTTTTACATGGGCCGAGCCCAACAATTCAGCCCATTTGTATTTTTCCCTTATTAATTTCAGCATTGGCCATACCCAAGAATTCGGCCTTTTTGTTATGTTCTTCCATACTAGGGGCCTCGGCCTTTTTTACAGTGTATTTATTTTTTTATTTTCTAAGGTTTTTTTGTTTCACTTTTTAAACGGTCCAATGCTTGTTGGGTTGTGGCCTTTTCCAGCCCAATTATTTGTCCAATATTAGATCTCAGATTTTGGAAGAAATGTTTGGACAAAATTGTTTGGGCAAGAGACCTCTTTAATCCAGTTACACACATTCATCCGACCTTGTTTCATATTCCAATCAAGAAAACTCCATGTCAAATTCAAATCATCCATCATATCACATCACATAACACATCTCCCATATTTACGTAACACAACAAAATCATCTCAGAAATATATGTACACAGGAATATAGCAGGAACAGAGGGAATATCTGCTAGTATCTTGACATGTACGTATATGCATGTGTGCTTGCTTGACCAGTGCATGCATCACGATAGCAGCCAAGCCAGTGGGCATCATCGATGTCTACTCACAGCTTTCCTTGCACCAGAGAAAGAGTCAAAACAAAAAATATTAGACCATAATATGACACCAAACCACAGATTAGTAACTTTAAATCACAAAGTATATCCACATCACCATAAATTAGTACCAGACCATCAAGTAGAAGCCAAATACTATTAACTGATGATTAGTACACACAGACATGATTCAGCGACATAATGGCTACCACAAGCAAAAGTGACAATTGTGTAAGCAAGCTGCTAGTGTACACAAGGTGATTGAACTCCTATTGTTTAGTACGCATACATGGTAGGCTACTGCTGCTAGTGTTCTAAACCAATAGAGCATGTTATAGGAGCAGAAAAGCGGGAGCTAGGGCTAGAAGATGGAGCCGACTCACCGAAGGGCTTGTGGTCGCCGCCGTACAAAGCCGCCAACATGCCAGTCACCTCAAGAAGCACCACCGCACCGGAGACGGTGCCAGACGTGTGCAAGAGTAGAGCACCTGCTGCATCCATTTCCAAATAGAACAAGAACATAAAATTAGGAAGGGCTGCAAAAAAATTAGGAAGGGTTTCAAAAAAGGATAGTTATTTAGAATGACAAGAGAAATTCAGCTAGTACCATGCTTTTCGTTCTCCAGCTAGTTAAAATGAGATACTCATTCATACAAGAAAACATAGACACAATATGAATATTCATTGCACAAGTGCAAGTCATGCGAAATACTTCACTGCAACACATTGTGCCTAAACTTCGCATAAGATATAATTGATAAAAATCAGTTTGCTGCTACTGCCATTGGAAAACCAACACCAAATTGAGCGGTAATCGAGATATATTTGATATAAATCAGTTTGCTGCTACTGCCATTCAAAATCTAACTGACCAACTGGTTCGAACACTAGGCAAAGTAAGACAGAAACAAGTTAATTGTCACCGAATTGAGCGGTAACAGAGAGGGGAGGGGAGATGTGCAACTTACAACATCACTCATGGACTTCCACTTCTCACCATCGGCCTTGCCAATCTGCAATTCAACCAACCTAAACCATATCAGGACACATAATTCACAAGGAAACTCATCTCGCAGCACCACTAGTTCGAACGAACAAAGAGACAGAGACGGATGGGGGATGCTTACCACGGAGACCCACTTGACGTCGGGGTGCTTCTCCTTGTACTCCTTCCTGAAGTTGTCCCTGCGAAGACGAAACACGCAGCAAATCCTCGGTCAGGACGCGACGCCACACCACAGAAGCAACATGAATCAAACCAGGAACCAAGACTGGGACTCACATGAAGATGAAGAAAGATCTCGGGGGCGCGTGGGCTTGTTAGGGTCCTTCTCATCCTTGATCTTCTTCACCTTACAACAGAAGAGTAGTCCATTATGATTTATGATGAAATATGAGATTGAATAAAGGATTATTGTTAAACACCATTAATGAGACTAGAAGTGCGGCACTGGCAACTCATGAAACTTCTTGAACAGTAGTAGTACATAGTAACATGCCAGTGTTGTCCAAGCAGACTGAGTTACATGCATAAAACTACAATTCGTCCACCCTGAGCAGTCAAGATAAACACATGCCAAATCTAAATCCATGACCAATTGCAGCTTCTTCTTTAATAGTCTACAAAAACATAGTTCAGTAGGAAATCAGAATAGAATTGGACAGCGCCGCCCACCTGATTGAGCGAGCCACATGAATTGTTGCTTGAGTTGACTTGAGAAAGCGATAGTACGCTGAAGTAATAAGCTATAGTCCGGGTCAATCAGATGCAATCATCTTTGACTCCAGTTCTTAATAGTATTCTGGAGTACACTGCTTGATGTAATAATCCAGTTCAATTCAATTTGAGGTTTCAATTTTAGTAGTGTCATAATTACTTATAACTTGCTTGTCTTTAACTGATAGAAATACGTTTACACTTTGAAACAGAGGGAACCTGAAATGGACTAGGTTAAAGTCCCACTGTGGTCACTATCCACAACATTATTTCAGCTAAAATGGACTCATCATCACGTCAATTCACTATTGTTTCCTTCCGCTTTTTTTATACTAATGCGCCTCAAAATTCCGTGATTCTCATACCAGGAATACAATCAACTAACGGCTCAGAGCCAAGAAACAGCACTTGGGTGCAATGACAACACACCAGAAACTGCCATCATCAAACACTAATAAAAAAGATTAGACGATCCCAAAGTGAGTGACAAAATCTCAGTATGACATCATCACTCATTTGGACTGCAAGCCAAATGCAATGCATACACTACAAGTTTAAAAAGAAATCAATCATCTAAACACAGTACCTGAGCTGCACGGCATTTCCTCTCTAAACCAACACTCTCTTCTACACATGACATGATGTTCCTTTCTAATGTGTGTGGATTTCAATATAAAGAGTGGAAACAAATACTGATAATTCAACAAGTTAAAGTAGAAAAAAATTTAGTCCTTGTCTTCGCAAAATGGACATATACTCTTTACAAAGTCCATGGCTAATGCTAATCCGACTCTGCCCCAACATCCACACTTCACAAAGCTGCATCCAGCTTAAAGCCTAAACAGTTATACAATGGGGGCCTGAAAAAGAAAGCCTGACAGCTACGTTTTGACATAATTTCTTAACTTCCGATGCCAATCCCTTTTGCTGGATGTTTATATACAAGGACAACACAACGGTACTACACCCACCACTTGTGCACCGTGACAACCAAATCTGAATCCACCTTGTGAGACGTTGCACTATGCCACCACAGTCAGTCTCTATGCCAACAGTTACAGTTCCAGATAACAAAATCCTTGGTCGAATTGACACGAAGCAACTATAGGCGACATTAAACATCACTTAGAAGAGATGCCCCAAATTACTGACCATTATAGCTTTCAAACTATAAGAAGCAAAACAGGAACATCTCATCAATATTAAATAGGGACATCTTTTAAACACACGCTTTCAAACTATAAATATAGTAGTGCATAGTACAGAGCAAAACAGGGACATCTCATCGCCAGCAACATGAGTAATTCAGGGCCTACTATGCAACACAAGGACATTTCCATGACACATAAGAAGCTGAACATAACACAGCGCATATGCTGAACTCATAAGCATGTCAGGTCCGCTTGCGGGCTAAACAGGTACCTGCACGAGGCAGGGAGGAGTGAGCTGGCATGCAGACGGGACTTGGAGGGTCATGTAGTCATGGGCGACTTGTAGTCCTTGTAAGGAAGTAGCCACCGTTGTCAGCCTCCATGACCCGGCCTAGACGCTGACGAGCATGTTCTTGCGGCCACTGCACCACCCACATCCTGAAAAACCAGACACACAACAAAAACATCAGATCTAAGTCATATATGTTTGGATCTGAACATTCATGCCACAATAAAGAAAATTACATTATGAATTATGCTAGGTAGCATTCCACATCAAAAATTTCTTTTTTTATCATTTACCTACTCGAGGACGAGCAGGAATTAAGCTTGGGGATGCTTAATACATCTCCAATGTATCTATAATTTTTTATTGTTCCATGCTATTATATTACCCCTTTTGGATGTTAATGGGCTTTATTTTACATATTTATATCATTTTTGGGACTAACCTACTAACCGGAGGCCCAGCCCATATTGCTGGGTTTTCTTTGCCTACTTCAGTATTTCGAAGAAAAGGAATATCAAACCGGAGTCCAAACGGAATGAAACCGTCGGGAGCGTGATTTTTGAACAAACGTGATCCGGAGAGCTTAGAGTGCAAGCCAACAAGCTTCCGAGGGCCCCATGAGATAGGAGGCCACGCCCCCCTGTCTCGTGGGCCCCTCGGGCGGCCACCGCCGTACTTCTTCCTCCTATATATACCTACGTACCCCGAAAACATCCAGGAGCACCACAAAACACAATTTCCACCGTCGTAACCTTCTTTATTCGTGATATTCCATCTTGGAGCCTTCGCCGGCACTCTGCCGGAGGGGGAATCAACCATGGAGGGCCTCTACATCAACATCCTTGCCCCTCCGATGAGTTGTGAGTAGTTTACCACTGACCTACGGGTCCATAGTTATTAGCTAGATGGCTTCTTCTCTCTTTTTGGATCTCAATACAATGTTCTCCCCATCTCTTGTGAAGATCTATTTGATGTAAACTGTTTTTGCGGTGTGTTTGTCGAGATCCGATGAATTGTGGGTTTATGATCAAGTTTATCTATGAATAATATTTGAATCTTCACTAAATTCTTTTATGTATGATTGAGTTATCTTTGCAAGTCTCTTCGAATTATCAGTTTGGTTTGGCCTACTAGATTGGTCTTTCTTGCCATGGGAGAAGTGCTTAGCTTTGGGTTCAATCTTGCGGTGTTCTTACCCAATGATAGAAAGGGTTGCAAGACACGGATTGTATTGTTGCCATCGAGGATAACAAGATGGGATTTATATCATATTGCATGTGTTGATCCTTCTACATCATGTCATCTTGCTTAATGCGTTACTCTGTTCTTATGAACTTAATAATCTAGATGCAGGCAGGAGTCGGTCGATGTGTGGAGTAATAGTAGTAGATGCAGGCAGGAGTGGGTCTACTTGTTACGGACGTGATGCCTATATACATGATCATGCATCGATAATCTCATAACTATGCGCTTTTCTATCAATTGCTCGACAGTAATTTGTTCACCCACCGTAATACTTATGCTATCTTGAGAGAAGCCTCTAGTGAAACCTATGGCCCCTGGGTCTATCTCTTATCATATTTGCTTTCAATCTACTTTATTTGCATCTTTACTTTTTTCATCTATATTACAAAATACTAAAAATATATCTATCTTATCATACTATCTTTATTAGATCTCACTTTCGCAAGTGGCCGTGAAGGGATTGACAACCCCTTTATTGAGTTGGTTGCGAGTTCTAAGTTTGTTTGTGTAGGTGCGTGGGACTTTTGAGGAGCCTCCTACTGGATTGATAACTTGGTTCTCAAAACAGAGGGACATACTTACGCTACACTTTGCTGCATCACCGTCTCCTCTTCGAGGAAAACCAACGCAAGCTCAAGACGTAGCACCCCCTCGCAACGCTCACTATTCATCCAGAGAGGCAGCATCGATCGGCTTCAGTTAGCAGCAGTAGCAAAGGAATCGCTTGATCGAGTTTAGTTAACAGGCATCGATCGATCGCTCGGGTTCAGTAACGAGTAGCCTGCAGTGCAATCGCTCGGGTTCAGTTAGACCCCAACGCCTCACTCGGGTTCAGTTAGAGACAACGACTCGCACACACGCACGTACGTGTACGAGAGAAACGCGCATCGCTCGTCCCCCGACCGCCCACCGAAACCGGGAACTCCCTGAAATTTTCCTCGCCCTCGCTTCTACCACGGTTTTTTCCGTCATGGACGGCCTAAAGAATGTCATGCAGCTGCGTCTCTAGCACGCCCAGGACGAAAAGCCCATTTTTGTCATGATTTTTTGTCATAGAAGTAGGAGCCCACCACATCTATGATGATACCAGGTTTTGTCACAATTATCTTCATAGAAGTGTCATATGTATGACAGAAAAAAATTCGTTCGACCCAAAATGTCACGGATGTGTCTTTTTTTGTAGTGGAGGGCTGCAGCGACGAAGAAGGCGGTGAAAGCCATGGTGGCGAAGAAGAAGGCATCCGCTTCTTCGTCGTCCAAGCGTGCCCAGACGCCACTGCCTTCCCTCACCGGCAGACGTTGGCGCGAGGATCGCTTTTGACTTTGGACCCCTCAGCCCGGAGAGGAAGAGGAAGGCAGCCATGGAGGAGGAGGAGGAGGAACAGTAAGCACTTCTTTTCCCCCTGCTCTTCTTTTTTGCTTTCTCCATTTCCTCAAATGGCGCCGCCCATTCTGAATCATCTTCATCCTGCAAGGACGTGGAGACGCTGGCCCAAAGGTCGAAGAGGGCCAGGACTTCGACAAGCGGCCAACAACCGGCAGGCACCTCCAGCATGCCACTGGTGGTGTTGAGCAGCCAGGACAGCAGCCCCCGGCCCAACCCCAGCGTGAGTCCATCACCCGTAATTTGTCGATGCGCGCTAGGGGTACGATACTTTGGTACTGACCATGTTGTGGGTGTAGGAGGGGAGCAGCAGCAAGGGGAGTGTCGTGGTGGGCGCACGGCATATGCCAAGGGATGGCTAAAGAGAGGAGGAGGCTCGAGGGCACTGGTGGGCTCCAGAGGCAAGGTTGGCATGCGCGGGCGCGGGACGCCGGACACACCCAGGTTCGGGGCTCTCCGGAGAGATAACACCCCTAGTCCTGCCGAGTTTGGTTAGATGATTGATAGTACAATGTTGCTCCTGGAGCAGTATGGAGGTGGAAGGAAACTGGCCAAGGCTTGGGCTGCTCCTTCTCTTCGGTACTGCTGTTGGGTGGCTAGTCCTATGCTTCTGCTTCTTGTTTTTCGTCTCTGTGTGTCGTATGGTGATGTCGATACGATGGTGGGATGCCCCTGTGGGCGTTGGTCCCTGGGGGGTTTTATAAATCAACCCACCCAGGGTTACAATGGTAATATGCCGAGACGATGGGTCCGTATTGTCGGTGCTCAGGACTCTGAGCTGGGTCCCGCTTGTGGGCTTGTGGTTCGCCGGGTTCCCTAGGTGCGGGCCCCGCGTGCCTAGGGGATTGTGTGCCGTCTTGTCGATCGTCAGGTCATGACCGAGTCGAGTCATGTACAGTGCTCTCCGTCAGGCTGCCGCTTGCTGTCGTCAGCAGTGAGGGCGGGAGCACTGTAGCCATGCCAGCCTTGGTCAGCGGGTAGGTGAGGGGCACTGTTGCCATGCCCCGGCTGACCACAGCCATGGTGAGAACACTGTTGCCTTGGTCATCGGTGGCTTGGGTCTCATCCCATCGTACGGCCTGGACGGGACGGGAGCTGACCCATGGCTGGGTTACCGTGGGCGCCACGGGTGGTGCCGGCTTGCCATGGAAGCCTTGGTTGCTCCAGGTCGAGTTGCCTTGCGCCAGTTGCGGTGGCCGGGTTGACATACCTTGCCGTGTCAGAGAGTTTGGCCGGGTTGTGGGCCCTGCCGGGTCGAGCGACCCGGCTAAGCGCGTGCCGGCTTGCGGGGCGATGCGGGCCCCACTATTTTTGAAGAGGATCCGGGTTCCGTTGCCTTCCCGGGGTTCATCCCCCTGACATTAGTCCCCGAAGCTGTGAAGATCCGGTGATGAGTGGGCCTTCGCAGTTTCCCCCTTGAGCAAGGAGGATTCTGCGAACACCGGGTCCGGCAATGCCCCTGTGTGCCGGTTTTCTCGGAAACCGGATCGCGGCATCCCAGCCATGGCGGGATCCGAGGAGTCCGTCGAATCTTGAGGCGACCCCTAGGGCTTTGCGCAGGCGCCACATGGCTCCCGGAAGTCGGAGGGGCCTGACAGGCCACGCGCGTGATGGGACCGGGCGATGGGCCAGGCCGGGGACCCGCCGCCGCGTGCCCTTGGGCCATGCACGCGGATTTATTGTGGTGTCTGGGGGCCGGTTGCACTTCCTCGAGTAGTTAGTGCGCGCGTACGTGCAAAGTTATTGCGGGCTAGTGGAACGGGCGCGTGCAGACGATCCCACTTCCCCATGTTTGAACTGGGGCTTATAAACTGAGGGGGGCAAGGGGGCGGCGGACACCATTCTTGCTTACGCCCTCCTGTCCCCCTGCTCGTGCTCTGCTCTTTGCCACCGACGCACAGCTGCGCCCGCAGCCCCGAGCAGAGCATCCTCCGTCGCTCGTCTTCCTCTTCCCGCTTCTATCCATGGCGCTGCCGTTGGGCTCTTAGATGGGCTCCAACGTCACCCCCGAGGACATTACGCAGCTTCGAGCTTCGCGGCGCTTGCCGCAGGAGATGGACGTCGGCGTTCTTCTGCCGTGCGGCGAGCAAAGGCCCCGACCTGAGGGGCAGGAGCGCGTCGTCTTCCTTACCCATTTTGAGCGAGGGTTCGGGTTGCCGGTGAGCACCTTCTTCCGCACCTTCTTGGAGTTCTTCGTGCTTCAACCGCACCGTCTTGGCGCCAGCGCCATCGTCCAACGCTTCGGCTTTGTCACCCTGTGCGAGGGGTACCTGGGAGTCGAGCCGACGATCGACCTCTGGGCGCGCTTCTTCTCCTTGAAGCAGCAGGGCCCATCAACCGGGGAGTTCGCCGACTGCGCCGCCGCCGTCATCTCCATGTGGTCGGGGGCAGATTTCCCCAAGATTCCGCTCGAGGATTCTGCCAAGAAGTGGCAGAATTCTTTCTTCTATGTCCGCAACCATGGCGCGGACCATATCAATCTTCCCCCTTCGTCATTGCGCCGCCGTGGGCGAAGACGAACTAGGGCTACTCGCTCCGGCGCCCGTCGCAGGAGATCGTCAACATCTGCGAGCGGGCGACAGTGATGAGGACGCAGGAGGGGCTCACCGGCACGGACCTCCTCGCCGCATTCATCTCCCGCTGGGTCTTCCCACTTAAGAGGCGCTCCTTCCTCATCGGCGAGATGATTGGCCTACAGGATCGCAACCGGATGGGGTCAATGCGGCTATCTGCGGAGCAGGTCGCGCGCAGCGTCAACGACATCTCCAAGGCCAACCTTGGAGAGGATTGGCGATTCGGCAAGACGTCGTATAGCCAGTCAAACCCGGCGCCGCAGGTGAGTGTCTGGTCTCCTTACTTTGCCGCCGCGCATCTTCTTGTTTGTCCCGGCGCGATGCGGGAGGTTCTCTTGAACGCAATTCGGCATCCTTATGCCCGGGCTCCGTCGCAGGTGGCGCTGGGGGCACCAGAGGAGCCCGTAGCCCAAGGCGGTGAGGTTGTGGCCGAGTCCGACGCCGGCGTTGGGCGCCGAGCCTGTAAGTCTTGCATGTTTCCTTGTTTGTTTTGTCTTGAATTGTTGCTCGTGTCGCGGTGAAGGCGACGCTCACGCCGGTTGCTGGTGTAGCGGCGTTGGGCGAGGGAGGCAGCGATGTGGGCGGAGCCAGGTCCTTGCATGGGGCGGCGCCGAGCTGCCCGCATGGAAAGGACAACTTGCTGGCGAGAGCGGCGGCGGAGGCCGCGGCCGCCGAAGGGGCCGCGTTTCATAGGAGTCGGTCCGACCTTATCGGTCTGGCCGGGGACGAGGGGCGAGGTGACTCGGACCTCGGCCTGGATCCGGACGATGCTGAGGCCTTAGCCTGGCGGGACAGGAACCGGGCCGAGGCGGAGCTGGAGGCGGCGTCGGTCCAGGCTTGAACCGACGCGGCGGCGGCATGGGCGCGATCCGGTGTGGAGCCGGCCTGGTGCGAGATGCCGGAGGGCACGGTGGTTTTTGAACCGTCGTTGGTGATGGAACGCGGCCGTGGGGACCGGGCTGAGGTGGGGATCCCCGACCAGGAGGTCGTGGAGGTGGGGGGCGATACCCCGCCGCGAGCCGACGTGGTCGAGTGCGCGGGGGCTGATGGTGGTGGAGGCGGTGGAGTCCTAGAGGAGGCACCGCAGGCGGCGGCGGCGGAGGCGCCGTCGGCTATGGAGGAGGCACCACGGGCGGTGGTGCCTGATTTGGGGACGCATGGCGTCCCGCCTTCCGGATCACCGTTGGCGCAAGAAGGGGCGTCGGAGGAGGTGCTGGCTGCGTCGCAAGCGGCCACCGGGGGGCACGCCTTGGTGCCCCGACAGGGCGGGCGTCGAGCTGCCGTGCCGCAGCCCGCACGGAGCGGGGGCGCGGCCGTCTTCGGGCTCTAGACCCAGGAGGAGGCGGTGCTGGATGCCGTCAGCCGCCACCTACGAGGCCGGAAGGAGCGGCTTGAGGCCTTCGCCCAGGCCGAGACGGAGCGGACACGCGACCTGGAGCGTGCCGTCCTGGTAAGTCCTTCTTCTTCGTTTTCTTGTAACTTCTTCATTGTGGGGGCGCACCAGCGCACCCACTGGGTGTAGCCCCCGAGGTTCGGTCCAACTACGTATTAGTTGGGTCAAATCTTTAGATCGTCGGGCCTTGTTCTGACTTCTATCTCCTTTCGGGATCTTGATGCTTTCCGGGTTCCCGGCTTCAACCGGCTCCTGGGCAAGCATCGAGGGCTCAAGGAGCAGCTCGCTGCCAAGGAGGAGGAGCTTCGCGTCGCCGCAGGTACATTCATGCTATTTTCTAGTGGGGGCGCGCTAGTGCCCCCACTGGGTGTAGTCCCCGAGATTCGGGCCAATTGTGTAACAGTTGGGCCAAATCTTAAGTCTTACTTTTTTCTTCTGCTGAATTCTTTTTCTTTGCAGCCGAGGACCTGTCTTGGCGGACTCGGCTTCTCTGGGCTGGTCATCATTATGATCGGCTTGTTGCTGACGCCGGCCGCCTTGGCACCGAGGCTGCGCAGGCGAGGGCGGAGGTGGTCGCGGCCCGGCGGTCTCTTGACGAGGTCAACTGGCTGCATGAGCAGCTGGCGGGTCACAAGAGCCGCCTCAAGGTCGAGGTGGAGCTTCTAAAGGCGGAGGCTTCCAAGGTGCTGGAGACGCAGCAGGCCCTGGCCGAGGCGGACCAGCAGCGTGGTCGGCTAGTCGACGATAAGGGCCGGCTCCAGGCCGAGGTGGATCGCCTGCGGGAGCAGGCCGCCGCGGCCGAGGAGGCTCGTCAGGATGAGACTCGTCGCCGGGAGGCGGCTGAGAAGGCGGCCGAAGACAAGGACGCCGAGCTGAAGGGGGCCCTTTCTAAAGCGGCCGATCTGGAGAAGGCACTCTGGGAGCGCGACCGCGTCGTGGAGCGGGAGCGGCATGGTACGTTGCTCGAGGCGGAGCACCTGGAAGAGTCCTTCTCCAGTAAGTGCTGCTTCTTATAATTTTGCCGGGTCGGGACCCGACTTTTCTTCCTTGTTGTTCTTCTAATGTTGCTTCTTCTCTGATCGTAAGGGCCTTCCCGGAGACGCATCGGCTGGCGGAGGAAGCCATTCGCTACTAGCGTGACCCGACCGGCGTTTTTAGGTCTGGGACAGATCCGCGGGTGGCCTGGACCTTCGCGGAGATCATTGCCGCTTTAGAAGCCCGCCTATGGGCCCTGGGGACGCAGATGGAGTGGTCGTCCTAGGCCGGCACCGCGATGACGGCGGCCCTATGGCCGGACTCCGTCCATGTGCGCAGCTTCTCACGCCTGGCGCGCTGGCTGGAGGCGGGTCCAGACCATGTTGGCTAGTGGCCAAGATGGCATTGCGGTTTGTGTTGTCTTGGCATCCGGATCTTCAGCTAGACGCGCTGATGGGTCAGCGCGCTGGTTCAGAGTAGTTGCTGCAGGAGCAAGCTGGCCAGATTGCCTCCCGGGCCAGTTACATCGCCGAGTTCGCCTTCCACGACGACCTCCATCCGAAGCGGACGGAAGACGGCAAGGTCGTGGATGGCGATGACTACGGCTTGCTTCTCCGTGGCCCAGAGGGGAGCTTGGAAGAGACAGGCGTCTACGGCGACACGGATGCTGAGGAGGACACCGGTGTCACGCCGAACCCGGAAGCCGCTAGAGGAGGGCCGTCATCATCGCCGCGCGGTGCTGGAGATGCCTGAGATACTTTATACAGAATCTGTTAAGTAGCAGGTCCACCCACCCACTGGGGGTTGTTTTAGGATGTAATGAACTCGGGTCATGGACTTTGTTTTAAATATTTGTGTGTGAGTGTCATGAGTGCTTTTTTGCTCTTTGCCTTCCGCTATTTCGAACCGATTTCATGCGCTTCTCCTATCTGAAACCTCCCCCCCGCGAGTTAGAGGGCCGAGGCTCTGGTCCGTGACGAAGGGTTCGATTCTTTGAGAGGGGCGCGCAGGACGTGGGTCCTTAGAAATGTTGAGCGAGAGCGAAACACCCACTGGGCCTGCTGGCGGCAATCCGGCTTGGCCAGTTGGCGAGCGACCGATCGTGTGGCTACTTATGTGATGAGTGACGGGCCGGGTCGGTCGACCCGGCGGCCGTTGACTTAGTGTATGAATCGTAAAGGAGCTTTGGCCTGTTGTGCTTGCCTGCCGACTGCCAAAGCTAGATCTGCGGTTTTAGGGCTAAGTGGGGGACCTCGGCGTCCCAACTTTTTCAGGAATCACCAAGTAAGGCGGTGGGGGGGTGACCGAGCCGGCCTGCCCCCGAGCCCCCGGGTCGAGCGAGTCGAGCCGGCGGCCGGGTTCAGTGGTAAAGTGTTGCAGATAAATATGGATACAATAAATTGGTAGGCAAAAGGTAGCCCCCGAGTTTCGTTCGGGGACCCCGTAGTTTCATGCGTTTACAAAAGGCGATGATACATACACTCGTGCGGCTAACTGTAAAATGGGCGGAGGAGTTCCGCGTTCCACGGCCGGGTCGTTTCTTCGCCGACGGTGTCCTTCTTGTGCTTCTTTCACTTGCGTGCGTCGATGAGGTAGTAGGCGTTGCGGTCGCTCAGGGCTCTGCTGACGAGGAACGGGCCCTCCCATGGAGAGGACAGCTTGTGCTGGCCTGCCTGCTCTTGGACGAGTCGGAGGACAAGGTCGCCTTTGAGGAATGCGAGAGGCTTGATCTTCTTGCTGTGGTAGTGCCTTAGGCCTTGTTGGTAGATAGCCAAACGGCTAAGTGCCAGAAGGCGCGCTTCTTCGAGTAGGTCGACGCTGTCTTCGCGTGCCTCTCTTGCTTCGGCTTCGGTGTACATCGCGACGTGCGGCGAGTCGAACTCGACGTTGGTCGGGATGACAACTTCGGATCCATAGACGAGGAAAAATAGGGTGAACCCAGTCGACCGATTCGGCATTGTGCGCAGGCTGCAGAGTATCGCTGGCAACTTGTCAAGCCAGCTTCCTGGTGAGCGGATGAGTGGCTCGACGATTCGCGGCTTTATGTTGGACAGAATAAGTCTGTTGGCCCGCTCGACCTGCCCGTTGGACTGCGGATGTGCCATAGAGGCCAGGTCTAGGCGGATGCTAGAGACGGAGTAGTATTGCTCGAGCGCGCCCTTGGCGAAGTTGGTGCCGTTGTCGGTGATGATGCTGTTCGGCATGTCGTAGGGCACCGCTATGTCCCTGATGAATCGGACGGCTGTTGGCCCATCCAATTTCTTGATAGGTCTTGCTTCGATCCACTTGGTAAACTTGTCCACTGCCACTAGTAAGTGCATCATGCCGCCTCGAGCGGTTTTGAAAGGTCCCACCATGTCGAGTCCCCAGACCACGAAGGGCCAGGCGATCGGTATGGTGCGGAGTGCTGACGCCGGTTGGTGGCTATGTTTGCTGAAGCGTTGGCACCCTTCGCATTTGAACGAGCGACTCGGCGTCTTCGAGGGCCGTGGGCCAATAGAAACCATGGGGGAACGCCTTGGCCACCAAGGATCGTGATGCGGCGTGGTGCCCGCACTCGCCCTGGTGAATGTCGAGGAGGATGTCGATGCCGCGATCCTGCTCGACGCAGCGCTGGAACACGCTGGTAGAGCTGCGTTTGACGAGCTCGTTGTTGATGATGTTGTAGGCGGATGCCCGGCGCTAAATTTGCCGAGCCTCGGTCTCGTCCATGGGGAGAACCCCGTTCTCTAGAAACTTCGATATGTGGAGGGCCCAAGGTGGAGCTGCGATTACTGCAAAAACGGCCACCAGGGTGGGTTCCGGGTCGGCAGCCACCGAGCTGGGTTGAACAACCCTCGGGTTGGGGATGGAGACAGCCGGGTCCGGGATGATGGTGGCCGAGGCGAGCTGAGCAGCCCCTGGGCTGGGTTTAGCAGTCCCCGGGACGGGTTCAGCAGTCCCCGGGCCGGGTTCAGCAGTCCCTGGGCCGGGTTCAGCAGCCCCCGGGCTGACTTGGGGTGCAGCCGGGTCATCTGGAACGTGAATGGACTCGGAGTTCGGTGATGGCTTGACGAACGGCTTGCGCAGGTGCTCAAGGGAGACGCCGGACGGGATGGCTTGTCGAGACGAGGCGATCTTGGCGAGCGTGTCGGCTGCTTTGTTCTCCGCGCGCGTGACATGGACGAACTCGCAGCCCTCGAAGGAGCCGGACAGCTTCTGGACGAGGAAGCGGTAGCTTGCCATGTTGGAGTCGCGGGCGTCCCACTCGTCGGAACACTGCTACACCACCAGGTCCGAGTCACCATAGCATAGGATGTGTCAGACGCCGAGTTCCTTGGCAAGCCGGAGGCCATGCACAAGGGCTTCATACTCGGCGACGTTGTTGGAGGCGGCGAAGTGGATCTGGAGAGCGTAGCGAAGCCGGTCGCCCTTCGGAGATGCTAGTACATTGCCGGCCCCTAAGACGAGTCGCATCTTGGACCGTCGAAGTGCATGCGCCAATGTGTCGAGTCGGGAGGTGGTGGCAAGTACTGGGTCTCGGTCCAGTCGACGAGGAAATCGGCTAGGGCTTGAGATTTGATCATTGTGCGGGGCTCGTACAGGATGGTGTGGCCGGCTAGCTGGATCGCCCATTTGGCGACCCGGCTAGAGGCATCCCGGTACCCGATGATTTCTCCGATAGGAGCCATGCCGACGACGGTGACGACGTGCTCTTGGAAGTACTACTTCAGCTTCTTGGCAGTGAGGTACACGTCGTAACACATCTTCTGGTAATGCGGGTAGTTCTGCTTGGAAATGGAGAGCACCTCGCTCAGGTAGTAGACTGGCCGCTGGATGGCTTGGATCTTACCCTTCTCTGGTCGCTCGGCCACCAGCACCGTGCTCACCGCCCACGAGGTCGTGGCTATGTAGGGCAACAGCGGCTCCTTGTCGGTCAGCGCGGCCAGGACTGGTGTTGTGGAGAGCATGCGCTTGAGGTCTGGGAAGGCCTCGTCTTCCTTGCTGTTCCATTCGAATGGGCTTGTCTTCTTCATCAGCTGGTACAGGGGGAGCGCCCTCTTGCCCAGCCGGCTTAGGAACCGGCTGACCGAGGCCAAGCACTCGGTTAACTTCTGGACGTCGTGCAGTCGAGCCGGCTTGCGCATGCGCTCGATGGCCTTGATCTTCTCCGGGTTCACCTCAATGCCGCGTTCCGAGACGAGGTAGCCGAGTAGCTTTCCGGCCGGGACGCCGAAAACGCACTTTTCCGGGTTGAGCTGGACCTTGTATTCGCGGAGATTGGCGAATGTATCCTTCTAATCGTCGAGGAGCGTGAGGTGCTGCTTGGTCTTCACCATGATGTCATCTACGTACACGTGAATGTTGCGGCCGAGTTGCGGCAGCATGCATTTCTGCATGCAGCGTTGGAAGGTGGTGCCGGCGTTCTTCAATCCGAACGACATGGTGACGTAGCAGTACGCCCCAAAGGGCGTAATGAAGGACGTCTTCAGGGCATCGGCCGGGTCTAGCTTGATCTGGTGGTAGCTGGAGTAAGCGTCCAGGAAGGACAGGAGCTCGCACCCGGTGGTCGAGTCGATGACTTGTTGATCCGTGGGAGAGTGAATGGGTCCTTGGGACATGCCTTGTTGAGGCTGGTGTAGTCGATACACATGCCCCAGGTCTTGTTCTTCTTTAGGACGAGGACTGGATTGGCCAGCCACTCGGGGTGAAACACTTCCATTATGAAGCCGGCCGCCAAAAGCTTAGCGACCTCTTCACCAATGGTTCTTCTCTTCTCTTCAGAAAATCATCGAGGGGTTGACGGACAGGCTTGGCGTCCTTCCGGACGTGAAGTTTGTGCTCGGCGTACTCCCTCGGGATACCCGGCATGTCCTTGGGGGTCCATGCGAAGATATCCTGATTCTCACGGAGGAAGTCGACGAGCTCGCCTTCCTATTTGCTGTCGAGGCGGGCGCCTACGACAACGTACTTGCTGCAGCTTGGGTCTTCAAGGTTGAGCTTCACTTTCTTGGTCTCCTTGGAGGGCTTGAAGGCGGCCTCATCGGCCGGGTCCGAGGTCGGGATCGACGCATCGGAGGCCTCACCTGCCAGTGCGACGATCCGGTCGAGCTGGCGCCGCTCCTTGGCAATGACCAGCGACTCGGCCAGCTTGGCGCCGTCTCGGGCGCACTCCAGAGACTCGTGGTAGTCGCCGGTGATGGTAATGAGGCCCTTGGGACCCGACATCTTCATCTTCAGGTACGCGTAGTGGGGAACCGCCATGAACTTGGCGAGTGCAGGCCGGCCCAGCAAAGCATGATATGCGCTGGACAGGTCCACCACCTCAAACCAGATCGGTTCGAGCCGGAAGTGGCTACTATCGCCGAACAGGACGTCGAGCCGGACCCGGCCAATGGGTGAGCAGGAAAGGCCGGGCATGATGTCATGGAAGACTGTCCGTGTTGGCTCCAGGTCCTCGGCCTTGAGGCCGAGCTTGGTCATCGTGTCGCGGTAGAGGATGTTGATGCTGCTGCCACCGTCGATGAGGACTCGAGAGAACTTGCATGTGCGACACGTGATGATGGTGGGGTTGAGGAAGAGGGTGTATCCACCCGGACTCGGCATCACCGCCAGATGATCCTCGCGGGTCCAGGTGATCGTGCGATCCGACCAGTGCAAGAAATCCGGCATGATCGGGATGACGGTGTTCACCTCCTGACAAAGAAGGCGCTCGCTGTGCTTGTCATTGCCAAGGCTGGTGAAGACGACATAGGCCGCGTTCTGGCCCGGGTAGGCGTCATTCCGCATCATGCCGCCGGCGGGAGAAGGTGGTGGAGGCGGAGGAGGCTACCCTGCGCCTGGAGCTGGAGCCGGAGACGGAGGAGGCAGAACGTCTCCCCTCATGCTTCGCTTAGTGATGGGGCATTGTCGAAGCGTGTGCGTGGAGGGCCTTGCGCCGCTGTGGTGCTTGCATGGGGCATCGAGCATTTCTTCGAAACTCATGGCGGGTTGCCATGCCATCTTGCCGGTCTGCCGGAGCTTCGCCGCCGGGTCCGGCGTGAGCTTGGCGGCCGCGACGAGCCGGTTGTTGTGACGCCGTGCCGGCTGGTCGGCCTTGCACTTGTTGTTCTGGTGATGCTACTGCCGGCTGCTTTCGCCGGCCGGCTTCGAAGGTGGAACTTGCTTTGCTTTGCCGACTTCGTCCAGTGCCACCTGGATCTTCATGGCGGAATAGGTGTTGGCGTACTTGTCTGCCGTCACCATGAGCGCGGCCATGGTTGCCGGCTCGGAGCGTAGGAGGGTGCCGTCTCGGCACCCACTGATGAAGCACTGGATTGCCTGGACTTTATGGAGGCCCTCGCAGTTGTTTCGAAGCTCGGTCCAGCATGCGAGGTACTCGCGACCCGTCTCCGTTGGTCCCTGCACGCACATGGCGAGCTGGCTAGGGCGACCGGGTTGCTTGTAGGTCCCCATGAAATTGCGGACAAAGGCCTCCTCAAAATCGACGCACGTGTTGATGCTTCCCATCGGCAGACTATTCAACCACGTGCGGGCCGACCCCTAGAGCATGAGCGGTGCATAGCGCACGGCGAGACGACGATTGGCACCGGTGATGCCAATGGCCGTAGTGTAGTCGGTGAGCCAGTCTTCTGGCTTCACGGTCCCATTTGTTTTGGGGGTGTCGTGGGGGAGCATGAACCCTTTCAGAAAGGGCTCTTCTCGGATGCGTGGGCCAAAGCACGCCGGCCCGATGGAGCCGCTCTCCTCCACCTCCAGGGAGCAAGCGAGCTGATCGAGGCGGTTGCGCACGTCAGTGTCATCGATGGCGCGCGGGCCGAGTAAACTGGCGGCCAGGCCCCGAGGGGCCGGGTCGGTTGGAGCCGGACGCCGTACAAGCTGGCGGGGTCCATGCTGGTTCTCTCGGGCGGGCTCGTTGCCTAGAGCATCGGCGGCGGTGGCGGCCGGGTTGCGTCGAGTCTGGTCTCGACCGGAGTGCCCCTCACCAGGTGGCGAGGAAGCTGTATGCAGAAGTTCGCCGGGTCTGCCAAGGCGGCCGGAGCCGGATCCCGCCAGCTTGGTGAGCTGGTTGAGGCGATCCTGCTGGGTGTTGGCGGCGTGGAGGAGCTCGCGCATCCGCCCGATGCGCTCCTTGAGCTCCTCGCCCGCGAGTTGGTCGAGGCCGACCGCGGCTGCCTCCGCAGCGCGCATGTTCTTCACTGGGGTTTCGTAGACGGTCCGTATGGCGCCAAAGGCTCGGCCGATCGCTCCTCCCCAGGCGAGCGCGTCGGCGAGCTGGCTTGGCTCGGCCGTTGTCGGTGTCAAAACCGGCGGATCTTGGGTAGGGGGTCCCGAACTGTGCGTCTAGGCGGATGGTAACAGGAGACGAGGGACATGATGTTTTTACCCATGTTCGGGCCCTCTTGATGGAGGTAAAACCCTACGTCCTGCTTGATTAATATTGATGATGTGGGTTACAAGAGTAGATCTACCACGAGATCAAGGAGGCTAAACCATAGAAGCTAGCCTATGGCATGATTGTTGTTCGTCCTATGGACTAAAGCCATCCGATTTATATAGACACCGGAGAGGGCTAGGGTTACACAGAGTCGGTTACAATGGTAGGAGATCTACATATCCATATCACCAAGCTTGCCTTCCATGCCAAGGAAAGTCCCATCCGGACACGGGACGAAGTCTTCAATCTTGTATCTTCATAGTCTTGGAGTCCGGCCGATGATGATAGTTCGGCTATCCGGGCACCCCCTAGTCCGGGACTCCCTCAGTTGCCCCTGAACCAGGCTTCAATGACGACGAGTCCGGCGCGCATATTGTCTTCGACATTGCAAGACGGGTTCCTCCTCCGAATAATTTATAGAAGATTGTGAACACCAGGATAGTGTCCGGCTCTGCAAAAATAAATTCCACATACCCCCGTAGAGAGAATAATATTACACAAGATCAATCTGCTGACGTATTCTGTGGCGTAACGTCACACCACTTCCAAGCCTTTACTCGAATTGTTTTTATTGTTCCACCTCAGCGCGTTTAGCGAGGCGGTTTCTTTGCACGCCTGTCGAAGCAGAGATCGTGTTCCCCTTATTCCGGGATTCCCATCAATATGGACGTGGGTAACCCAACCGCGCCCATTGCCACGCCCCCTCCATCGAAGGCGGGTTCCAAACGGTCACGGGGACGGCTCTTGGTATTCTTCCTCTTTATAATGAGACCAAGGCCCGTTCCTTTTATTCAATCCTCTATCAAATCCGCCCCTCTCCCTGAGTTCCAACACCCAGGGCTCCGAATTTAGGTACCTTCGATCCTCGACCATGTCCAGTCCTGATCTACGAGGCCGGTGGATGCCTCCTCCGTCACGGAGGAGGACGTGCTAAAGCTAAGAGATGCCAGGTATTTAACCTACGAGATTTCGCATAGGCTTCCTGCCCGAGGGCAAGTTATCCCAACTCCCGAGCCTGGCAAGATCGTCGTGTTCACGTCTCACTTCCGTCGGGGTTTAGGCTTCCCAACGTATCCCTTCATGAGGGGGATCATGTTTTACTATGGGCTGGAATTCCACGACCTAGCTCCGGAGTCCATCCTCCATATCTCATCATTCATTGTCGTCTGTGAAGCCTTCCTCCGCACTACCCCTCACTTCGGCTTATGGCTCAAAACCTTCAATGTGGAGCCGAAGATGATTGAGGGGCGTCAGGCAGAGTGCGGCGGAGTGGTTATAAGCAAGAGGGCCGAAGCTCCATGGCCCAAAGGCTCTTTCCAAGAGGAGCTCAGCTTGTGGCAACAGGAGTGGTTTTATATCACCGCTCCCCGGGGCAGCAGGCAGAAGCCGCCGCCCGTCTTTCGCTCGGGCCCTCCACAGCAGTTGACGTCATGGGTCAACAAGGGGCGTGACTGGGGGCCGCCCAAAGACGTCCCCCTGTTGCAGGACCGGATTCGAGGCCTCCAAGAAAGGGAGATCAATCTGGTCGCAGTGGTGCAGGTCATGTTGATCCGGCGCCTACTGCCCTGCAAACGTCGGCCCCTCCGCCTCTGGGAATTTAATCCGGAGGGGCCGCGAGCTCTTCAACACTTCATGGGTTTGACTCCCATGGAGATGTATAAACTGTTCTTCGGATCGCAAGAGACGCATCCGGAATTGACCGAGGACGCTAGCCTAAGCTGCAATCGCCCGGATACTCAAGTAAGTAGCCCTGTGTCCGGACACACCATCCATTTATTTATCGTGAGCTTGCCTTTTAACCAGCTATCCCTGGACAGGAGTGGATAGCGCAAGCAAAATTGATACGATGTCCGACCCCCCTCCCTGAGACCACGCATGATCCCGTGTTAATCAAAATGTTGGAGGTTGCACCCTCGAATGAGGGTGAAGGGGGGCACGGGGAAACTGTCACCTCTGCCAAGGAGGCGTTTAGTAAGGGAGGAACCGAGAGTCCCTCCTTCCAGGGGGAGAAGAGGAATGCTTCCGAAGACCCGGAGGCCAAGGCCTCAAAACGGGGAAAGAAATCTGTACCGGAAGGTCCGGCACCAGAAAGCGCCCCGGCTGTACTGTCTCCTCGGAGGAATCAGCCCTCTAACAAGCCGTAAGTGAAAAGGGGTATTTTATAATTATCAGACACCCCTGCTTAATGTCTAAAGGTAACGAAGTTTTTACCTTGTAGTTCGGATCCCAGCCCATCTTAGCACAGCTCATCTTCGGGAGACCTTCGTCCGGAGATGATGGAAAGTGAAACGACTTCATCTGCCGCTCCGTCGTGCGGGGCGGACGACCCTGAGGTGTCGTCGCGGAGGGTCTCCCCGAATCCGGCTAGGCCGGAGAGTTCGGCGCCCATTGGAGTACGGCCGGTGGAGCTGCAGGATTTGCTTAAGAGGGCGTCCATCTCAGAAGATCACCACACATTAATGGGTGATGTGATTGAGAGGATCTCGTCTGTCGAAACCGGGTTGTATGAGGCCGTCGGAAGTTTACTGACGGGATTTGAGGTACGCAAAAAATGACATACCTGTTGACAGTTTTGCACGTGAAGTGCGCCCTGTATAGATAGTAGCCCCCGAGACTTGGTATGTTGTCGAATAACGACAGCGTGCCTAGGATCGTAATCTCGGTTATTAACTATCGCCTTTCCCATGCAGGTGGAGGAACGTTCAGTGGCCAGCCGGACTAATGAATTTGCCAAGCTGAAGAAGCAACTCGACGCTGCAGATGCGGACATCTCGCTGGTCAATAGATGACTTGATGAGTCACAAGGTGTGTGGTTGCCCTGCGGTTGGTTAGTAAGGGATCTGACGCCCATTCCTTCCAAATTGTATGCTTAGATGCAGATGGTGCTGCTGCTATGGAGGACCTTCGAGAAGAACTTGCTCGGGCCAAGGAGCAAGCCAAAAAAAGCGAGGCGGCTGCCTTGAAGGCAGCGGAAGGGCTAGAAGCCGAGAAGGCTGCTCACTGCCGAAGCAGGGAGGAGATGGCTGGAATGGCCATGAAATTAAGAGTTGCTACCGGCCGCCTGGAAGTTCTTGAAGGAGAACGCCGAGCGAAGCAAGAGGACCTGAAGAAGGCCGATGCCGAGGCCAAGGATGCCCATAGTGCGATGCGGGCTATGGAGGAGGAACTGCGTCAGGTCGGAGACATTGTGGCTGGAAAGCCCTTTATGCTGCGTAGGAAGTTCATGGATCCGAAGTATGCTCAGCTAGGCCGATTGTACGGTGTGGAGGATCCTTATCTGGACTTGGCGGCAAGTGCGGCTGACGCAGTCGTGCACTTTCAAAGCCAGGAGGATCATGAAATGGAAGAGCTTTTCTGGTCTCAATTCCATAGTCCGGAGCGTCCACTTCCGTTGAGTGATCGGCTGGTTGAGTGGGCTGAGCTGAATAGATTGTCCGGACTGGCCATGACGGATGTGGTAACTCATCTGTGGCCGAAAAGGCCCAAGCCGAAGAGTTATTTTGACTTGTTGCAGCAATTCCTTGGGGCAGTGCGGCATATTAAGGCGATGAAGCGGTCGGCATGCATAGAAGGTGCGCGGATGGCTCTCACCCATGGTAAAACATATTGGGCGGAGATGGATGCCACCACTGTTGCATCCCGGGGTTCGGACAAAAGCCGATTCCCCACCGAGCATTACTTTGAGGAAGTCCTGCAGGGCGCTCGTATAATAGAGTCGCAGTGCTCGAAAGATGTTATGTTTGAATGACATGTATGATTTATAAGATCATGTTTATAATGCAATCTTTTAATACTTGTGTGTTCAAGTATTGAACTATCTCCTGTGCGGCCGTATATGTATGTATAATCTGAAAGATGGTAGTCTTTGGCTTCAGCCCCCACGCACATGGTGCGGGGGTGTTTGCCAAAAAGAAAAACGCTTTTTCACACTTAATCCAATGTCTTGGTCCTTTTAAGGAGGTGATAGCATAGCAAACTAGGCAACCAGACTATAATGCTTTATCACTTTCACTTAGCCATAGGAGCTCGAATGTGGGGCTACTATATAGCCCCTGATGGCACCGCGCTTCTCCGAACTTGGGGTGCGTATGTGCCTGACCGGGAAGCGGTCCTTCGTCAAAGCGGAGGAATTCTAAACATTCCAATGGTCGATCGAGTGGTTGACCAGTCTCTCGCTATATCATGACAGTCAGTTTTCGGCTTTCTCTACTGAGGTGCTCTCCCGGCCGAACCGGGGCACAATCGCAGTAGTTCTCCTGGTGCCGCGTTAGCCGATGATACAGAACGTAAGGTAGCAAAACACAGGAGCCGGGTAAACCCAACATTTGACCAAAGACATGATTCGGAGTTGATGCATATAAGGCCTAACTCGAGACGCCGAACACTCCCTCAGGTGTTCGGTCTTTATGATATCGTGCAGAATAAAGCCCTAAGCCCCTAGTGTCCAGGTACAGGCGGGAACTTCTGATGCGGCCAATTCCAAAATGCTAGCCTCCTCCTCGGCTCTGGTAGGGAACCGGGGGATGTGTATCAACAAGAGACAGTGAGAAAGGTTTACGCAGGGTCTTAATCTGAAAAGAATCCTTGCAACGGGTCCCCACTGCACGTCTGCGCCTGTGTCTCCGTTGTGCTGTGTCCTGGACGGGTGTAGCACGTGCTTCATCTGTAAAAGAGAAGGACTTAGTTTCTAAGAAATATCGTGCAAAA
Organism: Triticum aestivum; assembly: GCF_018294505.1. NCBI lineage: Eukaryota > Viridiplantae > Streptophyta > Magnoliopsida > Poales > Poaceae > Triticum > Triticum aestivum. The sequence continues at coordinate 68,749,728 of NC_057801.1, forward strand.
AGTGTATCAAAATAAAGTATAATTTGGAAGATGAAGAAAGTTGAGCTTTATTAGCTTTCATCATTTATGTGCGCGGCCCCCTAAAAAAAGGGGTATGCGGCTGGGAAGCCCCTTGTTGAGTTACGCCGGACTCGTCTAACCATGTCCGAGGTCTAAATGACCTGTTTTTGGGGCTTTGACCTGCAAGGTCGGAATAATGTGTGGCTGTCTAGGCAGCCGCACATTCTCCGTGGTCGAGAGACACCTGGAGTTTTAAGAATATGCCACGTGGACCGTGCATTTTTAAGCGTAAGAGACGCGTAATGTGGTATTGCATTAAAGCGGGCGAAAGCTGCACGCCCCAGTAGTGCTTAAGGGCTACTGCTAAATGGGGCGATGGAGGGTGAGCTTTTTGCGATGGAGGTTGTCGGATGAACCGAACACGACCTCTAGTGGTACACAGCCTGTAAAATTGGCTGAAAAGGCCTGGCGTCACTCCTTTGAAGGAAGTGCTTGCTATAGCGAATTTTGGTGGGTTCTATCCCCAGTCTGCGGACGGTGTCCTGGTATAGCAGGGGCCGCGCTGCGTGTTATCACGTGAAGTGAGTTCACTGTTTTGACTTCTAATGGGAAAGTATTTTCGTTTCCGGAGCGCTGCTTATGGGTTTCGTCACTTTCACTTGGTGTGTCAAGCCCTTTGTTTTCGGCGTTAAGTCGGCCGGACTGCTTGAAGACCCAACAATCTCTGTGGATATGGTTTGCACGCTTCCTGGAGGTACCGTGTATTTGACACAGTCTATCCAGGATCTTGTTGAGGTTGGATAGCTCGTCACTGTTATCCTTTAAGGGCAGTGTTTTGTTGTTTGGCCGAGAGCTTTTGAATCCGGCGTTGACCGCCGTACTATTTGGGCCATTCTCCTTATTCCGGCGCTGATCTTTTTTGCGTCGTGATTTCCCATTTCCATCCCTGATTTCGGATGTACTCGGGTCGCTGGTGCTGCATCTAGCCAACCAGCTGTCTTCCCCTGCGCAAAAGAGGGTCATGAGACTTGTTAGTGCGACCATTATTCTTGGTTTTTCCTGGCCGAGGTGTCTGGCGAGGCATTCGTCTCGGACGTTGTGTTTGAAGGCTGTTAAGGCTTCAGCGTCCGGACAGTCGACTATTGGCTTCTTTTTAGTGAGGAACCTGTTCTAGAATTTGCGTGTTGATTCTCCGGGCTGTTGAGTTATGTGACTTAAATCATCTGCATCCGGAGGCCGGAGATAAGTCCCCTGAAAATTTGCTCGAAACGCATCCTCAAGCTCTTCCCAAATCTCAATCGTATTTTCTGGGAGGCTTTTAAGCCAATGCCGTGTCGGCCCTTTGAGCTTGAGGGGAAGGTATTTTATGGCATGGAGATCGTCTCCTCTTGCCATGTGTATGTGTAGGATATAATCCTCAATCCAGACTCCGGGGTCTGTTGTTCCGTCGTATGCCTCTATGTTTATGGGTTTAAATCCCGCTGGAAATCCATGATCCAGTACCTCGTCGGTAAAACATAGTGGGTGTGCGGCGCCCCTGTATTTGGGTGTGCCGTTGTCTTCAAATGCTCGGTTCGTTGTGTTACTTCCTGGAGTCTTATTTTTTGGCCCATAGATAGACCTGGCCGGGTTATCCTTTTTCTGAAGATCTTTATGCTGATCATGTGCCGGCTTGTGTGTGGCGCCCCGTGTTGCTCTTTGCCGGTCATCTGGTCGTCTATCCGGCCAAGCGGCCCCTTTCTTTTTTGAGTGCGGGGGCTCGAAGGCCTCCTCATCAAATTCGGGCAATAGCTTGCGCTTCGGGTAGCTCTTTGTCTGGTGACTAGTGCCATATTTGTCTACGGTGTTGAGTACTTTGCTCCATCTCATTCTGAGTGTGTCTTCCGCTGTTTTGAGCTTCCGCTTTTGCTTCTTCAAACTTATTGCAGTGGCGACGAGCCTGTTATGGAGATTCATATGCTCTGCTGATGTGATATCATCTTCACCGGGGATGGGTTGCTTGTCCGGTTCATGTCCGGCTGGCTACATGTTGAGGTGTGCGTCGTCCACTACTTCGCCCTACTCTAGGGTCGGGTCCATATGGGTACCGTTTTTGTCGATGCCGGTCTTCGGGCGGCGCTTGCGTCGCTGCTTTGTTTGTCTGTTGGGGGAGTTGTCCTTCGCCACGTCCCATTTTTCCTTATTGTCGCTTCCTTTTGGTGTGTCCACCATGCATACATTGTGGGATGGGGTGGCTTTCCTGCGCCTGTTAGCCGCTGGTTCTTGGTCATCCCCGGCATCGTCGTCCATACCGTCGATGTCCTCGGAGTCGTAGTCTAGCCTGTCAGTTAAATCGTCGATAGCGGCTACCAAGTGGGTGGTGGGTGGGCCTTGAATTTCTTCGTCGTCCGCATCCCAGCCGTCCTGAGCACAATCTGGCCAGGTCTCTCCTGATAACGAGAGGTATTTTAGCGAACTCAAGATGTCGCCGAAAGGTGAGTGTTGAGAGACGTCCGCTGCGGTGAACTCCATGATCGGCGCCCAGTCGGATTCAATCGGGGCGGGCGCGGGAGGTTCGGAGTCCGGCGAGGAGTCCGGCACCTTGGAGTCAGGAGCTTTATGAGGGACGAAGTCAGTGTTCGGCTCTATCGCCGTAGAGGTTGCAGCCCCCGAGGCGGTGTCTAGGCATCCATCCTCGATCTGCGGAGCTGGCTCCGAATTGAAGATCGAAGTGGTTTCGAGTGCGGCCTCCATGGTACTGTCTGGCGGCAGAGCTAAATCATGCCCGACGTGACAACGCGGCACGCTCGGCTGTGGCTTGAATCCGTCGAAGATCAAGTCCCCGCGGATGTCAGCCGTGAAGTCCAAACTTCCAAATCTGACCTGACGGCCCGGGGCGTAACTTTTGATCTGCTCTAGATGGCCCAGCGAATTGGCCCGCAGTGCAAAGCCACCAAATACGAAGATCTGTTCGGGGAGGAAGGTCTCACCCTGAACGGCGTCATTGATGATGATCGAAGAAGCCATCGAGCCTATCGGTGACGACACAGAGGAACTCTCAATGAAAGCACCAATGTCGGTGTCAAAACCGGCGGATCTTGGGTAGGGGGTCCCGAACTGTGCGTCTAGGCGGATGGTAACAGGAGACGAGGGACACGATGTTTTTACCTAGGTTCGGGCCCTCTTGATGGAGGTAAAACCCTACATCCTGCTTGATTAATATTGATGATGTGGGTTACAAGAGTAGATCTACCACGAGATCAAGGAGGCTAAACCCTAGAAGCTAGCCTATGGTATGATTGTTGTTCGTCCTATGGACTAAAGCCATCCGGTTTATATAGACACCGGAGAGGGCTAGGGTTACAAGAGTTGGTTACAATGGTAGGAGATCTACATATCCATATCGCCAAGCTTGCCTTCCACGCCAAGGAAAGTCCCATCCGGACACGGGACGAAGTCTTCAATCTTGTATCTTCATAGTCTTGGAGTCCGGCCGATGATGATAGTTCGGCTATCCGGACACCCCCTAGTCCGGGACTCCCTCAGCCGTGGTGGGCGTAACTCCGTGAGAGGCATCGCGCTCCATCTGAGCGGCCTCCAGGCGGCGCTTGGTGGCGGCCAGCGTCTCGGACAGGTACATCATCTGCTGGCTCCGATCCTCGAGCTGGGTTCGGGCTTCGGCGACATTGGTGGAGTCGATGTCGGTGCCGATGGGGATGCGGAGGCTCTGCATCACAGTGCGCATCGGGTCGGACGGCTCGGTCCGTTCTACGGTGGTCCTGGCCTCCAAGCCCTTCTCATTTTGCTTGACGAGGAAGAGGCGCCATCGCCCGTGGTGTAAACCTCCACGTGAACGTCCATCCCCCCGATGGCAACGCTACCGCCGAGGGAAAGGGGAGAGTCGAAGTAGCTGAGCACCTCGCTGGGGTACTCGTCGGCCGCGAGCGCATCGGAGAAGTGGAGCGTGGCGAAGGAGGTGGCGAGCGCGCCAACGACGTCGTCCACCAGTGCGACGGACTCGTCGGTGTAGGAGAAGGGCCCTGTCTGAAGCATGCTCCCGGCCAGCTCCTCGAGCTGCCCCACGATGGGCGCCAACTGTTGTGGTGGGCGCACGGCAGATGCCAAGGGATGGCTAAAGAGAGGAGGAGGCTCGAGGGCGCTGGTGGGCTCCAGAGGCGAGGTTGGCATGTGCGGGCGCGGGACGCCGGACATACCCAGGTTCGGGGCTCTCCGGAGAGATAACTCTCCAACTCCTGCCGAGTTTGGTTAGATGATTGATAGTAAAATGTTGCTCCTGGAGCTGTATGGAGGAGGAAGGAAGCTGTCGAAGGCTTGGGCTGCTCCTTCTCTCCAGTACTGCTGTTGGGTGGCTAGTCATATGCTCCTGCTTCTTGCTTTTCATCTCTGTGTGTTGTATGGTGATGTCTATACGATGGTGCGATGCCCCTGTGGGCGTTGGTCCCTGGGGGGTTTTATAGATCAACCCACCCAGGGTTAGAATGGTAATATGCCGAGTCGGTGGGTCCGTATTGTCGGTGCCCGGGACTCCGAGCTGGGTCCCGCTTGCAGGCTTGTGGTTCGCCGGGTTCACCTAGGCGCGGGCCCCGCGTGCCTAGGGGACTTAGCGCCATCTTGTCGATCGTCAGGTCGTGGCCGAGTCGAGTCGTGTACAGTGCTCTCCGTCAGGCCGCCGCTTGCTGTCGTGAGCAGGGAGGGCGGGAGCACTGTAGCCATGCCAGCCTTGGTCAGCGGGTAGGTGAGTGGCACTGTTGCCACGCCCCGGCTAACCACAGGCATGGTGAGAACACTGTTGCCTTGGTCATCAGTGGCTTTGGTCTCGTCCCATCATACGTCCTGGATGGGACGGGAGCTGACCCACGGCTGGGTTGCCGTGGGCGCCACTGGTGGTGTTGGCTTGCCGTGGAAGCCTTGGTCGAGTTGCCTTGCACCAGTTGCTTTGGCCAGGTTGACATACCTTGCCGTGTCGGAGAGTTTGGCCAGGTTGCGGGCCCTGCCGGGTCGAGCGACCCGGCTAAGCGCATGCCGGCTTGCGGGGCGATGCGGGCCCCACTATTTTTTAAGAGGATCCAGGTTCCGTTGCCTGCCCGAGGTTCATCCCCCCGACAGGGAGCCACAGAGGGCTTCTCCCAATGCACCGCCCCCATCGACCACGCCGCCGCGAGGGGCGTCCCCACCAAGGGCACCAAGCACCGAGCCCATGCACACGGAGGAGGAGGAAGAGAACGCGGGCACCGGTGGTTTCGCCTCGACGCTGAACCTTGGCAGAGAGGGGACTTCTGCTTCTCAGCTTGGCACGGGTAAGCCACTCGCTTTTTGTTTCTGCTTGCATTCTTTCTTTCTTCTTTTTTTACTGGCTTTTGATCTTGGCCCCGACCTATCCCCTTCTTGGCATTTAGACCTCCCCACAATGGACCTAGAGGATGTTGATACCGTCATCGAGGATGTCGCTAAGGACGCCGCAGCGCAGGCCGAGAAGATCACTGCCTAGGAGAGCGCCAAGGGCGCTGCTGAGGATGCTATCAAGGGGCCCGCCGGGGAGCCCGGCAAGGGGCCTGCCAGGGAGGCCGGCAAGGCCGCTGCCCCGGAGGAGGTGGTTCATGACCATCCCTCCTCCTCCGCCGCCTCCGGCTTCGACAGGAACCTGAGGGTGGGTGACGACTTGTTCGTCCACCTCCTAGGCGCGTCGAGCACCGGGACACCCGTCGAGGGAGAGGTGCTTGACGATGAAGTGCTTGCCGCTGCCGGGCAGGAGGAGCGGCTGCTCCAGGCCATGGGCGCTAGCTTCCGAAAGCTCGAGGCGCTCCACCATGCTCGTTTGGACAAGGCCAAGTCCAGGATGGCGGTGGTGGAGAAGGCGGAGGCAGACTTCCAGGAGCGCGTCGCCGAGACACAGGACTGGTTCCGCCAGGCTCAAGACGAGCTGAAGGCGGCCCAGGGCAAGCTGGCCAAGCGTGACGTGGAGCTCACCATGAAGCTGGCCTACGTCGAGAAGGCCCAAGAGACGGCGAGGAACTTGGCCTCCATCGTTGAAGCCGCCCGACCCCAGCACAAAGCCGCACTAAACTCCCAGGAGGAGGACCTTGCCGCGCGCGAGGAGAAGCTCGCCGCCACGCTCCGCGGCAAGGATGAAGAGGTGGACAAGCTTGCCGCACAGCAGACCTGAGAGCTGGAGCAGAGGCACAGGGAGGCACTCGATGCCCAGGCTCTGGTTCACGCTGGGAAGGTGAAGGAGCTGGAGGTGGAGTGGGATGAGCTGAAGGAGCAAACTCTGAAGCTGTCCAAGGAGAAGGACACGCTCAACAGCGCCCTGGCGGAGGCGCATGGCGCAGCCGTCAATAGGGACGGAGAGCTCTCCGAGGCCAACAACTCCATCAAAGACCTCAGGCTGAAGCTGGAGGGTCTCGAGAAGATGCTGTCGGAGGCCAAGGCCCGAGAGGGGAGCCTAACCAAGGACTTGGACACTGAGAAGCAGCTGTGGAGGAACGAGGTCGCCAACCTTAACGACCACGTGGAGGGCGAGAAGCGTTGGCTCGGACGCCTCCCCGTCGTTGCAAACTCGGCCACCATGCAGCTGGCCACCATGGAGATGTCGGACGTGAGGTATGCCCCAGAGACGATCATGTGCCCCAACGCCAACCTCACCCTGTTCTTTGAGAGGGTTGCCGGCGCCCTGGAGTGGCTTTACTCCAACCGGGCGGCCTCCCTGGCCGGGGAGTCCCGGATGCTCTGCCGGGGTGCCATGACCAAGGTGCTTGCGAAGATAGCGCACTGGCATCCCGACCTCGACTTTGAATCTGCTGTGAAGAGCTTGCTGGAGGATGCAGACATCGCGGCGCTCAAGGAGCGTACCAAGCCCATCATCAACCGCATTGACAGAATCAAGAGGTTGGAGGGCCAGCGCCGGGACTAGGCACCCCGTTTCTTCTTGCCATTGCACGTCCATGACCAAGACAATTGCTATCTTTAGTTAGAACTACGGCGGCAATTTTGTAATATGACTCTGCAGTAGTTCTGACATTATGCATGCTATTTTCCTATTCGATTTTCCTTTGTATGTCCACCCTATGTTAACTGGGTAGGCTTGCCGGCGCGTAAACTCAGGGTGGCGTGTTGAGGACGGATCCCCATTGGCCTGCCAGGTGTGCTTGCTGCCTGGCGAACCACCTTACCGCCCTTAATGCGGCCGCTCGAACTGTCGAGCTTGACTCGAGTCAGAGTCGAGAGCGTTGCTAATTGCGGAAGGCTACCCTGCCGCTCTCGACGTGGCCGCTTGAGCTTTTGAGTGGACTCGAAACAGAGCAAGGGCGTTACCAATTGCAGGGGGGCCTCTTTGCGTACAAGTTTTCCATACATAGGCAGAATCTCCGAGGACGATAACCTTGTATTAAGGAGGAAAGTTTAAAGTTTGGCATGACTTAGCTTTTTCGTCGCCGCCCAGACATCCTTCGTGCTCGCAGGCAGCGCCGCTCTCTTGGTCACCTTCTCGTCCGGCGACCACAGCCACGAGAAACCACTAGGTCAGCTATTATACCAGATTCTCACAATTGTGTTCCCCTACCTGGCGCGCCAGAGATGTCTGTGGGAAACGACACATATGGGATCTCAAGGATCCCTTCTGCGGTTGTGGGGCGCGGGGTTGTGAGAAGAGAAGGATTAGCAATCAGCAGAAGGATTGTTTACCCAGGTTCGGGCTGTGAGGAATGCGTAAAACCCTAGTCCTACTTTGGTGGGTGTATTGAATGCTCCTTGAGCTCTCGAACTAGCTACGGTGGCTGCGTGGTTCAAAAGAGCTGAAACCCTCTCCAGTACGCCATGGGCCTCCTTTTATATTCGAAAGGGGCTGCCACAGTGGCACACAAGAGGTGGAAAGGCCAAGACGCATTTAATGCGTAGCTTAGGTGTCGTCTTGCTTTATCGGGGACGGGAGCGAGGCCCGTCCCGCCCGTCACCACTCCTCCTCGCTTCGATATGCGCCCTGGCCAGCGATGCATGTGGCGCCATGTAGGTAGGGAAGCAGCTGATGTGGTGCAGTGGTGGAGCCTTCACGAAGATCTGCATGCCGCCATGCAGGCGTGTGCTGAGCTGGCCTGGAAGCTGCATGCTGCCATGCAGGTGCCTGCCCAGCTGGTTGGGTTAGCAGCTGCAAGTGAACGGTGGTGGAGACTTGGTTGGTGTGGGCCTGACAGTGGCCCCGCTGACGCCCTTGGCAAGGGCCTTGCTAGGTGTCCCGGCAAGGGTCTTGCCGTTGCGTGCTGTCATCCCCGGCAAGGATCTTGCCGTGGGTCTTGTGGGTTTCCTCAGCAAGAATCTTTTCGAGGATCGTTGCCCTCCAATCCTCATCTGATCTTGAATATTCTTTGTCTTCACAAAGATCTGCATGCCACCATGGAGGTGCCTCCCGAGCCCTGGCCCAATCGTAGTAGATGGTGTTGGAGCCGCCCTGGCAAGGGGCTTGCCGGTGCTGCTGAGGCTGCCCCGGCAAGACCTGCTTCGTCCATCTGCTCTCTGTGGTCTCGGTCTCTGGCGTTGCGCTGATTGTTTCTGTGGCTTCGACTCCTCCCTTTTGCCCTGCTAAGTGTGGCTTCGGCCCGTGGCTCTGACTGCCGCGCACAAGTAAGGGGTACGAAGGAGTGCCCCTACATTAGTACACCGACAAGAAGCAACTGCGGAAGGACGATGCCGCCACCCACGAGGATTTCCTGAAGGCCGAGAACCTTTGGATCAGCTGCCTTGTCGACATCGCCAACAGGCCCACCGAGAAGCTGGTTGACATGGGGATGCCGGACGCGATGTATTGGATCCGAACGTCATCCCCAATGCCAGGCTGACCCTATTCTTCGAGGAGGTTCTTGGAGCCTTGGAGAGGTTTCGCTCTAACAGAGCGAGCTCGCTGGCCAATGAGGCCTGGCAGCTTTGCCGGGATGGCTTGACCAAGGTCCTCACCAAGCTGGTGTACTGGTACCCCAACCTGGACTTTGAAGCTACGCTGGAGAGCTATTTCGAAGGACATGGACCTCGTGCCGCTCAAGGAGCGTATCAAGACCGTCATCAGCCGCGTCGACAGAATCGAGAGGATCGAAGGCCAGCGCCAGGATTAGGCACCCCGTTCCTTGTTGCCACTGCAGGTTCACGACCAAGACAATTCATATCTTTAGTTATAACCGCAGCAACAACTGACGTAATATAACCCTGCAGTACTTTTGAAATGATGCATGTTATTTTCCAGTTTGATCTTTCTTTGTATGTTCACCCTACGTTAATTGGGTAGGCTTGCTGGTGCGTAAACCCATGTCGCGGCGCATCAAGGACGGATCCCCAACAGCCTGCCGGGTGTGCGTGCGGACAGGCAAACCACCTTGCCGCCCTCGGCGTGGCTGCTCGAGCTGTCGAGCAGACTCGAGACAAAACGAGAATGTTGCCAATAGTGGAAGGCTAGCCTACACTACTAGGGAAAAGCCTATACACAGAATCTTATCAGCAGCGTGCTTTAAAATAAGGCGCTGCTGCTAATTAGCAGTAGCGTGCTCAGGAGTAACTCACTACTGAAACAAATATAACAGTAGCGCGCCCGCTCAAAGACGCGCTACTGCTATAATTCTCACGAGGCTGCCGCGAGGCTAGTTATAGCAGCAACGCGTTATAGCGACGGGCGCTACTGCTACGTAGCATAGTAGCAGCGCATTTCTCCAATAAGCGCGACTGCTAAGTTTACTACAAAAATTTAGTCCCACCTCGCTCCGTGAAGAGAGTTTCTACCACCTTAAATATGTTACTTCTCAAACTTTGACAAGCACTTGGTCTTCATTGAACTCTATGTGTAGAATTTGTGGCGGCAATATGAGTCTTCACCTGTTCCTAAACCGGTGAGGACTCATATTCACAAATCAGATTGTACACAAAATGATCGTTGATGATCAATGTATTTTTGATATATTGAACAAAGTCTATTTTTACATGCTGACACATAGCAGTAGCGCTTTATTGTGAAAGGCGCTGCTGCTAGATAGCTTAGCACTAGCGTCTTTTCCTATAGCGCGCTACTGCTAAGCCATTCATCTCCCACCCCCATCTCCTCTATCCGATCCACTCACACAGTCACACACTCACTGGATCCCCTCTAAATCCCCCGCGCCGGTCCACCCCCATCGCCCCTCCTCCGTCTGCGCTGCCGTCACCTCCTCCTCCTTGCTGGACTCAGTACCCGCCTCCTCCTCCGTCCTCCCTCTCCACTCGCCGCTGGCCGACCCCTCCTCGCTCCGCCTTCCTCCTCCGTCCTCCCTCCACTGGCCGCGCCGGTCGGCCCCTCCTCGCTCCGCCTTCCCCCTCCATCCTACTCTCTTCTCCCTCCTCTAGTTGCCCCTCCTTCTCCCTCCTGCCCGCTACATTTTGATTTAGTAGGCTAGTTCATATGCAACATTTTGATTTAGTTCATATGATTTAGTTGATTTAGAAGGCTAGTTGATTTAGTTGACTTAGAACATTTTGATTTAGTTCATTTAGTAGGCTAGTTCATTTAGTTGATTTAGTTGACTTAGAACATTTTGATTTAGTTGATTTAGTAGGCTAGTTGATTTAGTTGATTTAGAACATTTTGATTTAGTTGATTTAGTAGGCTAGTTGATTTAGTTGACTTAGAACATATTGATTTAGTTGATTTAGTAGGTTAGTTCATATGCAACATTTTGATTTAGTTGATATGATTTAGTTGATTTAGTAGGCTAGTTGATTTAGTTGACTTAGAACATTTTGATTTAGTTGATTTAGTAGGCTAGCTAGTTGATTTAGTTGATTTAGAACATTTTGATTTAGTTGATTTAGTAGGCTAGTTGATTTAGTTGATCGTTAATCCTTTGCTCATATTGCTTTAGGAAAAATGGCGCCACCACCACCACCACTATGTCGACTGTACAAGTCAAGATGCGCCAGTAGCCTTGCAACTGGCAAGCTATTCGGCATCTACTTCCAGCCGAGTTTTAATCATGCGGCGGTAAGAAATTAGATGAAATGTAATAACTATTTTATTTTTAGTGTTGGCATTACTGCATTGTGTCATTTTGCTTATTTTACATAGATCGTCCCATGCAATGTGAGATTGAAATTCAACAAGCTGACAAGAGACACTGTGACATTTGAGGCTCCTGGGGGCGTACACTAAGGAGGTTGAGAAAGGACGCAATATGTCGCAGATTGGAGGAGATGGATGGGCCCGTTTCATCGCTCGCATGCGTCTTACTGGTGGTGAGTTGATCAGCTTCTCCTTCCCAGCAGAAAGACCCAAGCTAGCTGTCATTTATCTCAACCTGGTGGAAAATGATGAAGATGACGAAGATGATGAAGATGATGAAGATAATGAGGACCCACTCGATGAACACGATGAGGACCCACTTCATGAAGCCATCGTAGCTCAAAGAACAAGGCTTAGTGAGGAGGAGGTGTCCAACCTGTGGGACATAATTCTGCCACGTGCTGACTTTGTCGGGGTGCCATTCGTGACCCGCTTGACAAATACCATGGTTGATCAACATGATATGGTATGTTATACTTACAAATGCAAATTATCCGATGAATTACTTAGTGTACAGTCCAATGATATGGTATGTTGTGTGGAATCTAGTCGATGATATGTTTTAGTGTAGAGTTCGATCACTTGCTTATTAGTGTAGAATCTAAGGAGACTATTAATAGTGTAGATAATCGATATGTACTTATTTGCAAGGCTATTTATTAATTGATATGTTGTTCTTATTCAGAGATTGGCAAAGAGCATATCTATGAGTTATGGTATCGAGCCTGATGAAGAAGGCTCGGCTGGACTACGCCTTACTGCAAGGGGCTCTGTCACAACCTGTACTTACCGCGTGGACACAGACGGTCGCACACACTTAAACTCGGTTGGGTGAAAGAAATTCCTTGATGGCAAGAATCTTCATGTTGGATAGGCCATCCTAATTACTATCAGGAACACCAACCGCCCAGGCTTGAGGATCATGATTGTCTTCGATATCATCTAGAACTACATATGTGTGTGTGGCTATATCATCTAGAACTACATATGTGTGTGTGGCTATATCATCTAGAACTACATATGATGATCATCGTTGATATCATCTAGAACTACATATGATGATGGCCGTTGATATGACCTTGTACTGCTTGAGGATGCATGTTGACTATGCATGAAATTGTTATCTAGTACTCTCCCTTCGTTCCAAATTACTCGTCGTGGTTTGAACTAAAACCACGACGAGTAATTTGGAACGAAGGGAGTACTACCTAGTAATGGTTTATGAATTTGATATCTACTAGCAGTACCTAGTATCTAGTATCTAAAAGGGAAACTGAAACGGAAAGGGGTACTGGGAAAATGATGAAAAATATAGCAGTAGCGAGGGACGACTAAATCGCTACAGCTAGGTAATAGTAGCACGTTCTTAAAAAGCGTTGTTGGTATCGCCAAATAGTAGTAGTGCAGGTAAGGGCCGCGCTACTACTATGAGTTAGCTATAGCGCCTTATTAGTAGCGCGGCCACCCGCGCTGCTGCTAGCCTCAAAACCCGCGCTACTACTAGGGTTTTCCCTAGTAGTGCTATCATTCTCAGCGCAGCCGCTCGAACTGTTGTGCAGACTCGAAATAGGACGAGGGCGTTTCCGATAGTGGAAGGGCCCCATCACGTGCAGGTTTCGTATACAGAGGGGAAGATCTCCAGGGAGAATAACCTTATACAGAAAGAATTGTCCAAAGTTTTCGTGTGACTTAACTTCCCAGCAGCCACGCGAGCGTTTGCAGTATCCATGGATCATGCCGCCCGTTGGATCGCGTCCCTTCTTGTAAACCATGGCGACGAAGAGCCAGTGGACCAGCTGCTAAACCGGATTCGCACGACTGTGCCCCCTACCTAGCGCGCCAAAGATGTCGGTGGGAATGACACCTATGGGATCACAAGAATCCCTATTGTGCTCGACGGGCGCGGGGTCGCGTGAAGAGTGGGTTTAAGAGCTAGCACGAAGGTCGTTTACCCAGGTTTGGGCCACGGGGCTTGCGTCATACCCTAGTCCTGCTTTGGTGTATATATCAGTGTTCTTGAACTAGCTATCGAGCGTGATTTGCCCCAAAGAGTCGAATCCCTCTCCAGTATGCCTTGGGCCTCCTTTTATAGTCGAAGGAGGCACTACAGTGGCACACAGGAGGTGGAAAGGGGTACAGTGCACAAGCTTATCGCTAGCTATTAAGGGACAAAACGCATTAAAAGCGCCCCTGAGGTGTCCCTCTTGCTTTATCGCTGCCTCGCCCTGCTTCGACACGCGCCCGGGCCAGCGAGGTGGTCAGCACCATGTAGGCTAGCTGGCTGCTGAGGTGGCGTGGTGGCGACATCTTCACGAAGATCTGCATGCCACCATGCAGGTGCTTGCTGAGTTGGCCTCGGGATCGCGCGTCGCCACACAGGTGCCCGTCTGGCTGGCTAGGCTGGCAGCTGCATGGGAACGGCGGTGGGGTCTTGGCATGCGCGGGCCTTGCCGCGGCCTTGTTGATGTCCTCGGCAAGGGTCTTGCCAGGGGCCCCGGCAAGGGTCATGCCACGGCACCGTGGTCATCTCTGGCAAGGATGTTGCCAGAGGTCTCGTCTTCTGGTCCTCATCTGATATTCATGTGTGTTAATGATCTTCACAAAGATCTGCATGCCATCATGGAGGCGCCTCCCGAGCCTTGGTTCCAATGTGGTTGTTGGTATTGGAAGCCTTGGGCTCGAGGGTGGTGCGCTCCGTCGGGGTTGGGCAAGCTGCCCCGGCAAGGTCCTTGTCGGGGCCGTGGAGGCCTCCCCGGCAAGGGTCTTGTCGGGGGAGCCCACCTCGCCCCCTTGCTCTTTGTGTCTCTGTCTTAGCGTTGCTTTGACCGTCTTTTGGTCTCGGCTTCCCATACCTGCCTTGCTAAGTGTGGCCGTGGCCGTGGCCCTGACTGCCCGTGCACATGTAAAGGTGTACGAGGTAGAACCCCTACATCTGTACACCGGCAGTTTGGCCCACATGCAAAGAGGTGGTGGTTGTCCTCTCGCACCCACTTAAGAGGTTATCAGCGATATCGATGCTTTCCATCCGTGGGCCCGCTTGGTCCATCACTTCTTTTTGCCTGACAACAAGAGAGGTTAATTTGACTTAGGATGGGATTATTATTTTTGCTCTGGGATGACATGCATGATACACTTTGAGCACACACACATGCATGTGTACGCATGAATCCCTCCCATTGAGTCGAAGTGGCTAGTACAACGACAACATGATGAACTGATCTCGCTCTATGTGGGGAGCTAGTGTACTATTTTTGACACACGCGCCAGATCAATGTTGTCTATCACTACTAGGGAAAAGCCTATACACAGAATCTTACCAGCAGCGCTCCTCAAAATACCACGCTACTGCTATTTAGCAGCAGCGCGTTTAACCAAAATGCGCTGCTGACAGGAAAATAGCAGTAGCGCGTCCAGCACAAACCGCGCTACTGCTATAATTGCCATGACCTCGCCCCCCTGCTAGTTATAGCAGTAGCGCGCTGCATTGAACAGCGATGTTGCTATAGAAGTTAGCAGCAGCGCGCTTCTAGGAAAACTGCTACTGCTAAGATCAGCCAACAAGTTTAGTCCCACCTCGCTCCATGAACGGGGTGTTTACCACCTTAAATATGTTATTTCTGAAACTACCACAACCAGTTGTTCTTCACTGAACTCTATGTGTAAAATTTGTGGCCGCAATATGAGTCCTCTCCGGTTCCTACCGGAGGGGACTCATATTGACAATTCAGATTGTACACAAAAAGATCATTGATGGCCAATGTATTTTTGCATTCACGTATTTTTTGTATAGTTACACTTAGCGGTAGCGGTTTACATTCAAAGTGCTAAGCTATTCAGATTAGCTGTAGCGCGTTTTGGCAAACGCGCTACAACTATCCCTACCTTATCCCCACGCACACGACCGGCCCTCACTCACACTCTCACTCTCGCCCGCGTGCCGATAACCGTCGTCGTGCGTCGTCGTCGCCGCCGCCGCCTTCGTCCGTCCGCCGCCGAGGTACTCCCCTCCTTTCATCCCTCCACCCTCCTCCTCCCTCCTCCCTCCGCCTGCGGCCGCCCCTCCCTCCTCCGCCGCCGCCCTCCTCCCTCCGCCTGTGGCCGCCCCTCCTCCCTCCTCCGCCGGCAGCCCTCCTCCCACCGCCCTTGACCTCGCCGCCCCTAGCTACCTCACCATCGCCCGCCACCTCCTGCCACTAGTTAGTACTAGATTTAGTAGTAGTAGATGTTAATTTAGGGTTCATATCTAGTACTAGATGTTGCTTAGTTAGTACTAGATTTTTAGTAGTAGTAGTTGTAGTTGAACTACTTTAGTTGTAGTTGAACTAGTTTAGTAAGTAAATTAATAAACTAGTTGAACTAGTTGAATTAATAGAACTAATGTATTTTTAGTAAGATAATTAATATAACTAGTTGAACTACTTTATTTTTAGAAAGAACTAGTTTTTTTTCTATTTATAGTAAGTCTATATTTAGTAAGAACTAGTTGAATTAATAAAACTAGTTGAACATGTCATATTTGTTGTTATTTTTTAGTTTAAGCAATTATTCGGGATGTATTAGTGATAACTTATATGGTTTCAGGTGACCACCGTCGTCCCCGTCTCCGACCCCCTCCTACATCCCCGCCGTCGTCCCAGTCACTGACCCCCTCCGACATCGAGGTGAGACCAGCCAAATATCCTTGTATATCTTGTGTTGTTGCTCAAATAGGATATGTGGTTGCCCAACTGGTCGTTCATGTTCAGTTTACATCTCCGAGTGGCCTATGTTTTGCCGGAGTGTTGATTAATTTCCGTTCCGGCAAATTTCAGGCGCTCGATATGTCCTTTTTTAGCAAAGGTCATGCCGGATTTTTTCGTGAATTCTGGCATGACTTGTGCTAGAATATGTACAAGTTTAATCTTTGAATTATGAATGTAGGAAATGTCGTACTCGGACGACGACAGTCTCCCGGGGAGTGTAGCTGGTGCCACGACGATCGAGGTATGTGCGACAGGTTCGTTCGGCTGGACGAAGATCGGTGCTTCACCATTAAGCTCGAGGAGACCTTCGATTGTGAAACTGTACGCAACAACGACAAGTGTTTTTTCGTAATTAAGCATGACTTCAACTATTTCAACGTCTAATTTTCATATTTTATAATTCAACTAGCTTATCCCATGCCATGCAAGAAGCTGTGTCTTGGAGAGGATGGGTTTTGAAGACCATGAAAATTTCAAAACAAAGAAAATACACCTAAGGACCCATCATGATATGGATTTTGAAGTAAATCTGTGCAATGCTCAGAGCGTAACCCATTTTGGTTGCCAAAATTGGGAAGCACTTTGCAAAATGTATGGTTTTTATGAGGGTATGATTGTCACCATGGATCTTGGTGATCCTGACATCGAGCAAGACAATATGGACATTTGGGTCCTTGTTGATACGCTTCCGATTATACTGCTATGTGAGTTTCTCAAACATAGTTATTAACTAATTTATATTGTTTATTTCAAAATAGTTGATAGCTTATTTCCATTGACAACTTATTTTGATTCTTCAAAGACTGTGCGGAAGATGGTAGATAAAACCCACTACACCGATGGCACCGAATTAACGTATATGGAGAAAAATCATCTGATCGCATTTTGTACTCTTCTTGAGAATTACATTAACTATTATCGAACTCCTCCAAATTATGGTGAATACATGCCACTAGTGCATGCGTTGAACCATGGTAACTTCTCTGGAGATACCCTGGTAAGATTTTTTACTATTACGACATCCGTCCATCTTTTGCATACTTCTAAAACTAGTACATCATTGCTAACTACGAAGTTATTATTATGTTTTTCAACAGAAACTCCCGATGGATTGTGTGCCTCATCTGATGTCTCTGCATGGTCGCCTCTCAGTTCTGACCATACTGCCAGGTAAATCTACGGAGCTCACCTGTGCATATCGGATTTCTAAAACCCGTGAACACATGTTCATCAAAGAATGGAAGAAATGTATGGACATTCGCAAGGAGGTTCTTGGAAGTAACATTCAGCGAAAGGCAAGAATTGGAGACAGGCTAATCTCCATTCTCCATAATGGAGAGTCAGGGGCTATCTAGTTTTTTGCTATTTTACCTTAGAAAATGTAGTAGGTCTTAATCGAATGTAATAGGTCCTATGAGGTACAATATGTTTATTATGTGGTAATGTGTTAGAGTTGATAATGAGGAGTACTTGTGATTACGACTAGTGACCAATTTGCTATGTGATGTCATTGATGAAAACGATGATCTTGAGGAGGTGTTACTAATCCGCTTGAAACTAATCCGCGGTTCTTTCACGCAATGATATAATAATATCATCATCATATCATATCATTAACAACTTATCATCATAATACATCATTGTCATATAACACCTCCTCAAGATCATCGTTTTCATCAATGACATCACATAGCAAATTGGTCACTAGTCGTAATCACAAGTACTCCTCATTATCAACTCTAACACATTACCACATAATAAACATATTGTACCTCATAGGACCTATTACATTCGATTAAGACCTACTACATTTTCTAAGGTAAAATAGCAAAAAACAAGATAGCCCCTGACTCTCCACTATGGAGAATGGAGATTAGCCTGTCTCCAATTCTTGCCTTTTGCTGAATGTTACTTCCAAGAACCTCCTTGCGAATGTCCATACATTTCTTCCATTCTTTGATGAACATGTGTTCACGGGTTTTAGAAATCCGATATGCACAGGTGAGCTCCGTAGATTTACCTGGCAGTATGTTCAGAACTGAGAGGCGACCATGCAGAGACATCAGATGAGGCACACAATCCATCGGGAGTTTCAGTTGAAAAACATAATAATAACTTCGTAGTTAGCAATGATGTACTAGTTTTAGAAGTATGCAAAAGATGCACGGATGTCGTAATAGTAAAAAATCTTACCAGGGTATCTCCAGAGAAGTTACCATGGTTCAACACATGCACTAGTGGCATGTATTCACCATAATTTGGAGGAGTTCGATAATAGTTATTGTAATTCTCAAGAAGAGTACAAAATGCGATCAGATGATTTTCTCCATATACGTTAATTCGGTGCCATCGGTGTAGTGGGTTTTATCTACCATCTTCTGCATAGTCTTTGAAGAATCAAAATAAGCTGTCAATGGAAATAAGCTATCAACTATTTTGAAATAAACAATATAAATTAGTTAATAACTATGTTTGAGAAACTCACATAGCGGTACGATCGGAAGCGTATCAACAAGGACCCAAATGTCCATATTGTCTTGCTCGATGTCAGGATCACCAAGATCCATGGTGATAATCATACCCTCATAAAAACCATACATTTCACAAAGTGCTTCCCAATTTTGGCAACCAAAATGGGTTACGCTCTGAGCATTGCACAGATTTACTTCAAAATCCATATCATGATGGGTCCTTAGGTGTATTTTCTTTGTTTAGAAATTTTCATGGTCTTCAAAACCCATCCTCTCCAAGACACAGCTTCTTGCATGGCATGGGATAAGCTAGTCGAATTATAAAATATGAAAATTAGACGTTGAAATAGTTGAAGTCATGCTTAATTACGAAAAAAACACTTGTCGTTGTTGCGTACAGTTTCACAATCGAATGTCTCCTCGAGCTTAATGGTGAAGCACCGATCTTCGTCCAGCCGAACGAACCTGTCGCACATACCTCGATCGTTGTGGCACCAGCTACACTCCCCGGGAGACTGTCGTCGTCCGAGTACGACATTTCCTACATTCATAATTCAAAGATTAAACTTGTACATATTCTAGCACAAGTCATGCCAGAATTCACGAAAAAATCCGGCATGACCTTTGCTAAAAAGGACATATCGAGCGCCTGAAATTTTCCGGAACGGAAATTAATCAACACTCCGGCAAAACATAGGCCACTCGGAGATGTAAACTGAACATGAACGACCACTTGGGCAACCACATATCCTATTTGAGCAACAACACAAGATATACAAGGATATTTGGCTGGTCTCACCTCGATGTCGGAGGGGGTCGGTGACTGGGACGACGGCGGGGATGTCGGAGGGGGTCGGTGACGGGGACGACGGTGGTCACCTGAAACCATATAAGTTATCACTAATACATCCCGAATAATTGCTTAAACTAAAAAATAACAACAAATATGACATGTTCAACTAGTTTTATTAATTCAACTAGTTCTTACTAAATATAGACTTACTATAAATAGAAAAAAAACTAGTTCTTTCTAAAAATAAAGTAGTTCAACTAGTTATATTAATTATCTTACTAAAAATACATTAGTTCTATTAATTCAACTAGTTCAACTAGTTTATTAATTTACTTACTAAACTAGTTCAACTACAACTAAAGTAGTTCAACTACAACTACTACTACTAAAAATCTAGTACTAACTAAGCAACATCTAGTACTAGATATGAACCCTAAATTAACAACTACTACTACTAAATCTAGTACTAACTAGTGGTAGGAGTGGGGGGCGATGGAGAGGTAGCTAGGGGCGGCAAGGTCGAGGGCGGTGGGAGGAGGGCTGCCGGCGGAGGAGGGAGGAGGGGCGGCCACAGGCGGAGGGAGGAGGGCGGCGGCGGAGGAGGGAGGGGTGGCCGTAGGCCGAGGGAGGAGGGAGGAGGAGGGAGGAGGGACGAAAGGAGGGGAGTACCTCGGCGGCGGACGGACGAAGTCGGCGGCGGCGGCGATGACGCACGACGACGGTTATCGGCACGCGGGCGAGAGTGAGAGTGTGAGTGAGGGCCGGTCATGCGCGTGGGGATAAGGTAGGGATAGTTGTAGCGCGTTTGCCAAAACGTGCTACAGCTAATCTGAATAGCAGTAGCACTTTGAATGTAAACCGCTACTGCTAAGTGTAACTATATAAAAAATACGTGAATGCAAAAATACATTGGCCATCAATGATCTTTTTGTGTACAATCTGAATTGTCAATATGAGTCCCCTCCGGTAGGAACCGGAGAGGACTCATATTGCGGCCACAAATTTTACACATAGAGTTCAGTGAAGAACAACTGGTTGTGGTAGTTTCAGAAATAACATATTTAAGGTGGTAAACACCCTGTTCACGGAGCGAGGTGGGACTAAACTTGTTGGCTGATCTTAGCAGTAGCGGTTTTCCTAGAAGCGCGCTGGTGCTAACTTCTATAGCAGCAGCGCTGTTCAGTGCAGCGCGCTACTGCTATAACTAGCAGGGGGCGAGGTCATGGCAATTATAGCAGTAGCACGGTTTGTGGTGGACGCGCTAATGCTATTTTCCTGTCAGCAACGCATTTTGGTTAAACGCGTTGCTGCTAAATAGCAGTAGCGTGGTATTTTGAGGAGCGCTGCTGGTAAGATTCTGTGTATAGGCTTTTCCCTAGTAGTGTGTTAGGACCCCGACTCGATGTCACATCGATCTAGCCTGTAACACCTCATATCACTTTGCGGCCTCACGCACGGTATCCCCACGGGTGTCACCTTACCTTTGCCCGGGACCGTTTGCGCCTTTTGGCTCACGTATATGATAGTGTCTCTAGCATACGTATGATAAGGAGCCCGGGCTGACATGACTAGTCATAAACCCAAAGTGGCACAGACTTACAGGGACAGGCATCTATGACCCAGCTTCGAACGTGTCGGTCATCAGCAAGTGGGTCCGGGCTGTAGCACTGGGCTAACAGGACTCCGGTAAACCGGGCTGTAGCGGGCTAACAGGACTCCGGTACCCAATGCGTGACATTTCCCCGAAGGGACAGACACAGGAACGAAGAAGGACACATGCCGACCAGCCTAAGTGTTCCGGAGCAGTAGCAAGCTACCATGGCTCGGTGGAAACACTAGGAGACATTTCCCGGTAAGAGAGACTACTAAGGATAAACAACTAGATAGTCAGATCCCACACGTACCAAGCATTTCAATCATACACACAATATGCTCGATATGTGCAAATACAACAAGGCATCACAGCATGACTCTACGACACAAGCACTTTATTTAAGGCTCGGGGAGCCATACATAACATACACATAGGTACGGGTCACACGACCCAACTTTCAAGTCATACAATCATACAAACCAGCAGCATAAGTAACTTGTCTGAGTACAGACAACTAGTAAAATAAAGGAGGCTTGGAAAGCCTAGCTATACTACGTGGTCCTTCACAAGCTCAGGATCACCACCTGGGCCTTAGCCTACTCATTGATGTCAATGTCTACGAAGAACCCATCAGAAGGGGTTGCAGCGTCTTCTGTAAAAATGTAGATTATAGCAACATGAGTACAAAGGTACTCAGCAAGACTTACATCAGATCCTACATACATGCATATTATCAAGAAGGGTTGGTGGAGTTGTTGCAGCAAGCCAGCTTTGACTCTTGGCTAGGCTATCCTACGAGACTCCAACTTGAAATGGTTTTGCGCACACGAGTCCACTACTCACCACTTCAATACACTACCGAGGATCCACCTCCGTCTTCCTACGGAAGAGCCATCCTCGGCACTCACACTTATCTTGAGGCTTTTAGTAGTTTCCATTTACTTGTCTATGAACTGTATAGGCAACCAAGTAGTCCTTTACCGTGGATGCGGCTATTCGAATAGATCATGATAACCCTGCAGGGGTGTGCTTCTTCATACATGTTTCCACCACTTAGCGTCTGCACACGACATGTGCTCGGCAGACTTCAAGCGAAAGCCGACGTGGGTGTAGACCACGACCTACCTAAACACCTAAGTCTCTAGTCCAGGTTTATCGCCTATTCAGGTTCCATCCATGAGGAGATCCGGCCGAGGTTTCGCTCACAGCCCCAAACGATGTGAACAGGGTTCCCGAGATACCTAACGGGTATTCGGTACGCCGTGCCACGTACCTACCGCATCACAGCCCACCCCTACGGTCAGCGCTGTCCACGGCCTCCAGTAGGCTACAAACACCAGAAACTACTTGCAACTCCTGGACAGAGAACTAGGGTGAATAAGAAGTCGAGCGGGGTCATATTTCAGGGCCCAATGCATGGTAGTAGTTGTATCTTAAATCACACATACAGATCTCAGTGCTTAAGGTCGGCTTCAATGAAACAACCCACCATGTACTCCTACATGGCCTCTCATCGATACCTTTACCAAATCGTGTTCACCACACCACTCTCATTACCGACATAACCATTTCACTCTAGCCCATCACCCAGATGAACCAGACCTGACACGACTCTAAGCATAGCAGGCATAGCAAGGTAGGAACAACACATACATATGGCTCAATCAACTCCTACACATGCTAGTGGGTTTCATCTAGTTACTGTGGCAATGACAGGTCATGCAGAGGAAGTGGGTTCAACTACCGTAGCACACAGCAGTTTGAAACGCGTTGTCTTAATGCAGTAAAAGAGAGCAGGAGCGAGAACATGGGATTGTATCGATATGATCAAATGGTTGGTTGCTTGCCTGATGGTTCGATGCACTGATATGGTTCTTCGCTAGGGTAATCACGGTACTCCTCGGAGGCAGAACCTGCCGCAAAGAACACCGATACACAACCATCACCAAACAATGTGCGACAATATGATGCATGCATGAAACATGGCAATATGAGTGTGTTGGGCTAATGCAACTAAGACCAGAAGGGTTTGAACCAATTTGAACCAAAGATTCAAATTTCAAACTCATACATGGCCCTTTAAAGTGTTTTACCTTGTTCTGCATTAAACATCAAGTTAACTTGTTTAATCATGCATGAAAATAGTACAGATGGATAGATTGGATTTTTCTGATCATTTTTCATATATAATTTGTCTGATTTGGAGCTACAGATTAAAAGTTATGAATTTTTGAAGTTTAAACTATATTCTGGAATTTCCTATATTAGAATAAATCCAGAAAATCAATTACTGCGTCAGCCTGACGTCAGTGTGACATCAGCGGGTCAACGTGACACGGTCCGGTCAAACCTGACAGTGGGTCCCGCGTGTCAGTGTGATTAGTTTAGTTAAATTTTAATTAAAACTAAACCTATTTAATTAACAGGGCTGGGCCCCACCTGTCATTGACTCATCGGAGTCAACCAGGGCCCACCCGCGGTCAAACCCAGGTCGGCTGCGCCGGCGTTTAGCCGCCGGCGAGCCCGACGCGGCGGCGGAAGTGGTTTTGGCCGTTCCGGCAACCAAACGAGTCGCGGAGGCCATCGGAGTGGAGCTGGGGAGGAGCCGCAGCTCTTGGTGGAGTCCGTTGGGGTCGGGGTGGCCGGAGTTGGCGCCGGCGATGACTTTGGCGGCCACCGGAGTTCGGCCGAAGGCGAACTTGATGCTAGAGGGGTCGGTGAGGTGCGGGGAGTAGCTGGTTAGGTGCTACGTAACGTGGTGAGCATGATGGACACCAGTTTGTGGCCGGAGGGTGACCGGGAGCACGTCGGCGACGAGCTCCGCGGCGGTGGGTGCGGTTGTGCTCCGGGAGGTCACTAAACAGCTCGGGAGCAAGAAAAGAAGGGAGGGGAAGATGGCTGAGCTCACGGGGAGTTCGACGAAGCACTTGGTGCGGCCGGGGACGGGCCGGAGCGACGACGGCGTTGAAGGGGATCTCCAGAGACGGCGGTTCGGTCGAGGTCGATGCGGTGGGCTCGGGCCTTGTGAGCGCTCGGGGCTCGGCTTGCTCGAAGGAGAGGAGGGTGGCGGAGCTCCTGGACACGGCGGCACAGCGTGGGGTTGACGGAGGGCGTGGCTACGGCGAGGGGGTGGCGGCGATGGCGTCGGCCATGGCGGGGAAGCGCGAGAGAGAGGAGTTGGGGGAGAATGGAGGTGTCCCGGAGGTTCACGGCGCGGCGTGGAGTTCATCCATCCAGCCCCGAGGCGAGGAGGTGAAGCAGGGCGACGGCCAGCTGCGTGGCGTGCGCTGCGGTCGCCGTCGGGCACCTGCCTGCCTGCCTGGCCGGCAAGCAGCTCGCTGGAGCGGCGCTGGGCTGGGCCGGCAGGTGGGCCGGGTGCTGGGCGCCAGGTAAGTTTCCCTGTTACCCCCTGTTTTCTGTTTTTTTAATACTTCTGCAACTTTGTTGAATTATTAAAAATACTTAGGCAACTCCTAAAATCACCAAACTACTCCTGGTCCATAGTTGGATTATTTCCAACATGAAACATTTTAGTTTGGAGATATTTGAGCATCTGAATATTTTATATAATTTTAAATGCCCAAATTCAAATATTTATGATTTAATTCAAAGACCCTAAGATGACCTAGGAAAATGTGCATCACTTTTGGCAGAGGTTCTTAACCAAGACAAAAATGATGGGCATTTTAGAAGGGCATTTCAGGTTCATTGAAAAAGTTTTTAGTAAACCCTAGTTGGTTTCAGAGGGGGCTGGGGGTTCTGTCATCCCCATTTCAGGTTTCTGATGAAAGAATAGACTTGATGCAACACTCTAATGCATGAACTAGCTAGGGTGTGACATAGTGATAGACAACATTGATCTGGCGCGTGTGTCAAAAATAGTACACTAGCTCCCCACACAGAGCGAGATCAGTTCATGATGTTGTCGTTGTACTAGCCACTTCGACTCAATGGGAGGGATTCATGCGTACACATGCATGTGTGTGTGCTCAAAGTGTATCATGCATGTCATCCCAGAGCAAAAATAATAATCCCCTCCTAAGTCAAATTAACCTGTCTTGTTGTCAGGCAAAAAGAAGTGATGGACCAAGCGGGCCCACGGATGGAAAGCATGGATATCGCTGATAACCGCTTAAGTGGGTGCGAGAGGACAACCACCACCTCTTTGCATGTGGGCCAAACTGCCGGTGTATAGATGTAGGGGTTCTACCTCGTACCCCTTTACATGTGCACGGGCAGTCAGGGCCACGGCCACGGCCACACTTAGCAAGGCAGGTATGGGAAGCCGAGACCAAAAGACGGTCAGCAACGCTAAGACAGAGACACAAAGAGCAAGGGGGCGAGGTGGGCTCCCCCGACAAGACCCTTGCCGGGGAGGCCTCCACGGCCCCGACAAGGACCTTGCCGGGGCAGCTTGCCCAACCCCGACGGAGCGCACCACCCTCGAGCCCAAGGCTTCCAATACCAACAACCACATTGGAACCAAGGCTCGGGAGGCGCCTCCATGATGGCATGCAGATCTTTGTGAAGATCATTAACACACATGAATATCAGATGAGGACCAGAAGACGAGACCTCTGGCAACATCCTTGCTGGAGACGACCACGGTGCCGTGGCATGACCCTTGCCGGGGCCCCTGGCAAGACCCTTGCCGAGGACATCAACAAGGCCGCGGCAAGGCCCGCGCATGCCAAGACCCCACTGCCGTTCCCATGCAGCTACCAGCCTAGCCAGCCAGATGGGCACCTGTGTGGCGACGCGCGATCCCGAGGCCAACTCAGCAAGCACCTGCATGGTGGCATGCAGATCTTCGTGAAGATGTCGCCACCACGCCACCTCAGCAGCCAGCTAGCCTACATGGTGCTGACCACCTCGCTGGCCCGGGCGCGTGTCGAAGCAGGGCGAGGCAGCGATAAAGCAAGAGGGACACCTCAGGGGCGCTTTTAATGCGTTTTGTCCCTTAATAGCTAGCGATAAGCTTGTGCACTGTACCCCTTTCCACCTCCTGTGTGCCACTGTAGTGCCTCCTTCGACTATAAAAGGAGGCCCAAGGCATACTGGAGAGGGATTCGACTCTTTGGGGCAAATCACGCTCGATAGCTAGTTCAAGAACACTGATATATACACCAAAGAAGGACTAGGGTGTGACGCAATCCCCGTGGCCCAAACCTGGGTAAACGACCTTCGTGCTAGCTCTTAAACCCGCTCTTCACGCGACCCCGCGCCCACCGACCACAGTAGGGATTCTTGTGATCCCATAGGTGTCATTCCCACCGACATCTTTGGCGCGCTAGGTAGGGGGCGCAGTCATGCGAATCCGGTTTAGCAGCTGGTCCACTAGCTCTTCGTCGCCATGGTTTGCAAGAAGGGACGCGATCCAACGGGCGGCATCATCCATGGATACTGCAAACGCTCGCGTGGCTGCTGGGAAGTTAAGTCACACGAAAACTTTGGACAATTCTTTCTGTATAAGGTTATTCTCCCTGGAGATCTTCCCCTCTATATACGAAACCTGCACGTGATGGGGCCCTTCCACTATCGGAAACGCCCTCATCCTATTTCGAGTCTGCTCAACAGTTCGAGCGGCTGCGCTGAGAATGGTAGCACTACTAGGGAAAACCCTAGTAGTAGCGCGGGTTTTGAGGCTAGCAGCAGCGCGGGTGGCCGCGCTACTAATAAGGTGCTATACCTAACTCATAGTAGTAGCGCGGCCCTTACCCGCACTACTACTATTGACGATACCAACAACGCTTTTTAAGAACGTGCTACTATTACCTAGCTGTAGCGATTTCGTCGTCCCTCGCTACTGCTATATCTTTCATCATTTTCCCAGTACCCCTTTGCCTTTCAGTTTCCCTTTCAGATACTAGATACTAGGTACTGCTAGTAGATATCAAATTCATAAACCATTACTAGGTAGTACTCCCTTCGTTCCAAATTACTCGTCGTGGTTTTAGTTCAAACCACGACGAGTAATTTGGAATGAAGGGAGAGTACTAGATAACAATTTCATGCATAGTCAACATGCATCCTCAAGCAGTACAAGGTCATATCAACGGCCATCATCATATGTAGTTCTAGATGATATCGACGACGATCATCATATGTAGTTCTAGATGATATAGCCACACACACATATGTAGTTCTAGATGATATAGCCACACACACATATGTAGTTCTAGATGATATCGAAGACAATCATGATCCTCAAGCCTGGGCGGTTGGTGTTCCTGATAGTAATTAGGATGGCCTGTCCAACATGAAGATTCTTGCCATCGAGGAATTTCTTTCACCCAATCGAGTTTAAGTGTGTGCGACCGTCCGTGTCCACGCGGTAAGTACAGGTTGTGACAGAGCCCCTTGCAGTAAGGCGTAGTCCAGCCGAGCCTTCTTCATCAGGCTCGATACCATAACTCATAGATATGCTCTTTGCCAACATCTGAATAAGAACAACATATCAATTAATAAATAGCCTTGCAAATAAGTACATATCGATTATCTACACTATTAATATTCTCCTTAGATTCTACACTAATAAGCAAGTGATCGAACTCTACACTAAAACATATCATCGACTAGATTCCACACAACATACCATATCATTGGACTGTACACTAAGTAATTCATCGGATAATTTGCATTTGTAAGTATAACATACCATATCATGTCGATCAACCATGGTATTTGTCAAGCGGGTCATGAATGGCACCCCGACAAAGTCAGCACGTGGCGGAATTATGTCCCACAGGTTGGACACCTCCTCCTCACTCAGCCTTGTTCTTTGAGCTATGATGGCTTCATGAAGTGGGTCCTCATCGTCTTCATCGAGTGGGTCCTCATTATCTTCATCATCTTCATCATCTTCGTCATCTTCATCATCTTCCACCAGGTTGAGATAAATGACAGCTAGCTTGGGTCTTTCTGCTGGGAAGGAGAAGCTGATCAACTCACCACCAGTAAGACGCATGCGAGCGACGAAACGGGCCCATCCATCTCCTCCAATCTGCGACATATTGCGTCCTTTCTCGACCTCCATAGTGTACGCCCCCCAGGAGCCTCAAATGTCACAGTGTCTCCTGTCAGCTTGTTGAATTTCAACCTCGCATTGCATGGGACGATCTATGTAAAATAAGCAAAATGACACAATGCAGTAATGCCAACACTAAAAATAAAATAGTTATTACATTTCATCTAATTTCTTACCGCCGCATGACGAAAACTCAGATGGAAGTAGATGCCGAATAGCTTGCCAGTTGCAAGGCTGCTGCCGCATCTTGACTTGTACAGTCGACATAGTGGTGGTGGTGGTGGCGCCATTTTTCCTAAAGCAATATGAGCAAAGGATTAACGATCAACTAAATCAACTAGCCTACTGAATCAACTAAATCAAAATGTTCTAAATCAACTAAATCAACTAGCTAGCCTACTAAATCAACTAAATCAAAATGTTCTAAGTCAACTAAATCAACTAGCCTACTAAATCAACTAAATCATATCAACTAAATCAAAATGTTGCATATGAACTAACCTACTAAATCAACTAAATCAATATGTTCTAAGTCAACTAAATCAACTAGCCTACTAAATCAACTAAATCAAAATGTTCTAAATCAACTAAATCAACTAGCCTACTAAATCAACTAAATCAAAATGTTCTAAGTCAACTAAATCAACTAAATGAACTAGCCTACCAAATGAACTAAATCAAAATGTTCTAAGTCAACTAAATCAACTAGCCTACTAAATCAACTAAATCATATGAACTAAATCAAAATGTTGCATATGAACTAGCCTACTAAATCAAAATGTAGCGGGCAGGAGGGAGAAGGAGGGGCGACTAAAGGAGGGAGAAGAGAGTAGGATGGAGGAGGAAGGCGGAGCGAGGAGGGGCCGACCGGCGCGGCCAGTGGAGGGAGGACGGAGGAGGAGGCGGGTACTGAGTCCAGCAAGGAGGAGGAGGTGACGGCGGCGCAGACGGAGGAGGGGCGACGGGGGTGGACCGGCGCGGGGGATTTAGAGGGGATCCAGTGAGTGTGTGACTGTGTGAGTGGATCGGATAGAGGAGATGTGGGTGGGAGATGAATGGCTTAGCAGTAGCGCGCTATAGGAAAAGACGCTACTGCTAAGCTATCTAGCAGCAGCGCCTTTCACAATAAAGCGCTACTGCTATGTGTCAGCATGTAAAAAAAGACTTTGTTCAATATATCAAAAATACATTGATCATCAACGATCTTTTGGTGTACAATCTGATTTGTGAATATGAGTCCTCACGGGTTTAGGAACAGGTGAAGACTCATATTGCCGCCACAAATTCTACATATAGAGTTCAATTAAGACCAAGTGCTTGTCAAAGTTTGAGAAGTAACATATTTAAGGTGGTAGAAACTCTCTTCACGGAGCGAGGTGGGACTAAATTTTTGTAGTAAACTTAGCAGTCGCGCTTATTGGAGAAATGCGCTGCTACTATGCTACGTAGCAGTAGCGTCCGTCATTATAACGCGTTGCTGCTATAACTAGACTCGCGACAGCCTCGTGAGAATTATAGCAGTAGCGCGTCTTTGAGCGGGCGCGCTACTGTTATATTTGTTTCAGTAGCGAGTTACTCCTGAGCACGCTACTGCTAATTAGCAGCAGCGCCTAATTTTAAAGCGCGCTGCGGATAAGATTCTGTGATAGGCTTTTCCCTAGTAGTGTAGGGTAGCCTTCCACTATTGGCAACATTCTCGTTCTGTCTCGAGTCCACTCGACAGCTCGAGCGGCCACGCCGAGGGCGGCAAGGTGGTTTGCCTGTCCGCACGCACACCCGGCAGGCTGTTGGGGATCCGTCCTTGATGCGCCGCGACATGGGTTTACGCGCCGGCAAGCCTACCCGATTAACGTAGGGTGAACATACAAAGAAAGATCAAACTGGAAAATAACATGCATCATTTCAAAAGTACTGCAGGGTTATATTACATCAGTAGTTGCTGCGGTTCTAACTAAAGATATGAATTGTCTTGGTCGTGAACCTGCAGTGGCAACAAGGAACGGGGTGCCTAATCCCGGCACTGGCCTTCGATCCTCTCGATTCTGTCGACGCGGCTGATGACGGTCTTGATACGCTCCTTGAGCGGCGCGAGGTCCACTTCCTTCGAAAAGCTCTCCAGCGTAGTGTCAAAGTACAGGTTGGGGTACCAGTACACCAGCTTGGTGAGGACCTTGGTCAAGCCATCCCGGCAAAGCTGCCAGGCCTCATTGGCTAGCGAGCTCGCTCTGTTAGAGCGAAACCGCTCCAAGGCTCCAAGAACCTCCTCGAAGAACAGGGTCAGCCTGGCATTGGGGATGACGTTCGGATCCAATACATCGCGTCCGGCATCCCCATGTCAACTAGCTTCTCGGTGGGCCTGTTGGCGACGTCGACGAGGCGGTTGATCCAAAGGTTCTCGGCCTTCAGGAAATCCTCGTGGGTGGCGGCATCGTCCTTCCGCAGTTGCTTCTTGTCGGTGTACTAATGTAGGGGCACTCCTTCGTACCCCTTACTTGTGCGCGGCAGTCAGAGCCACGGGCCGAAGCCACACTTAGCAGGGCAAAAGGGAGGAGTCAAAGCCACAGAAACAATCAGCGCAACGCCAGAGACCGAAACCACAGAGAGCAGATGGACAAAGCAGGTCTTGCCGGGGCAGCCTCAGTAGCACCGGCAAGCCCCTTGCCAGGGCGGCTCGCCCACACCAGCGGAGTGAGCCACCCTCGAACCCACGATCTCCAACACCATCTACTACGATTGGGCCAGGGCTCGGGAGGCACCTCCATGGTGGCATGCAGATCTTTGTGAAGACAAAGAATATTCAAGATCAGATGAGGATTGGAGGCAACGATCCTCGACAAGATTCTTGCCGAGGAAACCCACAAGACCCACGGCAAGATCCTTGCCGGGGATGACAGCACGCAACGGCAAGATCCTTGCCGGGACACCTAGCAAGGCCCTTGCCAAGGGCGTCAGCGGGGCCACTGTCAGGCCCACACCAACCAAGTCTCCACCACCATTCACTTGCAGCTGCTAACCCAACCAGCTGGGCAGGCACCTGCGTGGCAACATGTAGCTTCCAGGCCAGCTCAGCACACGCCTGCATGGCGGCATGCAGATCTTCGTGAAGGCTCCACCACTACACCACATCAGCTGCTTCCCTACCTACATGGTGCCACATGAAATAAAAAAGAAATAAAATACTAAATAATAGTAGTAGAGCGGGAAAGGAGAAGCGCTACTACTAATTAACAGTAGCGCTGTTCTAAAGAAGCGCTACTACTAAGTCAATTTAGCAGTAGCGTGGGTCTAGGCGCGCTATTGCTAATCATTAGCTGTAGTGCCTTATCAGTAGCTCTCCTTCCCGCGCTACTGATAGGCCTAAAACCCGCGCTGCTGCTAGGCTTTTCCCTAGTAGTGTATTCAAACATACATGCACCCAACACCTCCATACATATGCACGTAGTGTTTGCCCTCAAACGATACACTCCCTCGTGTGGTTATCGGTGACAAGCCAATATATTCGTGGGCCCGCATGGACATCCATGATCACCTTGACCAACAACAAGATAGGTTACCATGGCGGATTCTTCATTTGGTTCGTGTTATCGTAGTATAGGTCATGGTGAGATTCAGACCTAATTAAATTCGAGCGCATATATTATGCACGCATGCACGCATATATGAATCCTATCATTGGCTTGAAGTGTGGTGTAACATACATGTCGGTGGAAACGACACCTATGGGATCACGGGAATCCCTACTACAGTTGCGTGGCGTGTGGTCGTGAGAAGAGCACTATAGGAAACTGGTAATTTGCCGTCTGTGAATCCCAGACGGCAAAGACCTTCATCCAGACGGCAAAGATTTTGCCGTCAGGAAGCAGACGGCAAACTCAGACGGCAAAGATAAGTCGGCAAAGAATACTTTGTCGTCAGCTTTTCATAGGGAAGACGGCAAAGACTTTGCCGTCAGCCAACTTTCTCTTTGCCATCTCGCCTAGTAGTAGCAGACAGCAAAAACATCATATTTGCCGTAAGCTAGACTATGCCTTTGTCGTCAGCCTCATACATCCCAGACGGCAAATAATTTTTTATTATTTAATAAAAAATATAGGTAACAATAGTACAGGTACAGTGGCCCTAAGGTACAGTGGCCCTAGATGGTCGAAGGCGTAGGATCTTTTTGCTCATTATAAAAACAGCTAATAACAAGGCGTAGGCAAAATCTACACTTGCGTTTTTGCGTTTTACTAGTAGCTTCACAATCAATCATTCAATAGTCTAACAATCATCTATGAAGACAAAAAAATCAGATTACACAGGGCTGCCAAGTTCACCCTGAAGCTTGCATGACCACCTTCCGAGTACGACGGGCAGAAGCCGATGCGGCCAGCGGTGGCCGCTGGAGCGAGGCGGTTAACACGTCCAGAGCATCTCGTCCAGAGCTCGCTGGAGCAGAGGTCGACCTCGCTGGAGCAGAGCTGCTGGCCACGCCCGACCTCGTCCTGAGAAAAGGATCTCGCGGGCCGCTGCTGGAGGGAGTTCACGCGATGGAGGGAGAGGAGGAGGCCACACCGGAGTTAGGTGGTGCCAGATGGAGGAGGCGCTGGAGGGAGGTGGCCGCACCGCCCGCGATGCTCGCCCGAGTGAGGAGGCGCCGAAGGGACGAGGCTGCGCTCCTCACCGGCACGTGCCGCGCCGCCCGCGCTGCTCGCCGGAGTGAGGAGGCGCCTAAGGGATGAGACCGCGCTGCTCACCGGCCCGTGTCGT
Source organism: Triticum aestivum (assembly GCF_018294505.1). NCBI lineage: Eukaryota > Viridiplantae > Streptophyta > Magnoliopsida > Poales > Poaceae > Triticum > Triticum aestivum. Next base: position 68,782,169 of record NC_057801.1, read on the forward strand.
GCCGCCCGTGCTGCTCGCCGGAGTAGGAGGCGCCGGAGGGCGGAGACATCAGAGGGAGGAGGCAGCGCCGCGCTGCTCACCGGCCCGTTCCGTGCCACCCGCGCTGCTTGCCGGAGTGGGGGAGGCTCCAGAAGGAGGAGGAGTCAGAGGGAGGAGGCCGCACCGCGCTGCTCGCCCGAGTGAGGAGGCGTCGGAGGGAGGAGTCCGCGTCGTGCTGCTCGCCGGAGTGACGAGGCGTCGAAGGGAGGAGGCGCCAGAGCTCACTGGCCGGTGCCGTGCCGCCCGCATCTCCTTCTCTCCTCGCCTGCACCGCTTGATCTTGACGCTGTAGTGTGCCTGTAAGAGAGAGAGATGGGTACGTGGGAGACCAAGTCACGTGGGAGAGAGAGATCGTGGGATAAGGGAGAGAGAGATCGGTGGGTTGGGCTGCCCATCGTGGGAGTGCACACTGGGTGGACCAGATCAGGCCATGTCATCGATCCGTGGGATCGATCCGCGTGGTGTGCTTCTTCTTTGCCGTCTGCGTTTTATATTACAGACGGCAAAGAGCTCTCTTTGCCGTCTGTAATAAAAAATGCAGACGGCAAAGATTTTTGCCCTCTGTGTTTTTTCCTACAGACAGCAAAGTGAGCTCTTTACCGTATGTAATAAATTACGCAGACGGCAAAGATCTTTTCCGTTTGTGTTTCTTTTTTTAATGGCAAAGTGAGTTCTTTGCCGTCTGTATTTTTTTCGCTGACGGCAAAGTATATTTTACCGTTAGTTTTTCTTTGTCGTCTGCAGATGATGGCAAACCCTTTCTTTGCCATCTGCCCGACGAAAAGCTGACGGCAAAGATGCCCCCTGACGGCAAATTAGTTGTTTCCCGTAGTGGAGCGGGATCAGCAATCAGCATAAGCACACGGGTTGTTTACCCAGGTGCGGGCCACGAGGATGTGTAATACCCTAGTCCTGCTTTTGTGCCTATTTGAGTGTTCTTGGAGTTCTTGAGCTAGCTACGATGAGTGTAACTTGTCCAAGGGTCTGAATCCTTCTCCTGGATGCCTCGGGCCTCCTTTTATAGTCAAGGGGATTGCCACAGTGGCACACAGGAGGTGGCATCGATGTACACTGGCTGAGCTTATCGCTTAGCCATTACGGGACAAGATGCATTTAATGCGCCCCTTAGGTGTCCCTCTCACTTTATCGGGGACGGAAACCAGCCCATGTCCCGTCCGCCGCCGCCCCACCTAGCTCCAACACGCGTCCAGGCCAGCGGTGCGCATGGTGCCATGTAGGCTGGCAAGCTGCTGAGGTGGCGCGGTGGTAGGGCCTTCACGAAGATTTGCTTGCCACCACGTAGACACGCGCTGAGTTGGCCTCAAAGCCTCATGTCGACACGCACGTGCCTGCCTAGCTAGTGGGCTGGTAGCTGCATGAGAGTGGCGGTGGAACCTTGGTGGGTGTGGGCCAGGCTGTGGCTCCGCCGATGTCCTATGCAAGGGCCTTGCCAGGGCCCCAGCAAGGGCCTTGCCGCGGCACCGTGGTTGTCCCCGGCAAGGATCCTGCCGGAGGTCTCGTGGATGCCCTCGACAAGGGTTTTGCCGACGCTCGTTGTCTTCTAATCCTTGTCCAACTCTATGGGCTTCTTGTCTTCACAAAGATCTGCATGCCAATGTGGAGGTGCCTCCCGAGCCTTGGTTCCAATGTGGTTGTCGGAAACCTTGGGCTCGACGGTGGCGTGCTCCGCTGGAATCGGTTAAGCTGCCCCGGCAAGGTTGTTGCGGGGGCAGTGCAGGCTGCCCTGGCAAGGGTCCTGCCGGGGGAGCCTGCCCTGCCCTCTTGGTCCTTGTGTATTCGGCCTTGGCGTTGCTTTGACCATCCTGCGGCCTTGACCCCTCCCTCTGCCCTGCTAAGTGTGGCCGCGGGCGCGGCTCTGACTGCCCGTGCACAAGTAAGGGCTACAAAGGATAGTACACCGACAGGAGCCCCCGGTCCTGGGCCACATATAAGCTAGGCCCAGAACGGTATGCGGGTAGGTAGGGCGGTTTTTACTGTAGTTACTTTTTCTGCCGCTGCGCTTCCCCATGACCCGAGTTGAATGCAGGACGTGGGGGTCGTGTGTGATGTGGGGCGCATGCGTGGGGCGGTCGCTGCAGGCATGCGTCATGTCATAATAAATGGAAAACAGGAAGCCCACACCTTCCCCATAAAAAGGAATAACCGTGGGCGCGCGGCTCATTTACCCTCTGCGCTTTCCCCAATCTTGGCATCGCTGTCTCCATCTTCTTCTTCCTCAAGCTTTCAATCCTGCTCGCTGCTGCTGCGCCCCCCACTGCTTTCGACCCCTCGTCCTCTTCCCAACCACCATGGCGCCTAAATCTGGCAAGGGCGAGGGCGTAGCCAAGGACACAAAGGAGAAGGAGATGCCGCAGAGCGAGGCGGTGGCGCGGCGGGCGCAGTTTGCCTACTTCATCCCATCGTCAATCGACGTTTTCGACATCAAGAACTACTTTAGGCCTTTGTAGGGGGCAGAGACGGCGGGACATCCTTCCACGCGCGTCATCCCCGCTGATTGCAATAAGGGCGGCACAAAACGGTATCCATTGTTTGTCGACTTCTTCTTCTGCGGGCTCTGCCCCACTTTCTCCGTTTTCTTCAATGATGTCATGCGCACGTTTGGCTTCCATCTGTTGGATCTCATGCCGAATGCCGTGGCGGGCTTGGCGGGCTTTGCCCACCTCTGTGAGGGCTTCGCCGGGGTGTTTCCCAGCATGACGCTTTTCCACAACTACTTCTCCCCTCACATCCAACCTGGGAGCGCCCTTACTGGGAGCGTCGCCTGGATCCCGAGGGCCCTGGGGAAAGGAGCATACCCAGAGGGTGCCGTAAAGGAGAGGTGGGAGGAGTGGCGGGGCCGATGGTGCTGGATCGTGGAGGAGAACCCACCGGAGTTCTGCCGGGGTGTTCGTCGGGAGCCGCTGACCCGTAGCGTGGACTGGAGCAACCTCGACTCCGATGACAAGAAGTTTTCGATCGCAAACACAAGGATTCGACACCTCACCGAGGCCGGGCTCACCCTCGAGATGATTGGGGCGGATTTCATCCGCCGCCGAATCGCTTCGCTGCACAACAAGGGGAGGCCGGCTGGGATTTCAGGAATGTGGCCGACATCATGAGGCTCCGCACCGGCCTGAAGCACAACCTCACGGTGATGGGGAACTCCTGGTATTGCTGGAGGCTCTTCCAGCTCAATGTGTTCGCTCACGGCAGGGTGGAGAGGACTGGCAAGGCCGCGAAATCCGGCAAGGCCATCAAGGGGCCCTTGTTCGGGCTGCCGCCGGGAGTGGTCCCACTGAGCAACAACTCCCGGCAGGCCGACATCCTCGCCATGATGCCGGTCTTCAATGCGCAAGGTGTTGACCCAGTCTGGGTCGATCCCTCGGCACGCAAGGTACAGGAGTTCTTCGACAACTTGGTCGAAGTTCTCGATCATGATGAGGCGCTTCTCATCCAGGGCACCACCCAGGAGGAGCTGAACAACATCACCGCCAGGGTGGCGGAGGCGGAGTTTGCCAGGGCGGCCGGCGACGCCGGCGGCTTGAAGAACGAGGCCGCCATGGCCGCAGAAGAGAAGGAGCTCACCCAGTGGGCGAAGTCTGCCAGGGAGGCTGGCATCAGCACCGAGGCCCCCCTTGTCAAGGACGTGGTCGACGAATCATCCGAGGAGGAGGCCGAGGCCGATGCCCCCACGGCTATGAAGAAAGGATGCATCCTACGTCGGGCCAGCTCTGGCGATCCGGTCCGGTCCGGCAGGGCCAAGTCGTGGCAAGGGGCTCACGGGGAAACCGCGTGCGTGACGAGGGCCGTGGTGGCGAAGAAGAAGGTCGTGGTGGCGAAGAAGGAGGCAACCCACTCTTCTTCATCCAAACGCTACCGGACTCCATCGCCTTCCCCTCCTCCCACAAACGGCGGCACGGGGGTCGCCTTCAACTTTTCGTCCCTCGGCCTGAGGGGAAGAGGAAGGTAGCAGAAAAGAGGAGGTGGAGGACGAGTAAGCATTCCGCCCCTCATCGTTCCCGTCCTCTCCAATCGTGCCGCCTTCCTTGATTAGTTTTTGTCTTCACAGGGAAATGGATACACTGGCCCAGCAGGCGGCGAAGAAGGCCAAGACCTCGACAGGTAGCCAGCCCCTGGCGGGTACCTCAAAGGCGCCATTGGTGGTGGTGAGCAGCCCGGATAGCAGCCCGCGGAGCAGCCCCCGGCTTAGCACCCAGCGTGCGTTCACCACCTACTTCCCGTCAACGTGCGCTGGGGTGTGACTTTTTGGTACTGACCTTAACGTGGCGGCCGGAGGAGGGCGGCAGCATAAGGAGCCACCAAGGGCCACCCCCACTACGCCACCTCTATCGACCACGCCGCCCCGATGGGTGTCCCCGGCAAGGGCGCCAGACATCAAGCTCATGCGCACAGAGGGGGAGGAGGTAGACTTGGGCACTAGTGGCCCTGTCCCGGCAACAGGTGTTGGCGGGGAGGGGGCCAGTTCTTCTCAGCCCGGCATTGGTGAGTCATTTGATTTTCCTTACTCTTCTTTTTTTTAACCTTGATCTTGGCCTTGCCTCATCCTCCCTTCTGGCATCTAGATCCTCCCTTGGCGGACAAAGGAGACATCGACACCATGATCACGGAGGTCTCCAAGGACGCCGAGGTTGAGGCCAACATGATCGCCGCCGAGGAGGCTGCCAAGACCACGGCCGAGGATGCTGCCAAGGGGCTTGCCGGAGAGACCAGCGAGGCCGCCGCCGAGGAGCCCGGCAAGGGCGCTGCCGACAAGGCCGGCAAGGGTGCTGCCGGGGAGGCCGGCAAGGCCGCTGCCGAGGAGGAGGTGGTTGATGACCAACCCTCCTCGTCCACTGCCTCTGGCTCAGGCAAGTATCTGAAGGTGGGCGGCGACTTGTTCGTCCACCTCCCAGGGACGGCGAGAACCAGGGCAACGGCCGAGGGGGAGGTGTTCGATGACAAAGCGCTCGCCGCCGCCAGGCTCAAGGTCGTCAAGGAATTGAGCATTGGTGGCGGTGGCACCCAGGAGGAGCAGCTCCTTTGGGCCAAGGGCGCCAGCTTCTGGAAGCTGCAGATGCTCCACCGCGCCCGCCTAGATACGGTAAAGTCCAGGGAGGCGGTGGCGGGCAAGGCGGAGGCAGACCTCGGGGAGCGCGTCGCCGAGGCGCAGGCCTGGTTCCACCAGACCCACAAGGAGCTGAAGGCCGCCCAAGGCCAGCTGACGGAGCACAAGCTGGAGCTTCTCCTGAAGCAGGCCGATGATACGTCTCCAATGTATCTATAATTTTTGATTGTTCCATGCTATTATATTACCCGTTTTGGATGCTTATGGGCTTTAGTTTGCACATTTATATCATTTTTGGGACTAACCTACTAACAGGAGGCCCAACCCGTATTGCTATTTTTTTTGCCTATTTCAGTGTTTCGAAGAAAAGGAATATCAAACAAAGTCCAAACAGGATGAAACCATCGGGAGTGTGATTTTTGGAACGAATGTGATCCAGAGGACTTGGAGTGCAAGTCAAGAAGAAACCGAGGCGGCCACGAGGGTGGAGGGCGTGCCCACCCCTACAGGGAGCGCCCCCCTATCTCGTGGGCCCCTCGGGCGGCCACTGACCTAGTTCTTCCTCCTATATATACCCACGTACCCCGAGAACATTAGAAGCACCCATGAAAACCTAATTCCACCGCCGCAACCTTCTGTATCCGCGAGATCCCATCTTGGAGCCCTTGTCGGCGCTCCGCCGGAGGGGGAATCGACCATGGAGGGCTTCTACATCAACACCATAGCCCCTCCGATGAGTTGTGAGTAGTTTACCACGGACCTTTGGGTCCATAGTTATTAGCTAGATTGCTTCTTCTCTCTTTTTGGATCTCAATACCATGTTCTCCTCGATCTTCTTGGAGATCTATTCGATGTAACTCTTTTTGCGGTGTGCTTGTCAAGATCCGATGAATTGTGGGTTCATGATCAAGTTTATCTATGAGAAATATTTGAATCTTCTCTAAATTCTTTTATGTATGATTGAGTTATCTTTGCAAGTCTCTTCAAATTATCAGTTTGGTTTGGCCTACTAGATTGATCTTTCTTGCAATGGGAGAAGTGCTTAGCTTTGGGTTCAATCTTGCGATGTCCTTTCCCAGTGATAATAGGGGCAGCAAGGCACGGATTGTATTGTTGCCACCGAGGATAAAAAGATGGGGTTTGTATCATATTGCATGAGTTTATCCCTCTACATCATGTCATCTTTCTTAATGCGTTACTCTGTTCTTTATGGACTTAATACTCTAGATGCATGCTGGATAGCTGTCAATGTGTGGAGTAATAGTAGTAGATGCAGGAAGGAGTCGGTCTACTTATCACGAACGTGATGCCTATATACATGATCATGCCTAGATAATCTCATAATTAATCGCTTTTCTATCAATTGCTCCACAGTAATTTGTTCACCCACCGTAATACTTATGCTATCTTGAGAGAAGCCACTAGTGAAACCTATGGCCCCCGGGTCTATCTTTTATCATATAAGCTTTCCATCTACTTTTATTTGCATCTTTACTTTTCCAATCTATATTATAAAATACCAAAAATATATTTATCTTATCATACTATCTCTATCAGATCTCACTTTTGCAAGTGGCCGTGAAGGGATTGACAACCCCTTTATTGCGTTGGTTGCGAGTTCTTAGTTTTTTTGTGTAGGTGCATGGGAGGTTTGAGGAGCCTCCTACTGGATTGATACCTTGGTTCTCAAAAAATGAGGGAAATACTTATGCTATACTATTGCTGCATCACCCATTCCTCTTCAAGGAAAACCAACGCAAGCTCAAGATGTAGCAAGCAGGATTTCTGGCGCCGTTGCCGGGGAGGTCTTCTCTCAAGTCAAGACATACCAAGTACCCATCACAAACTGATCTCCCTCGCATTTACATTATTTGCCATTTGCCTCTCGTTTTCCTCTCCCCCACTTCACCCTTGCCGTTTTATTTGCCCTCTCTTTCCCAATCTCCTCTCTCTTTTTGCTTGTCCTTTTTGCATGTCCACTTGCCCCTATGGCTTTGCCTAAGAACACCGACCTTCATCTTAGAAGGTTGGAAGAGATTGAATCAAACGTTAGAAGTTTTATGACTTTACAATTTGAGCATAATAATTTCTTCAGAAAAGAGCTTAAAAAACAAAAAGGTTTTTTGGGGTTTATGAACAAAGATCTTGATGATATGTCGAAAGAATTTTATGGTTTGAACACCCAAATTACTCGGCTTGAAAATTCTATAGCCCGAATTTCTGATAAGCAAGCTACCTTAGTCAATAAGATGGCTGCCAAACCACAAAAGTTAGGTGAAAATAATGATGAAGATCTTAAAGTTATTGATGTGTCCCCTATTAGATCTTTGTTTTGCAATATGAATCTTAATAATGATGGGACTGGAGATGAGTCAACTTTAGTTAAAAGGTGTCGCAATGATTCGGAGTTTTTAGATCTTGATGCTAAATTTGGTAAAAGTGGGATTGGAGAGGTCAAAACTTTAAATAGCATTGAACCCACTATCTTGGATTTCAAGGAATTTGATTATGATAATTTCTCTTTAGAAGGCTGTGTTTCCTTGTTGCAATCCGTTGTGATTCTCCTCATGCTTATAGTCAAAATAAAGCTTTTACCAAACATATTGTTGATGCCTTGATGCAATCTTTTGATGGAAAACTTAATTTGGAAGTTTCTATACCTAGAAAATTTTATGATGAGTGGGAACCTACTATAAAGATTAAAATTAAAGATCATGAGTGTTATGCTTTATGTGATTTGGGTGCTAGTGTTTCCACGACTCCGAAAACTTTATGTGATATTCTAGGTTTCCATGATCTTGATGATTGTTCTTTAAATTTGCACCTTTCGGATTCCACCATTAAAAAGCCAATGGGAAGGATCAATGATGTTCTCATTGTTGCAAATAGGAATTTGGTGCCCATAGATTTTATCGTTCTTGATATAGATTGCAATCTTTCTTGCCCTATTATTCTTGGTAGACCTTTGCTTAGAACAATTGGCGCGATAATTGATATGAAGGAAGGGAATATTAGATTCCAAATTCCATTAAGGAAAGTCATGGAGAACTTTCCAAGAAAGAAAATTAAATTACCTTATGAATCTATCATGCGAGCTACTTATGAATTGAGTGCCAAGATGGCAGTACTTAGATCTATCCTCGCTTTTATGCCTAGCTAGGGGCGTTAAACGATAGCGCTAGTTGGGAGGCAACCCAAATTTATTTGTGTTTTCTGTTTTTGTTTCTGTTTAGTAATATTTTTTGCTTCTACCTTCTGTTTAGATGTGTTTTTATGTTTTAATTAGTGTTTGTGCCAAGTAGAACCTATAGGATAACCTATGGTGGTAGTTAATTTGATTCTGCTGAAAAACAGAAACTTTGCGCGCACGAAATTAGTTTTGTTAAATCACAAAAACGTTTTGCATTGATTATTTTTCTATAGATCAATAGACACATTGCCCAGGACTTCCTATTTTCGTAGGATTTTTAGAGTTCCAGAAGTATTCGTGGGTTACAGATTTCTAGAGACTGTTCTGTTTTTGACAGATTCTGTTTTTTGTGTGTTGTTTGCTTATTTTGATGCATCTATGGCTAGTATTAAGTGGTATGAACCATAGAGAACTTGGAATATAGTAGGTTTAACACCAATATAAATAAAGAATGAGTTCATTACAGTACCTTATGTGGTGGTTCTGCTTTCTTTCACTAACGGAGCTTATGAGATTTCCTGTTGAGTTTTGTGTTGTGATGTTTTCAAGTTTTGGGTAAAGATTTGATGGACTATGGAATCAGGAGTGGCAAAATCCTAAGCTCGTGGATGCCCATGGCATCCCAAGATATTCAAGAATATCCAAAAGCCTAATCTTGGGGATGCCCCGGGAAGGCATCCCTTCTTTCGTCTTCGTTTATCAGTAACTTTACTTGGAGTTCTTATTCGCCACATGATATGTGTTTTGCTTGGAGCGTATTGTATGATATTAGTTTTTGCTTTTTAGTTCTTCACAGTCATCCTTTCTGTACACACCTTTTGGGAGAAGCCCACTTGATTAGAATTTATTAGAATACTCTATGTGCTTCACTTATATCTTTTGAGCTAGATAGTTTTTGCTCCAGTGCTTCACTTATATCTTTTGGAGCACGACAGTGGCTTAATTTTAAAGAAATTGTTGATCTCTAATGCTTCACTTATATTATTTTGAGATTCTCTTAGAACAACATGGTATTTGCTATGGTTACAAAATTGGTCCTAGAATGGTAGGCATCCAAGTAGGGTATAATAAAAACTATCATAGAAAGTGAATTGGATGCTATGATCAATTTGATACTTGATAATTGTTTTGAGATATGAAGGTAGTGATATTAAAGTCATGCTAGTTGGGTGATTATGAATTTAAAGAACGCTTGTGTTGAAGTTTGTGATTCCCGTAGCATGCACGTATGGTGAACCGCTTTGTGATGTAGTTGGAGCACAATTTTATTTATTGATTGTCTTCCTTATGAGTGGCGGTCGGGGACGAGCGATGGTCTTTTCCTACCAATCTATCCCCCTAGGAGCATGCGTGTAATACTTTGTTTTTGATAACTTGTACATTTTTGCAATAAGTATATGAGTTCCTTTGACTAATGTTGAGTCCATGGATTATACGCACTCTCACCCTTCCACCATTGCTAGCCTCTCTTGTACCGCGCAACTTTCGCCGGTACCATACACCCACCATATACCTTCCTCAAAACATCCACCATACCTACCTATTATGGCATTTCCATAGCCATGCCGAGATATATTGCCATGCAACTTTCCACCGTTCCGTTTATTATGACATGCATCATCATTGTCATATTGCTCTTTGCATGATCATGTAGTTGACATCGTATTTGTGGCAAGGCCACCTTCATAATTTTCATACATGTCACTCTTGATTCATTGCATATCCCGGTACACCACCGGAGGCATTCATATAGTCATATCTTGTTCTAAGTATTGAGTTGTAATTCTTGAGTTGTAAGTAAATAAACGTGTGATGATCTTCATTATTAGAGCATTGTCCCAGTGAGACTATGATTCCCCCACAAGTCGGGATGAGACTTCGGACCAAAGAAAAAAAAAGAAAGGACAAAAAGAAAAAAAAGGCCAAAGAAAAAAAGGGAAAAAAGAAGAAAAAAAAGAAATGAGAGAAAAAGAGAGAAGGGACAATGATACTATCCTTTTACCACACTTGTGCTTCAAAGTAGCACCATGATCTTCATGATAGAGAGTCTCCTATGTTGTCACTTTCATATACTAGTGGGAATTCTTCATTATAGAACTTGGCTTGTATATTCCAATGATGGGCTTCATCAAAATGCCCTAGGTCTTCGTGAGCAAGCGAGTTGGATGCACACCCACTTAGTTTCTTTTGTTGATCTTTCATACATTTATAGCTCTAGTGCATCCGTTGCATGGCAATCCCTACTCACTCACATTGATATCTATTAATGGGCATCTCCATAGCCCGTTGGTATGCCTAGTTGATGTGAGACTATCTTCTCCTTTTTGTCTTCTCCACAACCACCATTCTATTCCACATATAGTGCTATGTCCATGGCTCACGCTCATGTATTGCGTGAAAGTTCAAAAAGTTTGAGATTACTAAAGTATGAAACAATTGCTTGGCTTGTCATCGGGGTTGTGCATTATTAAATACTTTGTGTGATGAAGATAGAGCAACAGCCAGACTATATGATTTTGTAGGGATAACTTTCTTTAGCCATGTTATTTTGAGAAGACATGATTGCTTGATTAGTATGCTTGAAGTATTACTATTTCTTATGTCAATATGAACTTTTATTTTCAATCATTTGGATCTGAACATTCATGCCACAATGAAGAAAATTACATTGAGAAATATGCTAGGTAGCATTCCACATCAAAAATTCTGTTTTTATCATTTACCTACTCGAGGACGAGCAGGAATTAAGCTTGGGGATGCTTGAAACGTCTCCAACGTATCTATAATTTTTGAATGTTCCATGCTATTATATTACCCGTTTTGGATGTTCATGGGCTTTACTTTACACATTTATATCATTTTTGGTACTAACCTACTAACCGGAGGCCCAGCCCATATTGCTGTTTTTTTGCCTATTTCAGTGTTTCGAAGAAAAGGAATATCAAACGGAGTCCAAACGGAATGAAACCTTTGGGAGCGTGATTTTTGGAACGAACGTGATCCGGAGGACTTGGAGTGCAAGTCAAAAAGCAGGTGAGGCGGTCACGAGGATGGAGGGCGCACTCACCCCTACAGGGTGCGCCCCCCTCTCTCGTGGGCCCCTCGGGCGGCCACCGACCTAGTTCTTCCTCCTATATATACCCATGTACCCCGAGAACATTAGAAGAGCCCACGAAAACCTAATTCCACCATCGCAGCCTTCTGTATCCGCGAGATCCCATCTTTGATCCTTCATCGGTGCTCCGCCAGAGGGGGAATTGACCATGGAGGGCTTCTACATCAACACCATAGCCCCCCCGATGAGTTGTGAGTAGTTTACCACAGACCTTCGGGTCCATAGTTATTAGCTAGATGGCTTCTTCTCTCTTTTTGGATCTCAATACCATGTTCTCCTCGATCTTCTTGGAGATCTATTCGATGTAACTCTTTTTGCGGTGTGTTTGTCGAGATCCGAGTAATTGTGGGTTTATGATCAAGTTTATCTATGAGAAATATTTGAATCTCCTCTGAATTCTTTTATGTATGATTGAGTTATCTTTGCAAGTCTCTTCGAATTATCAATTTGGTTTGGCTTACTAGATTGATTTTTCTTGCAATGGGAGAAGTGCTTAGCTTTGGGTTCAATCTTGCAGTGTCCTTTCCCAGTGACAATAGTGGCAGCAAGGCGCATATTGTATTGTTGCCATCGAGGATAAAGAGATGGGGTTTATATCATATTGCATGAGTTTATCCCTCTACATCATGTCATCTTTCTTAAGGCGTTACTCTGTTCTTTATGAACTTAATACTCTAGATGCATGCTGGATAGCGGTCGATGTGTGGATTAATAATAGTAGATGCAGGCAGGAGTCGGTCTACTTATCACGGACGTGATGCCTATATACATGATCATGCCTAGATAATCTCATAATTATCCGCTTTTCCATCAATTGCTCGACAGTAATTTGTTCACCCACCGTAATGCTTATGCTATATTGAGAGAAGCCACTAGTGAAACCTATGGCCCCTGGGTCTATCTTTTATCATATAAGCTTTCCATCTACTTTTATTTGCATCTTTACTTTTCCAATCTATATTATAAAATACCAAAAATATATTTATCTTATCATACTATCTCTATCAGATCTCACTTTCGCAAGTGGCCGTGAAGGGATTGACAACCCCTTTATTGAGTTGGTTGCGAGTTCTTTGTTTGTTTTTGTAGGTGCGTGGGACTTTTGAGGAGACTCCTACTGGATTGATACCTTGGTTCTCAAAAACTGAGGGAAATACTTACGCTACTATTGCTGCATCACCCTTTCCTCTTCAAGGAAAACCAACGGAAGCTCAAGACGTAGCAGCCAACATCGAGAAAGCCCAGGAGGCGGCAAGGGAAGAGGCCACCAAGGCCGAGGCCGCCCGACCCTAGCGCGAGGCCGAGCTGGACTCTCAAGAGGAGGACCTCGTCGCCCGTGAGGCGGCGCTTGCCGCCACACTCCGCGGCAAGGACGAGGAGGTCGAGAAGCTTGTGTTGGAAATATGCCCTAGAGGCAATAATAAAAGCATTATTATTATATTTCCTTGTTCATGATAATTGTCTTTATTCATGCTATAATTGTGTTATCCGGAAATCGTAATACATGTGTGAATAATAGACACCAACATGTCCCTAGTGAGCCTCTAGTTGACTAGCTCGTTGATCAACAGATAGTCATGGTTTCCTGACTATGGACACTGGATGTCATTGATAACGAGATCACATCATTGGGAGAATGATGTGATGGACAAGACCCAATCCTAAACATAGCACAAGATCGTATAGTTCGTTTGCTAGAGTTTTCTAATGTCAAGTATCTATTCCTTTAGACCATGAGATCGTGTGACTCCCGGATACCGTAGGAGTGCTTTGGGTATGCCAAACGTCACAACGTAACTGGGTGACTATAAAGGTAGACTACGGGTATCTCCGAAAGTGTCTGTTGGGTGACATGGATCAAGACTGGGATTTGTCACTCCGTATGACGGAGAGGTATCACTGGGCCCACTCGGTAATGCATCATCATAATGAGCTCAGAGTGACCAAGTGTCTGGTCACGGGATCATGCATTACGGTACGAGTAAAGTGACTTGCCGGTAACGAGATTGAACGAGGTATTGGGATACCGACGATCGAATCTCGGGCAAGTAACATATCGATAGACAAAGGGAATAGCGTACGGGATTGATTAAATCCTCGACATCGTGGTTCATCCGATGAGATCATCGTGGAGCATGTGGGAGCCAACATGGGTATCCAGATCCCGCTGTTGGTTATTGACCGGAGAGTCGTCTCGGTCATGTCTGCTTGTCTCCCGAAACCCGTAGGGTCTACACACTTAAGGTTCGGTGACGCTAGGGTTATGAAGATATGTATATGCAGAAACCCGAATGTTGTTCGGAGTCCCGGATGAGATCCCGGATGTCACGAGGAGTTCTAGAATGGTCCGGAGGTAAAGAATTATATATAGGAAGTGCTATTTCGGGCATCGGGACAAGTTTCGGGGTTATCGGTATTGTACCGGGACCACCGGAAGGGTCCCGGGGGTCCACCGGGTGGGGCCACCTGTCCCGGGGGGCCACATGGGCTGTAGGGGGTGCGCCTTGGCCTAGATGGGCCAAGGGCACCAGCCCCTATAGGCCCATGCGCCTAGGGTTTCCACCATGGAAGAGTCCATGTGGTGGAAGGCACCCCTAGGTGCCTTGGGGGGGAGGGAAACCTCCCCTTGGCCGCCGCCCCCCCTAGTAGATGCCATCTACTAGGCCCGGCACCCCCCCTGGCACCCCTATATATAGTGGGGGGGGGGGAGAGGAGGGATTTCACACCAGCCTCTGGCGCCTCCATCTCCCCCCCGTTATGTCTCTCCCTCGTAGTCTCGGCGAAGCCCTGCTGCTGTGACGCCCTGCATCCACCACCACGCCGTCGTGCTGCTGGATCTTCATCAACCTCTCCTTTCCCCCTTGCTGGATCAAGAAGGAGGAGACGTCTCCCGTCCCGTACATGTGTTGAACGCGGAGGTGCCGTCCGTTCGGCGCTGGTCATCGGTGATTTGGATCACGTCGAGTACGACTACATCATCACCGTTCTTTTGAACGCTTCCGTGCGCGATCTACAAAGGTATGTAGATGCATCTAATCACTCGTTGCTAGATGAACTCCTAGATGATCTTGGTGAAACGAGTAGGAAATTTTTGTTTTCTGCAACGTTCCCCAACAGTGGCATCATGAGCTAGGTCTATGCGTAGTTCTTCTTGCGCGAGTAGAACACAATTTGTTGTGGGCGTAGATTTGTCAACTTTCTTGCCGTTACTAGTCCTTTCTTGCTTCAGCGGTATTGTGGGATGAAGCGGCCCGGACCAACCTTACACGTACGCTTACGTGAGACCGGTTCCACCGACTAACATGCACTAGTTGCATAAGGTGGCTGGCGGGTGTCTGTCTCTCCTACTTTAGTTGGAGCGGAATCGATGAACAGGGTCCTTATGAAGGGTAAATAGAAGTTGACAAATCACGTTGTGGCTTTAACGTAGGTAAGAAAACGTTCTTGCTAGAACCCTAATTCAGCCACGTAAAACTTGCAACAACAATTAGAGGACGTCTAACTTGTTTTTGCAGCAAGTGGTTTGTGATATGATATGGCCAAAGTTGTGATGAATGATGAATGATCTATATGTGATGTATGAGATGTTCATGCTATTGTAATAGGAATCACGACTTGCATGTCGATGAGTATGACAACCGGCAGGAGCCATAGGAGTTGTCTTTATTCTTTTATATGACCTGCGTGTCATCAAGAAACGCCATGTAAATTACTTTACTTTATTGCTAAACGCGTTAGCCATAGTAGTAGAAGTAATAGTTGGCGAGCAACTTCATGGAGACACGATGATGGAGATCATGATGATGGAGATCATGGTGTCAAGCCGGTGACAAGATGATCATGGAGCCCCAAGATGGAGATCAAAGGAGCTATGTGATATTGGCCATATCATGTCACGTTTATTATTTGATTGCATGTGATGTTTATCATGTTTTGCATCTTGTTTACTTAGAACGACGGTAGTAAATAAGGTGATCCCTCATACTAATTTCAAGAAGTGTTCCCCCTAACTGTGCACCGTTGCGACAGTTCGCTGTTTCAAAACACCACGTGATGATCGGGTGTTTTATTCAGACGTTCACATACAACGGGTGTAAGACAGATTTACACATGCAAACACTTAGGTTGACTTGACGAGCCTAGCATGTACAGACATGGCCTCGGAACACAGAAGACCGAAAGGTCGAGCATGAGTCGTATAGAAGATACGATCAACATGAAGATGTTCACCGATGTTGACTAGTCCGTCTCACGTGATGATCGGACACGGTCTAGTTAACTCGGATCATGTAATACTTAGATGACTGGAGGGATGTCTAATCTAAGTGGGAGTTCATTAATAATTTGATTAGTTGAACTTAATTATCATGAACTTAGTCTAAATATTTTACAATATGTCTTGTAGATTAAATGGCCAACGTAGTCCTCAACTTCAACGCGTTCCTAGAGAAAACCAAGCTGAAAGACGATGGCAGCAACTATACGGACTGGGTCCGGAACCTGAGGATCATCCTCATAGCTGCCAAGAAAGATTATGTCCTACAAGCACCGCTTGGTGACGCACCCGTTCTCCCTGCAGAACAAGATGTTATGAACGCTTGGCAGGCACGTTCCGATGACTACTCCCTCGTTCAGTGCGGCATGCTTTACAGCCTAGAGCCGGGGCTCCAAAAGCGTTTTGAGAGACATGGAGCATATGAGATGTTCGAAGAGCTGAAAATGGTTTTCCAAGCTCATGCCCGGTCGAGAGATATGAAGTCTCCGACAAATTCTTCAGCTGTAAGATGGAGGAAAACAGTTCTGTCAGTGAGCACATACTCACTATGTCTGGGTTGCATAACCGCTTGACTCAGCTGGGAGTTAATCTCCCGGATGATGCGGTCATTGACAGAATCCTCCAGTCGCTTCCACCAAGCTACAAGAGCTTTGTGATGAACTTCAATATGCAGGGGATGGAAAAGACCATTCCTGAAGTATTTGCTATGCTGAAATCAGCAGAGGTAGAAGTCAGGAAGGAACATCAAGTGTTGATGGTCAATAAAACCACTAAGTTCAAGAAAGGCAAGGGTAAAAAGAACTTCAAGAAGGACGGCAAGGAGGTTGCCGCGCCCGGCAAGCAAGCTGCCGGGAAGAAGCCAAAGAATGGACCCAAGCCCGAGACTGAGTGCTTTTATTGCAAGGGAAGCGGTCACTGGAAGCGGAACTGCCCTAAGTACTTAGCGGATAAGAAGGCCGGCAAAACAAAAGGTATATGTGATATACATGTAATTGATGTGTACCTTACTAGTGCCCGTAGTAGCTCCTGGGTATTTGATACCGGTGCAGTTGCTCACATTTGTAACTCAAAGCAGGGGCTGCGGAATAAGCGGAAACTGGCAAAGGACGAGGTGACGATGCGCGTCGGGAATGGTTCCAAGGTCAATGTGATCGCCGTCGGCACGCTACCTCTGCATCTCCCTTCGGGATTAGTTTTAAACCTTAATAATTGTTATTTAGTGCCAGCTTTGAGCATGAACATTGTATCGGGATCTCGTTTAATTCGAGATGGCTACTCTTTTAAATCTGAGAATAATGGTTGTTCCATTTTTATGAGAGATATGTTTTATGGTCATGCTCCTATGGTGAATGGTTTATTCTTTATGAATCTCGAACGTGATGCTACACATGTTCATAATGTGAGTACCAAAAGAAGTAAGGTTGATAATGATAGTCCCACATACTTGTGGCACTGCCGCCTTGGTCACATAGGTGTCAAACGCATGAAGAAGCTCCATGCTGATGGACTTTTAGAGTCTCTTGATTATGAATCATTTGACACGTGCGAACCATGCCTTATGGGTAAAATGACCAAGACTCCGTTCTCAGGAACAATGGAGCGAGCAACCGACTTATTGGAAATCATACATACTGATGTGTGCGGTCCGATGAGTGTTGAGGCTCGCGGTGGCTATCGTTATGTTCTCACCCTCACTGATGATTTAAGTAGGTATGGGTATATCTACTTAATGAAACACAAGTCTGAAACCTTTGAAAAGTTCAAGGAATTTCAGAGTGAGGTTGAAAATCAACGTGACAGGAAAATCAAGTTTCTACGATCAGATCGTGGAGGAGAATACTTGAGTCACGAGTTTGGGGCACACTTAAGAAAATGTGGAATAGTTTCACAACTCACGCCGCCTGGAACACCTCAGCGTAATGGTGTGTCCGAACGTCGTAATCGCACTCTGTTAGATATGGTGCGATCTATGATGTCTCTTACCGATTTACCGCTTTCCTTTTGGGGCTATGCTTTAGAGACTGCCGCATTCACTTTAAATAGGGCTCCGTCGAAATCCGTTGAGACGACACCGTATGAATTATGGTTTGGGAAGAAACCTAAGCTGTCGTTTCTAAAAGTTTGGGGATGCGATGCTTATGTCAAGAAACTTCAACCTGAAAAGCTCGAACCCAAGTCGGAAAAATGCGTCTTCATAGGATACCCAAAAGAAACTATTGGGTACACCTTCTACCTCAGATCCGAAGGCAAGATCTTTGTTGCCAAGAATGGGTCCTTTCTGGAGAAAGAGTTTCTCTCGAAAGAAGTAAGTGGGAGGAAAGTAGAGCTTGATGAAGTATTACCTCTTGAACCGGAAAATGGCGCAACTCAAGAAAATGTTCCTGAGGTGCCAGCACCGACTAGAGAGGAAGTTAATGATAATGATCAAGATACTTCTGATCAAGCCCCTACTGAAATTCGAAGGTCCACAAGGACACGTTCCGCACCAGAGTGGTACGGCAACCCTGTCTTGGAAATCATGTTGTTAGACAACGGTGAACCTTCGAACTATGAAGAAGCGATGGCGGGCCCGGATTCCGACAAATGGCTAGAAGCCATGAAATCCGAGATAGGATCCATGTATGAAAACGAAGTATGGACTTTGACTGACTTGCCCATTGAGCGGCGAGCCATAGAAAATAAATGGATCTTTAAGAGGAAGACAGACGCGGATGGTAATGTGACCATCTATAAAGCTCGGCTTGTCGCTAAGGGTTATCGACAAGTTCAAGGGGTTGACTACGATGAGACTTTCTCACCGGTAGCGAAGCTGAAGTCCGTCCGAATCATGTTAGCAATTGCCGCATTCTATGATTACGAAATATGGCAAATGGACGTCAAAACGGCATTCCTTAATGGTTTCCTTAAGGAAGAATTGTATATGATACAGCCGGAAGGTTTTGTCGATCCTAAGAATGCTGACAAAGTGTGCAAGCTCCAACGCTCGATTTATGGGCTGGTGCAAGCATCTCGGAGTTGGAACATTCGCTTTGATGAGATGATCAAAGCGTTTGGGTTTACACAGACTTATGGAGAAGCCTGCGTTTACAAGAAAGTGAGTGGGAGCTCTGTAGCATTTCTCATATTATATGTAGATGACATACTGTTGATGGGAAATGATATAGAACTCTTGGACAGCATCAAGGCCTACTTGAATAAAAGTTTTTCAATGAAGGACCTTGGAGAAGCTGCTTATATATTAGGCATCAAAATCTATAGAGATAGATCGAGACGCCTCATAGGTCTTTCACAAAGCACATACCTTGATAAGATATTGAAGAAGTTCAATATGGATCAATCCAAGAAGGGGTTCTTGCCTGTGTTACAAGGTATGAAATTGAGCTCAGCTCAATGTCCGACCACGGCAGAAGATATAGAAGAGATGAGCGTCATCCCCTATGCCTCAGCCATAGGTTCTATTATGTATGCCATGCTGTGTACCAGACCTGATGTTAACCTTGCCGTCAGTTTGGTAGGAAGGTACCAAAGTAATCCCGGCAAGGAACACTGGACAGCGGTCAAGAATATCCTGAAGTACCTGAAAAGGACTAAGGAAATGTTTCTCGTTTATGGAGGTGACGAAGAGCTCGTCGTAAAGGGTTACGTCGATGCTAGCTTCGACACAGATCTGGATGACTCTAAGTCACAAACCGGATACGTGTATATTTTGAATGGTGGGGCAGTAAGCTGGTGCAGTTGCAAGCAAAGCGTCGTGGCGGGATCTACATGTGAAGCGGAGTACATGGCAGCCTCGGAGGCAGCACATGAAGCAATATGGGTGAAGGAGTTCATCACCGACCTAGGAGTCATACCCAATGCGTCGGGGCCGATCAAGCTCTTCTGTGACAACACTGGAGCTATTGCACTTGCCAAGGAGCCCAGGTTTCACAAGAAGACAAGGCACATCAAGCGTCGCTTCAACTCCATTCGTGAAAATGTTCAAGATGGAGACATAGAGATTTGTAAAGTACATACGGACCTGAATGTAGCAGATCCGTTGACTAAACCTCTCCCTAGAGCAAAACATGATCAACACCAGAATTCCATGGGTGTTCGATTCATCACAATGTAACTAGATTATTGACTCTAGTGCAAGTGGGAGACTGTTGGAAATATGCCCTAGAGGCAATAATAAAAGCATTATTATTATATTTCCTTGTTCATGATAATTGTCTTTATTCATGCTATAATTGTGTTATCCGGAAATCGTAATACATGTGTGAATAACAGACACCAACATGTCCCTAGTGAGCCTCTAGTTGACTAGCTCGTTGATCAACAGATAGTCATGGTTTCCTGACTATGGACACTGGATGTCATTGATAACGAGATCACATCATTGGGAGAATGATGTGATGGACAAGACCCAATCCTAAACATAGCACAAGATCGTATAGTTCGTTTGCTAGAGTTTTCTAATGTCAAGTATCTATTCCTTTGACCATGAGATCGTGTGACTCCCGGATACCGTAGGAGTGCTTTGGGTATGCCAAACGTCACAACGTAACTGGGTGACTATAAAGGTAGACTACGGGTATCTCCGAAAGTGTCTGTTGGGTGACATGGATCAAGACTGGGATTTGTCACTCCGTATGACGGAGAGGTATCACTGGGCCCACTCGGTAATGCATCATCATAATGAGCTCAGAGTGACCAAGTGTCTGGTCACGGGATCATGCATTACGGTATGAGTAAAGTGACTTGCCGGTAACGAGATTGAACGAGGTATTGGGATACCGACGATCGAATCTCGGGCAAGTAACATATCGATAGACAAAGGGAATAGCGTACGGGATTGATTAAATCCTCGACATCGTGGTTCATCCGATGAGATCATCATGGAGCATGTGGGAGCCAACATGGGTATCCATATCCCTCTGTTGGTTATTGACCGGAGAGTCGTCTCGATCATGTCTGCTTGTCTCCCGAACCCGTAGGGTCTACACACTTAAGGTTCGGTGACGCTAGGGTTATGAAGATATGTATATGCAGAAACCCGAATGTTGTTCGGAGTCCCGGATGAGATCCCGGACGTCACGAGGAGTTCCGGAATGGTCCGGAGGTAAAGAATTATATATAGGAAGTGCTATTTCGGGCATCGGGACAAGTTTCGGGGTTATCGGTATTGTACCGGGACCACCGGAAGGGTCCCGGGGTCCACCGGGTGGGGCCACCTGTCCCGGGGGGCCACATGGGCTGTAGGGGGTGCGCCTTGGCCTAGATGGGCCAAGGGCACCAGCCCCTATAGGCCCATGCGCCTAGGGTTTCCACCATGGAAGAGTCCATGTGGTGGAAGGCACCCCTAGGTGCCTTGGGGGGGAGGGAAACCTCCCCTTGGCCGCCGCCCCCCTAGTAGATGCCATCTACTAGGGCCGGCGCCCCCCTGGCACCCCTATATATAGTGGGGGGGAGAGGAGGGATTTCACACCAGCCCCTGGCGCCTCCATCTCCCCCCCGTTACGTCTCTCCCTCGTAGTCTCGGCGAAGCCCTGCTGCTGTGACGCCCTGCATCCACCACCACGCCGTCGTGCTGCTGGATCTTCATCAACCTCTCCTTTCCCCTTGCTGGATCAAGAAGGAGGAGACGTCTCCCATCCCGTACGTGTGTTGAACGCGGAGGTGCCGTCCGTTCGGCGCTGGTCATCGGTGATTTGGATCACGTCGAGTACGACTACATCATCACCGTTCTTTTGAACGCTTCCGTGCGCGATCTACAAAGGTATGTAGATGCATCTAATCACTCATTGCTAGATGAACTCCTAGATGATCTTGGTGAAACGAGTAGGAAATTTTTTGTTTTCTGCAACGTTCCCCAACAGCTTGCCGCGGAGCGGACCCGGGAGTTGGAGCAGAAGCACAAGGAAGCGCTTGATGCACAAGCCCTAGCCCACATTGACAAGGTGAAGGAGCTGGAGGTGGAGCGGGATGGCTTGAAGACCAGGACCGAGGAGCTGGCGAAGGACAAGGCCGAGCAGCTCTCCCGCGCCAATGACTCCATCAAGGACCTGAAGCTGAAGCTGGAGGGTCTTGTGGGGATGCTGTCGGAGGTCAAGACCAGGGAGGGAACCCTGACCAAGAGCCTGGTGGAGGAGAGGCAGCTGCGGAAGACCGACGCCTCCAACCATGAGGATTTTGTGAAGGGCGAGAACCTCTGGATCAGCCGCCGCACCGACGTCGCCAACAGGATCACCAAGCAGCTAGCTGACATGGGGATGCCGGACGTGAGGTATGCCTCGGAGCCGAATGTGAGCCGAATGTGAGCCGAATGTGAGCCGAATGCCAAGCTGACCCTGATCTTCGAGAGCGTTCTTGGAGCCCTGGAACGATTCAACTTCGACTGGGCGAGCTCCCTGGCCAGCGAGGCCCAGATACTTTACCGGGGCGCCATGACCAAGGTCCTCACCAAGCTGGCATACTGGAACCCCAACCTTGACTTTGACGCCGTGCTGGATAGCTTGCCGGAGGATGTAGAGCTCACGGTGCTCGAGGAGCGTATCGAGCCCATCATTAGCCGCATTGGCAGAATTTAGAGGGTAGAGGGCCAGCACCGGGATTAGGCACCCCGTTTATTATCGCCGCTGCAGGTTCAGGACTAAGACAATATTTATCCTTAGTTAGAACCGCAGTAACAATTGATGTAATATAACTCTGCAGTGTTTTAAAATGATGCATGTTATCTCCCTGTTCAACCTCTCCTTGTATGTCCACCCTACGCCAATTGGGCAGGCTTGCCGGCGCGTAAACCCAAACCACAGCACTTTGAAGGATGGATCCTTTAGCGGGCGACAGGGTGTGCTTGCTGCCGTGCGAACCACCTTTTCGTTCTCAGCGCGGCCGCTCGAACTGTCGAGCGGATTCAAGACAGAGCGAGAGTGTTGCCAATAGTGGAAGGCCACCCTGTCGTTCTTGACTCAGCCGCTTGATCTGTTGAGCAGACTCGAAACAGACCAAGGGCGTCGCCAATAATGGAAGGGCAACACTGCGTGCAGGTTTCTCATACAAAGGAAAGATCTCCGAGGAGGATAACCTTATATAAAAAGGAATTACTCAGAGTTTTTGCATGACTTAGCTTTCCAGCCGCCATGCGAGCATTTGCAGTATTCGTGGATGAAGCCGCCCATTGGATCGCCTCCCTTCTTGCAAACCATGGCAACGAAGAGCTACTGGACTAGCTGCTAAACCGGATTCGCATGACTGCGCCCCCTACCTGGCGCGCGAAAGATGTCGGTGGAAATGACACCTATGAGATCACGGGAATCCCTACTACGGTTGCGGGGCGCGGGGTCGTGAGAAGAGCGGGATCAGCAATCAGCACAAGCACATGGGTCATTTACCCAGATTCAGGCCGCGAGGATGCGTAATACCCTAGTCCTGCTTTTGTGTCTATTTGAGTGTTCTTGGAGTTCTTGACCTAGCTACGATGAGTCTAACTTGTCCAAGGGTCCGAATCCTTCTCCTGGATGCCTCGGGCCTCCTTTTATAGTCACGGGGATTGCCACAGTGGCACACAGGAGGTAGCATCGGCGTACAGTGGCTGAGCTTATCGCTTAGCCATTACGGTACAAGACGCATTTAATGCGCCCCTTAGGTGTCCCTCTCACTTTATCAGGGACGGAAACCAGCCCCCGTGCCGTCCTCCAACGCCCCACCTCGCTCTGACACACGTCCAGGCCAGCGGTGTGCATGGTGCCATGTAGGCTGGCAAGCTGCTAAGGTGGCGCGGTGGTAGGGCCTTCACGTAGATTTGCATGCCACCACGTAGGCACGCGCTAAGTTGGCCTAGAAGCCTCATGTCGACACGCAGGTGCCTGCCTAGCTGGTTGGTTGGTAGCTTCATGGGAGTGGTGGTGGAACCTTGGCGGGTGTGGGCCTGGCTGTGGCTCCGCGGATGTCCTCGCCAAGGGCCTTGCCGGGGCCCCGGCAAGGCCTTGCCGCGGCACCGTGGTCGTCCCAGGCCAGGATCTTGTCGGAGGTCTCGTGGATGCCCTTGACAAGGGTTTTGCCGAGGCTTGTCGTCTTCTAATCCTTATCCAACTCTGTGTGCTTCTTGTCTTCACAAAGATCTGCATGCCATCGTGGAGGTGCCTCCCGAGCCTTGGTTCCAATGTGGTTGTCGAAAACCTTGGGCTCGAGGGTGGCACTCTCCACTGGCATCAGGCAAGCTTCCTCAGCGGCGGAGGCTGCCCCGGCAAGGGTCCTGCCAGGGGCACCTGCCCTTCCCTCTTGGTCCTTGTGTATTCGGCCTTGGTGTTGCTTTGACCATCCTATCACCTTAACCCCTCCCTCTGCCCTGCTAAGTGTGGCCGCGGGCGTGACTTTGACTGCCCGTGCACAAGTAAGGGGTACAAAGGAGTGCCCCTACTTTAGTACACTGACAATACATATGCATCGTCAAACCTAACCCTCACTTAGTGTGGGGATTTCTTGTTCGAAATCACTGTGCCACATCAAAGTTGTTCATTGTTACTCAAAAACACACATCTCCATACATATGTTTGGGCCACACACATGCAGTGGTTGTCTTCGGGGACTAGTTACTTGCGTGATTATTGGCGAGCTAGCCCATCTCCGGGGTCGCATGGACGGCCATCACTTTGACCAGCAACAAGAGAGAGGTTGTACGACCAAGGTGGATTATTCTTGGTCCGTTTTACGATCCATCTTGGTGAGATATATGCCTCTCTGGCCCGACGACTGAAAGTATGTGTGTGTGGGCGGGGTGCTACATCGCACTTTGCTAGGTGAACCTCGGTATTCATAGCTTAATTAGGATTCCCTTCGTGCCGACACGAGGGGGTGGGGGGCTGCTAGCTACTTCGCACTTTTCTAGGTGAACATAGGTTGGGGGGAGGGGGCATGCTCATAGCTTAGGATTCCCTTCGTGCCGACACGAGGGGGGGCTGCTAGCTACTTTCCACTTTTCTAGGTGAGCCTCGGTTGGGGGGGTGGGCATGTGCATTCATAGCTTAGGATTCCCTTCGTGCCGACACGAGGGAGGGGTGGCTGCTAGCTACTTCGCACTTTGCTAGGGTGAACCTCGGTTTGGGGGGGGGAGGGCATGCATTCATAGCTTAGCTAAGATTCCCTTCGTTCTGACATGAGGGAGGGGGGCTCCTAGCTACTTCGCACTTTGCTAGGTGAACCTTGGTTGGGGGGCATGCATTCATAGCTTTGGAATCCCTTCGTGTCGACACGAGGGAGGGGGGCTGCTAGCTCTACTTCACACTTTTCTAGGTGAACCTCGGTTGGGGGGCATGCATTCATAGCTTAGGATTCCCTTCGTGCCAACACGAGGGAGGGGGGCTGCTAGCTGCTTCGCACTTTGCTACAGTGAACCTCGGTTGGGGGGGCATGCATTCATATATAGCTTAGGATTCCCTTCGTGCTGACACGAGGGAGGAGGTGGGCTGCTAGCCGACACGAGGGGGGGGGTGCGGGCAAGCAATACCGTGTGCTTTGCGAGAGAGGTGTCACATCAAAGTTGCATTTGGTATTGAAAATCAAACCACCCTTTTGATACAAAACTTTGGTCCACATGCAAGTGTGTTCCTGTTCTGACCCTCTCCCGCGTCATTTTCCGCCAAATTTATTAACATTAGACAAGTCGGATGACGCAACAGACACGGTTCACTCAAACTAACCGTGTGCCACACCGGTGCACCTGTCACGCACACATCCGCACAGTACATTGGGCTCCACGAGGCTCCCCCTCTCAAAAATATATGTCGGCTTCGAGGGTTTTTCTGTTTCATAACGCACGGTTTTTATCTCCGGACCGTGTGTGATGTTTCTTGTTCCCAATCCCGCCTGCAAAAAAAATATCTGCCCGCCTCTAGGGTTTTTCTTTTTCATAACACACGGTTGTTATCTCTGGACCGTGTGCGATGCACTATCATCAAAATTTTCAATATCCCGGCATTTCACTCCCACGTTTGACTCTCGCATAGTAAAATTTTTAGTACCCGCGTCATTTCCTCAAACACCCCCCCCTCCACACACACACACACAAACACACACCAAAACCTCCTCGGGCGTGCATACACACACACACACACACACCCTCCCTCGCTCGAAACCCTAGCAAAGTCCCCGCCGCTGCAAGGCCTCCATTATCAACATCTATCGGTTTGCCCATGCAGCTTACCCACTGATCTCCATACCCAGGCCGCCCTGAGTTTCTTAGATGACACCTGCCAAACGCCCCCTTTCCCACAGATCCCCATCCCCATCCCCATCCCCCACTCCAGAGCGTCGCGGCCTAAGCCCGGCTACACTTTCCAGTGGAGTTCGAGGAGCGACTGGCCCAAAAGAGGTGTATAGCGGTCTCTTTGACCGACATTGCCGAGGAAGCTAACGACCATTACTGGCGGCAGACACTCAAGCAGCAGGCTAGAGTATGCGGGCATGTCTCGTCTCCCGGCTACAACATCGAGGTCATCGACAGCGACGCCTTGAAGCGGGCTGTGTCAGAGGTTAAGTGGCCCACCCCCAACCCCTCGGGTTCAACCGCTGTCGATCTCATCCATGGCCCCGCGCTGATCTCCTCTGGCTCCCTATCAACAATTTGCCATTCTACATCGCCATCGAGCCCCTTTTGTTATTTCTAAAGGACACGTTCTGCGACGCTGGCTTGGGATCCGCAGCTTCCAAGTCAGACCTCATCGATGGCGACCATGAGGAGGGCAGCCTCTCCGGCTCTTCGAAGGGGAAAGAGCCCATCTGCTCTTCCAAGGGGAAAGCGCCCGTTTGCGACATCAGGGAGGGCACCCCATAGCCATGCTCTTCCAAGGGGAAGGAGCCCATCTGTGATAACATGGAGCGCATCCAGGGTCCGTGCTCTTAGCATGGGAACGAGCCCATCTATGACAAGTGAGGAAACCCATTATTTGTTTATTTCAGTTGTTCACAATGTGATACTCTATATGTGTAATTATTTACTGTGCAGTAGATTTCATCAATCCAGTTTTAAATATACTGATAGGAATGCATATATTTGCTCATTGTTAGGCCTGTTATAGCTAGCATATGGCTCTTTTAAAGTTTTTTGAATGTTCAGTTGTTTGTAGTTAGCATATGTTTAGTTTCAAATGCTAACTTTGGTTGTTCGTAGTATGCCTTGTTTATTCCAGTTATTCACGACGTGATGTTCAATATGTGCAAGTATGAACTCTGCAGTTCAATTTCATCAGTACCAGTTTCAAGAATACCACTATGAATGACTACATTTGGTTGCTGCATCTTGTAGTTAACACGCCTTTCTATTTTTATTTAACCATAACCAGTGTACTTAGACCGACACAATACCAGTTTAAATGACCATGTTTGCTTGTTGTTAAATGTTAGGCCTGTTGCAGTTAGCACACCTTTCCACTTGTTTTGCTTTACTAGCTTGCTTAAACCTGCACACTGAAGCTATCTTTTGGAGATTATTGTGTGTGCCATGTGTAATTTTGGTTGATGTTTAGCCTGTGGTGCTTAACATGCTTATTCATGTACCTACACAGGAAAATTTTGGGAATGACTGTTGTTTTCCATCGAGGTTAGTTTCATCCCATGGCTTATATCTGCTCACTGTTCAGGATATCCGTAGCTAGTGCCATATAGGTCGGCAACTGATAAGGGACTAATCGGTGAATCAGACTTTTAATTGAATATATCTGCAACCCATTTTTCCTTAGGTTAACTAGGGCCATATGTAATATATCTAAGGCTACATAGAAACATGCACTGTACTTAATGTCTAAATATGCAATCCTAGGCTACATAGCAACAAGGAAGAGTGTTACATTAATTAATGTTCTAATGATGTCTAGGTATACATAGAAGAGCGGCAGCAACAACAACAACAACACAACCCTGTTTGGATACTCAACTTAGCTAGAGGTTAGAGTTAGTTTCTAGCTCATTACTAATCCTGAACTAACTCCATACAAAGAGTTGTTTGGACTGCAGGGTTAGATTGACAATTAATGCACTAGGAGAACTAGCTCCAATTAGCACCTCCTGGGTTGGATACTAGTTTTTTCGGGTGGGTTATAACTGCAACTAGCTCCAACTAGCCCTCATGTTAAGATATACTTTAGGGCTATTTGAGCCCGAACTAGCTCAAACTAACTGTAACCCGTGGATACAGCAGCAGATAATTTGTAAGAATGAACTAAACTCCTTCCGGCCCATCATATAAGATGTTGATTCATCTAATATATGAGTATATTGGATGTTATAATAAGATAGTCCCTCCGTTCGTAAATATTTGTCTTTCTAGAGATTTCAAATGGACTACATCATTGTGTAATTGTTGTTTAGCTTCTAATATTAACTTGGTGCTTTTAGGTACATATGTCATTGGTAAAGATCCGCGTTTTGACCCATTCTACGTATGGGGCAATGAGATATCGATGAACTGCATCAAGTGAGGAAGTTGATAAAGATTGTCAGTAAAATGGGTCCAAAGATGGCAATTAAACTTTTTTTACACTTTATCCAAGACAACAGCGAACTGCAGAATGGTAAGTAAGAACTCTACAGCCTTCTCTTTACTGCCCATAATGAGTTGTGTTAGATGACAATGTATGAAATCTTATTCCTTTGTAGTGGTTACCAAAGCAGTTTACTCAAGATTACCTCTCAAACTACATGATTGGTGGGCATGCAAAGGTTAAAGTATTTCTACCAGAACACGATGATTATCTAGATGTTTTCATGAAGACCGTGAAGGATGGGCGGTCGGCCATCACAAGGGGTTGGACTAGAGTCGTGCGTGACTTCTGCATGGAGGAGGGCACAATATTGGCATTCCGCTTCACCTTGTTTAGCAGCCAGAATATATTTCGCCTCTTTCTTTACTGTCTTTAATAGTGCAAGTATACAACCGTGGTTCATCATTCTTTATTTGGTTCTTATGTAATTCTTGAACATATGTACCTATGAATTGAATAATGCATTGGTTGTTTGAACCTGATGGATATGAATAATGTTGTAGCATACATTCAAATTCAAATCCAAAATTGGTACAATTTGGAAAAGTGACAATTAAATTACGGTGAAATTACGCTCTCCATTCTCTTATGGCACACATGGTTGGTAAAATACAAACGTTTGCGATATGCACCATAATCCGAGACGGTTCACAGAGAGGAAACGTGTGCAAGCATGCACATAGTTGCCATTTGCAAAGCGTTTGCGATGTCAGACAATATCACAACCAGTGCAGGCAAACTAAATGTTTGTGTTAGTTGCCTTATCGTACACGATTCGCAACCATGAACTGTTTCTGATGAAGTATGGATCGTAAATGTTGAACCACATAATAGCGCGTGCGATAGTTGTCGTGTACGACGATGTTACGACGGTCCGACATTTTGTAATCCTGTCCGACACTCGTATGATGATTAGCTAATCTTCTTAATGGTGAACCATTTGTGATGGGCCGCGCATCATACACGTTCTATAATAGTGAACCGTTTTGTGATGGGCCTTGCATCGTAAACGTAGCACCACATAATACCGACTGTGATGGCAATGCGAGCAAAAACGAGTAGGAGTACTGTAGGTGCCCTATCCCCGACGGTTTCTGGGTCGTGTGGGAAGGACCCCCCTATCGTCCACACTCACTTGGCGACGGTTCCAAATGTCATCGCGGAAAGGGGTTTTAAACCGTTTGTTTAGGACTGATGCGCACCATTGTACAAGCTGAAAGACGTCGATCAGCTGTGCTGCGACAAGAAGCGGAAGGACTGCGGAAGTCCCTGGAGCATTTAGACGCATACTTTCTGGTGCACCAACAAGTGTTGGAGGATTTTAGAGCCAAACAGGAAAATGCTAATAAGCTTGCTAAGCTTATTGCCGGCTTGGTGGATACCTAGGATAATGTTTCTTCAGCTCTTATGAAGTTGTTTCAGTTATCGACTTGTTTTGTTGCCGCGTTTATTTGCAATGGTGGCCAATTTTGACGGTCGGTGTATGTAATATGTTGCTTTGTTCCCTATATTTGCACTGGTGGAGAACTTTGATGCCCAGTGGATGTAATATCTGTAATAGCTATAATAGGCAAGCGTAAGTTGCTTGCTTATTTATTTCCTTATTGTCTTGTTTATTTGTTTGCTTGTATCAGTGCAGTACTTTTTCCGTGGTTTGCTAGTGGCTGCAATGACCTATTTTTTGAAACTAGGTACAATAACCATGGGCTACATATTTACTGTAGTTACTGTGGGCCTCCTACGGGTCGTAGAAATAATGGGCCTTCTAAGGGTCGTAGAAACAATGGGCCTTCTATGGGGCGTAGAAACAATGGGCCTTCTATGGGCCGTAGACACAATGGGCCTTCTACGGGCCGTATCATCAATGGGCCTTCTACGGGCCGTATGATCGATGGGCCAAACATGGGCCAATAACAGACCACATTATGGTCGTAAATGGGCTAGAGTTGGAATCGTCCGTTCATGGGCCGACCATAACGGGCCGTCGTTAATCGGCCATATTTGATGATGCTATGCAAACGGCCCAACGTATTAACGGGCCACGAACGGGCCTACTGTAACCACGAGCTGAATTTGGCCCACAAGTAGAAAATGACAGTAATGAGCCGTAAGTAAACGAATGCTGGAAATGAGCCCAAGAATAAATGGGCCATGAGAAGGCCGAAAGATAACATGGGGTGGAAATGGCCCAATGGAATAATGGGTCATTAATGGGTATAAAGTGGTACATTGTTCATTATGGTCCAGTTTCACCATGGGCCGTTAATGGGCCAAGAGTTACAAAGGGCCTCATATGGTCCAAAAGAATTCATGGGCTATACATTGGTTGGACGTTAAAATGGGTTGGAATCATATTGGACGGCCAAGATGACGCTACTGGGCCTAGTTTGGATAGGTCGTAACTGTCCCTGAGTTAGCGGGTTGTAAATGGGCTATATTCGAATAGGCCGTTAACAGGTTTCCATGGCCCGGCCCGCCACCTTTTGACCAAGTCAAACGGGCCGGCCTTTTCACAGGAATGGGCCTCTGTTGGGCCGTGCCACGTGTCGATGTATCATAGGCGCCTTCGATCCAATGAGTGGATGACATCTTTCCCAACAGTGAGCCGACACGTGTTTCCTCCAGCCAATGATGATTTTACATGTGGAAAATCCCCATTGGTCGGGGCTGTTAATGGGTTATCGGATCCAAAACCAGACCCAATAGCATAACGGTGAGCCGTTACGGTGGATGCCACATGTCGGTCACCCTTGACGAAAGCACTTCTATGATGCGCAATTTATTGTCATGGAAGTGGACACTTCCGTGATGATATTTTTGTTAATGTCATGGAACACATCTATGACAGCACAGGTATGACTATCTTAATTCTGTCATAAAATCGTCATGGATGTACATGCGTGACAAAAAACATGACCTACTGTGACAAACACGTATCATCACGGAAGTGTATTTTTTTGTAGTGGGAACAAGTGTTGTCACGTTACAAATCGGAAACACAAGTATTATTGAAACCGTGGGCGTTCTACTTACCAATTACGTGCTGCCACGTGTCCCCTTTTTTTATTGGCTATGAGGTGCCGTCCGGAGTAGCTATTTGAGTACGGGAGGCGTGCGATCAAACCCCTGTGCCTGCTCATCGGGAGGAGAGCCCTTTGACCGCTACCCGCCGCGCACCTCCCTCCCAACGTCCCCATTAATGATGGTCGAGCACCTGTTCTACGGTATGGCTATATGTCTCATCGGACTGAGATTTAAGAGAGAAAAATGATAATCTGAAAAGAAAGTTTTGCACGAATCTTGATGTAAGATCCGATGGACCTGTATAGCATCGACTGCGACTTATAGCAAGAATTATGAATATAAGGACGATGACAGTGGATAATAATTGTCTTACATATTTAGGAACATAATTAAAAAAAGCCACATGCGGCAATGCCCAAAATACACAAGGGCAAAAGAAGAAGGAAGGCAATGATCTGGCTCGCTAATCTCTACTTTGTTGATGCGTTGTTGCAGGCCACGAGAACTAGTCTCTGTGGCGAGCGGCGTTGAGCTCTTTCTTGTCCTCAAGATGCTGCTTGAGAGCATCCACGGATTCCTCCACCAGCCTTCTGCGCTCCATGCGCAGCATGTCATTCACGTCCATAAGTTTCTCGATGATGAAGCCGGTCCTCTTCAACATGGCAGTGGTCTACTGCTGCTGCTCCGCACTTCCGACGGTCTTCGGCCTCAGCAGGTCGCGCTCGGCCTGGAGCTTCTCATTACTCTAATTTAGTTGCCGGATGACGCCGCTAGACTATTCAAACAAGGCTTTCAGGTCATCCTGCAACCTCGCCCACCTGGAGATCTGATCCATCTGCCTAACGACGAGGGCACGCATGCTCCTGTAAGAGTCCTCACCTGACCGAGAGACATTTTCCCTGGCCGCCGTAGCGCGGGAGGACATCTTTGCTGCATTCGTGGTGCGGCGGGACATCTCTTCTACTTTTGCGGCGTGGCCGGACCAGTCTGCTGCATCGACAGCGTGTTGGGCCTCTGTGATACTTCGACGGTGCGGCGGAACCTCTCTGCTGCTACAGCCACGCGATGGGACATGTTGGTTGCTTTCGCGGCGAGGCGGGACATCTCTCGTGCTTCCACTTCCAGGCTCGCCTCTCCTTGGTGGCAATCTCTCGACCCAGAACTCACCCTAGCCATGGCAGACGCAAGGGAAGAATGATGAATGACTTGTTTCTTTTTGTGGATGAGGAGTTGAGGGAATGTGTAGTCATATTGGAGGAGTAGTATTTATAACTGAGTAGTAATACGCCCCTAAGTGGGAAACCGTTTAGGTTTTGATTGGTGTGAACAAGTTTGCAATTTCGAATGTGACGGGACGCGGCCTCCCTGTTCTTCTCAAAAAAATTGTGACGGGACGCATGCTCAAAATTTAATGTGATTATAAGTGCGGCACTATTCCCGGAAGGCATAACGTGGGCACGTACGCCTTCTCCGCCGCGTACGTGGTGTTTGCACCATAGGGTGCACCTCAATAGGCAATATCAGCACATGTCTTTTTCCAACAACCATGTGCGCTAAATATTACCATCACACATGCTCCTTTAATTAGAATGGGTGCCCGTCTAGCGCACACACGTTGATCTATCTAATTGTTTCAGTTTGTTGTGGCTAATCACAAACAGTTCATCCGTGTGAAGTGTATGGCATCAATCGCAGACACTTTGATCTGGCTAACCCATTTTTGTTCTGTTGCCTAATCACAAACAGTTCATCCTTCTGAAGCGTATGCCCTCAATCACACACACCTTGATCTGGCTGGCTGTTTCTTTTATGTTGCCTAATCACAAACAGTTCTTCCGAGTGAACCGTATGCTCTATATCGCACATGCCTTCATTAGGCTGCCCGTTTCTTTTGTTCCGCCTCATCGCAAACAGTTCATTGGACTGAACCGTATGCCCTGGATCGCAATGCAACTAAAATTTGAACTGTGTTTGATGGCTCCACCATCGCAAACGTTTTGCACCTTTTTTGATGGTTCTTTTACACCATCATTTGCGATTATTGCATCGCACACAGTTCCGTCGAAGGGTCTCTGATAGTAGTGTCGCGTCAGCAGCATCCTGCAGTAGTGATAAGTAGAAAATTTTATTAGAGATTGACAAACATAACATTGGTCAATGATGCAACTCATGAAAGAATTAATAAGCGAAGGGAAGATTCACATATAAATACACTATCCTGGAAATCTTTTGTGATTGTGAGCCCCCATCAAAATATTATATGCCAAAATTGTTGACGTTGGACAAGGAAGACAACGTGATGATTGATGTTTGTTCATATTCAGATAGAAGTTATATTGTCATAGATCCTTCAACATGTGGTGCTTGCCCCTATCTTTGCTAGCCAAAATTCTGCACCAAGTAGAGATACTACTTGTGCATCTAAAACCCTTAAACCCAAATCTTACCTTCAAGAGTCCACCATACCTACCTAGGGATTGAGCAAGATCCCTCAAGTAAGTTGTCATCGGTGCAATAAGGCAATAAAAATTGCTTCTAAAAGTGTAAGATCATTTAGTGTAAGAGAAAATTGAGCATTGTACGAACTTATGATAGCAAAGAATAAAAATGACAGACTCCATAATAAAGGTTGCTATCATAAGGGCAGTTGTCGTGGTGGGCGCACGACAGATGCCATGGGATGGCTAAAGAGAGGAGGAGGCTCGAGTGCACTGGTGGGCTCTAGAGGCAGGGTGGGCATGAGCGAGCGCGGGATGCAAGACATACCCAGGTTCAGGGCTCTCCGGAGAGATAACACCCCTAGTCCTGCCGAGTGTGGTTGATATGCAGTAGAACAAGGTTGATCCAGGAGATATATGGAGGAAGAAGGAAGACATGCCAAGGCGTAGGCTGTTCCTTCTCCCTAGGCGTGTTCTACTAATCGGTGGCTAGTTCCTGTGTGCTTACTGCTTCTCCATGCTTGCCTACTTGCCCGTATACGCGAGGGCTCCTTGGCGGTTTTATAGGCCAACCACCCAGGGGTATAATGGTAATGTTACAGGGTCGTAGGGTTGGGTCGTCAGTGTCTGGGTACCCGGGGCTGGGCCCCGCCAGGTGTCCGTGTTTCGCCGGGTTCCCCTAGGTGCGGGCCCCACGCCTAGGGGGACTGTGCGCCGTCTTGTCGATCGTCAGGGAGTGGCCGAGTCGAGTCGGGTATAGTGGCACTCCGTTAGGTCGCCGCTTGCTGTCGTCAGCGGTGATGACAAGGGCACTGCTTCCATGCCGGCATTGGTCACCGGGCAGGTGAGGGGCACTGTTGCCACACTCCGGCTGACCAGAGGCATGGGCAGGGCACTGTTGCCTCGGTCCTCAGTGGATGAAGACTCGTCCCATCATACGGCCTAGATGGGACGGGAGCCGACCCGTGGTTGGGTTGAGGAACACGCCAACAGTGGAGCTGGCTTGTTGGGGAAGCCTTGGTTGTGCCGGGTTCGGCTGTCCTTGCTCGTTGTCGAGGCCGAGTCGAGGTGCCTAGCCGGGTCGGAGAGTTTGACCGGGTCACGGGGCCTGGCCGGGTAGAGCGTCCCGGCCAAGAGCATGCTGGCTTGAGGGGCGACAACGTCCCCGTTGTTTTTGAAAAGGATTCGGGTTCCGTTGCCTGCCAGGGGTTCATCCCCCCGACAGTAGTCCCGAAGCTGTGAAGGTACGTCGTCTTCAAATGGGAGCGCCTTCTCAGTTTCCCGCTTTGAAAAGGTGAATCCTGCGAGCGCCGGGCCCGGCAACACCCATTGTGTGCCAGTTTTTGGAAACCGGATCGCGGCATCCCGGCCGTGGCGGGAACAGAGGAGTCCAATGAATCTTCGGGGCAATCCCTTCGGCTTCGCGCGGGCACCACATGGTGCCTTGAAGTTGGAGGGGCCTGAAAGGCCACGCGCGTAACGGAACTGGGCGATGTCTTGGGGCCCACCGTCGCGTGCCCTTGGCCCACGCGCATGGATTTATTGCAGCGTCCCGGGTTCAGTTGCTCTTCCTCGCGCAGTTATTGTGCGCGTATGTGCGCACTTATTGCGGGGTAGTGGGAATGGCGAGCGCAAACGATCCCACTTCCCCACGTTCAAACCGAGGCTTATAAATTGGGGTGAGGGGGGCGGCGAACATCATTCTCGCTCACGCTCCCCTGCCTCTTCATCCTTCCTCTGCTTCTTGCGACCGCCACGCTGCGACGCCCACCGCTTCGAGCAGAGTTCCTCCGTCATCCATCTTCCTTCCCTTCTTTCATCTCCGTTGATGGCGCTGCCGTCGGGCTCAAGGATGGGCTTGACTGTCACCGTCGAAGACATCTCCTACCTCCGCTCCTCCCGGCGCTTGCCGAGGGAAACAGAGGATGTCGTGCGCCTACCACAGGGCGAACAGAGGCCGCAGCCCCAGGGCACGGAGCGTGTGGTCTTCCTCCCGCACTTCGAGCGCGGGTTCGGGCTGTCGGCGAGCACCTTCTTCCGCACGTTCCTGGAGTTCTTCAGGCTCCAGCCACATCATCTTGGCACCGGCGCCATTGTCCAGCTATCGTGCCTCGTCACCCTCTGTGAGGGGTACCTGGGGGTCGAGCCCAGGATCGACCTCTGGGCACGCTTCTTTTCCCTGAAGCAGCAGGGACCGACGGCCGGGGAGTTCTCTGAATGCGGTGCCGCCGTTATCTCGAAGCGGTCGGGGGCTGACTTCCCTAAGATTCCGGAGGATTCTGCCAAGAAATGGCAGAACTCCTTCTAGTTCTGCAACCTTGGCGCGGACCTGCCGGCCTTCGCCATCGCGCCGCCATGGGAGAAGACGAACTGAGGATATTGCCCCAGAAACTCATCGCAGGAGATTCTCAATCTCCGCGAGCGGGTATCGATGATAAAGGCGCGAGAGGGGCTCAGCGGCACCGACCTCGTCACCGCATTCATCACGCGACGGGTCCTTCCGCTGCAGTGGCGCACCTGCCACATCGGTGATATGACCGGCCTCCAGGCCCCCAACCGCATGGGGGCGACGCGCTTGGCGGTGGACCAGATCGCGCGTCGGGTCAACGACATCTCCAAGGCCAACTTGAGGGACGACTGGCGGTTCGGCAAGCCGCCGTACAGCCACTCGAATATGCCGCCCCTGTAGGTGAGTATCTAGTCCTCGTATATCTCTACTGCACATCTTCTCATCCGCCCCGACGCGATGCAAGGAGGTGCTTCTGAATGCCATCCAGCACCCTTACGCCCGGGCTCCGTCGTAGGTGGTGCGGGCTGATACATCCCTAGCTTCTGGCAATTCACTAGGCTAGCTTCAATCGTGCATCATGTTTAACATTGAAAGAAACTTCAAATGGGGATTGCCCAAACCCTAGCATCAAAGGAATTCACTAGGTTCAACCAAATATTTCCAGTAAATCCAAATGGCTTTCAAAAATGTTCATCATTTTTGGAAGTGTTGGAAACAGTAACCAGAGGTGATGCACATTTTTGCATGACATATTTTGGCTCTGGATTAAATCATACTCTATTTGCATTTGGGCATTTAAATGCTATTAAATATTTTAAATGCTCAAATAATCATAAACTTAAATGTTTGCTGTTGGGTATTTTCCAAACAGTGGGCTTCAGCAAGTTTCATGATTTTTGGAAGTGTTTAAGTATTTTTAGAACAGCCACAAAGATTACAGAACTGAAACAAAAGAAGAGAGAGAGAGAGACAGAGAGAGACAGAGAGAGACAGAGAGAGAGAAAGGAAAACTTACCTGGGCTTACCTTCCTGTGCATCCCACCTCGCTGGCCTAGGAGCTGGCCCAGCCCACCACCGCAGCCCCTCTGTCCCCTTCCTCCTTGCACCAGTAGGCAGTGGCGCTTGCCCGGCGCGCGCAGCCTCACGCTGGCCACCTCCTCCCTGCCTGGTTGCCTCCTCCTCCCCCTGGACATCTCTCGCAGTGCCACGCCACCCCCTGGAACCCTCTCACTATCTCCCGACCTCTTACCCCTCCTTTGCTCTCTCTCCCTCTTGCGTACGAGCG
The DNA here is from genome assembly GCF_018294505.1 of Triticum aestivum. Classification (NCBI taxonomy): domain Eukaryota; kingdom Viridiplantae; phylum Streptophyta; class Magnoliopsida; order Poales; family Poaceae; genus Triticum; species Triticum aestivum. Next base: position 68,819,409 of record NC_057801.1, read on the forward strand.
CAATCGCAGTTGTGCCGCCGTAACGCAGCAGCCACCGCCTCCCCCTCGCCCCACCAACGTGTCCACAGCCATCCCCTCGTCGCCCACGGCCTCTCCGCCAAGTCAAGCAAGCCGGGACACACCGCAACGCCGCCCTGTTGCCGTCTTCAACCTTGGACCACCGAGATTGATCTCGCCGCCCTGACTGCTCCAGTCCCTCCCCGAGCTCACCAAGGCCACTGTAACAATCGCACTGAGCTCCCCTTACTCCTTCCCCTAACCTATTTGCTCTGCAAGTCCTCTAGCTAGCGTTGTTGCCATGGCCGAAGCTTCACCGCCGCCGGCCATGTCGCCATCGTGGATGCAGATGTCGTAGCTTGTGCGTCGGTCCGTCATGGTGCTCGGTTTGCTCCTAGGAGAAGACCCTGACCACCAGTTGGTCCTACCGTGCACCAGAACTTCGAACTCGCGCTTGTCCGAACTCCGGCCGCCGCCTCCATTATTGCTATCATTGCTGCGGGCCTCCCCTCGCCTAGCCACCTACCCTGTTGGACGCGGCACACTGCCAGCATTCCAACGAGCCAAACCCCGCCTCAAATTGTGGGTTGTAGTGAAATCCCGACGATCTCCTCCATGTTTTTGGTCATCGCCAGCAAAACTCCAGCGAAGTCAACATGGCTTAATTAGCGGCTAATCACCCCACTAAACAACCCCCTGAGGTAATGACACATGGTCTCCACGCCCTAATTAACAACAGTTTTATTTCTCCTTTGATTAGTGATAACCCAACGGGAACCACGTGTCAGCTTTGACCAAGCTGACGTGGCGGTTGACTGGGCCCACATGTCAGTGACACTAACCAGCCCCATCCACTGACCAGTGGACCCCACTGGTCAGGTTTGACCTGGACAGACCCTGTTGACTTGTTGACGTCAAAGTGACATCATGCTGACACAATAAGTCATTTTTTGGATTTGATATATTTCTAAATAACCAGGAAAATCTAGAAAATGATTTAAACTTCTAAAATTCATAGAATTTCAACCGTAACTCCAAATGAAATAATTTATACATGAAAAATGATCAGAAAAATCCAATATATCCATCTGTACCATTTTTTCATGCATGTTAGAACAAATTATGACTACTGTTTAGGGCAAATCAAATAAATGGCATTTGAATTTTAACATATGGAGTTTGAATTCGAACCTAGGGTTCAAACCAACTTCATTTAACATGTGGCTTGTTGCATTAGCTCAAATCGCAGCATATTGCCATGTCCCATTCATGCATCAAATTGTTGCATTGCATTGATTGAGTTTCCCCTCTGTTGCTGGTATTTGTCCCCCTTCCGTAGATGTGTTCCGACGATGAGTTCGATGACACCGATGAAGAACTATACTATCTTCAGAAGTGCCAGGCAAGCAAAACCCCCTTGTTCATTCTGATACAATCCCACTCTCTCGCTCCTGCTCTCTTTTAATACATTAGGACAACAACGTTGCAACTATTACATGATGCGGTAGTTGGACCCCTTTCCTTTGCATGACCTATCATTGCTGCAGTAAATAGATGAAACCCACTAGCATGAGTAGGAGTTGTTTGAGACCTGATGTGCCACCTCATTCATGCTTGTTTGTCATGCCTGCTATTCTTAGCGTTGTGTCAGGTCTGATTCATCGGGGATGAATTGGAATGTGGTGAACATGTCCTACTTTGTGTCAGCTAAGTGTGTGAACACGATTTGGTAAAGGTAGCGGTGAGAGGCCATGTAGGAGTACATGGTGGGTTGTCTCATTGAAGCCGTCCTCAGGAATTGAGTTATGTGTGTGTGATCCATGAACAGCTATTACCACTCATTGGGTTCCTTAATTGACCCTCTCGGCTTCTTAATCACCCTTGTCCTCTGTCCAAGAGCTGCATGTAGTTTCTGGTGTTTGTAGTATGCTGGAGGCCATGTGCAGCGCTGACCGGAGGGGTAGGCTGTGATGCGGTAGCCACGTGGTCGGATATGCCGGGCGCCCGTTTGGTGCCGCGGAACGATGTACACATCGTTCGGGGCCGTATGTGGAAACCTCGGCTAGACTCCCTGCGGATGGAACCTGAATAGGCGATAAACCTGGACAAGAGACTTGAGTGTTTAGGTAGGCCGTGGCCGACACCCTCATTGGCCTTCCACTTGAAAGTTGGCGAGTACATGTTGTGTAAACGACGGTTAGCAGTGAGAGCGTGTGTGAAGAAGTACACCCCTGCAAGGTTAACATCATCTATTCGAATAGACACGTCCGCGGTAAAGGACCTCTGGGTTGCCTATACAGTTCATAGACAAGTGAAAGTGGATACTATAAAATGCGCAAGATAAGCGTAAGTGCTATGGATGGCGTTCTCGTAGGGAGACGGGAGCGGATCCATAGTGGTGTATTGGTTGGTGAATATGTGGACTCGTGTGCGCCACCTCAAAAGAGTTACTTGCAGTCATAGTTCAGGATAGCCACCGAGTCAAAGCTGGCTTGCTGCAGTTAAACCTCACCATCCCCTTTGTTGATAATGATGCATATGTAGTTAGTTCTTATATGAAAAATCATCTACTCGAAAAGTTACATCCAAATTTAACCGGGGGAACCCCGTTAAACATTTTCAAAATCCTCAAAAACCTAACAGAAAAAAAGATACGGGGCTTTTAAGATCTAGAGAGGCAAAAAAAATCAAAAAAATTCAAACTTACTAATGGCGCACCTGCCCATGGTGCGCCATTAGTATCTTCCCTCCTTCAAAATTCAAAATAAGTCAAAAAAATAAAAAAAAATTACTAATGGCGCACCTGACCATGGTGCGCCATTAGTATCTTCCCGCCTTCAAAATTCAAAATAAAAAAAAATAAAAAAAAATTACTAATGGCGCACCTGCCCGCGGTGCGCCATTAGTATGCCGTATATATGGCTGGTCCTCTCCTCCTCTCTTCATTTCATCTTCCCTTCTCTCCTCCTCTGCGGCGACCTCCTCCTCCCTCCTCCCTCCTCCCTCCTCCCTCCTCCCCTCCCCTCCCCTCCCCTCCCCTCCCCTCCCCTCATGGTTTCTTCTCCCTCCTCTCCGGCGACCTCCTCCTCCCTCCTCCCTCCTCCCCTCCCCTCCCCTCCCCTCCCCTCCCCTCCCCTCCCCTCATGGTTTCTTCTCCCTCCTCTCCGGTGAGCTCCTCCTCCCTCCTCTCCGGTGAGCTCCTCCTCCCTCCTCTCCGGTGAGCTCCTCCTCCCTCCTCTCCGGTGAGCTCCTCCTCCCTCCTCTCCGGTGAGCTCCTCCTCCCTCCTCTCCGGTGAGCTCCTCCTCCCTCCTCTCCGGTGAGCTCCTCCTCCCTCCTCTCCGGTGAGCTCCTCCTCCTCCTCTCCGGCGAACTCCTCTCCGGCAAAAGACCATGGCAACAAGATCCAAAAACAACAGGAACAAAATTTGAGAATATTGTCGTGCCAAAAAACAAGCAAAAAAAACGAGCAAAAAAATGGGCAAAAAATCACGATCCAGATCTAGATTCAAAATGACGCATCACTAATGGCGCATCGCAGGAAAGTGCGCCATTAGTATGCCGCGGTTACTAATGGCGCATCCAGTTGTGGTGCGCCATTAGTATCCAAAGCACCTGGCCCCTGGGAGGCATACTAATGGCGCACCGTGGCCTATACTAATGGCGCACCAGTGGTGCGCCATTAGTATACCAGATACTAATGGCGCACCACTGGTGCGCCATTAGTAAAAATTACTAATGGCGTGCTGTTAGTGGCGCACCATAGATGCGCCATTAATGGCCATAATAGGTGCGCCATTAGTAGAGGTTTTTCTAGTAGTGTCAAAGCCTATTGAATAAAATACTTGAGTTATAGAGTCATGTTGTGATGCCATGTTGTATTTGCACATATCGAGCATATTGTGTGTATGTTATTGAAATGCTTGGTATGTGTGGGATCAGACTATCTAGCTGTTTATCCTTGGTAGCCTCTCTTACTGGTAAATGTCTCCTAGTGCTTCCACTGAGCCTTGGTAGCTTGCTACTGCTCCGGAACACTTAGGCTGGCCGGCATGTGTCCTTCTTCGTTCCTGTGTCTATCCCTTTGGGGAAATGTCACGCGGTGTCTATCGGAGTCCTGTTATCCTGCTACAGCCCGAATTCTCCGGAGTCCTGTTAGCCCTGCTACTACAGCCCGGATTCACTCGCTGATGACCGACACGTTCGTTGCTGGGTCATGTATGCATGTCCCTGTAAGTTAGTGCCACTTCGGGTTTATGACTAGCCATGTCAGCCCCGGGTTCTTTATCATATGGATGCTAGCGACACTATCATATAGATGAGCCAAAAGGCGCAAACGTTCCCGGGCCTGGTAAGGCGACACCCGTGGAAATACCGTGCATGAGGCCACAAAGTGATATGAGGTGTTACATGTCAGATCGGTGTGGCATAGGATCGTGGTCCTGACAGCTTTGATATGAGAGCCTGACTGCCTGTAGGATTACCAAGCCAAACTGGTCAAAGTTGAGTCTAGAAATTCTTTAGTTATATAAGGGAATTGATTGTGGATGGGAACATAAGGCTCTTTTTACTCCTTTACCTGATGCCCTTCTGATCCGAGTCATCGTATCTTTCCTACGGGGTTAAGGAACTAGGATTTCTCTTCTTTCTATCAGGATCACGTGTTACTAACCCGTACACTTATAGGATTGATGGATTTAAACCTCTGTTCAGTTCCTACTACTTCTGTATGTTAACAGTTGGTCTAGAAACCTCGATATTATGATGGTAAGCGGTTAAGCCACCTTCTTGTAGGATGTCTCAAATCTTTTCAACATTTACAGTCATTATGTTATCCGAGTCATCCCAGGTCTCTAAATAGTCTGATGCATTTGCAAATTCCTTCTTTCCATTCCTGATGTCCCCTTTGGCCAGATTAACCACACTAGCTAGTGTGTTGATGTACTTCATTACCTCGGTATATATGTTGGAGTTATTATTATGAACCTAGGTGTCTTAGGGGATCACCTAGTAATTTAGCCATGTTTGTGTCCCAGTGTGATGATTCTGGCCATCATTCAAAGCATCCCGTGATGCCATTTAGTTGGTAGGTATTCTATTCCTAGGCTCTTGAACCCGAGATTCACTCTACCTACTTCATGTTGTTAGTGTTGGTAGTTCCTTTAGGTTATTAGTAACCTTTGCATTAGTCCTCGAGGTTGTGGTATTTCCTTCTTCCAAATACTATGAACCACCTATGGCAGAAGTTATTTGAACGAAAGATCACAACCAAAGAACTCCTGACGAGTTCTCCATTCTATATTGTGACTCTACCAGCTCAACCTTTCTGAATGGGTTATCCGGAAAAAATATGTTGAACTCGTTCGACATGCTAGTCCATGCATCCACAACTCAGAAAATCATATGTTCTTTTGGGTTGTCCCTCTTTAGTTGTCTTATGACCTCGTCTATCAATTGATAGTCAAGAGTATGCGTGCATTCGTTCATCGATGCCTATTACTCATGTGGTCTGTCAAGCCATTTTATTCGTAATGACTAGGAGAAACAAACTCCTATACCTCTTCCTTATCCAGGATTGGGTCAAAAAAGTTGTAATCCGCAGATCAAAATGCCAATCCAGCTTTTGATTCTATTCTACCCTAAAGTATTATCGTCTTATGTCAAGATTTTCATGAGAATTGCACACCATCCTCTGAACTCTTGATACAGTACTACTCTCTCCATCATTATTCATTTCTCGGTTCTCGTGTTGTTGCAACCGGAATGCCGACAGGTGAACTATGATGTGTGAAATCAATACTCCTGGCAACTCTGTTGCTTCATAGTTAAAGGACAGTAATCTTATTCTTAGCGTGTTGGTTTGAATCACCATTCTAAGATTGATCGTGCTACCTAGTCCTTATTGGTGCACTTTTCGATCAATGAGTTAGGGCTATGCCAGTCCCTTGCTTATTTGATCATCTCATCTTGCCCTGAAAAGCAAGATTGTTCTCGAGCTTAATAGCATAACGGTGGTTCATGATTTTCCTAATATCTTCTCGGAAGTATCACCAGGCTGTCACCTGACCGTTGTGTTGTGCTCATGATCAAGTTGGTTTTCGAAACCACCCTTTCTCCAAGAATTTGTGTTGCATACCCTGGGCTAGTTGGTTAAGCTAAACAACAACTTGGAGAATTGGAATATAAAAGCTTGTCCGACTCAGTTAATTTCAAAGGGATATCCTTGTGTGTGTGTGTTGAAGAAAGATGATATCTTCATTGAGTGATCCTCGTGGTCAACTGTTGGGTCTATTGTCTTACCCAAACCTTTGATTTGCATATAGGCTATCGTCAAATCAAGTTTGAACCAACGATATTCATAATGTTTTCTTACTCATGGTTGTTTCCTTGAGCATACACCATTATATCTTCTGGGTCTGACCAATGCTATCACCTTGTTCACATAGTTGTGGAATTCCATCTCCATGGGAATCTCGATGACTTGTTGTTGTGCTCATCAGCAGCATTTTATCCTTTCCATGATTCATGTTGAACATCTAAGTTAGTATTGGAAACTTTTATAAGCATTATCTTCATGTTCTGTTCATGAAGCATATGCTTGGATGAAATAAGTGATTTCATCTAATGCATGTGCATTTGATGCAAGTTGCCATCGTGAACTCGAGAAAATCAATGTTGCTTCCTTTGGAATCATTCCAAATCAGTCATGCATACATGCAAAGTATTCTATGGTTTGGAGACTTGGAACCTTCATTCTATATGTATTCCTAGCACACCAAGCCACTAATTGATTTGTTCGAGAAGAAGTTCCTTCTTAAGAGCATGCCTTATGTAAGGGCTTCGATATCCTCGATGATGGTTCCCCCTTCTAAACTCGGTTGTGTTTTGTTGTAAGACTACTACATGGTCATGCTTGTCTTGGACAGCGTGTTCACATGTGTGTAGCAGAACCAGCTCATGTTTTGGAGCTTACTACCGTAGTCCATTTCCTGAGAATCTTGCAACGTCGTCTCATCGATTTGTGTTGCAAAACTTTCACTTTTCTCTCTAGACTTGACGAGTCTGGAATATTCTGACACCAACCAGATCCGAATTTTAGGCAGCTATGATGGTTGGAACGATTTCCAAGAACTATAATATTGGTCTCCCCGTAACCCAGTAAAGTGGATGTCATGGCCAACACACTCAGCCGGAAGACCTATTATTTTAATATCTTGATTGAGGAAGTTGGCCACCTTCCCATAAGGATCTCGCAGGATTTACTTCTGTAGTTATTCCTTATGGATTCTTGCGCTCCCGAAGTCCGACCTTTTAGTTGATGTTCTAGATACCAAACCATCTCAATAAATGGGTTATGCTAGCACATCAAGGAGAACATAGAAGCGGAGTGCTAAATGCTTCACGGTCGATTATCCAAATTTTGTTTCCTTGGCTTCGCAAAGGTGAAATCTGAGAAGGTGTTATCTTCTTTTGCATCTGCATCTTCCACCGGTATTCATCATGGTGGTATGTGGAGTTACCAAGATCCTTGTCACGGATGGTAAAACCTTGATGAATATGGAAATGCTCAAGTTCTTGAGAGCACGCACAAGCACCAGGTGTTATCTTCGGCACTAACTAGGATTGCTTCCAGTTTCCTCGGTTATGCTATAACCCTTTCAAACAGTGGAATCACTCTCTACTACTGAGCTCCTCCCCAGTTACTAGAATCATTCCCAGCATTAGCATTTTGTACCTAGCTTGCACCACCTTTGTGCCATTCTACCATGGACTACCCTTCTCGGTAATTTCTGATAAGGACCATCTTCAAAAGTGGTCCTACCATGGGCTCCATCCATTTCCGGTGATAAGCAAAATCACGCCTTGTGTTGTCTTCAACAAGGTAATCCACATCATTCATTTTAGTCTGGGTATGCCATTCTTTCATTCTACGGCAAACGATTGTTGGTGAATTTCCTTTGGCTGGTATAAAGAGTCTCAATGATCTATTTATCAAAAGTAACTCTTTTTCCACTTAGGGTAATAATTCTACAAGTCACCTCCTCTAAGATGTCTCATTATGGTATCATGGCAACTCAACTCCTTGCTATGTTGACAACTGTTCACCACCTTCTCAAGTGTGGAATTATTGTCTACCTAGTGAACCTCCGTCATCTATTTCACTCCATCCCTCTAGATGTATGCTTCGTGTCTCAGCTCGAGAGATGTTTCAATGACTCACCCTGTGAGTTGATCCTGAGTTGTTCGATCTTCGAGGAGATCCATCCTTCTAGAGTTTTCCTTTTCCTCTTGTTGCCATGTTGGTTGGAGTTCTCAGAACAAGACATCAAGACAAAGATGGTGATCGAATCGACGTTCCTACGAATTGCAACCTGGATCATGAAGATTGTGTTAGTTGCGTCCCCCTTCATCTTACCCTATGCTTGAATCTCGGGACGAGATTCTTGTTTAGTCGGGGTGAGTTGTCACATCCCTAGCTTCTGACAATTCACTAGGCTAGCTTCATGTGTGCATCATGTTTAACTTTGAAAGAAACTTGAAATGGGGATTGCCCAAACCCTAGCATCAAAGAAATTCACTAGGTTCAACCAAAATATTTCCAGTAAACCCAAATGGATTTCAAAAATGATCATCATTTTTGGAAGTGCTGGAAACAGTAACCAGAGGTGAGGCACATTTTTCCATGACATATTTGGGCTCTGGATTTAATCATCCTCTATTTGCATTTGGGCATTTAAATGCTATTAAATATTTTAAATGCTCAAATAATCATAAACTTAAATGTTTGATGTTGGGTAATTTCCAAATAGTGGGCTTCAGCAAGTTTCATGATTTTTGGAAGTGTTTAAGTATTTTTAGAAAAGCCACAAAGATTACTAAACTGAAACAAAAGAAGAGAGACAGAGAAAGGAAAACTTACCTGGGCTTACCTGTAACACCCACGATGCGGCTATATCTCCCACGTGTCGAAGCACGACTTAGAGGCATAACTGCATTGTGTTTTTGTCGCAAGAAGGGTCATCTTCACACAAACCCATGTATTGAACAAGAATGGGATAAAGAGTTGGCTTACAATCGCCACTTCACACAATGAACATATAATAAATCATACATCATTCAGAGTACACACATAGTCCGACTACGGACGAAGCCAAAAGAAAAGAAGATAACCCAACTGCTAGATCCCCGATCGTCCCAACTGGGCTCCACTACTGATCAACAAGAAACAAAACATAGCAACAACTAAGATCTTCGTTGAGCTCCCATCTGAGCTCGGTTGCATCACCTGTACTGGTATCATCGGCACCTGCAACTGTTGTGATAGTATCTGGTGAGTCACGAGGACTCAGCAATCTCAAAACCCGCAAGATCAAGACTATTTAAGCTTATGGGAAAGGAAGGGGTAAAGTGGTGAGGTTGCAGCAGCGACTAAGCATATATGGTGGCTAACATACGCAAATAAGAGCGAGAAGAGAAGCAAAGGAACGGTCGTGAAGCTAGCAATGATCAAGAAGTGATCCTGAACTCCTACTTACGTCAAACATAACCCAAAACCGTGTTCACTTCCCGGACTCCGCCGAGAAGAGACCATCACGGCTACACACGCGGTTGATGCGTTTTAATTCGGATCTGGTGTGAAGTTATCTACAACCGGACATTAACAAATTCCCATCTGCCACATAACCGCGGGCACGGCTTTCGAAAGTTTATACCCTACAGGGGTGTCCCAACTTAGCCCATGATAAGCTCTCGCGATCAACGAAGGTTATACCTTCTCCCAGGAAGACCCGATCAGACTCGGAATCCCGGTTTAGAAGACATTTCGACAATGGTAAAACAAGACCAGCAAAGCCGCCCGGATGTGCCGACAAATCCCGATAGGAGCTGCACATATCTCGTTCTCAGGGCACACTGGATGAGCAAGACGACGGGTTGGCATAGACCCTGGTTGCCCAGGGGTGCCGGACATCGCTCGGTTTGGACCAACACTTAGACAAGCATTGGCCCGGGGGGGGGTAAAATAAAGATGACCCTTGAGTCTGCAGAACCCAAGGGAAAAAGGCTTAGGTAGGAAAATGGTAAAACCAAGGTTGGGCCTTGCTGGAGGAGTTTTATTCAAAGCAAACTGTCAAGGGGGTCCCATAAATCACCCAACCGCGTAAGGAACGCAAAATCCGGGAACATAACACCGGTATGACGGAAACTAGGGCGGCAAGAGTGGAACAAAACACCAGGCAAAAGGCCGAGTCTTCCACCATTTACCAAGTATATAGATGCATTAATAATATAAGAGATATTGTGATATCCCAATCATAATCCTGTCCACCATGGAGTAATCTTCAACTTCATCTACAACTAGCAACGCTATAAGAGGGATGAGCAAAGCGGTAACATAGCCAAGCACTGGTTTGCTAGGAATGGTGAAAAGGTTAGAGGCTGACATGGCAATATGGGAGGCATGGTAAAAAAAGTGATAGGTAGCGCAGCATAGCGATAGAACGAAGCAACTAGCAAGCAAAGATAGAAGTCATATCGAGGGTAATGGTCATGTTGCCTGAAATCCCGATAGGAAGAAGAACGAGTCCATGAAGAAGACACATGCACGTAGTCGAACGAATCCTCACAACTCCGGAACGAAACCGAAGCTAACGAGAGAAGGAAACCGGAAAGAAGCAAACAACATGGTAAACACACAAGCATAAAAATGTCATGATGCACAAACAAGTATGATGCATGTCCGGTTTAATGAGGCATGACATGGCAAGGTGAAGCAAACAACACTACAATTTAAGTGGAGCTCAATATGCAACGAGTTGCATATTGACGGAACACCACATCAATTATTTAGTTCTCTCACGGTTATGCTACCAAACAATATGAAGTATTGTTAAACATGGCAAGAGGTGAAGCATAAATAAACTAACTATTTAGGCAAGTTTAAATGAGGCCGGAACAACAAACAACAATTCCGGAAAATCCCCATATGACATTTAGCAATTTAACGCAAACAACAATTTTAGGCATTTTAATGTTGTTATCATGATGCGGATGACATGTGCAAGTTTATGCAATTTTATGAAAATGTTGACATGAGCATGATACGAGGCATTTGGTCACCACGGTGGAACAAAATGGGTGCCACGGCAACGAAACGGAAATGGTGCCACGACAACATATCCGAAAATGATGCCACGGCAACATATCCGAAAATGATGCCACGGCAACGTATCAGTTCCGGTAGCTCATGGAGATACCGGTGCAAAAGGAAGTGAGCGTGAGCGAGTCATGCAAGATGGTGGGGTGATCCCGGTTACCGGGTTCCCATGGGTCGGCGGCATGGCAAACGAGGAGGAACGTGCAAAGACAAACGGGCACGGCTTTCAAATAAATGGAATATTTTTATTATAGCTCCCTAATAATATTGAGAGGCTTTAATATGTTATAAAGAGAAATCACAAGTGAATTCCCTCGATTTAAATGGATCGAAAATATCCATACAATTTATTTAGATGAGTTTTAAAAATTAAATGACATAATAACGTGATGCCATGCACATGATGCAATGAAGAATGCAACAAGCAAAAACAAATCACACAACGAATCTCGGAAACCCTGGAAGGCATCTGAAGCGTCAGTCTCGGGGTGTTACATTACCTTCCTGTGTAGCCCACCTGGCTCGCCCAGGAGCTGGCCCAGCCCACCACCATAGCCCCTCTGTCGCCTTCCTCCTTGCGCCAGTAGGCAGCGGCGCTTGCCCGGTGCGGGTAGCCACACGCCATTCACCTCCTCCCTGCCTGGCTGCTTCCTCCTCCCCATGGACGTCTCTCGCAGCGCCACACCACCCCCTAGAACCCTCTCACTCTCTCTCGACCTCTTCCCCCTCCTTTGCTCTCTCTCCCTCTCATGTCTGAGCGCAGCCGCAGCCGTGTCGCCGTAACGCTGCAGCCATCGCCTCCCCCTCGCCCCCCAACGTGTCCACGGCCATCGCCTCGTCGCCCACGGCCTCTTTGCCAAGTCAAGCAAGCCAGGACACACCGCAGCGCCGCCCATTCGCCGTCTTCAACCTCGGACCATCGATATTGGTCTCGCCGCCCCGACCGCTCCAGTCCCTCCCCGAGCTCGCCAAGGCCACCGTAGCAATCACAGTGAGCTCCTATTCCTCCTCCCCCTAACCTCGTTGCTCTGCTCGTCCTCTAGCTAGGGTTGTCGCCACGGCCGAAGCTTCACCACCGCCGGCCATATCACCGTCGTGGTTGCAGATGTCGTAGATTGTGCCTGGGTGCGTCATGGTGCTCGGTTTGCTCCCAGGAGACGACCCTGACAACCAGTTGGTCCTGCCGTGCACCAGAACTTCGAACCCGCGCTTGTCCGAACTCCGGCCGCCGCCTCCATCATTGCTGCCATCGCTGCGGGCCTCCCCTCGCGTAGCCACCTACCCTATTAGATGCGGCACACTCCCAGCATTCCAACGAGCCAAACCCCGCCTCAAACCGTGGGCTGTAGCGAAATCCTGATGACCTCTGCCGCGTTTTTGGTCATCGCCGGCAAAACTCCGGCGAAGTCGACGTGGCACTTTTAATTAGCGGCTAATCACCCCACGAAACAACCCCCTGAGACAATGACACATGCGCCCCACGCCCTAATTAACTCCAGTTTTATTTCTATTTAGATTAGTTATGACCCAACGGGACCGACGCGTCAGCTTTGACCAAGCTGACTAGCCGTTGTCTGGGCTCACATGTCAGCGACACTAACCAGCCCCATCCACTGACCAATGGACCCCACTAGTCAGGTTTGACCTAGACCGACCCTGTTGACTTGCTGACATCACAGTGACATCATGCTGACGCAATATGTCATTTTCATGATTTGATTTATTTCTAAATAACCAGGAAAATCTAGAAAATGATTTAAACTTCTAAAATTCATAGAATTTCAACCATAACTCCAAATGAAATAATTTATATATGAAAAATGATCAGAAAAATCCAATCTATCCATTTGTACCATTTTCAAGCATGTTAGAACAAATTATGACTACGGTTTAGGGCAAATCAAACAAATGGCATTTGAATATTAACATATGGAGTTTGAATGTGAACCTAGGGTTCAAACCAACTTCATTTAACCTGTGTCTAGTTGCATTAGCTCAAATCATAGCATATTGCCATGTCACATTCATGCATCATTTTGTTGCATTGCATTGATTGAGTTTCCCCTCTGTTGCCGGTATTTGTCCCCCTTCAGTAGACGTGTTCCGACAATGAGTTCGATGACACCGATGAAGAACTATACTATCTTCAGAAGTTCCAGGCAAGCAAAAATCCCTTGTTCATTCCGATACAATCCCACTCTCTCACTCCTGCTCTCTTTTACTACATTAGGACAACAACGTTGCAACTATTACATGTTGCGGTAGTTGAACCCCTTTCCTTCACATGACATGTCATTACCACAGTAAATAGATGAAACCCACTAGCATGAGTAGGAGTTGTTTGAGACCTGATGTGCCTACTCATTCATGCTTGTTTGTCATGTCTGCTATGCTTAGAGTTGTGTCAGGTCTAGTTCATCGGGGATGAATTAGAATGTTGTGAACATGTCCTACTGCGTGTGAGCTAAGTGTGTGAACACGATTTGGTAAAGGTAGCGGTGAGAGGCCATGTACGAGTACATTGTGGGTTGTCTCCTTGAAGCCGTCCTCAGGAACTGAGTTCTGTGCTTGTGATCCATGAAGAGCTACTCCCACTCATTGGGATCCTTAATTGAACCTCTCGGCTTCTTAATCACCCTTGTCCTCTGTCAAGGAGTTGCAAGTAGTTTCTGGTGTTTGTGGTATGCTGGAGGCCGTGCGCAGCGCTGACCAGAGGGGTGGGCTGTGATGTGGTAGGCATGTGGCCGAGTATGCCGGGCGCCAGTTTGGTGTCGCGGAACCCTGTACACATTGTTCGGGGCCGTATGTGGAAACCTCGGTCGGACTCCCTGCGGTGGAAACCTGGAATATAGACTTGAGTGTTTAGGTAGGCCGTGGCCGACACCCTCGTTGGGCTTCCACTTGAAGGTTGCCGAGTACATGTCGTGTAAGGTAAATGGTGAGAGCGTGTGTGAAGAAGTACACCCCTGCAGGGTTAATATCCTCTATTCAAATAGTTGTGTCCGCGGTAAAGGACCTATGGGTTGCCTATATAGTTCATAGACAAGTGAAAGTGGATACTCTAAAATGCGCAAGATAAGAGTGAGTGCTATGGATGGCGTTCTCGTAGGGAGATGGGAGCGGATCCATAATGGTGCATTGGTTGGTGAATATGTGGACTCGTGTGCGCCACCTCAAAAGAGTTACTTGCAGTCGTAGTTCAGGATAGCCACCGAGTCAAAGCTGGCTTGCTGCAGTTAAACCCCACCATCCCCTTTGTTGATAATGATGCATATTTAGTTAGTTCTTATGTAAGTCTTGTTGGGTACATTTGTACTCATGTTTGCTTAATTTATGTTTTTGCAGAGAGACTTCAGTCTCGATAGTAGTTCTGCGTGGACTTCAACGTTTAGCTTGTTACCTCAACTACGATCCTGTGCCCTCGGCAGGATCTGGTAGATAGTCAGGCTTCTCAGCCTTTTTCATTTGTAGATGTCTGTACTCAGGCATGTTAAGCTTCTGCATGTGCTTTAACTTGTATCCTCTAAATGTTGGGTCACGAGACCCATGTTTGTAATATCTCACTCCTCGGAGCCTATTCAATAAAATACTTGAGTTGTAGAGTCATGTTGTGATGCCATGTTGTATTTGCACATACCGAGCATATTGTGTGTATGTTATTGAAATGCTTGGTATGTGTGGCATCTGACTATCTAGCTCTTTATCCTTGGTATCCTCTCTTACCGGGAAATGTCTCCTAGTGCTTCCACTGAGCCTCGGTAGCTTGCTACTCCTCTGGAACACTTAGGCTGGCCGGCATTTGTCCTTCTTTGTTCCTGTGTCTTTCCCATCCGGGAAATGTCACGCTGTGTCTACCGGAGTCCAGTTCGCCTGCTACAGCCCGAATTCTTTGGAGTCCTGTTAGCCCAGCTGCTACAACCTGGACTCACTCGCTGATGACCGATTGATATGTCCATTTTGCATCATGCTTTTATATCGATATTTATTGCATTATGGGATGTTATTTCACGTTATGTGACAATACATATGGCTATTCTCTCTAATTTTACAAGGTTTAATATGAAGAGGGAGAATGTCGGCAGCAAGGATTCTGGGCTGGAAAAGGAGCAAATATTGGAAACCTATTCTGCACAGCTGTAAAAGTCCTGAAACTCCATGAAAGTCATTTTTGGAATTAATGAAAAATATCCAGTGGAACAAATACCTGAGGGGGGCCACCCACCGTCCACGAGGGTGGGGGGCGCGCCCACCCTTACAGGGCGCGCCCCCTGCCTCATGGGCCCCCTGTCAGCCCTCCGGTGCCCCTCTTCTTCTATATGAAGTCTTTTACCCTGGCAAAAATTATAAGCAAGCTTTCGGGACGAAACTCCACCACCACGAGGCGGAACCTTGGCAGAACCAATCTAGGGCTCCGGCGGAGCTATTCTGTCGGGGAAATTTCCCTCCGGGAGGGGGAAATCATCACCATCGTCATCACCATCGATCATCTCATCAGGAGGGGGTCAATCTCCATCAACATCTTCGCCAGCACCATCTCCTCTAAAACCCTAGTTCATCTCTTGTATCCAATCTTTGTACCAAAACCTCATGCTGGTACCTGTGGGTTGCTAGTAGTGTTGATTACTCCTTGTAGTTCATGCTAGTTGGTTTATCCGGCGGAAGATTATTCGTTCAGATCCTTAATGCATATTAATACTCCTCTGATCATGAACATGAATATGCTTTGTGAGTAGTTATGTTTGTTCCTGAGGACATGGGTGAAGTCTTGCTATTAGTATTCATGTGAATTTGGTATTCGTTCGATATTTTGATGAGATGTATGTTGTCCCTCCTCTAGTGGTGTTATGTGAGCGTTGACTACATGACACTTCACCATTATTTGGGCCTAGAGGAAGGCATTGGGAAGTAATAAGTACATGATGGGTTGGTAGAGTGACAGAAGCTTAAACCCTAGTTTATGTGTTGCTTCGTAAGGGGTTGATTTGGATCCATATGTTTCATGCTATGGTTAGGTTTACCTTAATACTTCTTTTGTAGTTGCGGATGCTTGCAATAGCAGCTAATCATAAGTGGGATGCTTGTCCAAGAAAGGGCAGCACCCAAGCACCGGTCCACCCACATATCAAATTATCAAAGTAATGAACGCGAATCATATGAGCATGATGAAAACTAGCTTAACGATAATTCCCATGTGTCCTCGGGAGCGCTTTTCTCATAAAAAGAACTTGTCCAGGCTTGTCCTTTGCTACAAAAAGGATTGGTCCACCTTTCTGCACCTTATTTACTTTCATTGCTTGTTACCCGTTACAAATTATCCTATCACAAAACTATCTGTTACCTACAATTTCAGTGCTTGCAGAGAATACCTTACTGAAAACTGCTTGTCATTTCCTTCAGCTCCTCGTTGGGTTCGACACTCTTACTTATCGAAAGGACTATGATAGATCCCCTATACTTGTGGGTCATCACCGACACGTTCGTTGTTGGGACATGTATGCCTGTCCCTGTAAGTTAGTGCCACTTTAGGTTTACGACTAGCCATGTCAGCCCGGGTTCTTTGTCATATGGATGGTAGCGACACTCTCATATACGTGAGCCAAAAGGCGCAAACAGTCCCTGGCCTGGTAAGGCGACACCCGTGGGAATACCGTGCATGAGGCTGCAAAGTGATATGAGGTGTTACATGCTAGATCGGTGTGGCATAGGATCGGGGTCCTGACACGCGCGGCGTCAAAGGAGCCCGCGGCCCACGACGGAGAGGAGGAGGACGACGGCGACGTTGGTGTAGGGCGCCGCGCGGGTAAGTCCTGCCTTTTCGCTTTCTTCTTCATGCTTCTTGAGTTGTTGGGCGCGACGCGGCGCGGGTCATGCTGACGTAGACCATTGACGCAATGGCGTTGGGTGGAGGAGGCGGCGACGCGGGCGGAGTCGGGTCATCGCGGGGTGCTACGCCGAGTAGGCCTCACAGGAAGGATAGCGTTGCACCACAGCCTCAGGCCACGAAGTGCGCGGCGGACCCAGCCTGGAGTGTGAAGCTGGCCAAGAGGAGGCGCAGTGCTGCGCAGGAGAGGCCGACAAGGGTCGCCGTCCCGGTCTTGTCGGGGTAAAAGTTTTCCTTTTGTCTGCGTCCGTGTAGCCGAGTCAGCCTTGCTTTTTGTTCATTTTGTCTTTTCTTCAGATCGCCGATCGCGCTGGCGAGGGCAGCGGCCAATGTTGCGTCCGCTGAGGAGGCCGCGTTCTGGAGGAGGTGGTCCGGCCCCGTTGATCAAGACGAGGAGGAGGAGCCGGCAGATCTGGACCTCGGCCTGGACCCGACCGACGACGGCGGCCTGGCTTGGCGGGACAAGAACCGGGCCGAGGTGGAGCTGGAGGCGGCATCGTTCCGGGCCTGGATCGATGCTGCGGCGGCGTGGGCGCGAGCCAGCGAGAAGCCGGTGTGGCATGAGATGAAGGAGGGCACGGCGGTGGCGGCGAGGGTCTTTGAGCCGTCGTCGATGAGGGAGCGCGGCCGAGGAGGCCGGGCTGATGTGGTGGACCTCCACCTGGAGGTCGTGGAGGTGGAGGATGACACCCTGCCGTGGGTCGATGTTGTCGAGTGGATGGGGGTTTACGGAGGAGGCGACAGCGCCGTCTTGCAGGAGGCGCCGTGGGTGGCAGCGCAGGGGACACCCTGGGCATCGGAGGAGGCGCCGCAGGTGGTGGCGAAGTCGTCCCGACGGGCGGGTCATCGGTGGTGTCGCAAGCCGTCCCGACGGCCCGGTCGTTGGCGGTGCTGGAGAGGGCATCGGAGGAGACGCCGAGCGGAGGGACCGGCCGGCGAGGAGCATGCCCTGGCGCCCCAGCTCGGGGGACGTCGGGCCGTCATGTCGCAGCAGGCACGGGGCGGGGGCGCCGTAGTCTTCGGGACCCAGACCCAGGAGGAGTCGGTGATGGACGCCGTCAGCCGCCGTCTGCGCTGGCGGGAGGACCGGATCGAGGCCTTTGCCCAGGCCGAGGTGGAGCGGATGCAGGATCTGGAGCGCGCCATGCTGAAGTTTCGTTGCAACTTCTTCTTTGTGGGGGGGCGCTAGCGCACCCACTGGGTGTAGCCCCCGAGGTTCGTCCCAACTACAAATTAGTTGGGTCGAATCTTTAGAATGTTGTCTTTATTTTTATTGCTGCCTTCTTCAGCAACTGGACGCCTACCGGGTCAGCGCCTTCAACCGCCTCCTAGGCAAGTACCGGGAGCTCAAGGAGCAGCTCGCCGCCAAGGATGAGGAGCTCTGCGTCGCCGCAAGTATCTTCATGCTCTTTTCTAGTGGGGGCGTGCTAGCGCACCCACTGGGTGTAACCCCCGAGATTCGGGCAAATGTGTAACACTTGGGCCAAATCTTAAGTCTTGCTGTTCTTTTCTGAATCTTCTTTTTTTGCAGCTGAGGTGTTGTCCCAGCAGACCCGGCAGCTCTGGGCCGGCCACCACTACGACCGGCTTGTCGCCGATACCGTCCGTCTTGGGGCCGAGGTGGCGTAGGCGAAGGCGAAGGCGGCCCGACGGTCACTCGATGAAGCCAACCAGCTGCGGGAGCAGTTGGCGGGACACAAGAGCCGCCTCGAGGCCGAGGTGGAGCTCCTTAAGGCAGAGGCCGCCAAGGTGGTGGAGGCGGAGTGGGCCCTAGCCAAGGCAGACCAGCAATGCGGCAGGTTGGCCGACGACAAGGGCCAGCTTTAGGCCGAGGTGGAGCGCCTGAAGGGGCAGGTGACCGTGGCGGAAGGGGCCCGTTAGGACGAGGCCTACCATCATGAGGCATCTGAGAAGGCGGGCGAGGACAAGGATGCCGAGTTGAAGGCGGCCCTTGCGAAGGTGGCCAACTTGGAGAAGGCGCTCCAGGAGCGCGACCGCACCATTGATCGGGAGCGGCGTGGTATGTTGCTTGAAGCGCAGCACTTGGAAGAATCCTTCTCCAGTAAGTGCTTTTCTTGAGTTCTGTCGGGTTGGGATCTGGCTTTTTGTTCTTTGTGTCCTTTTCTAACTTGCTTTGTTTTCTGATAGGGGCCTTCCCGGAGACGCATCGGCTGGCGGAGGAGGCCGTCCGCTTCTAGCGCGACCCGCTGGGGGTTGTTGGCTCCAGGACCAACCCGCAGGTGGCATGGACCTTCCCGGAGATCATGACCGCCGCCGAGGCTTGCTTGGGTATTCGGCGACCAGATGGGGCGGCTGTCCCAGGCCGGCTCGGCGATGACGACAGCTCTCTGGCCGGGCTCCGTTGCACCAAGCAGCTTCACACGGCTGGCGTGCTGGCAGGAGATAGGGTCTGACCGGCTCCACGAGTGGCGTGTCTCTGCCGCTTGTGCCGGCACTGAGATGGCGCTCCGGTTTGCGCTGTCTTGGCACCCGGACCTACAGCTGGACATGCTAATGGGCCAGCGGGCCGGCTCAGAACAGCAGGTGCTGGAGCAGGCCAGCTGGATTGCTTCCCAGGCCAGTAACATCACCGGGTTCGCCTTCCATGATGAGTTCCACCCGGGGCGAGCAGAAGATGGCGGAGTTATGTCTGGCGACGACTACCGCCTGCTTCTTCATGACCCGTAGGGCAGCTCCGAGGAGACGGGAGTCTATCGCGACGGGGGTGTCGAGGAGGACATCGGTACTTCGCCAGACCCGAAGGCCGCCGTGGGAGGGCCGTCGACTTCACGACCCGGGGCTGGAGACGCCTGAGGCTGTCATGTTCATAACTTAGTAGAATTTACCGTTAGGTAGCAGGTCCACCCACCCACTGGGCGTTTCTGGGTGTAATGAACTCTGGCATGGGCCCTTAAGTATTTCTGTGATGTGTATATCTTGTGAATGTCTTTGCTCTTGCCTTACGTTTTTTGAACCGATTTCTTGCGTTTTTCCTTTCTCGAACCTCCCTCCCGCGAGTCTGGCGGCCGAGACTCCGGTCCGTGACAAGGAGTTCGGCTTTTTGAGAGGAGCGCGCAGTACTTAGGTTTCCAAAACGTTGAGCGTGAGCGAAACACCCACTGGGCAGCTGGCGGCAACCTGGTGGAGCCGGTTGGCGAGCAGCCGGTCGTGCAGCTATCTATTAGAGTGACGGGCCAGGTTGGTCGTCCCAGTGACCTTTGACTTAGCGTGTGAAACGTGCAGTAGCTCTGACCCGTTGTGCTTGCCAGCCGACAGTCGTAGACGGATCTGTGGCTTAGGGCGAAGTGGGGGGCCGCAGCGTCCTTAGCGCATTAGGAATCACCAAGGAAGGTGGCGGGTGGTGACCAAGGCGGCCAGCCCCCGGGTCGAGCAAGTCGAACTGGTGGCCGGGTTCAGGAGCATAGTGATGCATAAAAGTAGGGGACACAATAACTTGGTCGGCAAAAGGCATCCCCCGAGCGTCGTTCGGGGACCCCATTGTTTCATACGTTTACAAAAGGCAGCAATACATACATTTGTATGGCTAACTGTAAACCGGGCGGAGGAGTTCCGCATTCCATGCCCGGGTCGTTTCTTTAATGGCGGTGTCTCGCTTGTGCTTGTTTGACTTGCGTGCGTCGATGAGGTAGTAGGCGTTGCGATCGCACAAGGCCCTACTGACGATGAACGGGCCCTCCCATGGAGGGGATAGCTTGTGCTAGCCGGCTTGCTCTTGGACGAGTCGGAGGACGAGGTCGCCCTCGTGGAACGCGAGATGCTTGATCCTCTTGTTGTGGTAGTGTCTCGGGCCTTGCTGGTAGATGGCCGAACGGCTGAGTGCCACGAGGTGGGATTCTTCGAGTAGGTCGACGTCGTCTCCGCGGGCTTCTTTGTCATCAGCTTCGATGTACATCCCGACACGCGTCGAGTCGAACTTGACATCGTTCGGGATGACGGCTTCGGCTCCATAGACGAGGAAGAACGAGGTGAACCCGATCAACCGGTTCGGCGTAGTTCAGAGACTCCAGAGGACGGCCGGCAACTCATCAATCCAGCTGCCAGATGAGCAGATGAGCGGCTCGGCGAGTCGCGGCTTGATGCGGATAGGATGAGGCCGTTGGCCCGCTCGACCTGCCTGTTGGACTACGGGTGTGCAACGGAGGCCAGGTCAAGGCAGATGCCAGAGACAGAGAAGTATTGTGCAAGCGCGCCCTTTGCGAAGTTGCTGCCGTTGTCCATGATGATGAAGTTCGGCATGCCGTAGCAAACTGCGATGTCTTTGATGAACCGGACGGCTGTTAGCCCATCCAGTTTCTTGATTGGCCGTGCTTCGATCCACTTTTTGAACTTGTCCACTGCCACCAGCAGATGAGTCATCCCGCCTCGGGCGGTTTTGAAGGGTCCCACCATGTCGAGGACCCAAACCGCAAAGGGCCAAGCGATCGGGATGGTGCGGAGTGTTGACGCCGGCTGGTGGCTGTGCTTGCTGAAGCGCTGGCATCCCTCGCACTTGAGGACGAGTGACTCGGCGTCTTGGAGGGGCGTAGGCCAGTAGAAACCATGGCGGAAAGCCTTGGCCACCAGGGATCGTGATGCGGCGTGGTGCCCGCATTCGCCCTGGTGTATGTCGAGGAGGATGTCGATGCCTTGGTCCTGCTCGACGCAGTGCTGGAACACGCTGGTGGAGCTGCGCTTGACAAGATCGTTGTTGATGATGTTGTAGGCGAACGCCCGGCATTGCACCTGTCGGGCCTCAGTCTCGTCCATGGGAAGAACCCCTTTCTCCAGGAACTCTGAGATGGGAAGGGCCCAAGACGGAGCCGTCACCACGGCGAAGACGGCCACTAGGGTGGGTTCCGGGTCGGCATCCCCCGAGCCGGGTTGAGCAGCCCGCGGGTCGGGGATGGCGACGGCCAGGTTGAGGGCGATGGTGGCCGTCTTGGCGTCTTCGGTCTCCGGGTCGAGTTGAGCAGCCCCCGGGCCGGGTTGAGCAGCCCCCGGGCCGGATTCGGCAGTCCTTGGGCCCGGTTCAGCAGTCCCCGGGCCGGGTTTAGCAGTCCTTGGGCCGGGTTGAGGTGGGGCCGGGTCATCTGGGACGTGGATGGACTCAGAGTCCGGAGACGGCATGACGGACAGCTTGTGCAGGTGATCGAGGGAGACGCCGGATGGGATGGGCTGCTGGGACAAGGCGATCATGGCGAGCATGTCGGCCGCCTCGTTCTCCGCGCGCGGGACATGGAGGAACTCACAGCCCTCGAAGGACCCGGGCAGCTTCTGGATGAGGAAGTGGTAGCTTGCCATGTTGGAGTTGCGCGCGTCCCACTCGCTAGAGCACTGTTGCACCAGCAGATCCGAGTCACCATAGCACGGGATGCGGTGGATGCCGAGTTCCTTGGCAAGCCGGAGGCCATGCACAAGTGCTTCGTACTCGGTGATGTTGTTGGAGGCGGCGAAGTGGATCTAGAGTGCGTAGCGGAGTCGGTCACCCTTTGGGGACGATAGCACAATGCCGGCCCCTAGGTCGAGTCACATCTTGGAGCCGTCGAAATGTATGCGCCAGTGTGTCGAGTCCGAAGGCGGCGGCAGGTACTAGGTCTCGGTCCAGTCGACGAGGAATTCGGCCAAGGCCTGAGAGTTGATCATGGTACGGGGCTCGTAGAGGATGGTGTGGCCGGCTAGGTCGAGCACCCACTTGGCGACCCGGCCAGAGGCATCTCGGCACCCGATGATCTCGCCGAGGGGGGCCGTGCTGACCACGGTGATGACATGCTCTTCGAAGTACTGCTTCAGCTTCTTGGTGGTGAAGTACACGCCGTAACACATCTTCTGGTAGTGCGGGTAGTTCTGCTTGGAGTTGGAGAGCACATCGCTTAGGTAGTAGACCGGACGTTGGATGGATTGGACCTTGCCCTTCTTTGGTCGCTCGACCACCAGCATCGTGCTGGCAGACTGTGAGGTCGCGGCTATGTATAGCAACAGCGGCTCCTTGTCGGCCGGTGCGACCAGGACTGGTGCGGTGGAGAGCATGCGCTTGAGGTCTCGGAAGGCCTTGTCCGCCTGGTCATTCCATTCGAACGGTGTCGTCTTCTTCATCAGCTGGTACAGGGTAGGGCCCTCTCGCGCAGCCGGCTGAGAAATCGGCTGACCGAGGCCAAGCAGCCGGTGAATTTCTGGACATCGCGTAGCCGATCCGGCTTGCGCATGCGCTCGATGGCCTTGATATTCTCCGGGTTCGCCTCAATGCCGTGCTCCAAGGCGAGGAAGCCGAGTAGCTTTTCGGCCGGGATGCCGAAACGAATTTCTCCGGGTTGTGCTTGACCTTGTATTCGTGGAGGTTGGCGAATGGCTCCTTCAGGTCGTCGAGGAGCATGAGGTGCTGCTTGGTCTTCACCACGAGTTCGTCCATGTAGACGTGGATATTGCGGCCCTGTTGCAGCAGCAAGCATTTCTGCATGCAGCATTGGAAGGTGGTGCCGGCGTTCTTCAAGCTGAACGACATGGTGATGTAGCAATATGCCCCAAAGGGCGTGATGAAGGATGTCTTCAGGGTGTCGGCCAGGTCCAGCTTGATCTGGTGGTAGCCGGTGTAAGCGTCTAGGAAGGACAGGAGCTCGTACCCGGTGGTCGAGTCGATGACTTGGTCGATCCACGGGAGGGCGAACGGATCCTTGGGTTGGGCCTTGATAAGGCTAGTGTAGTCGATGCACATGTGCCAGGTTTTGTTCTTTTTCAGGACGAGGACTGGGTTGGCTAGCCATTCGGGGTGGAACACTTCCATGATGAAGTCGGCTGCCAAAAGCTTGGCGACCTCTTCACCGATGGTTCTTTTCTTCTCTTCGGAGAAACGTCGCAGGGGTTGACGGACAGGCTTGGCATCCTTGTGGACATGGAGTTTGTGCTCGGCGTACTTCATCGGGATACTCGGCATGTCCCTGGGGGTCCATGCAAAAATATCCCAATTCTCACCGAGGAAGTCGACGAGCTCGCCTTCCTATTTGTTGTCGAGGCAGGTGCCCCCGAGAACGTACTTGCTGTAGCTGGGGTCTTCCGGGTTCAGCTTCACTTTCTTGGTCTCCTTGGAGGGCTTGAAGGCGGCCTCGTCAGCCGGCTCCTCGACCGGGATCGATGCGGCTGACGCCTCGCCAGCCAGGGCGACGATCCGGTCGATCTGGCGCCGCTCCTCAGCAATGACCAGCGACTCAGCCAGCTTGGCACCGTCTCGGGCGCACTCTAGGGACTTGCCGTAGTCACCGGTGATGGTGATGAGGCCCTTCGGACACGACATCTTCATCTTCAGGTACACGTAGTGGGGGACCGCCATGAATTTGGCGAGGGCGGGTCGGCCCAGCAATGTGTGGTACGCGCTGGACAGGTCCATCACCTTTAACAAGATCGGTTCGCGCCGGAAATGGTTGCTGTCGCCGAACAGGACGTCGAGCCCGACCCGGCCAATGGGAGAGCAGGAGAGGCTGGGGACGATGCCGTGGAAGATCGTCCGGGTCGGCTCCAGGTCCTTGGCCTCGAGGCCGAGCTTGTTCATCATGTCGCGGTAAAGGATGTCGATGCTGCTGCCACCGTCGATGAGGACTCAGGGAACCTTGCACGTGTGCCGTGTGACAATGGTGGGGTTGAGGACGAGGGCATAACCACCCGTATTCGGCATGACGGTCGGGTGGTCCTCCCAGGTCCAGGTGACCGGGTGGTCCGACCAGTGCATGTACTCCGGCTAGGCCGGGACGATGGTGTTCACCTCCTGCCGATGGAGACGCTCGCTGCGTTTGTCATTGCTGAGGCTGGTGAAGACGACATAGGCCGCATTCTGGTCCGGGTACGCGTCGTCACGCATCGCGCCGCCGGTTGGGGACAACGGTGGAGGCGGAGGCGGCTGCCCGCGCCCGGAGTCAGAGCCGGAGGAGGCGGGACGTCGCCCCTCATGATGCGCTTGGTGATGCCGCACTGCCAAAGCATGTGCGTGGACGGCCTTGTGCCGCTGTGGTGCTTGCAGGGGGGCGTCGAGCATCTCTTCGAAGCTCATGGCGGGTTGCCACGCCATCTTGCCGGTCTGCTGGCGTTTGGCTGCCGGGTCCGCCGCGGGCTCGGTGGCCGCGACGAGCCGGTTGTCGTAGCGCTGAGCCGTTTGGTCGGCCTTTCGCTTGTTGTTCTGCTGGTGCTGCTACCGGCTACTCTCGCCGGCCGGCTTCGAAGGGGGAACCGGCTTTGCCTTGCCAGCTTCATCCAGTGCCACCTGGATCTTCATGGCGGAGTCGGCGTTGGTGTACTTGCCCGCCGTCACCATGAGCGCGGCCATGGTGGCCGGCTCGGATTGCAAGAGCTTGTGCTTGAGGAGGATGTCGTCTCGGCACCCATTGACAAAGTACTAGATTGCTTGAACCTCGTGGATGCCCTCGCAGCAGTTCCAGAGCTCGGTCCAGCGTGCGAGGTACTCGCGGCCAGTCTCTGTTCGCCCCTGCACGCACCTGGCGAGCAGGCTGGGGAGGCCGGGCCGCTTGTAGGTCCCCGTGAAGTTGCAGATGAAGGCGTGCTCAAAATCGACCCAAGTGGTGACTCTGCCCACCGGCAGACTATTCAACCAGGTGCGGGCCGACGGTTGGAGCATGAGCGGTGCGTAGCGCACGACGAGTCGGTGGTTACCGCCGGTGATGCCAATGGCGGTGTTGTGGTCGGTAAGCCAGTCTTCCGGCTTCACAGTTCCGTTGTCCTTGGGGGTGTCGCGGGGGAGCATGAACCCTTTCATACAGGGCTCCTCCTGGATGCGTGGGACGAAGCACGTCGGCCCAATGGCGCCGCCTTTCTCCACCTCCAGGGAGTGAGCGAGCCGGTCGAGGCGGTGGCGAGCGTCCGTGTCGTCGATGGCGCATGCGCCGAGTCGACTGGCGACCGGGCCACGGGAGGGCGGGTCGGTTGGAGCCGGACGCCGACCAGGCTGGCCGGGTCCGTGTCCGTTCTCTAGGGCGGGCTCGTCGGCTAGGCCGCCGACGGCCGTCAGGGCCGGGTCGCGCCGAGTCCGGGTTCTGTCGGAGTGCGCCTCACCGGGTGGAGAGGACAACGTGTGCTGAAGGTCCAGGTCCGACGACGCGGGTGGAGCCGGATCCCGCCAGCTTGACGAGCTAGTTGAGGCGGTCTTGCTGCGGATTGGCCCCGTTGAGGAGGTCGTGCATCCGCTTGATGCGCTTCTTCAGCTCCTCTCCAGTGAGTTGATCCAAACCGACCGCGGCCGCCTGGGTAGCACGCATGTTCTTCATTGGGGTCTCGTAGACGGTCGAGATGGTGCCGAGGGCGCGGCCAATCGCTCCTCCTTGGGATCGCATGTCGGCGACCCGGCTCGGCTCGGCCGCGGCAGGCTTGAAGCCGTAAGCGGCGTTGCACTCCAGCTGGGAGGAGTCCAGGCAACGCTGCATGGCGGCGAGCGTCTCAGTCAGGTCCAGCATCTGCTCGGGCCACGGCGATGTTGGAGGCGTCGATGTCGGTGCCGATGGGGACGCGGAGGCTCTGCATCACGGCGCGCAACGGGTTGGACGGTTCGGCCTGTTCCGCTACAGCCTTGGCATCAGCGGCCTTCCTCGTCTTCTCGATGAAGAGGAGGTGTCGGTGCCGGTGACAAAAACCTCCACGTGGACCTCCATTGCCCCAACGGAAATGCCGCCGCCCAGGGAGAGAGGAGAGTCGGAGTAGCTAAGTACCTCGTCGGGTACTCATCGGCCGCGGGCGCATCGGAGATGTGCAGTGCGGCGAAGGAGGCGGCGAGTGCGTCGACGATGTCGTCCGCCAGCATGACGGGCTCGTCGGAATCAGAGAGGAGCCCCATCAGAAGCATGCTCCCGGCCAGCTCCTCGAGCTTCCCCATGGTGGGTGCCAACTGTCATGGTGGGTGCTCGACAGATGCCATGGGAAGACTAAAGAGAGGAGGAGTCTCGAGGGCACTGGTGGGCTCCAGAGGCGGGGTTGGCATGAGCGAGCGCGGGACGCAAGACATACCCAAGTTTGGGGCTCTCCAGAGAGATAACACCCCTAATCCTGCCAAGAATGGTTGATATGCAGTAGTACAAGGTTGCTCCTGGAGCTGTATGGAGGAAGAAGGAAGACATGCCAAGGCGTAGGCTGTTCCTTCTCCCTAGGCGTGTTCTACTGATCGGTGGCTAGTTCCTGTGTGCTTACTGCTTCTCTATTCTTGCTTACTTTCCCATATACGCGAGGGCTCCTGGGGGGTTTTATAGGCCAACCCCCAGGGGTACAATGGTAATGTTACAGGGCCGTAGGGTCGGGTTGTCAGCGTCTGGGGACCCGGGGCTGGGCCCTGCCGGGTGTCTGTGGTTCGCCGGGTTCCCCTAGGTGTGGGCCCTGCACCTAGGGGGACTGTGCGCCGTCTTGTCGATCGTCACGGAGTGGCCGAGTTGAGTCGGGTGCAGTGGCGCTCCGTCAGGTCGCCTCTTGCTATCGTCAGCAGTGATGATAGGGGCATTGTTGCCATGCCGTCCCTGGTCAGCGGGCAGGTGAGGGGCATTGTTGCCACGCTCCGGCTGACTAGAGGCATGGGTAGGGCACTGTTGCCTCGGTCATCAGTGGATGAAGACTCGTCCCATCGTACGGCCTAGATGGGACGGGAGCTGACCCATGGCTGGGTTGAGGAACACGCCAAGGGTGGAGCTGGCTTGTTGGGGAAGCCTTGGTTGTGCCGGGTTCGGCTGTCTTGTGCTGGTTGTCGAGGTCGAGTCCGGGTGTTTGACCGGGTCGGAGAGTTCGGCTGGGTCATGGGGCCTGGTCGGGTCGAGCGACCTGGCCAAGTGTGTGTCGGCTTGAGGGGTGACGCCAGCCCTGTTGTTTTTGAAAAGGATCCGGGTTCTGTTGCCTGCCCGGGGTTCATCCCCCCAACAGCAGTATAACGTGACTTCCTTTTGCATTAAGGGATTGAGCATACAAAGAAATAAGCGCATGGCAACTTCTACTTCCCTCTGCGAAGGTCCTATCTTTTACTTTTATGTTTTTACCTTTTTGCAAGAGTCTAAATTTTTCTCTCTATTCCCTTTTAATTTTTCTCCTTTGGCAAGCATCATGTGGTGAGGAAAGATCAAGGCACAGATGTCCGGTTGAATATGGGTAGCATGAGTTATTATTGTTGACATCACCTCAAGGTGAATACGTTGGGGGCGAAACTTAAGCCCCTATCTTTCTTTGTGTCCGGTTGAAACGTTTTGCTCATGTGTATGCGATGAGTGTTAATAATCATAGAAGACTATAGGATGGTTGAGTATGTGGACTTGCCTAAACGCTCCGATACGTGACCCTTCCTGAAAAGATGATGAATTGTAGTTGCAAAGTTGACTGAGAACATAGTTAGTTAGTTTCCAATAGAGTTTATGCTTCATACTTCGATGTTGTGATGAATTGTTACTTATTCATGAGAAGTATATGATAAAAGTCCTATGATAAAATTGTAATGTTTAAGTTTGTTGTTCTTATAATAATATATGCATGATGCTTCTATGTCCGTATTTTGTTTTTATTGACACCTCTCTCTCTCTCTAAGCATGTGGACATGTTTTTTGATTTCGGTTTTCGCTTGAGGACAAGCGAGATCTAAGCTTGGGGGAGTTGATACGTCCATTTTGCATCATGTTTACATATTGATATTTATGATGTTTTTATGCATAATAATGCTTTTTGGAGTAGTTCTAATGCCTTTTCTCTCATAATATGCATGGTTCACACAAAGAGGAAGAATTCCAGTAGCTGGAAATCTGGACCTGGAAAAGCTATGTTAGGCCACCTATTCTGCATAACTCCAAACAAGCTGAAACTTCACGAGCATTTTTATGCAATAAATAAGAAATATTGGAGCAAATAACTACCGGAGGGGGGCCAGCTGGTGAGCACAAGACAGTAGGGCGCCAGGCCCCCCATGTTGGGGAACGTAGCAGAAATTCAAAATTTTCTACGCATCACCAAGATCAATCTACGAAGATACAAGCAACAAGAGAGAGGGGAATGCATCTTCATAGCCTTGAAGATCGCGATGCGGAAGCGTTACAAGAACGCGGTCGGTGGAGTCGTTCACGAAGCGATTCAGATCACGGTCGAATCCGATCTAAGCACCGAACAATTAGTGTAGTGACTTCATCTGAAGTTTCATGATCACTATCATTAGCTTCCACTTCAATTGGTGTAGGTGCCATAGGAACAACTTCCTGTGCCCTGCTACACACTAGTTGACGTGATGGTTCAATAACCTCATCAAGTCTCCACCATCCTCCCACTCAATTCTTTCAAGAGAAACTTTTCCTCGAGAAAGGACCCGATTCTAGAAACAATCCCTTTTGCTTCCGGAACTGAGACAGGAGGTATACCCAACTATTTTTGGGTGTCCTATGAGATGCATTTATCCGCTTTGGGTTCGAGCTTATCAGGCTAACACCTTTCACATAAGCGTCACAGCCCCAAACTTTTAAGAAACGACAGCTTAGGTTTCTCTAAACCATAGTTCATACGGTGTCATTTCAACGGAATTACGTGGTGCCCTATTTAAAGTGAATGTGGTTGTCTCTAATGCCTAACCCATAAATTATAGTGGTAATTCGATAAGAGACATCATGGTATGCACCATATCCAATAGGGTGCAGTTATGATGTTCAGACACACCATCACACTATGGTGTTCCAGGCGGTATTGGTTGTGAAACAATTTCCACAATGTCTCAATTGTGTACCAAACTCGCAACTCAGATATTCATCTCTATGATCATATCATAGACATTTTATCCTCTTGTCACGACGATCTTCAACTTCACTCTGAAATTACTCTGATATTCATCTCTATGATCATATCAATAATTCAAACTTGTGTTTCATCAACTAACTATACTCAGTATCTACTCAAATCATATGTGAAGTAAGAACATAACGATATCCACTGCGTGCCTTAGCACTCATTGGACTGCACACATCAAAATGTATTACTTCCAACAAGTTGCTTTCTTGTTCCATTTTACTGAAAACGAGGCTTTCAGTATTCTTCCCCATGTGGTATGATTTGCATGTCTCAAGTGATTCAAAATCAAGTGAGTCCAAACAGTCCATCTGCATGGAGTTTCTTCATGCGTATATACCAATAGACATGGTTCACATGTCTCAATCTTTTCAAAAACGAGTGAGTCCAAAGATCCATCAACATGGAGCTTCTTCATGCGTTTTATACCAAGATGACTCAAATGGCAGTGCCACAAGTAGGTGGCACTATATCATTACTATCTTATATCTTTTGGCATGAACATGTGTATCACTACGATCGAGATTCAATAAACCATTCATTTTAGGTGCAAGACCATTGAAGGTATTATTCAAATAAACAGAGTAACATTATTCTCCTTAAATGAATAACCGTATTGTGATAAACATAATCCAATCATGTCTGTGCTCAACGCAAACACCAAATAACAATTATTTAGGTTTAACACCAATCTCGATGGTAGAGGGAGTATGCGATGCTTGATCACATCAACCTTGGAAACACTTCCAAACCATATCATCATCTCACCTTTAGCTAGTCTCCGTTTATTCCGTAGCCTTTCATTTCGAGTTACTAACACTTAGCAACTGAACCGGTATCTATTACCATGGTGCTACTAGGAGTACTAGTAAAGTACACATCAATATAATGTATATCCAATATACTTCTGTCGACCTTGCCAGCCTTCTCATCTACCAAGTATCTAGGGTAGTTCTGCTTCAATGACTGTTCCCCTCATTATAGAAGCACTTAGTCTCGAGTGGGTTCAAACTTTGGGTTTCTTCACTAGAGCAGCAACTGATTTGCCGTTTCATGAAGTATCCCTTCTTGCCCTTGCCCTTCTTGAAACTAGTGGTTTCACTAACCATCAACAATTGATGCTCCGTCTTGATTTCTACTTTCGCGGTGTCAAACATCGCGAATATTTCAAGGATCATCATATCTATCCCTGATATGTTATAGTTCATCACGAAGCTCTAGCAGCTTGGTGGCAATGACTTTGGAGAAACATCACTATCTCATCTGGAAGATTAACTCCCACTCGATTCAAGTGATTGTGGTACTCAGACAATCTGAGCACAAGCTCAACGATTGAGCTTTTCTCCCTTAGATTGCAGGCTAAGAAACTCGTCGGAGGTCTTATACCTCTTGACGTGGACACGAGCCTGAAATCCCAATTTCAACCCTCGAAACATCTCATATGTTCCGCGATGTTTCGAAATCGTCTTCGGTGCCTCAACTCTAAACCGTTTAACATTACTGAACTATCATGTAGTTATCAAAACATGTATGTTAGATGTTCACAACATCCACAGATGACGTTCGAGGTTCAGCACACCGAGCGGTGCATTAAGGACATAAGCCTTCTGCGGAGCAACGAGGACAATCCTCAGTTTACGGACCTAGTCCGCATAATTGCTACTATAAACTTTCAACTGAATTTTCTCTAGGAACATATCTAAAACAGTAGACCTAAAGCGCGAGCTACGACATAATTTGCAAAAACCTTTTTGACTATGTTCAGGATAATTAAATTCATCTTATGAACTCCCACTCAGATAGACATCCCTCTAGTCATCTAAGTGATACATGATCCAAGTCAACTAGGCCGTGTCCGATCATCACGTGAGACGGACTAGTCATCGTCGGTGAACATCTTCATGTTGATCGTATCCACTATACGACTCATGTTCGACCTTTCGGTCTCTTGTGTTCCGAGGCCATGTCTGTACATGCTAGGCTCGTCAAGTCAACCTAAGTGTTTCGCGTGTGTAAAACTGGCTTACACCCGTTGTATGTGAACATTAGAATCTATCACACCCGATCATCACGTGGTGCTTCGAAACAACAAACTTTCGCAACGGTGCACAGTTAGGGGGAACACTTTCTTGAAATTATTATGAGGGATCATCTTATTTACTACCGTCGTTCTAAGCAAATAAGATGCACAAACATGATAAACATCACATGCAATCAAATAGTGACATGATATGGCCAATATCATTTTGCTCCTTTTGATCTCCATCTTCGGGGCTCCATGATCATCATCGTCACCGACATGGCACCATGATCTCCATCATCGTGTCTTCATGAAGTTGTCTCGCCAACTATTACTTCTACTACTATGGCTAATGGTTAGCAATAAAGTAAAGTAATTACATGGCGTTATCATTGACACGCATGTCATACAATAAATAAGACAACTCCTATGGCTCCTGCCGGTTGTCATACTCATCGACATGCAAGTCGTGATTCCTATTACAAGAACATGATCAATCTCATACATCACATATATCATTCATCACATTCTTTTGGCCATATCACATCACATAGCATACCCTGCAAAAACAAGTTAGACGTCCTCTAATTGTTGTTGCATGTTTTACGTGGCTGCTATGGGTTTCTAGCAAGAACGTTTCTTACCTATGCAAAGACACTACGGTGATATGCCAATTGCTATTTACCCTTCATAAGGACCCTTTTCATCGAATCCGATCCGACTAAAGTGGGAGAGACTGGCACCCGCTAGCCACCTTATGCAACAAGTGCATGTCAGTCGGTGGAACCTGTGTCACGTAAGCGTATGTGTAAGGTCGGTCCGGGCCGCTTCATCCCATAATGCCGCCAAATCAAGATAGGACTAGTAACGGTAAGCAAATTGTACAAACCATCACCCACAACTACTTGTGTTCTACTCGTGCAAAGAATCTACGCAATAGACCTAGCTCATGACGCCACTGTTGGGGAACGTAGCAGAAATTCAAAATTTTCTACACATCACCAAGATCAATCTACGGAGACACAAGCAACGAGAGAGAGGGGAGTGCATCTTCATACCCTTGAAGATCGCGATGCGGAAGCGTTACAAGAACGCGGTCGGTGGAGTCATTCACGAAGCGATTTAGATCGCGGCCGAATCTGATCTAAGCACCGAACAACGGTGCCTCCGCGTTCAACACACGTATAGCCCGGTGACGTCTCCCATGGCTTGATCCAGCAAGGAGAGAGGGAGAGGTTGGGGAAGACTCCATCCAGCAGCAGCACGACGGCGTGGTGGTGATGGAGGAGCATGGCACTCCAGCAGGGCTTCGCCAAGCACTGCGAGAGATGAGGAGGGAGAGGGGTAGGGCTGCGCCAAGAGGGAGGAAAACTCATGTCTTTAGCAGCCCCAAAACCACCACTATATATAGGGGAAGGGGAGAGGGGGCCGGCCCCTTCCAGATCCCATCTAGAGGGGAGGGGCGGCGGCCAGGAGGGGGAGACTTGCCCCCCAAGCAAGGTGGAGGCACCCCCTCCCTAGGGTTTTTCAACCCTAGGCGCCTTGGGCCCTTGGGGGACGCACTAGCCCATCTGGGGCTGGTCCCCTCCCACACTTGTCCCACGCAGCCCTCTGGGGCCGGTGGCCCCACCAGGTGGACCCCCGGGACCCTCCCGGTGGTCCCGGTACATTACCGATAGCACCCAAAACTTTTCTGGTGACCAAAATAGGACTTCCCTTATATAAATCTTTACCTCCGGACCATTCTGGAACTCCTCGTGGCATCCGGGATCTTATCCGGGACTCCGAACAACATTCGGTAACCACATACAAACTTCCTTTATAACCCTAGTGTCATCGAACCTTAAGTGTGTAGACCCTACGGGTTCGGGAATCATGCAGACATGACCGAGACAGCTCTCTGGCCAATAACCAACAGCGGGATCTGGATACCCATGTTGGCTCTCACATGTTCCACGATGATCTCATCGGATGAACCATGATGTCAAGGATTTAATCAATCATGTATACAATTCCCTTTGTCTACCGGTATAGTACTTGCCCGAGATTCAATCGTCGGTATCCCGATACCTTGTCCAATATCGTTACCGGCAAGTCTCTTTACTCGTTCCGTAACACATCATCCTGTGATCAACTCCTTGTTCACATTGTGCACATTATGATGATGTCCTACCGAGTGGACCCAGAGATACCTCTCCATCACATAGAGTGACAAATCCTAGTCTTGATTCGTGCCAACCCGACAGACACTTTCGGAGATACCCGTAGTGCACCTTTATAGCCACCCGGTTACGTTGTGACGTTTGGCACACCCAAAGCACTCCTACGGTATCCGGGAGTTACACAATCTCGTGGTCTAAGGAAATGATACTTGAGATTAGAAAAGCTTTAGCAAACGAACTACACGATCTTGTGCTATGCTTAGGATTGGGTCTTGTCCATCACATCATTCTCCTAATGATGTGATCCCATTATCAATGACATCCTATGTCCATGGTCAGGAAACCACAACCATCTATTGATCAACGAGCTAGTCAACTAGAGGCTCACTAGGGACATGTTGTGGTCTATGTATTCACACATGTATTATGGTTTCCAGTTAATACAATTATAGCATGAATAATAGACAATTATCATGAACAAGGAAATATAATAATAACCATCTTATTATTGCCTCTAGGGCATATTTCCAACACCCCGGGCCTGCCCTGGTGGGTTGTGGTCAGCCCAGCCCACCTCCGGTGCCCCTCTTCTGGTATATAAGTCATTTTGACCTAGAAAAATACTGAGAGGACTTTCGGGACGGAACGCCGCCATCTCGAGGAGGAACTTGGGCAGGAGCACTTTTACCCTCCGGCGAAGCGATTCCGCCGGGGGAACTTCCCTCACGGAGTGGGAAATCATCGTCATCATCATCACCAACAACTCCATCTTGGGGAGGGCAATCTTCATCAACATCTTCACCAGCACCATCTCCTCTCAAACCCTAGTTCATCTCTTGTGTTCAATCTTTGTACCAGAACCTCAGAGTGGTACCTATGGGTGACTAGTAGTGTTTATTACATCTTGTAGTTGACTACTATATGGTTTATTTGGTGGAAGATTATATGTTCAGATCCAAGATGCTATTTAATACCCCTCTGATCTTCAGAATGATTATTATTTGTGAGTAGTTACTTTTGTTCTTGAGGTCGCGGGAGAAATCATGTCGCAAGTAATCATGTGAACTTGATATGTGTTTGATATTTTTATAGTATGTATGTTGTGATTCCCTTAGTGGTGTCACTTGAACTCAACTACATGACACTTCACCATATTTGGGGCTAAGGGAATGCATTGTGGAGTAGTTATTAGATGATGGGTTGCGAGAGTGACAGAAGTTTAAACCCTAGTTTATGCGCTATTCCGTAAGGGACCTATTGGATCCAAAAGTTTAATGCTATGGTTAGAATTTATTCTTAAAACTTTTCTCGTAGTTGTGAATGCTTGCGAGGGGGTTAATCATAAGTAGGAGGTTGGTTCAAGTAAGAACAACACCTAAGCACCGGTCCACCCACATACCAAATTATCAAAGTAGCGAACACGAATCGAATCAACATGATGAAAGTGACTAGATGAAATTCCCGTGTACCCTCAAGAACGCTTTGCTTATAATAAAAGACAGTTTTGGAATGTCCTTTGCCTCAAAAGGATTAAGCTACCTTGCTGCACTTTTGTTACTACTATCGTTACTTGCTCGTTACAAATTACCTTGCTATCAAACCACTTTGTTACTTACAATTTCGACACTTGCAGACATTACCTTGCTGAAAACCACTTATCATTTCCTTCTGCTCCTCGTTGGGTTCGACACTCTTACTAATCGAAAAGATTACAATTGATCCCATATACTTGTGGGTCATCATGGCTACACATGGAAGTTTCTAGCCCCAAACAATCCACCCAGATGTGTATTAAGGTTGCCACCTTATGTTGCCCCAAAATTATTATCTCTCGCAACTTGCATGGATCACACATACCCATCCCCGTCAGGGATGGCAATGTGTCGGGTTTGGGGCGGGTGGAGCTGGTACAAATCCAGTACATGACCCATCTTCCTACCTTTTGCCCATCCACCAAAGTATCCATGGGCACAACTTGTGCCCATGCCCAAACCCATTGGATACCCAAATACCTGTGGAGCTCCATGGGCGTAGAAAAATCAGCATAAAGCCTTCCCAAAGATCAAATTAACTCATCATCGTTCAATCACAGATGACAACATAAGGTATAAGAATAAGTAGGCAACAAGTACACTGTTCAAACATTGTCCACACACATAATGACAACACAGATAGTCTGGTAGTAAAAAACTTGTCTTAAATCTTATTTCATCAAAAAACTAAAGTAGAGCGCACGATGATAAGTTGACAACTCAAGAAGTATCATAGTAGAATTATGGTCTTAAAATCTTATTACATCAGAACCAAAGTTCTAAGATCTTATAATCACAACTGAAGTTGCATAAATAAAGGATGTAACATATTTGGAAATTCAAATGCACTTCCAACAGCATGTGCACTAGTAATTGGAGACCCAGCCACATGTCCACATGAGCACACTTGGCTCCAAATTAGTCTTCAATAATGATGGGCTCATTTTCATCCTGAAATAAAAAGGAAAGCATTAATAAACAAGTTACTTTGACTACACATGCATGAAGGATGAAAACATGGCATCTAATCTAAGTCCAACCATCAACACATTCACAAGTATATATCTTAAAATAAATAGTGCACTGCCCACACATCACTTGTTATTTAAACATATAAACCATAGCCAACAGAATAAATTGAGATGAGAACAAGGAGTTACCATCACTTCTTCTTCATCCTCCAGAACGGATTGAACCGCTTTTGCAAAGCGAAGGTGATATCACCTAATGCAAAGGTGAAGCAAAAAAATAATTTATGCATAGCACAAAGAAGACGAATAAAAATTGATAATTAACAAGATTACCTGTTGGGAATATAGCTATTTGTGTAAGCCGCCCAGGAGGGGCCGGGTTACGCAAAGAGCTTCAACCAAGAGAAGCCTAAGGCCAAGCATGAAGATAGCAGTTTAAGATGGGCTTAAGGCCCGCTGGCGACTCTTGGTCCGTTGTAGTAAACCTTTGTAATGATATTACCTGTATCACAAGATAGACTTAACTAGTCACCGAGCCGGACATTGTTTCTGAGCCGGCCGGGACACTGTAAGCCGCAGGGCGTCCACCTGTGTATATAAGGGGACGACCCGCTGGCGGCTTAGGGCAAGAAACAACTCATCGAGAACCAGGCATAGCGTGTCTCGCTCCCTGGTCATCGAAACATCAATACCAACCCAACTAGACGTAGGCCTTACCTTCATCGTAAGGGGCCGAACTAGTATAAACCCTCTCGTGTCCTTTGTCCCGATTTAACCCCTTCAAGCTTCCTAGTTGCGATGGCTCCACAACTAAGTCCTTTCACGAGGACATCTGACGTGACAATTCCACGACAGTTGGCACCCACCATGGGGCCAGCGCACGGTGGATTTGAGTTCTTGAAGGGCAACTTCTAAGGGCTCAAGGGATATGTGGTGGGCCGGATGACCAAGAGTCGTCGCGGAAAGATCTACATCAATGATGAAGGCTGGGGCCCCGACGCCGGCCCAATTGAGTACGGATACCGGGTCCCCTTCGGCGGAATCCATGTCTTCATCGGCCAGATCGGTGAGCCGGGCCCTGAGCCGGACAACTGCACCGACCTCATCGAGATGGCTCAGCGTGCAAGGAAGACCCGGGCTCAACCTGTCTTAAGGCGTGCCTTCATGGGCTGCATCCACGGAGAGGAATTTCCTGAAGGACCTGAAGATGGGGGTGAGACGGCCGTTCCCTCAGACGGTGACTTGTCCACCGGCTCAACAGATTCGTTCTATCGGGTGCAAGACGGCGTGCTCAGGGGCTGTTCCGATGGCAGCAGTATTCCGGACCTGTTGGGGATATTACCACTAGGCGTGAACCGGCCTGCTTGGGCCGGGATAACTTCATTAGTGGTATAAACAGATGAAGGCCCAAGGCCTGTAGCCGGTTTAGAACCTGTAGCCGTAAACCGGCCTGATGTGTAACTTGTATTGTAAGTTAGGAACAGAGAGATACCAACCGGGATACGAGTATGGACCGGTTGGGACTCTAAGGACCGACGGGTGTCACCCGAGTATATAAGGGGACGACCCGGCAGCGGTTCAGGGGGGAACAACAACTCGAGTCTAGGCGAAGCTTGTTTGCTCCCTAGCCATCGAGACCACATCAATTCCATCGCAACTAGACGTAGGCTTTTACCTTCATCGAAGGGGCCGAACTAGTATAAAACCCTCGTGTCTTTGTGTCCGCTTTAACCCCTTCAAGTAAACCCGTGGCGATGGCTCCACGACTAAGTCCTTTCGCTAGGACATCTGCCGTGACAAATCCACGACAGTTGGCACCCACCGTGGGGCTATCGCACGATGGTTTGACGATCTTGGAGGGCAAGCTCAAAGGACTCGAAGGCTATGCTGTGGGCCAGATGACCAAGAGTCGTCGTGGCAAGATCTACATCAACGACGCAGGATGGGGTCCCGAGGCCGATTCGATTGAGTATGGGTACCGGGTCCCCTTTGGTGGCATACACGTTTTCATCGGCAAGATCGGTGAGCTGGGGCCTGAGCCGGACATCTGCATCGACCTCGTCGAGACGGCTCAGCGTGCGAGATCTACCCAGGCTAAACCGGCCAGGAAGCGTGCCTTCGTTGGAGTCATCCACGGAGGAGAGCGTAAGGACGAGTCAGAACACGGTAGCGAGACCGCCGTCTATTCCGGCGACGAGTCCTCGACCGGAGAGACCGAATCACTATACCAGTTACAAGACGACCAGGTTAGGGGCTGTTCCGATGGCGACAGTATTCCGGACCCCCCAGGCCAGCTCAACCGGGTTGCAATATTCATGGCCGGCACACAGGCGGCGAATCACTCTTCGACCGCCGCAGCGATGTTCTCTGGATCAGCATCGGCGGCAGCGGCAGGGGAAGGAGGCCTCGTGCGCCCGCCGGTTAAAGTTCTATCTGATCTGTTTGATGCACTAGCCGCGCTTATGGCAGAGGACAATCCGGCGGATCAGGAGGCCCATAATGCAGAAATTGCAAAGGTGAGAGAGCAGATCGTGCAAGCCAAAGCGGATCTGGCAGCAGAAAAAGACAGGATGGCCGCAGAGCGGGCCGCTTTGGACGCCCAGGCTTATAAGCTCATGCTTGACCAGAACGCATCACAGGAGGTCTTAAAGCGGAAGCACAGATCACGCCTGCCGTTAGGGTTTGATCCCCAGAATCTCTTTCACACTCCAGGAGCTGGACCCAGTAATCCGCCGCAGCACCAGGAGACAAACCGGATTGAGGCACCAGGACCAGGGGGGACGGTCCAACCTCGCCTGATGGAACCTCCTCAGCAGAACATTGTGATTCCTCCGCTGGTCCAGACGCCCCCAGGTCATTATTCTAATCCTATGGACAACCTTGTTGCAGTTGCCGCGCGATTAGAGGCTATCCCAGTTGAAGGGGACTCTCCGCAAGCGATAGAGACGCGCCAGGTTAAGGAGCTTCTCCGGACCACGCTGATTCAGTAGGAAGCATATTCATACAGCCGTGATCGGATTCACCCTACGCCTCGTCCAAGCCGGAACTATAGCAGGCGCATGGATGAACCGGCCATATCGAGCAATGCGCGAGGCCGTGAAGCAGCCCGTGGCAATAACCCGGCAGGTGGTGTTCGCGATGCTCAGGATGTGGTGGACCGGGCCCGGGCACGAAGGGAGGCCGAGTTAGCAGCACAGGATGATGTGGGTCAACTTACACCGGTTCGCCCTACCACCTTCGCCGGACCAGGAGTCGCATCCGCTTTGGGAGTGCCTTGTTTAATCCCCGCTTTACGCAATGTGCGTCTGCCCAAAGATTTCAAGGGTCCACGCAAGGTGCCAAATTACACCGCTGATTTATCCCCTGAAGCGTGGATAGAGAGTTATGAGATGGCCATGGAGATGTTAGACGTGGATGAGGCCGCGTGTGCAAAATACTTCACCATGATGCTTGAAGGCACAGCTCGTACCTGGTTGAAGAGCCTACCACCCAATTCTGTCGGCTCATGGGCCCAGTTGAGGGCCCGGTTTATCCAGAATTTCAAGGATACGTGTAAGCAGCCCAAGTCCATAGTAGACCTGGCGGCTTGTGTCAAGGGGAAGGAGAATCAACGACCCATTGGGTGCGCCGCGTTTCGGAAATTTTGCACTCGTCTGACAG
Organism: Triticum aestivum; assembly: GCF_018294505.1. Classification (NCBI taxonomy): domain Eukaryota; kingdom Viridiplantae; phylum Streptophyta; class Magnoliopsida; order Poales; family Poaceae; genus Triticum; species Triticum aestivum. Next base: position 68,859,565 of record NC_057801.1, read on the forward strand.
GATTAATGCTGACTCTGCGATCTTAACCCTGGAAGGCAACTGCCGGTTTGAGCCTTTAAAATTGAAATTGGGACGCATGAAGCGGTTCTATAATGACATGGGAACCCTCATGGCCGCTCTAGTGAAGTATGCTGATTCAGACAGTACCAAGGATCCCGAGACTGATGATGATGAAGCAGGGAAGGGAAGGAAGAATAGCAACTCCAAACAGCAGCAGTACAAACCGGCGGGTCATGGAAACGGAGGCAAGCGCAAGGCGGATGGCAGCATGGACTTTGTGGCCAACACTAATGCACAAGTTATCCCCACCTTGGGAGGGACCTTTCGTGGTCAGCAAGAATCTGCATAACGGGTCGTACTATCTGATTGATATTCGAGAGCATAAAGACTCACGTACATCAGAGGAGGAGACCAACAGGCCGTGGAATATAGCTCATCTTCGGCTTTACTACACTTGAGCCATCGGCTCTATCCATGTACATATCATGACAGTGTATATATTATCTTGATATAATAAAACCGGAGCCTCAGCTAAGCGGGGTCTCTGTCTTTCTTATCATGCGTGGTTACATGGAGTGGCTCTGTTTTTAAAGCGGACTCCGGTTTACCCCTTGACATTTGCTTTTTATATATCACTGGGGGCCTTGGTCGTGTCCGAACCAACGCGACACCTTTTGATAGGCGACAGCCACCAGATCACTTGGGGACATGGTCAAGTCTGAACCAGTCACGCCTCTTGGTCGGCCTAAGGCCACAAAATCACTTGGGGGCTTGGTCGAACCCGAACCATTGCCACGCCTATTGATCTGGCATATATGCCACGAATCATTTGGGGACCTGGCTGACTTGAATCATTGTCACTCCTATTGGGGGCTTGGTCCTGTCCGACCATGGTAATACCATCTGATCAGCTCAGTATAGCATATTTTTGCAAACGGTTTTTATCATTGCCTTGGTTTCCATGGTATTTTCATGGCTTGTTTGTTCTTAGTTTTTTGTTGGATTCCTTTTATGTCAACAAACCCTTTCCGGTTCATCCTATGGATTCGATTCCCCTTTAATCCGGAGAAATGTGCCCGGTTTATTTTTTTTTCCTGTTAACATCATGGAGTAACAAGGGGGTTTATATTGACCCAGTACGGTCTATACGGGAGCTGTTTTCTCCCCCCTTGTTGACGGTAGTGGTTTATAAAACCTCCGCTTCAAAGCTTGGCTAAACCAGCTTCATGCCAAGACATGGCAGGTATTTTGTATCACCTATTTGTTACATTACTGATACACATATCAAGATCATAAATCGGCTGGCGGTATAACCGCCACCGAAGTTCAAATTTTTCTGATTGCAGGAAATATGAATGGAGGTTTTTTCGCACAAAAGCTTCAGTACTTATGCACGAAGGCATATTCATGATAGAAGTATTAACTATCCTGTTACAAGGCAACACAGTGCCCGAATAAAGATCATTTGTTATTTTGGAAAGATTCCAAGGACAACTATACAAACCGGCTCCCGGTTTAGGCCTGCTCCTCGTCATCATCCGCTTCAGCTTCTTCGTCCCTACCCATTGGCTGGAAATCAATAGTGGTCCAATCGATTCCCATTAAAGCTTGGAAAACAGCCTCTTCATGTATCAGGGAAGACGGTTCAATATCAGGAGCGTAAGTGTGCTTACAGATTGGAGGGATCAGATTCTCCGCTTCAAGAGTTGGGGCAGGCACTCGCTTGTTCTGGTCATCGTATTGTGCTTGATAATGCGTCAAGTCTGCCTCTTCAGCTAGCTGACAAGCCAGAGGGCGCACTGCACGGTTTATTGCCCTTAAATCCTCTTCGTTGAATTCAGAGCCATCTTCCTTCAGGCTGGGATAGCCTTGAGATGCTTCCACAGGGTCGAAATCTAGCACCCATGCCTTTGCTCGGATCAAGGCGTTGATAGCTCCGGTTCGAGAAGCAGATTTCTTCAGCTAATCCATCCGGGCCGGAAGCATCCACAACCTGTTAAGAGTGTCCTGGATTAAAGAAGGTGCCGGGTTGTTATGAGAGGCTGTGGTGATGATCCGCTGGGCTCCGGTATATAATTGTTCCACTAAGGTGTAGGCAGCCTTCAGTTTCTTCCGCACATCGTTTCCTAAGTGCCCGATGCGTGTGCCTACAACAATATAGGGACGGTTTCAAACCGGATTTACGCTGCAGCAGGTTCAAATTATCACAAAAGTTAAAAGGAGCTTACCAAAGATCGCAGCGGTCATGGAGTGTATTTGCCGCTTTACGGACGTCAGTTCATCCGCCACCGGTTTAAGGGCAGCTTCAGCATTTTCCGCTCTTTTGGTTAAAGCGGCCTTCTCAGTGGCCCAATCAGCCCGCTCTTTCTTGAAGCCTTCCTTCAGCTGTTCAGCGGTGCTCAAGGCGCTGGTTAATTCTTCCTTTGCCTTGTCTGTTTCAGCTTGTTGAGTTTTCAAGGCCTCCTGCAAATCAGCAATCCGGTCCTCCTTGATTCTCACCTCAGCCTGCATACAGACAGCATTTAGCTTTAAACAAGCGGTCCAAGAAATTGAAGTATCAACCACATAACAAAGTTATACGCCTGATACTTGGGGGCTAATGAACCTTCAGTTTTCAAAAGTTACTAGATTGCAAAGTCCCAAGCTCAATACAGGTATTCAACTTGGCACTTGGGGGCTAATGGCTATTTGCTCAAATTATGTTCTAAGGGTAGTTTTCTGTTGGAGCCCCGGTCTAATTCTGCTAAGTTAAACCGGCCCTTGGGGGCTATATTAATGGATTTCAAAAGTGTTGAGGATCATATTCAAGTCCCGGTTTGACAAAGGCTACAAACCGACCCTTGGGGGCTAGGAGGATTGATGCAAAGGCAGTCAGTAAAGAAGTAAGTTACCTCAAATTTACCCCTCATCATTTTTACCAGACCAGCTTCACAGTCATGGCTAGTATAAAGCCGGTTTAGATAGCCGGAACGAAGATCTTGGGCACTCAGAGCAGCATATGTCTCCAGTTCAACATCCCATTTTTCTTTATTCAGAGCGGAAAAATCCTCTTTTATGGTATGCTTGGTTAAGGTGACAGGTTTCCCGGGTTCAAAGCGGCCTACACCGGTAATCACAACATCATCATCTTTGGACTCGCCGGTTTGGGTTGGTGCGATCGGTTTGTCAGCAGGACTGTGGGATTTCTCAAGCCGGACGGAGCTGACAGGCGGGTCAGCAGAGACTGAAGTATTAATAGGCCTCTCTTCGGGAATAGCATCGTCTTGTAAAGGAGGATCATTGGGAATATCTTCAGGAGCAAATGCTTCAAGATCTGGCGTTTTGTCATGTTCTGGGGCTACATCTTCTTCAGCCGCTTTATCCAGGCGGGCTTTCTTGCTCGGTTTAGGTTTGGCCCTGAAAGAAAATCAAAGAGTCAAGGAAAAGCATAAGCCATTGCATAGTGTACTGGAAGCATATGTTCAGCTTAACTTACCCAAGAACCGTTTTTAACGGTGGCAGCTGAGTGGCCGACGATTCACCAGAAGATGAATGAGAAGTAACCTGATAATCGGAGTCGGATGGGTTAAGAGGTTGACGGAAGAAACCCGCTTTAGGATTTAAATCAATAAAAAGGTCAGAGACCTCGGAGCGGCATTTTCGAACCGGACTGTTTGGTAAACCGGTGGAGGTAACTACCTGGCCACTGTGCCGGGTTGTGCGGCGAGCTTCATGTTGTTGAGTCTTCATAAGAAATTTAGGATCCAAATAAGCAAGAGGATGAGAAAATTTAACTTTCCGGTTCGCCTGTCGAAATTTTGGCAAAGGCAAGATTTCTGAATCGGAAGAGAGAATAGTTACCTCAACGAATTCCGCATTGCTGGCTTCAGCGTCGTCCTGACAAGCATCATCATCAATAAGGCGTGTAAAAAATAAGCCAAGCGAGTCAAGTTCTACCTCAAGGTCCGGGTTACCCACATCGTCATGAATAGCTGGATCAGATGAAGCGGTGGTTTTTCTCTTGTGAGCTGGCTTCTTGATAACATTGGTCTTGGGCCGGATTGGCCGCCCTGCCTTCTCCGGTTTGTCTTGCGAAAGCTTCTTGCTCCAAAACGAATTATCGCCCTGGATCAGCAGTAATTAAATGTCAAACAGATAAAGCAGTAACCGGTTCAACAATAGAGCAATTAAAATCTTACCGCTGGCGGTTTGTTGGTGGTGCAGTAAGGAGGTAGACCGGTTTGAGCACAGAGGTGCTCCGGTTCATTCAGCATCTTTTTTACAAATTTTGTGACTTCATCATCGGGGAGTTGGATTTTAGTGTGTCGGAGTGGGTCATCGACACCACCAGTATACTTGCACATCAAACTGGAGCGCCGGCTCAGAGGCAGTATGCTCCATGATATCCAACAGCGTGCAAGATCTATTCCCGTTAAGCCGTTGGCCATAAAAGCTCGGAGCTTGGACAGTTGCGGAGCGTATTTAATTCTTTCCTTGGCGCTTAGTCTTTGTGGAAAAGGGTGCGTGTTGCTGAGCCGTTCCGGACGGAAGCCAGGCAAGGGATTTTCATTGTCAGGAGAGGTATCCTTGCAATAAAACCAAGTTGCATTCCACTCCTTGGGGTGACTATGGAGTTTGACGTGGGGATAAGTGATCTCCTTCCTCTTTTGAATGGCCATACCGCCCAATTCAGTGTTGGGGCCATCGGTGAATTCAGTGCGACGGTTTAAATGGAAGAGGTCTCTAAACAACTCAACTGAAGGCTCCTCTTGAAGGTATACCTCAGAGAGCACTTGAAAGTGGCATAGATTGGTAACAGAGTTGGGGCCAATATCCTGTGGACGGAGCTGAAAATTGGCTAACACATCCCGGTAAAATTTAGAGCCGGGCGGTTTGAAGCCCCGGGCCAAGTGATCTGCGAAGACCACAACCTCTCCTTCATGGGGGGCGGGAGGACATTCATTTCCAGGAACCCTCCAGTGGATCATATCTTTACTGTTTAAAGCACCGATCAAGACTAGATCGTCCAACTGTGATTCCATCACGCGAGAAGGAACCCAATTGCACTCATACACTTGTTTGGCCATGGCGAGATCTACAAGAAATAGGTGATCCGGTTCAAGAACACGCTGGTTAATAGAAGGTGTTGATCTAAACTACGATTAACCGGAGGCAGTACCTATAAACCGGTCTTCCACAATGCGGCATCATGTGGATTCTGGCGGTTCAACCAGGGGACTAATGGTATATACCGGTTTAGTAACTTTTTTCTATGATAAGTTAAACCGCCTGACCTAAGCATCGGAAGAAATTGAAGCTATGGATAACTAGGTATGAAGAAACAAGTTTCACATGATCTTATCACAGCCGCGGATCTACAGCGAGCTCACAAAAACAGAAAATATTCCGAAGAGTAAGGCAGAAACAGAAGTGAACCATTGAGCGGGTATGTGCGAGAGATATATGGACTTAGATGGGAAACTACAGGTGGATGCTTAAAGACTACTACTAAACGCAGCAGGGATTCACAGATTCATTCAAGGTCAGAAAACAGGTATGAGCATGCGACGAACACAGCACGAACATGGAACCCTAAGAACAGATCTAGGTCAAGAAGAGGAGAAAGCTTACCGGGAACGGAGAAGATGCGGAAAGATGCCGCAATGCTCTGGTACGTTCAGGTTGATGCAGCGGCCCAGGACGAGGCAGAGGTCGACGGCGGTGGCGGAGCTCCAAGGCTGGCGACGCGAGGAAGACGAAGAAGAAGGGACAAAGGGAAAGGGAAAGAAATGACCCTTCGGTCTTATTTATAAGACAACAGAGCTAGGTCAAGCGCGCGGATCCAGGAACTATTGTTAAAAGAGGGCATTATAAATGATAAAATTTCATGATGACGTCATGCCGGCTTACAGCAACCAGAAATGATGACGACACGGCGGTTTACCAATTACCCGAAGATGTCCAAGACACCAGATTTTGTGAGGGATTGACATGAACCAGTTCAAATCAATCTGGGGCCTAATGTTGGGGATATTACCACTAGGCGTGAACCGGCCTGCTTGGGCCGGGATAACTTCATTAGTGGTATAAACAGATGAAGGCCCAAGGCCTGTAGCCGGTTTAGAACCTGTAGCCGTAAATCGGCCTGATGTGTAACTTGTATTGTAAGTTAGGAACAGAGAGATACCAACCGGGATACGAGTATGGACCGGTTGGGACTCTAAGGACCGACGGGTGTCACCCGAGTATATAAGGGGACGACCCGGCGGCGGTTCAGGGGGGAACAACAACTCGAGTCTAGGCGAAGCTTGTTTGCTCCCTAGCCATCGAGACCACATCAATTCCATCGCAACTAGACGTAGGCTTTTACCTTCATCGAAGGGGCCGAACTAGTATAAAACCCTCGTGTCTTTGTGTCCGCTTTAACCCCTTCAAGTAAACCCGTGGCGATGGCTCCACGACTAAGTCCTTTCGCTAGGACATCTGCCGTGACAAATCCACGACAGGACCCCTGTGAGCCGCCAAGATGGGCAGGGATCTTCATGGCTGGAACTCAGCCTGGTGCAAACTCTACAACTGCGGCAGCAATCACATCCGGGTTAGGAGCAGCCGGGGCAGGCGGCCCCGTGCGCCCACCGGCTCAGGTACTGATGGATCTCATGGACAAGCTTACAACCCTGTTAACCGCCACGGTTATTCCTGCAGAAAAAGATGAGCATGACGCAGCGGTAGCACATGTGCGTGAAGAGATAGCTCAGGCCAAGGAGGCCTTGGTAGCTGAGGATACTAGACTGGCTACAGAGCGGGCGGCTCTCGACGCCCGTGCACAGCGCTTGCAGTGAGAGGCTTATCAGCTCATGATGAGCTTAAACGCATCCAATGACGTAATGAGGAGGAGACTTCAGAAGACTCAGTCTCGATTACCTCTGAGTTATGACACTTGGGTTCTTTTTGCTACACCCGGAGCCGGCCCAAGTAACCCGGAGGCCAATCAGTTTATGACAGCTGGAACAGGAGGGCCGACTCAACCGCGAGAGATGGCATCACCTCACGTGAGCATGCCACCGCCGCGGTATGTACCGGTCCCACCGGGTCACTTTTCCAACCCCATGGAGAACTTAATTGCAGCTTCAGCACATTGGCGGCTCTTCCTATGGAGGGTGATGACCCGGCGGCGGTAGAGACCCTAAGAGTCAGAGAGCTCCTCCAAACGGCTTTGGCTCAGCAGGAGACCTATTCTTATAGCCGGGACAGGATTCATTCAACTCCCCCACCCTGGTTAGCACCACCTTGCCAGAACCAGAGCCCGAGTTACAGCAGGCACATGGAATTGGAGGCTTTGTCAAGCAACGCCCAACGCCGTAACCAGCTCGGTGGCTATAACCCGGTGCAAGATCGAATACGTCAGGAGGACGAGCGGGCGGCTCAGGCGGCGGCTCAAGATTTTCTAGAGTATCCCACAACCTCTGTTGAGGCGGGTGTCGCCACTAGGACCGGTGGTGTTCCTTGTCTAGTTCCGGCTTTATGTAATGTGTGGTTGCCCAAAGACTTCAAGGGACCTCGAAAGGTGCCGAATTACACGGCCGACTTGCAGCCCGGAGCATGGATTGAGAGTTATGAGATGGCCATGGAGCTGTTGGAAGTTAGTGATGCGGTGATGGCTAAGTATTTCACCATGATGCTAGATGGAACGGCTCGGTCTTGGTTAAAGGGCCTGTCACCCAATTCCATTGGTTCATGGGGTGAGTTAAAGGCCCGGTTCATCCAGAACTTCAAGGACACGTGTAAGCAATCAATGTCGATTGTGGACCTGACGGATTGCAAGCAGGAGGAAGGTGAGTCCACCACCCACTGGGTACGCCGGGTCAAGGAGATCATTCATTCCTCCGACAAGATGGATGCCAGCTCTGCAGTCCTTATGTTGGAGAAAAAATGCCATTTTGAGCCGCTGAGGCAAAAGCTGGGGCGCCTTAAACATGACCTCACGGATATGGGTACGATGATGGAGGCTTTAGTCAAATATGCCGATTCTAATAGTACCAAGGATCCCATGTCTGACGATGAGAAGACAGGGAAGGGAAAAAGGAACGGCAATGGAAAGGGCCAGCAGCATAACCCGGGGAATCAAGGCGGCAACAAGCGTAAGGCGGATGGCAACCCGGAGTTTGTGGCCAATGCCAACGCACGAGGTAACAACAAGAGATATAAGGGTAAGCCGCCTCGGTCCGGCGGGTCAGGCCCATCTCTTGAGCAGCTACTCAATGAGCCCTGCCCGAAGCAAGGCACCCGGGAGCACCCCGCCACCCACCTATAGAAGGATTGTGCGATCATGAAGGCATTTAAAAATTCCAACACCTTCGATGGCAGTCACGGATCTGGCGGCGGGTCAGGGGCTGGCGGCTTTCATGGCCCGGGTGGTGGCTCAAATTCCGGTTTTCAGGGGAATTAAGGTGGTAATAATCAGCAGCAGTCTGGTCAAGGAGGGCAGTAGCAGCAGCAGTCGGGTTACCAAAGCCATCCAAAGCAGTTGAGTGGTGGACAGTATCACGTGTTTACCACTAGCTTGTGCAAAGGGTGACCAAAAGATTCATAAGAGGGCCGTGAATTCTGTTGAGCTGGCAATTCCTCGTTATTTGAGGTGGTCAGAGCAGCCGATTATATGGAGTAGAGAAGATCACCCTCCGCGGGTCGATAATCCGGGTCAGTTAGCCTTGGTGGTGGCACCCCAGGTTGGTGGGTATAAGTTCACTAAGGTACTCATGGATGGCGGTAGCAGTATCAATATCCTCTACTATGAGACCTTTCAGCGCATGGGATTGACTGAGAAGAATTTGAGAACATCCAACACTGTCTTCCATGGGGTGGTTCCGGGTAAATCAGCTAACCCAGTTGGCAAGATTGAGCTGGAGGTAGCCTTCGGAGACGAACATGATTCCAGGGCTGAGAAGTTAACGTTTGAGGTGGTCAAAATCAAGAGCCCATATCATGCTCTGTTCGGGCGACCGGCTTATGCCAAGTTCATGGCCCGTCCGTGTTATGTTTATTTGTAGCTCAAGATGCCGGGTCACAAGGGCACCATCATTGTGCATGGAAGCCGGAAGGTGGCCCTGGAATGTGAGGAAGGTGATGCGGCTTATGCTGAGTCGGCCTGTGTGGCCGAAGAGCTCAAATTTTATCAAGACAATGTTGACCCAGCGGACATGACCTCCCTCAAGAAACCAACTACTGAGCATGACCCGACGTTGAAGTTTAAATCAGCCGTTGAGACAAATCTTGTTGACTTTACCCCAGGAGATGCCTCTAAACAGTTCAGTATCAGTGCCAATTTGGATCCCAAATAGGAAAGCGCGCTCATCGAGTTCATCCATGAGAACCGGGACATCTTTGCATGGAAACCTTCTGACATGCCGGGTGTACCGAGGGAACTCGCTGGGCACACACTCAATATTGATCCGAAGTATAAGCCGGTCAGGCAGTTTCTCTGACGGTTCAATGAGGAGAGACGGAAGGCTATTGGGGAAGAGGTGGCCCGGCTCTTAGCGGCCGGGTTTATTGTGGAAGTTTTTCACCCAGAGTGGTTGGCTAACCCGGTGCTTGTCCTCAAGAAGAACGGCACTTGGCGGATGTGTGTGGATTACACGGATTTAAACAAAGCTTGTCCGGCTGATCCCTTTGCCCTCCCCCGTATTGATCAGATTATTGATGCTACGGCGGGTTATGAACGTTTGAGTTTTTGGATGCTTACTCAGGTTATCATCAGATCAAGATGGCAGTTAAGGACCAGGAGAAGACGGCTTTCATCACTCCATTTGGAGCCTTCTGCTATGTATCTATGCCATTTGGACTCAAAAGTGCCCAGGCGACTTATCAACGGTGTGTGCAGAATTGTTTGCACGATCAATTGGGCGTAATGTTCATGCTTATGTAGATGACATTGTGGTAAAGTCTAGAGAAAAGGAAACCTTGATATCAGATTTGAAAGAGACCTTTGATAATCTCCGGGTCTACAAGATGATGCTTAACCCGGCCAAGTGTGTATTCGGTGTACCTGCAGGCAAGCTTTTGGGTTTCCTGGTATCAAACAGAGGCATTGAAGCTAACCTGGAGAAGATTCAGGCAATTACCTCTCTGGCTAAACCGGCGTGCATCAATGATGTTCAGCGATTGGCGGGTCGTGTTGCCGCTCTAAGCCGGTTCATAAGCCGGTTAGGTGAGAAAGCCCTACCGCTGTATCAAATGATGAAGAAGGCAGACACTTTTGTCTGGAGTGATGCCGCTGATGCTGCTTTTGAGGACTGGAAAAGACAATTGTCTGAACCACCGGTTCTCGCGGCTCCAATTGATAAAGAGCCTTTGTTGTTATATGTGGCTGCCAATTCACGAGCCGTCAGCGTTGCCATTGTGGTGGAGCGTAAGGAGGCTGGCAAGGAGTATCCGGTTCAGCGGCCGGTTTATTATGTCAGTGAGGTACTCATTGAGTCTAAGCAAAGGTATCCACATTGGCAGAAGCTCGTTTATGGAGTGTTTATGGCCAACCGGAAGTTGAAGCAGTACTTTCAAATCATCCTATAACCGTGGTAAGTTCTGCCCCTTTGGGAGACATCATCCAGAATAGGGAGGCCACAGGACGAGTCGCCAAGTGGGCTATTGAGCTTGGGCCTCATGGTTTGAAGTACATGCCTCGAACTGCTATTAAGTCTCAGGCCTTGGTGGACTTCATCAATGATTGGACCGAGTTGCAGGCACCTGAGGAGAAGCCGAGATAACACATATTGGACTATCCACTTTGACGGGTCCAGGCAGCTAGAAGGCTCGGGGGCTGGAGTGGTCTTAACTTCCCCTCGAGGTGACAAATTTCGCTATGTACTCCGGCTTATGTTCCCATGTACTAACAATGCAGCTGAGTACGAGGCCTTACTTCATGGTCTTCGGATGGCCAAGGAAATGAGCTTAAGCCGGGTAAGATGCCTGGGCGACTCAGATCTCGTCTCTCAGCAGGTGTCAGGCAAGTGGGATTCCAAGGATCCTCTCATGGCGGCTTATCGACGGGAAGTAGATGTTGTGTATGGAAATTTCAAAGGTTATCAAGTGGAGCACATTGATCGAAGGAAGAACGAGGCGGCTGATGCTTTAAGCGGGCTCGGATCTCAACGTAAGCCGGTGTTACCTAACACCTTTCTTGATGTTTTGCATAACCCTTCTGTCAAGGTGCCTACCGAGGAAGAACTAGCGGTGCCAGACCCGGAGGCACAACTGGTGGCGGCTCTTCATGTCATCCCGGATTTGACAGTGCCTTATTTGGCTTACATGGCCCGGGGTGAGTTACCTGAGGATGAGACCCTGGCAAGGCAAATTGTCCGACGTTCCAAGTCCATGACGATTGTTAACGGCGAGTTACACCATCTAAGTGTCACTGGAGCGTTTCAACGTTGTGTATCGCCTGCAGAAGGCCAAGAAATACTCCGTGAGATCCATGAAGGGGATTGTGGCCATCATGCCGGGTCAAAATCTCTCATAGCCAAAGCTTTCCGTCATGATTTCTATTGGCTGACGGCTCATGCTGATGCGGAGGATTTGGTCAGCAAATGTGATGGTTGTCAAAAGTTCTCGCGACGAGATCATGTGTCGGCTCAAGAGTTGCGGATGATCCCAATCACTTGGCCATTTGCGGTCTGGGGGCTTGACATGGTTGGACCTTTCAAAAGGTCTAAGGATAAAAAGACAAATCTACTAGTGGCGGTAGACAAGTTTACCAAGTGGGTTGAGGCAGAGCCGGTCAGTAAGTGTGACGCGGCCACGGCAGTTCAGTTCATCAAGAAGGTGATCTTTCGTTTTGGCTTTCCACATAGCATCATCACTGACAATGGCACTAATCTATCTAAAGGTGCCATGGAAGAGTTCTGTCAAAGAGAACATATCCGGCTTGATGTTTCGGCTGTTGCTCATCCCCAGTCCAATGGTCAGGCAGAACGAGCTAATCAAGAGATCCTTAGAGGCATCAAGCCCCGGCTTTTAGTCCCTTTACAACGGACTCTGGGTTGCTGGGTAGAAGATTTGCCCTCCGTGTTATGGAGCATAAACACTACGCCTAACAGATCTACGGGATACACACCTTTCTTCATGGTCTATGGAGCAGAGGCAGTCCTGCCAAGTGACATACGACATGACTCGCCCCGTGTGGCGGCTTACATTGAGGCGGATAACGAAAAGGCTCGACAGGAGGCACTTGACTTATTGGATGAAGAGCGAGACTTGGCAATAGCCCGCTCGGCGATCTACCAGCAGGACCTGCGCCGCTATCACAGCCGCCGGGTTAGGAGCAGAGCTTTTTCAGGAAGGCGACTTGGTGCTCCGGCTCATTCAGGATCAATCTGACATGCACAAGCTATCTCCGCCTTGGGAAGGACCCTTTGTGGTCAGCAAGAATCTAAACAACGGGTCATACTACCTCATTGATGTTCGAGAGCACAAGGACTCACGTAAATCGGAGGAGGAGACTCGCCGGCCGTGGAATATTGCTCATCTGCGGCCTTACTATACTTAAGGCCTTCGGCTCTTAAGATGTATATACGTTTTCCGATGTACATATTATATAAAGTAATAAAGCAGGACCTCTGTCCTTTTTTCCCATAAAGATTGTGCTTATGTCTTCTTTATCAGGTGATGGGCACTGCCAACAGGGACCGGATCATATTTGAATCCGGCTTTCCCTTTGGTCCGGCTTATGATCATATCTGAATCTAGCTGTGGTCACTTGGGGGCTTCCTGTTCAAACATAGGTCGTATTCGAACCAAAGAGAACATAGCTGTCGATACCCACTTGATCGGCATACTGCCAAACCTACTTGGGGGCTTCTTGATCATATTTGAATCACAGCTTAACCCCTTTGGGTCTGACATGGATCGTATTCGAATCAGCGTCATTAAACAAATTTTATGGTCACTTGGGGGCTTCCTGTTCAAACATAGGTCGTATTCGAACCAAAGAGAACATAGCTGTCGATACCCACTTGATCGGCATCGCCAAAGCCACTGGGGGCTATATGATTGTATCTGAATCTTAGCTTAACCCCTTTGGAACAGTTCTCTGATCGTATTCGAATCAGGAGCCTGAGATCATTACTTTAACTATACTTGAACCTTCTTGAGGAGATGAGACTTGGTCCTTCCGGTTCAGTATTGACTACCCCAAGTCTTACAAGTGTCAGGTACATATGAACCGGGAAGGTTACCAAAGGGTTCACAGGTATGCTATCACAAGTATAAGTATTCATAAATCGGTCTGTGCATGATATTTTTTGTACTATGTTCCGGGTTGTCAATACTTTATAAGCCCCTGGAGCAGTAAGCCGCCCAAGAAAGTTTTGTTTGCTTTATGTGCAGAGTAAGGCAGGAAAATTTAACGTCAAGGGGGCAAACAATCAACATAAGCTAGGAAATATAGGCTAATGACGGCGTACGAAATCGTTCAGCCATAAACATGCACGAAGGCATGACAAACATTGAGAAGTTTTTACAAGACTCCCCGAGTCTGAATAAGTGAAGCATCATTTGGGCAAAAGGTAAGACGCCTGGCAGCTCACTCCTTTGGCAGGCTTGATGGCTCCGGGTTATCCTTCTCCGCCTCTCCGTCAGTTTCTTTGTCCTGGAAGGTGGATTAGGCCCAGTCAATGCCGCTTAAGGATTCAAATTCAGCCTCGTCATCTATTAAACCGGCCGGGTCCACTTCAGGGGCAAAGGTATGCTTACGCGTTGGAGGGATCAGGCTGACTTGATCATATGGAGAGTTTGGGATTCTCCGGTTTTCACTGTCATAAGTCGGTGCATATTTGCTAAGATCTGTGTCGTTTCTAATAAGGGTCGCCACGGGACGTATGGCTTTCACACAGGCGTTGAAGTCATGGTCGGCAAAGGCAGTACCATCCTCCTTCAGACTTGGGTATCCAAGGGCAAGGTCGTCCGGGTCTAGTTTTAGGAGCCATGCTTTAGCCCGACTCAATGCGGCCACGGCTCCGGCTCTTGAGAACGCCCGCCTTAAATCTTGGATCCGCTGAGGAAGAAAAGTGAGGCTCTTCAATACATCTTTCAGAAGGCGTGGATGTGGAGTTGATAAAGCTACAACGGCTAAGGCACGTTGTGACCCGGAGTATAGCTGCTCCACAAGGGTATAAACCGCCTTGAGCTTGGTCAGCATGTTTTGCTTGAGGTTGGTACTCCTCGGGCCTGTACGGTCACAAGTATAACAATAAGCCGGAGATAATCATCACAATGAATCTTGGAAGATTACAATGTTTAAAAGCTTAGAGTGACTTACCGAAGATGGCTGAGACCATTTGGGATATCTGCCGCTTTAAGTTGGACAGTTCGGTTGTTGCCTCTGCAAGCGATGCTTCTGCCATCTCGGCCCGAGTCACTAATGAAGCCCTTTCATCAGCCCAAGCTTTTTTCTCCGACTCAAAATTTTTCTTCAATTTCTCTTGTTCAGAGATGATGAATTGAAACTTGGAGTTTGCTTTTTGGGTTTCAAGCTCTTGAAGCTTCAGTTGGATCTTCAGGTCAGCAATCTCCGATTCAAATTGACTTATGGTGACCTGTATTGGCACAAGGTTATGGTAAGGATTATAGTAAGGTAACATTCAAGTCCCGAGCACTTTACAGGTAAAGATACTTGGCACTTGGGGGCTAATGTATGCTCAAAGAATTTTTTTTAATTTATCTGCCAAACCATATATACTAAAGTCTCAAGCATTTTACAAGTAAAGATACTTGACACTTGGGGACTAATGTGTCAATTCAAAGTTTCATGCTATCACCGGGTTACATGTATTTACTTTAAGCCGGACTTACTAACAGTAAGTAGATTTCTAAGTCTATAGCATATTCATTCATAAGCAATAGACTTGGGGGCTGGTACAGTAAGTAAGGTTCAGGAAAAGCTAAAGTAATACCTCAGATTTATGATGTATTTGCTTTACCATGTCAATTTCCAGGTCACGGCTATTGTGTACTTGGTTCAGATAGCCCGAGACTATATCACCAATGCTTAGGTGAGTATAATCAGTGATGTCCTATTTGGCTTTCCGTTGTTGAGCAAACTCCTCCTTGGTAGTGCATTGAGTAAGAGCAGTAGGCTGGCCCGGTGCAACATATTGGCTTTTCAGAAACTCAACTTCCGGATCAGTCATCTTGACCAGACTAGGAATTTCCGGGTTATCAGAATTGTGGACAACGTCTTCTGCAGGCGGGTCAGAGGTTGACACTGGAATATCAAGAGCCGGTTCAGGCGGTGGTTGATGAGTGGAGCCGTCAGGAACAGATGAGTCAATTGCCGGTTCAGGAACCACCGGGTCTTGGGACGGCTTATTTTTCTTTGCCCTCTTGCTAGGTTTCACTTGCAGGTTGTCAATCAAAGCGGAAACATGAGTATCAATGAATAAGTATGGAAAGACTTAAAGTAAGAAAGGCTGCATTACCCGGGAGTTGTTTTAAAAACCGGCATGTTTGATTGCATCGACTCGTCGGAAGACGGAGAAGCATCCTGATAATTGGAGTCAGATGAATTGAGAGGTTGGCGAATTAGACCCGCCAAAGGAAAAGCAGAATGTAAATCGGAGGTAACCTCGGTTCGACGCTTCCTGGTTACATCAGGTAAGCCGGAGGAGAGTTCGGCGTCTTGAGTGGCCCGAGTTTGCCTCCGGTTCTCAAGTTGTTGTTGCTTCAAAAGAAATTGAGGATCTTGGTAAGCTAGAGGATGTGAAAATCTTACTTTCCGGGTCACCCTTCGGAGTTTTTGTGTTGGCAAAGGCTCTGAGTCGGAGGAGATTATAGTTACCTCTTCTTCAACTGCTTGACTGTTCCCCGTATCCTCCTGAAAGGATAGAATATCAGTAAAATAGCAACAAGGGAGTTAAGAAATTAAAGAATTACCTCTTCATCATCCGAAGAAGTATCATCCAATTTGAGCAACTCGGAAGCGCTGGGTTTCTTCTTCCTTGAGGTTCCCGTCTTGGCAGTTTTTCTTTCAGTTTTCTTGGCGTCCCTGGCTTGCTTGGCGGCCTCGTGGTCATACTTGACCTTCCAGAAATTGTCATCGGCCTGTGGAAAAACATAAGGAATCATAAATACAAGAAGACATAACATGTTAAAGAGTATTTTTGAAGATTGATAACTTACCGCAGGGGTCGGGTTCTTCTTGCAGAAGGGCAGTAAGCCGAAGGCATTACTGGTCACAGTACCCTCCTTCAACAGAGATTGGACTGTAGCATCTATGACATCATCCTGGAGATCATCCGGACTTTGACGCATTGGGTCATCCTTTTCGCCTGTGTAGGTGCACATTAAGCCGGGGCGGCGGCTTAATGGTAGTATCCGCCAGGTGACCCAGACTCGAACCAGATCGATACCGTTTAACCCATTCCCCAGAAGAGCTTTGGTCTTCCTGATGGTAGGGTTGAGGGGTAGGCGTTCAACAGTGGATAATTTATCTGCCAATGGATGATTAGATTCAAGGCGTAGGGCGCGAAAGCCGGGCAAGGGCTTCTCATCAGCCGGTGAGGTATCTTGACAATAGAACCAAGTTTGGTTCCAAGATTTTGGGTGACTCGGCAGCTCAGCATAAGGAAAAAGGCAATCTCTCCGTCGCTGGATTGAGATGCCGCCAAGCTCAAGACTCAGCCCATTGGCACGTTCATTTTGCCGGTTCATGTAGAAAAATTCCCTGAACAATAGCAGACTTGGCTCTTCTCCCAGGTACACCTCGCAGAAGACTTGGAAATTGCAAATATTTGACACGGAACTGGGTCCGATGTCTTGAGGTCTAAGATCAAAGAAATTCAAAACCTCCCTGAAGAATTTTGAACCGGGAGGAGCAAATCCCCGGCTCATGTGATCCGTAAAAACTACTACCTCCCCGTCTTTGGGTTGAGGTATTTCTTCAAATGGATTAGGGGCACGATAAGACATGATCTCCCTCTTTGGCAGATGGCCGGACTTCACAAACTCGGCAAGTTAGCTTTTTGTCACTGTGGATGGAACCCAATTACAAGTCACAGGGGGTTTTGGCCGCCTTAGGAGCCATGATGACAGTGGCCTACGACACAATAGAAAGCTCCGGTTCAACTTTAACCCGGGAGAAAATTATTCAAGGTGGTGGCTTAAGAAAGGGGCCTAATGATATAAGGGTGATTGTGCAATAAATATTAAGCCACTATAGGTGTCAAAGAGCAGTTTTTACTTCCGGGTGACACAAACAGGTTTTACAAGTTGTTGTTATTACTTTGGATCAAACAGTTGTTCTAAAAAGAAAATCTTCTAGACCTAGAACTGGAGCAAATGAAGTTCAAAGGCTCGAATAAGGCTTCTGTGCGGCAGCAAGGGATCTACTTGCACTTAAAATGGGTGCGAAACAGCTACCGCATCAGTTTTCTACCATTTGTGAGATCAAAAACACGGTGGTGAGCAAATCTATGAGGGGTTCCTAATGAGCAACGAAGAACACTGAAGAACTTCGAAGGTCCTAATGCAGATCTGAGGAACAAGGAAGAAGAACTCGCAGATGAGGAGACGCTGCGGAGGTTGCTGTCGAGCTCTGGTCAAAGTCAGGTCGATGCAGCGGCCTGAGTCGATGAAGTCGAGGGAGTCGGCGGCGACAGCGGCGGAGCTCAAGTGGCAGAGAGGAGAGGAAGATGAGTATTGGGGAAGACCTAGGTCGCCCTATTTATAAGAGAAGACCGACTGAGAGGGCGCAAAAAACGAGGAGATAACATTTATTATCCAGCGGCTCTGGCGCCTCAATTCTCGGGATGGTCAGTAAAGACAGAGATCTGTTGAAAGATTCGACGGAATAAAAATGAAATAAAGAAAGGATGACGTCACGCCGGGTTAAAACTGATCCAGAAGATGACGTCATGGCGGGTTAAAAAAAACCTCTGAATAGCCACAAGATTGAAGATTTATTCTTTAATATTTTTAGATTGACATGAACAGGTTCAAATCAATCTGGGGCCTAATGTTGGGAATATAGCTATTTGTGTAAGCCGCCCAGGAGGGGCCGGGTTACGCAAAGAGCTTCAACCGAAAGAAGCCCAAGGCCAAGCATGAAGATAGCGGTTTAAGATGGGCTTAAGGCCCGCTGGCGACTCTTAGTCCGTTGTAGTAAACCGCTGTAATGATATTACTTGTATCATAAGATAGACTTAACTAGTCACCGAGCCGGACATTGTTTATGAGCTGGCCGGGACTCTGTAAGCCGCAGGGCGTGCACCTGTGCATATAAGGGGATGACCCGCTGGCGGCTTAGGGCAAGAAACAACTCATCGAGAACCAGGCATAGCGTGTCTCGCTCCCTGGTCATCAAAACATCAATACCAACCCAACTAGACGTAGGCCTTACCTTCATCGTAAGGGGCCGAACTAGTATAAACCCTCTCGTGTCCTTTGTCCCGATTTAACCCCTTCAAGCTTCCTAGTTGCAATGGCTCCACAACTAAGTCCTTTCACGAGGACATCTAACGTGACAATTCCACGACATTACCTAACATGTCCGCTCGTGACCAAGCTTGCATACACATAAGAGCTTCGGCTATGCTTGGTGTAAGCCGACTGCGATGTGCACTAAGTAACCTCCCACTAGTACTAAAGACTGACTTCGATGCCACATATGTAACAGGGATGGGTAATATATCACGAGCAATCTTCTGCAAAGTAGGGTACTTGGCACCTCCAATTTTCCACCAATTAACAATGTCAACATCTGATGTTCTACGAATAAGGGGCTCGCCCAAGTACATGTCCAATTCAGTGTGAACTTGAGAAGGAGTAACAGGTTGTTCAGACAAGTATTACTCAAACGCACCCAAAATTTCATCCACACCACCATTATGAACAGCTGGGGTGCTTCCAACAGTAGATGTTTCAACACACTGAGGTACATCTTGATATTCAGCCAGCAAATCTAGCATTAACTTCTTTATTTTGTCAACTTCTATGGATGCATGTTCAGTTCCATACAATGAGCCAAATGAAGCCTTCAACATATGCATCTTATAATGTGGATCAAGGACAGTGGCAATAGCCATAAGACCATGGATATCTGTCCAATAATTCTTGAACTTGTCTTTCATTTGCTAGGACATAGCTTTTATGACACTATGTTTGCTAGTTTCCCATTTACGAATTGCCAACCGAATGCCACATATTTGCGGAAAGAAAATACTAGTTGTAACATATGAAGTGCCTGACAACAACTCTGTGACATCAAAGAACACTTTCAGCCTATCACAAACCTCCTCAGCAAAGACCCAATCTTCTCCAGTTGGACAAGTAAATTTCTTTTCATGTATTGAAAGTCTTTCAAAAACATCTTTGTATTTCAATGCACCTTTTAACATTATGTAGGAGAATTCCACCTAGTTTTGCAATCAAGAGACAATCTACACGTGTATTCGTTGTTCAAAACGCGTGCCATCTTTTCAAACTTCTCATGTCTTTTAGGTGTGGCTGACCAAAATGCAACACTATCTCGTACCCTTTCAATCCCTTTCTCCATGACATCCAATCCATCTTTTACAATTAGATTTAATATATGAGCAGCACAACGCATATGCAACAAAGATCCTTGCAACATAAGAGAAGAGGTGTCCAACTTATCTGGCAGAATTTCCATAGACTTGTCATTTGATGTACAATTGTCCAAGGTCACCCAAGATATCTTCTTCTCAAGGTGCCACTCAACAAGACATGCATGTAGTTCTTCGCGTATAACCTCAGCATTGTGTGGACATGGAACATAAACAAACCAATACAATAAAAAAAGTAAGGAAATATTTAGGTTCGGAGTAACAATAATCAATACATCTGTTTCAGAATAACACAATGATTTAGATAGAGACATGGTTAATTGGTTACCTCATTAGGAAGCTCTTTAGGTTCCAAGAAGTGTCAATATAATGTGCAGTTACAGCCATATAGCCCCTCTTTTGATGGCCAGCCGTCCACAAATCTGTTGTGATAGCTACTCGGTTCTCAAACTTTGCAAAGTACTTCACCATGCTATTCTTTTGGACACCAAACATATTTATGATGTCCTGCCTAATGGTATTTCTAGACACCACCTTGAACATTGGTTGCAATGTACCACAAAATTTTCGGAATCCAGCATGATCAACAATAGACAAAGGGTACTCATGCACACATATCATCAATTCAAGTTCCTTTCTAGCAAGTTCTGGATGAAAAACATAGGACTCCAAATTTACTTTCCCATCCCCACTTTTTGACAACTTTAATTTGCTTTCTTGTGGACCCACTGGTGCATGCTGAGCTGGACAATTATTATGATGAGTCCTTAAGTGTGATGTACCAGAGGTTGATTCTCCAGCATATGGCTTATGACACCAGTTGCATATTGCCTGCCATTTCCCATAATAGTAGAAGTTATCTAGAGCAAAAATTCATTATAGATAAAGCTCCTTCATGATAATAAAGCTAGATAATGAATCTTTTAATAAGAAATGAAAATTATGCATAGTAATGGTCAGTAGATGGTTTCCAATTATAGCAAAGATGCTAATAATAAAGCTACTCTATGAATTTTTTTAATAAGAACCTTAAATTGTACAAAGGTGATGTCAGTGAATTGTTTCTAGTTCTAGAAGAAATACTATTAATAAAGCTACTTTATGACAAGATTTGATAAGAAAGTAATTTCTAGAAATGCAACAGAACACAGTTTATGCTAGTTTATATAAAATCTCTCATAGATCATAAGCAAGGAGAGCACTGAGTTGAAACAACTATAGCAATAACCATTTTCAGTGCTGATGGTGTTGCGGTCGACACCCTGTTGCTCGCCGGTGCATGTAACCTCCACTTCTGGTTGCCAACCACGCAAACTTCTCCGTGGGACACTAACACTCCCGTCCCTGCCCTTCCCATGGTTTCCCTTGCCCCGTTCCATTGAAGATTTACTCCTTCTCAGAGAAACATAGCACACAGCGGCAGCTTGGTCAGGAAGAGATCGATCGCCGGTTGGGGAAGGAGACAAGGAGTGGGATGGGGGTCACGGACCTTGGGTATGTTGCGGTCTGCTGATCGCCGATGTGTTGCCGTGCTGGTAGCCGAGGCCTGTCGCCGTCTAGCCGATGATGGCCGCCGTCTCGCCGAGGCCGATCGCGCTGGGGAGGGAGCTGGAGTGCTGGACTCGGGATGCTGGTCACAGAGGTCAGTCGCGCTGGGATGGACGGCCAGGGAGAGGCGGGGGCGGGAGGCGGCGGGGGGCGACGACCAGGGAGATGAGGCGCAGAGCGCCGCCACGCTGAGGCGGGAGGTGGACTCAGGGTGAGTGGGGATTGACAGAGAGATTAGATTAGGATTAATAATTATTAGGTTAGTGGGGTTGTGGGGGATTAGGGGACATGGGGCGGGCTTTGACTTTTGTGACTGCGAGCGACTTGAGGTTGGACGCATGCTTAGTCTTGTGTCACTGCCATATGGCCCCACCTGTCATACGGGTGGCCATTGGATATCCATGGAGCAGAAATTATACCCATGCCCAATCCGGCTGTTCGCGGGTATCTAGATCCACGGATCCATGGGCAGAAATGCGCTGCATACCCTTGCCCATTCGGGTCGGGTATCCGGATCCATTGATAAAATTACCATCCCTAATTCCCGTCTATGAGCATGGCTAAGCAATATATAACATAACGAATATTCCCTGGGTGATTCAAGGTCATAAGTGCCTACCATATGAACTATAAAGCATACCCACATGTTCCCAATCATACTCATGTAA
This sequence comes from Triticum aestivum, assembly GCF_018294505.1. Lineage (NCBI taxonomy): Eukaryota > Viridiplantae > Streptophyta > Magnoliopsida > Poales > Poaceae > Triticum > Triticum aestivum. Next base: position 68,881,337 of record NC_057801.1, read on the forward strand.
TCTTTGAGGGTGAAACTAATGCATAGTAAAAACTGGATATTGAAAAGTATGATCAAAGTGTGAACTTGCCTTGTTGACGTTCGTTGAACTCTAAAGATTTGTAGTAGCAATTTTCGCACTCCGGATGATCTAGCGTAAGCAAGCAATAACATACATAAGCATACAAGCAAAGATCCAAAAAGAAAACAAATAAAAGACTTCAGAAAACTTCAAAAAAATCAAATAAAGTTTCTGTACAAAATGTAATTTTTTATAGCAACAAAAATAAATAGTTTTTGTTTTAACAGAAAATACATGTCACAAGCTTCGATTTGCAAAAAAAAATCACCCAAAACGGAGTTACGAAACTGAAGTTATGTCCTAACGAAGTTTGAATTCAAATCTGTTTGAATTCAAATTTTAAAACTTTTAAAAATATTTTTCGTTTGGTTCTCTGTATAGAGGATATTTTTATGAAACAGTAGGAAAAAGAATCAACTAAATCGGATTTATAGGTTAAAAGATATACTAGAAAGAAGATTGGTAAGAATCTAAATTTGGAAAAATTCCTAGAAAAAAATTCGGCCAGAGACAACTGGTGCTCTCTGGTTGGTTGGACAGGTGTTTGTTGTGTGTGTACGGGCAGATGACTTATCCGAAAAAACGAATCGTGGCAACTAAAAGGAATTAAAAACGTAGGCCTGTTCGAACTAAACCAAAAAAAAAACAAAAGGGATTTTTTTTTCAACTGAACAAACAGGTGCTCGTTCAGGTACACAGAAGATGCACGTACATTGGGGTGGCGGCTCCGACGGTCGTGGGCGGCGGCGGAGGTGTCTAGGCGATACGGTGGAGAGTGGATCGTCTGGTGGTTTAGTCGGACGTAGTCGGTGACGACGAACGGCGTCAAAACGAAGTGGTGAAACTCGGTGCTCCAGGTGCTCCGGTGAAGACTACGAGGTTGGTGCGGTGGCTGTAGATGAAGAGGGATCACAAAACCATGTCAAACAGAGTCTAGAGATCGAGAGGAGTCGGAACACAAAAGGACAAGACTCGGGATGGCTCACCGGCATCGAAATCTGACGATGAACTGCGGCTTCTGAGGCAAGATTGGAACGTCGAGTGCGTCGTCTAGAGGAGGTTTGGCGAGGTATTTTCGACTGAATGGTCGAGGAGAGTTGTGACTATTTATAGAACATCTTCCTTGGACGTGAAGCGGGCTGGAGTTAAGATTTCCAAGAATTTGAAACGAAGGGGCGTGGGGAGCCATGTACGCGTATGTTTGTGTGTTAGTGGGGACGAAGAAGAAGAGGTGGGGCGGGGCCAGGCGCCAGGGGAGAGAGAGCGTTAGGTGGGGGAGAGTAAGAGGGAGAGCAAGCGAGGGGATCGGCCGCTGGCCACGCTGGGGCTGGGAACAAGTATTTGTTAGGGATTTTTGAACAAGTATTTGTCAGGGATTTTTGAAATAAATTTCGAATGCCAAATTGAATTCAAAGTCAGAGAAAACTCAAATGCCTCTGAAATTTCCAAATACCACACAATTCAAACAAAATGCATAGATGCTTAGATAATAATTGTAAAACATTTTCAAATTAAAAATTTGGGATATTACACATTAGTATATTAACATAAATATTTTTGTAATTAAAAATTGCAGCTTATTCCTTTGAATGATCTGAGAAATATATTTGGATCAGGGAAGCATGAAGCACAAGCAATCATCTTAGATATCGAATCTCAAGCATATAAGGCTTGCAAAACTCTTTAGTACTGATTTGGCGTTCTTCCTAACAAAGCCTCCAAAATCTCTGCGAAGAGTTGCAGTTTGATCCTGAACTTGCGAGGAAGATGCATAAAGGTACCACCCTGACACCTGTGTTTTATTCCATCATTAGTTTTACAGCATAGTTTTATATTAGCTAGAAATTTGGTCCTGCTCCTGCTAGCAAGATGTGTACCGTATTAGCTACAGTTTGGAGGTTATAATCCTTTTGTTTCCAGACTGAAGGTTATACATTCCTCCAGTGTGAAAGCTATTATTATCTATCCAAATTTCTATTATGAAGATGTTTTATACATGGCGTTCAGATCCTAGCACTCTGAAATCAACTATTGGCAATGCATATCAAATGGTGCTACCGCATCCGTCCTACTCTATTTCTTTTAGTGGGTGCAAACCTTTGTTTATGTTTTAACTATATATATTTGTGCAGTTTTCATGTACTGGAAAGCTCTAAATCTCTACTCCCTAATGGAGCAGTTGGTCTCCGTTTCGGGGTTTTTTCATCCCACCTCCCACCTTCGCTGGTCTTTTTTATAGGTTTTATTATATCCCCTCCCCCACTTCACCAGTTTATTTTCACGTCACCCTCTCACACAACAAAAAAAATCTAAACGGATCAAAACTTTCCATGCTAGGCAAGTTATTTAGTAATGTATAATCAATCACGATAAATCTTTAAAGATGAAATCTCTACTCGTAATGGAGCAGTTGGTAGTCTCCGTTCCGGGTTATTTCGTCCTACCTCCCACCTTCGCTGGTTTTTTTGTTGGTTTCTTTCGCCCCCTCCCCCACATCACCGGTTTATTTTCACGTCACCCTCTCACACAACAAAAAAAATTTGAATGGATCAAAACTTTCCTTGTTGGGCAAGTCATTTAGTAATGTAGAATCAATCACGATAAACCTTTAAAGATCAAAACTAAATTATTAATTGATTTTAAGAAAAATCGCTCAATCACATTAATTAGGAAAAAAATAACCGATTTTAAGAAAATCTCTACTCCTAACGAAGGAGTTGGTAGTCTCCGTTCCACGGTCTTTTTTGTTAGGCTTTTTTTGTCTGGTTTTTTTGTCTTAACTCCCACTACCACCACCACCCCTCCACACCTCCCCACACACATAACACATAAAACCGGTGGACAGAAAACCAAAAAGACCCACGCTGAAACCTGAGCACATCCTCCCCCTCCGCACCCCAATCCTCGCCTCTTTACTTCCCTGCCTGCAGGAAACCAGATCCTCTAACATTAAGAAAGAAAGTTAGAGAAGCTACAATACCCTAACTTTCCTTCTTTCTATCCATATGATTATGGCTAAAACGAATTAAATTAATTTGTAAATTGATGGTCTACCGTGTACATTTATAGTAATTACATACAAACAAATGGATGGTGAAATAAAATTAATTTTAAATTATTAATATCTACAGTAAATACCAACAGTAAATAACCTGCTAACTACGTACTAATCGTTCCTCACTTCCCTTCTTTATTTTACCCTAGGCTAACACTGTAGCACTATAACTTTCCTTAATATTAGAGTATCCGGTTCCTCTGCCTCCTGCCCTCCCTACGGCCGCTCCTCTGCTTCGGCCCGGCCCTCCATGTGCTGCCGCGCCCCCACTCACCCCCGTCGCCGCGGCCACAGGCCTCGCCCCGCCCCGCCCCGCCCAACGCCGACGTTGATTCCGACACCACGCGCGCACGGCAGGACACCACGCCTCGCTCGCCTTCGTCGAGGTCGTCAGATGCAGTCTAAGCACGGTGTGCCTCGGGATTGGCCAACACGTTGTGCCTCGGGACCGCCCATATGCCCCTGCGATGCTACCGCCGCTTGGCCAACACGGTGTGCCTCAGGCTTGGCCATGGTGACGTACATGTCTAATCTCTTGTCATTGATCTGCTCAGACCTGTCCTATATGGCTGAGCAAGATCGAGGCCGGCCGCCAATAATGTTCTCCTCGTGTGCAAGCATCCAACACATGGTGAGATATGTTTTGAGCATTTAAAAAATGTGCACTGTCCTCTCTCATCCAACAAATTTTCACCGCTGATTTGTGACCTCCTAATGAACATGAAGATTCATATGCTACCTTGAACACAATCTATATTTGAAAGCTATATTTTCTGATATTCATAGTTTTGATGACTCTTGATTCATGTCATTAGTAGTTATTTTGACAGAACAAAGATGGTTTTCAGCACTTTTCAGATAGGCAATATTCCTACCGGAAGATTTGGGGCAATATACAACATGTTCTGTGGGCTTGAAGAATAGTTGCGGACGCCATCCAATTTGTTACATAGATTTCTATTTATTTTTGTAGTGTGATGATATGAAGAAGAAGGAATGTACATTTTAGGGGGTTTGCTACATGTTACATTTATCTTACTCGCTAGCAGTTAGTCAGCATATATTCCCACGATGGCAGAGACGATGGGGTGTGACCCACTCGTGCTAGCTGTTGTCGCTGAGCTAACTTTGCTGTTAGTGTTACAGAGTGGCTACTGATTGGCGATGGTTCTGTTGTTGGTAGAAATGAGAGAGGAGGGAGAGATGAGGGTTGCGGCTACTAAGCAGGCTGCTGATTCAGTTGGATTGAGAGTAACTTTGAGACTGAGAATGAAAAGAGAATGGGAGAGACATGGATGGGGAGAGATTGAGAGAGTGAATTGTGCTCTTGCGCTTCCTGCTTTTGAGGGGAGATGGTATGAAGGAGATACAGCTAAAAAATACCTCCGTCATATCACTGTGTCATCCATCATATCCGTATTGACCCTTACAATTCAGATGATTATCGATTGTATGATATATAATGATAAAAAGCAAACGTCCGTATACACAATTTATCCATTCAAGGACAGGTTTAAGACATGAAGACTGCTTGTTTACAAACATAATAAAATTCAGATGGACCTGCAGTTCATGTTTAAATTGAATGAGTAAGTGAAGATTAGTGACATTTTCTTACGAGCACCTGCATTGTTTGCATAAAATGTTTTCTTAGGGCTGGTCGATTCTTTTGATTGTTGCTACCATAGAGCAGATGTCTATCACCACAAATTGCCATATGTTTTTCAACGGTCATGAGTTGTGAGTTGCCCTATTATTTTAAGAGTTCATAAGATGGGTTGATTGTGAGACTCTAAATACATGATGCATTGTCTTCCAAAATTTATATTACTATCCATCGAAGTTTTTTTATACGTTAGTATCTTAACATAAATATTTTTGTGATTAAAAATTGCAGCTTATTCCTTTGAATGATCTGAGAAATATATTTGGATCAGGGAAGCATGAAGCACAAGCAATCATCTCAGATATCGAATCTCAAGCATACAAAAAATAGGCTTGCAAAATTCTTTAGTACTCCCTCTATTCCTCTTTATAGTGCGCATTGTTTCCAGCTCCAATACCAAGGAGTGAGGTGGAGCAGCAGTTTTTACTCAAATAGCCTCGCATGCATGAGGTCTGTCCCACCCACGTGGGTACTGCTGCATGTCCAGTGAATCAAACAAAGGGTTACTTTTGTCCAAATGAGCTCAATGCAGCAAATGCGCACTACATTGCGGAATTTTACAGAAAAAATTACACGCACTACAAAAGGGAATGGAGGGAGTACTGATTTGGCATTGCTCCTAACAAAGCCTCCAAAATCTCTGTGAAGAGTTACAGTTTGATCCTGAACTTGCGAGGAAGATGCATAAAGGTACCACCCTGACACCTGTTTTTTATTCCATCATTAGTTTTACAGCATAGTTTTATATTAGCTAGAAATTTGGTCCTGCTCCTGCTAGCAAGATGTGTACCGTATTAGCTACAGTTTGACGGTTATAATCCTTTTGTTTCCAGACTGAAGGTTATACATTCCTCCAGTGTGAAAGCTATTATTATCTATCCAAATTTCTTTTATGAAGATGTTTTATACATGGCGTTCAGATCCTAGCACTCTGAAATCAACTATTGGCAATGCATATCAAATGGTGCTACCGCATCCGTCCTACTCTGTTTCCTTTAGTGGGTGCAAACCTTTGAGTTTTCATGTTAACAGGAAAGTACTAAAGTACCAATGTTATCTATCCTAGCGGCACCAAACTACAATTTTCTTGTTTTATTAATATGAGATATAAGAAAATGCAGCAGGCATGGCTTGTACTCATGCTTGAGGATATTTTGTTTAGGCTCCTGGACTGCCTTGTGGTCACGGTGAAGATGTGACACTTGTGGTTATCTTCATGTGGCATTGGTGGTCAGAGAAACAAAACAAAGCTTGAGTAAATGGTAATAGCCAGGGACATGTACGCGACTGTGATGTCACCCTGGCCATGCCCTTCTTTGTGAACTATTATGTATAAAATATCCAGAAAAAGCTTATAGAGAGTATTGATAGTGCTTCTCTAATGCTCGAGTAATGTAGTAAATGGTGAGATGAACGCCGCCAATGTTGTCGTCACAGCCATGTACGCCACTCTCAACTGAATATCAAGTTTGAAAGATCAAAAAAGTATTGAGGTATTGATATCGCTTCTCTACACTACAAGAAATATGTCAACTTGTGACCTTGACTATTGGTCACTGAAAGGTCATTGTTTTTCATTTGCGACCTTTTTGTGACAAAAAACAGAAGGTCAAAAGCTGATGGTCGTAAACTGAAATTAACGACCTTATCTGTGAGAAGGTTGTAGACGATTACGACCAAAACATAAGGTCGTTGAACCCATGCCCTTTGTTTTGGTCACTGGTTGTCTGCCCAGGCCACGTCGGATCCGACATGGCAATCTGACGTGGCAAAATTTTGACCAATTGAAAATGTCGTTACTTAGAATCAGCCCGGTTCATTTCGGTGATTTAGATGGGCCGAGCCCATTAATTCAGCCTTTTTAATATATATTTTTCTGTTAATTTTCGCTTGCTACATGGGCCTAGCCCAATAATTCGGCCTTTTTAGTTTTTGGGATTCATGCATTTTTTTGGGCCCTCGGCCTTTTTGCAGTCCATTTCTTTTTTTGTAAGACTTTTGATTTCATTTTTGAAATTGTTCGATGCTTGTTGGGATGCCGCTTTTTTTGGCCCAATTATTTGCCCAATTTGGCCCAAGCAGACTTTAGCCCAATTACACACATACACCCAACATTATTTCATTCAAATTAGGAAAACTCCAGGTCAAATTCAAGTCAACCATCATATCACAACACATAACACATCTCCCAGGTTTAAATAACATAAAAAAATCATCTCAGAAATACATTTCCTTACACAGGATTATAGCAGAAACGAAGGGAATATACAATAAGAAATGACGAAACATCTACTACTATCATAACAGTACAATGTACTTTTCTTTTGACGGAACAATACAATGGATTTCATTGCTCTCTCTTATGAGACATGCTCCAGCTGCCACAATTTGCCATCCTACAATGAGAGGTATATAACAATGGACTTCATGAACATTAGAGGAGCAAACGCTCAATCAACACCAAGGGCTTAATAAAGCCTCGAAATTACAGAAAGTAAATTAGGACCAGAAACTAAAATAACAAAATATGTTTTTGAATATAATGATAAAACACAATAATATTAATTAGCAGGAAAAAGAATCACTCAAAAATCTATTTTTATAGTAAAGCTATTCAAAAACTAGTGATTCACACAAATTTCCAAAAATTCAAATTTAAACTATTCAAGTTAGAAAACAAATGGCACTAACAGAAAGTTTATAATTTTTATTACCTAAAAGCAAAAAGAATCACTGAAAAAGTAGTAAGTATTTTGCTGTAAGTAGAAACAAAATAAAATAAACAAAGCAAAAAATAAAAAATAAAAATAAAAAGTGCCACCTAAAGGGTCACCACGGTCTGAATACGACTAGAAACCCAACAATGGGCCAGGATTCAGGCCCGCCGTAGGCCCAGTAGGCCCACAGGCACATACAGTGTGTTTAGGCCCGTAAGCCTGCATTTGAGAGGAGCTCGAGAGGGCAGCGGGACTGGGGCTTATAAACCACTCTCGAGCTCCCTCAACTAGCGAGGTGGGAATAAACTTTCGTGCCGCGACGCGGGCAGCACAAGGCCTTTAGTCCCGGTTGGTGGCACCAACCGGGACTAAAGGTGTGCATTGGTCCCGGTTCATGCCAACAACCGGGACCAATGCCGCCCTTTAGTCCGGGTTGGTGCCACCAACCGGGACCAAAGGTCTCTGCTTCCCGCCCTTTGGGTTGCTGAAAAGAGACCTTTGGTCCCGGTTGGTAGAACAACCCGGGAATAAAGGGTTGCATTTGTCCCGGTTGGTGGCACCTACCGGGACCAATGTTCTGTCTATATAATCAACACTTGTGAAAATTTTCGCTCAGTTCTTCGATCCCGCCCCGACGACACCGGCAGGCTGCCCCTGTGCCTCGCCGTCGCCGTCGTCGCCCCTGCCTCCGACGCCATCCCGTTCCGCCCCGACACCGTCGCTTCCCCGCACCACCCCTGCCCCGACGTGGCCACCCTCTGCCCCGACCTCGCCGTCGCCGCCCTCTGCCCCGACCTCGTCGTCGCCGCCCAGTGAGCCCTCCTTTCCCCACGCCGCCTCCCCTGCCTGCTCTGCTTGCCGCCCGCCGCTGCCACCGCCCCTGCCTGCTATGCTTTGCCGCGCGCTGCCGCCGCTGCCCCGGCCGACCTGCTCTCTGGTGCTTTTTTTATACACTTTTTTGTTCATTGATGTATGTATATATGAATGTTGTATGTATATGTATATATATGCAAACGTATGTATGATCCATGGATATGTATGCATTGATGTATGATTTTTTTGTTCATAATTTTTTTTATCAATTTATGTATATGTTCATATATATATATATATATATATATATATATATATATGTGTGTGTGTGTGTGTGTGTGTGTGTGTGTGTGTGTGTGTGTGTGTGTGTGTGCATATTTAGAAAAAAATTGTGTTGCAAAAGTTACATTTAAGGTTAGTTGATTTAGTGCATTTTAGGTTATTAGTAAGTGTTTAGTAGTTGAACTAGTTGATTTAATAAAAATACTTTATTTTAATATAGAAGTAGTTTATTTTTAGTAAGTACTACTCTATTTTATTTATAGTAAGTGCTTAGTAGTTGAACTATTTGATTTAATAAAACTACTTTATTTTATTATAGAAGTAGTTTATTTTTAGTAAGTACTACTTTATTTTATTTATAGTAAGTACTTAGTAGTTGAACTAGTTGATTTAATAAAACTACTTTATTTTTCTATAGAAGTAGTTTATTCTTAGCAAAGAAAATTAATAGAACTAGTTTATTTTTTTAGTTCTTATTCTCGCATCGGCGTCGACGATGCCTATCCCGCATCCTCGTCGTCGACTTGGCGGAGGAGGTCTGCTTGATCAGAGGGGCCATGTCCGAGATTGGCTCCGCCCTGTTGGTATTGGGAGGTGCCATCTTCCGGGGGGTGTAGGTTGGTGAGGAGCCAGTCCGTCGTTGACCCGATCCTTGTTTGGTGGCGGTCGCGTGGGCCAGTGACGGTGTCGAGGCTTCCGGACACAGCAGAGGCGGTACGTCACCGAGTCAGCAAGGAGGACGAGCACGTCCGTCGCTACATGGTTGTGTTGGAGGGCAGGTTCGACAATACCTGGCAGGTTCTTCAGGGATCTCACTGGAGCTATGATCCTGTGATGGTTCCTTCTCTTTGGGTGTCCACCGCCCGTGTCGATACCCGTCGGGCGCTACCGTTCTAGCTGTATTAGCGATGCTATATGTATGATAGTATTCGAGATGTATTAGTGATAATATTCGACGATGTACGGACGCAAGAGATGATGTAGTTTTGCTTATAATTGAATGCATGCTAATTTGAATACTGCTTTATTTTACGATATGTTTTTGCTAAAATTGGAGAGCACTATGCAAGGCGTATGCATTTGATTAGTAACTGGTAGCTTATAGGGTTTTTGTTTTTGCAGAAATTTAGGAGCCCCCTCCATCATCCCCGCCGTCGTCCCCGTCACCGACCCCCCCTCCGACCTCGAGGTGAGACTAGTCAAATCTCCATGTCAATATGAGTCCTATAAGATATTTTGAAATGTTTTTTCTCATATTTTCAACCATTGAAATGTAATGGCCTCATGTTTGAATGCTCATATGAAGTAGATAAAAACATGTATATTTCCGTTCCGGCAAATTTCAGGCGCTCGATATGTCCTTTTTTAGAAAGATAATTAGAAGATATTTCGGGTTGACTTTAAGTCTGTCGAGTCTCCACCATATATGAGAGGATGAAGAATTCTGACTGTTGTCGTGGGGATAGCTTCTCCTTCGTTCCCGTGTTCTAGACAATTTGGTGTAATGCACTCGGCAACGAAAGGAGGACCTACCATCACCGACGGTCGCAAATCTCAGAGAGGAATCAGTGAGGGAGAGTCTCCAGCATATATATATGAGAGGACGAAGAATCCTGACTGTTGTCATGGGGGTAGCTTCTCCTTCATTCCCATGTGCTAGACAATTTGGTGTAATGCACTCGGGAATGAAAAGAGGAGCTACCATCACCGACGATCGAATATGTACACCACGTGAGCTGAGAGTTTTCAAGAAAAGACTCGACAGACCGATTATCAACCAGTAATGAATAATAATGATCTAATTTATGTTTTTAGTACATATATTTAATTGTATAAGTTTAATATTTGAATTATGAACATAAGAAATGTCGTACTCGGACGACGAAAACCGCCCGGGGGAGTACGACTGGTGCCACGACGACCGAGGTATGTGCGACAGGTTTCTTCAGCTGGACGAAGATCGGCGCTTCAGCATTAAGCTAGAGGAGACCTTCGATGTTGAAACGGTATGCAACGACGACAAGTGTTTTTTTCGTAATTAAGCACGACTTCAACTATTTCAACGTGTACTTTTCATCTTTTACAATCCGACTAGCTTATCCCATGCTGTGCAAGACGCTATGTCTTGGAGAGGATGGGTTTTGAAGACCATGAAAGTATGGAAACAAAGAAAATTCACCTAAGGACCCATCATGATATGGATTTTGAAGTAAATCTGTACAATTCTAAGAGCGTAACCCATTTTGGTTGCAAGAATTGGGAAGCACTTTGCGAGATGTATTATTTTTATGAGGGTATGCTTGTCACCATGGATCTTGGTGATCCTGACACCGCCGAAGATAATTTGGACATTTGGATCCTTGTTAATACGCTTCCAATTCTTCTCCTATGTGAGCTTCTCAAACTTAGTTATTAAGTAATTTATATTGTTTATTTCGAAATAGTTGACAGCTTTTTTCCATTGACAACTTATTTTCATTCTTCAAAGAATGTGCGGAAGATGGTATACAAAACCCACTACAACGATGGCTCCGAATTAATTTATCAGGAAAAAAAAATCATCTGATCGCATTTTGTACTAATCTTGTGAATTACAATATCTACAACCGAACTCCTCAACATTATGGTCAATACGTGCCATTAGTGCACGTGTTGAACTACAGTAACTACCATGGAGATACCCTGGTAAGATTTTTTACTATTACATCCGTGCATCTTTTTCATACTTCTAAAACTAGTACATCATCGCTAACTACGAAGTTATTACTATGTTTTTCAACAGATAATCCCGAATGATTGTGTGCCTCATCTGATGTATCAGCATGGTCGCCTTGATGTTTTGAACATACAGTCAGGTCATCCTACGAATCTCAACTGTCCATACCGGATTTCTAAAAGAAGTGGAGACATGACAATCAAAGAATGGAAAAATGTATGGACAGTCGTAAGAAGGTTCTTGGAAGCAAAAGGAAGCGAAGCACAAGAATTGGAGACAGGATGATCTCAATTCTCCATAATGGAGAGTTGGGGTCTATATTGTTTTATGCTATTTTACCTTAAAGAGGGTGTTTAGGTCCTACCTAATACTGATGATCATGTGCTAAGAACAATTAAGTAGGGTTGGTTCGATGACTATGAGGATGATGATCGTACGACTTGTTATTAATAACGAGTAGAATTTGTATGATGATTATTAGTAGGACTTGTTATTATGATGATGCATGATGCGAGCATGAAGAGTTATTATATGTCAGTGGGTGAAATGAACATTGATTGGATTGAAGTGAAGGCAACATGCATGTGGTGCATGTTGAAAGTAGTACAATCCAAACTTGATCAAGTTAGGATTAGTATTACTTTCAACATGCACCACATGTTGCCTTCACTTCAATCTAAGCCATGTTTAGGCATAGCAGTAGGTTGGTAAACCAAGCACAGAGATAAGAGAGAATACTTCTCTCTATTAGCTAGCTAACAACCTAAATTAACCCCCAAAACCCCTAAACCACCCCCTTTCAAGAAAAAAACCTCAGCTCCTGCCAGCTGCTGACACGTGGATGCCTTTTGGTCCCGGTTGATGCCACCAACCGGGACCAAAGGCCCTCCTGCCTGGGCTCGCCGCAGCGGCCACGTGGAGGCCCATCTTTCCCGGTTTATGTAAGAATCGGGACTTAAGGCCTAGGGCTTTAGTGACGACCCTTTAGTCCCGGATCCACAACCGGGACAGATGGGCCTTACGAACCGGGACAAATGGCCCTTTTTCTACTAGTGGCCGGAGAAAATGGGCAGGTGCGGCGGCGGCGCCAGCGCTTGGATATGGAGATAGGTGAAAGTCGCGGCGCGGGCGCTCGAGTGTGCAGTGCGTGGGAGCGGGCGCATGAAATAAGCGGCGCACGATGTCGTTTTGCTCCGCGCGCTGAACCACTTATGCCGAGCGCACGCGGCGCTAATATCGCGTGCGTGTTGGAGATGCTCTAAGATCAAGTTAGCACGAAATTTAAAGACAAATAAGATCCAACAATTCTAAGCTCAGATGTGAGGTTACTAAACCCGTTTACCATACACAACGAAGCTAGCCGCGCAAATGTGCGGGCCACACTGCTTGTTTATACAATGAACACAGTGGTGAACAGCTCTATACATCCACCGTCCAGCCCCGCCCGCCCGAATCCCCACGACAGCCCAACGACCTCGATAACGGTCTACTTGTCACCCGATCGAGAGCTAAGGCTTGTCGTAGTGGGAGTAACTTAGCTAGTAACATAGCGTACTCCAAAAATTTTTTGTTTATGTGGCAAGTATTTAATGTGAGGTGGTAACATAATATGTTACTGTGACAACGCTTTTCAAGACAAGATGAGTCTACAAGCTAATAAATGAAGCCATCTATGACACTACTATTATGTTACTTTACATTATGAAGATAGTAACTTAGACTAGTATCATGCATATGACACTAGTCTAAGTTACTCCCCACTGTAACCAGCCTAAAACGCCAAACTCCCTCGAGGTATTTGCTATCAAAACTTGAGTTGACGACGCCAATAGTACATGGAGGAATTTTGGACCAGTTCCACCCAGGAACATGTTAGCATCGTTAGCTGCGCCCAACTTGACCACTTTAGTAAGCATGCAGTCGCTGTTGTAGACGTGTAGTCGTGTAGAGGCAGGCGAATCTTACAAGTTGACACATATCACAGCACTAGGATTCTCTTTCTCACAAGCTAGCGCTGCACTTTGGCGCCACATCCCACATGCAACAAGGAAGGGCTTATATACAGCTCCGTCACCGGCCGGCAACTTCAGCTCGGCGATCCATCCATCTCTGCGGTATCCAACGATGAGCGCCGCGGTGGTGACCAAGTCGTCGCCGGTGCTGGTCGTCGGCCCGCCAGGCGGGGACGACGCCACCGTCCATCTCACCTCTTCCTTCGACAGGTCCGCCGTCCCTTTCAGGGTCACGGCGCTGCTCCTCTTCGACCGGTCGATCCCCGAGCCGGCGGAGACCATCAGGACGGCACTCTATGAGGCGCTGGCCCACTACCGCCCCGTCGCCGGCCGTCTCGCTGCCGACGCCGACGGCGATGGCGATCTCCTGCGCATCGAGGGTGCGGCCGGCGTGCCTTTTGTCGCCGCGTCGGCGCGCTGCGCGCTGGCGGACGTTGCGGCGCCGCTGCTCGGCAGCCTCGCCGTGTGGTACCCGGGCGGGCTCTGCCGCCATGCCGACCCGCTGGTCCTGGTGCAGGTCACCGAGTTCGCCTGCGGTGGTTTCGCCGTCGCGGCGACGTGGAACCACGTGCTGACCGACGGAGAGGGCATGGCGCAGTTCCTGGGGGCCGTCGGCGAGCTCGCGCGCGGGGCGTCGCCAGCGCCGTCCGTCCGGCCGCTCCGGGCCGACGACGACTCGCTCCCGCGCCTCCCCCAGTCATTGGTCGCGGCGCAGAAGCAGGCACTCAGCTGCGTGTTCAACAGGGACTTCGCGCTCCTCGACTTCACCGTCCCCGCTGGGCTGATCGGCCGCGTCAGAGCCGACTTCGACGCCGCGGGCCTTGACGGCGGGAAGCAACCCTGCACGGTATTCGAGGCCGTCTCGGCAGTGCTGTGGCAGTGCCGGACCCGCGCGGCCGTCGTCTACGTGTCCGACGAGGCCCCCGTGGCGCTGTCGTTCGCAGCCAACGTGCGTCGGCTCGTCGGCGCCAGGCCCGGGTACTATGGCAACTGCGCGGTGGTGCAGTCCGTGACCTCAACGCGCGGCCAGGTGGCGAATGGCGCCGTCGTGGATGTGGCGAGGATGATCCGGCGCGCGAAGGAGAGGATCCCGGATCTGCTTGTCCCCAGCGGCACAACAACGGAACAGGGGGCGATGGCGCTACCGTACCACACGCTGGTGCTGTCGTGCTGGAGGAACCTGGGGTTCGAGTCGACGGACTTCGGCGGCGGGAGGCCGGCGCGGGTGACCTGGCATGGGGAGGAGACGGTGGTGCCGGGCTGCGTCGTGTGCCCGCCGGGCAAGGACGGTGACAAGGACGGGGTTAGCGTCATGTCGCTCTGCGTCAGGCCAGAGCACGCCGACGCCTTGCTAGCAGAGCTCACCACATCAGCAGATCTAAAGTTGTAAACTTGTAGTAGTAAGTTGTAACAGTGGAAGTTCCATGGACCCGGGTTCGACCGAATGAGCAGCAATGCTTCCTTTTTGTGTGCAAACAGAGCACGTCTGTATTTCCGCACATTCTGAATGATTCAGTGATATGTCTGCGAAAGACTGTAGTATAATGATTTACAAAGTTGTGTTTTATCCAATTCAAATATGAAAAGAAGCTGCAACAAGATTTTTTTTCCCACCACAAAGAGCAGGGCCGTCTCCAGAAATTCGGTGCCCCGGTGCGAAATTCAATTGGGGCCCTAAAATCTAAGAGTTCCTTACAACGAAAGCATAC